>NC_136411.1:229956439-230631439 GCF_051521515.1 Lactuca serriola
CCAGAAATGCTGGGTGAAATCAAAACCCTAGAAATCACAGATAAAAATCAAAATCAAAATCAAACCATTTATAACCAAACTTGAACCTAATTAATCAAAAAATTGAATCCATAAATGGTGTTGTAGTCGTTACAGAATTCTAATCCAATAAGATCCTAACGAAATTCAGATCAAATGTTTTTGAATCCACAAACCTTTCTCTGATTAACTTAAATCAAATCCATTAAGATCGGAAAACATATCGGTGGTGGCTGGTGTAGGGTTTCAGAGAAATAGAGAAAGAAAGAGAGGAGATGTAGCTGTCTAGAGGAGGAACATTGGTGATGTTTTCTTGTTCTAGATTTTTTCCGGTAATGATAGCTTCTCCAGTAGGAGGTGACCGGTTTAGAAGAGAGATGCACCGGAGGAGTAAGTCGGCGAGAGAAAGAGGAAGGAGATGAAGGAGACGTGGTCGCTGTAGGCTTAGAATGAGTTTTATTAGGGTGTAAGTGTGTGGTTGTACATCAGGATTAAAAGGGTTGTACATTTACTTATATTTAAACAATAAAAGAAATAAATATAATACTAATAATAAAAAATATAAATAAGGGTATTATAGTCTTTTGAACTTTTGCAGGGATGAAAACCAAAACAAAAACAAACAGTAGGGATGATCCAAGTGCAAAAATAAATGTTAGGACCAAATGCGTAATTTTAGGTAAACCATAGGGACGATTTTAGTAATTTGTTCATATTAAAATTGTCCAAAGTTAGGAACAGTGAACTTCCTAGACATTTGGCAAAATTGGTCCTTCATATATATGTGTGGATACAATTCTGGATGGTTTCTTTTAAGGGTCATATTTTGTCATTCTTTTGCTGTGTACAATACGTGTACGTGTCTTTGACACATGTTTTTTTTTCCTGTGTTTATCCCTCCACATGTCTTTCTCTCTCTGTTCCACCTATTTCCCACCGCCAACAGAAGAGGTAAATCCGATCATCTCTATCGATCTACCTCATTTTGTTTCGTTCGTAAACCCTTGATTTTCTGCCTCCCCCTCTTTCTACCAGCTTTCTGACGTCGGCTTCTCCAAGACGGGCGACTTCACCACCATCGAAGTGTTCCTTGTCTTCCGATATTGTCACACATCATTTTGTCCATCAATTCTGAAACATCCCAAAAATACGACCCGAAAATTTCGTTTTTAATATAACCAAAATCATAAAACAGAGTATATCATAATAAAACCATGCGTTTCAAATCTCAAAACCATACTAAAATACAAATGAGAAAACGGTGTCACGACTGTATCAAAACATATCTAAGATAGCTGATCAACTCCCAGGATAAAAACTGCAGCTGTGGTGTGCGCGATGCCATCATCCCAAGCTCTTCCCTTTGCTTGCGGAAGTACCTGAAACCAAAACTGAAACTGTAAGCACGAAGCTTAGTGAGCTCCCCCAAACTACCACATACCACACCATAACATATAAAGCACATACTGGGCCTTGCCCACTGCATAGGACCGAAGTCCGGCTAACCGGGGCCTTGCCCCCTACATCGGACCGGAGTTCGAAGCTGACTGGAACATCGGACCGAAGTCCGAAGCTGAATGGGATCTTCGTCCCCTACATCGAACCGAGTCCGAAGCTGACTAGGACATCGGACTGAAGTCCGAAGCTGACTGAGACATCGGACCGAAGTCCGAAGCTGACTGGGACCTACGTCCCCTACATCGGACTGGAGTCCGAAGCTGACATCGGACCGAAGTCCGAAGCTGACTGGGACATTGTCCCCTACATCGTATCGAAGTCCGAAGCTGACTGAACATAGCATAAACATATCATCTAGCATAAACACATAACCCTGTCTGAACCACGAAGGCATCAAACATACTAACTACTACATCGGACCGAGGTCCGAAGCTGAGTACTAGCTAAACGAGCCGGCATTGTGGCCTTAGACCCGTACTACTGGAAGGAAACTCACCTCGTAAACTGGCTGCTGTGTGAATGGCTCTGGAAGCTAACTGCTGCTGCTCCGGTATCTCCCCGGCTACAAGGCCATAAACATGCTCAATCAAATACTAAACACTGCACTGGGGTAAAATGACTCTTTTACCCTTGGTCAAAGTCAACTCTCCCGGTCAAAGTCAACCCACAGTTGACCTGACTCGCCGAGTTGGGCCGCCAACTCGCCGAGTCTCTAATCTCATTTCACAACCCCGCTCGTGGCTACTCCTCGAGTATGGCATCGACTCGACGAGTACTCTCTCGATCCAAGAACTCAGACAATCTGCATCCGACTCGCCGAGTCATATGAACAACTCGACGAGCTGTTCTTGAGGTTAAGAATATTGCCTTGGACTCGCCGAGTTGTATGAACAACTCGTCGAGTCCCTCCATTATTGAGTCTGCTCTCCAACTCACTGAGTCCACTCTACTACTCACAGGCTTCCACTCGACAACACTTAGAAAGGGGAAAAACGGGACTCGCGACTTGACTCGCCGAGTCGTTCTTCCGACTCGCCGAGTCACATTCATGCAACTACTCAAAACTCGATTCTGCTTGAATCCATTGCATACAAATGATAGATCTGAGTCCAATAAGCTGATCCACCACGTAAAGTTTCCAACTTTACGTGTACATACACATGAAAAAGGAGATATAGGCTAAAAAGGCACTTAAAAGGGTAGATCTAGGGTTCTTATGCAAGGTAACTTCAAAAAGGCAATAGATCTGGGCTCTACAACTCCTAAATGAACAGATCTAAGGATATCTCGACATAATAGGGTATCCATACAATTATAAGGCTTGAGAAAAGCATCAAACTAGATCTAGAAGAGTTCTAATGGAGGTTTAAAGCATAAAACAGGAGGGAATCCGAAGAATACCTCAAAGAACTCTGATTTGCCCTTGAATCTTTGCTCTACACCTCTTCTCCTTGCTCCTTTCTTCTTCTCCTTCTTCAAGCCTTCAAAATTTAACACAAGAACACTTAGATCACTCAAGGATGGATTAGGGTTTTCTCACAGCTTTCTGAGGGTGAAGGAGGCAAGAATGGGGGCTATAAGGTGGATTAAATAGTGAGCAACCCGGGGATTTAGGGTTTCTTCCAGGCAGGCAGACTCACCGAGTCCCGAATATGGACTCGCCGAGTCGCCGACTAACACGTGCTCGAAATCCCATCCCTACTCGGCGAGTCAGGCTATGAACTCGCCGAGTCCCTCTTGCAAACTTCTACTTAAATACTATGGAATCATCATACCGGAGATGGGTCGTTACAAATTCCCATTATATCATCCACCGATTCCTTTCGTTCATTAAATCTTAAATTTGTCTTCAACACATCTAATTTTCTTCCCACTCATTTGTGTTTTCTTCTGTTTAGATTCATTCCTCAAATTTCCATCATTCGTGTCACTCCTTTGACTGTGCTTCTCTTTTCTTCGAGTGCCGGCGTCTCTACTACTATCATCACCCTTCTTTCATATTCTTCACAAACGCGATCCTTAAGAGCCCTAATCAGGTATGAATCCTATAAGACTTTGAATCGATTTCTTTTTTCTTATGTTTTTAACACAACCTCTACTCGATTGTGCTTTAGGATTGATTTTATGTCCTGTATCTGGGTTTGGCATTCCAACTACTCGAACCATCTTTCTTCAAATTGAATGCATCCCCACCTGCTCCAACTCTAGGTAAGATTTCAATTACTTTTTCATCACCTTCTTACTCTGTCTTCTTTTTATTTTTATATAAATCCATTTATGTTAAATCACTACCCCCTACCATCATCGATACATCACATCCGGGTTTTATTTGACATACATATTCTGTATTTTGGTATGTCAAACTACAACATTTTTGGTTTGGGATGAGTGGATAGATGATTATTAGTTTTATTTAAGGTTGTAGAACTCGCTACTCGGTACCTGCTCGGCCGACTGGGGAGTAGCGAGTACTCGGGAGTATTCGGGGAGTACTCGGATTCGGTAATTCGTGTAGAAATATTTTTTAGAAAATTATATATGCCAAAATCATAAGTTAAAATCATAATTTGATTGAAATATATAACCAAAAATAGATACATGTGAATACATAAAAACTGAAATACACACAATTGTCTCACTATGTGACTAATTACTGAAAATTTAAGATATATATATATAGTAATAATCACATGTGTTTGTTAAATAATAAATCATTAAGTGTATTATACATATTAATCTTGAAATTCTTGATTTTTTCTCATTTTATGACAATTTTGACCCTTTAACCGAGTTTGACCGATTTTGACCGGGTTGGCCGAGTTTGACCGAGTAGGCCCGAGTTTGACCGAGTTTGACCAATTTTTGACCGAGTTTGACTGAATCCAAATTTTTTGGCAGAGTTTACATTACTCGCCTTGGTGGAGGACCGATTCCGAGTAATCAGCCGAGTACTCGGCCGAGTAGGCCGAGTTTTGCAACACTAGTTTTATTACTTTTTTATTCATTGTGCTTGCCAACCACTTTACTGTTGGAGATGGCTAGTAGTATTTTCCTTACTCTCGTTTACTTATGCGATTCTCAAGATATATTTTTGACAACCCTTTGCAGATTTAAAGAGTAAAATAAGTTCAAAGGTGCAACTCTTTCTCTTTATTTGGTTTGGTTTTGATCTATTATCGAAGTTGGATTCTTCTTTACCTAAATTCTTTTTGAAAATTGTTTGCAAAAAACTACAGTTCACGTCCATACTTCTCTTTCATTACAGGTATGTTTTATGTTTAGCAAGGTATAGAGTAAATTTTAATGCTCACAAGGTGTTCGATGTTTTACTTGTGAGAATTTTGAATGGTTAAATATTCAATTTGACCAGGAAGCAGCAGCAGGAACAAATTCAAGTTCCATATAGGGGTAATGGTGGGGAGATAGCTTTCTTTCATTTGCAAATAATAAACTTGGATCTGATATATTTATACATTGATGAAATTTTGATGTAAATGTCTTCGTTATTACGTAATTGGGGTGTGACGGCATCAAATTACAGGTATCATCGTTTTGTATGTTTTCATTTTCACATAATATTCATCTCACTTGCACACTAAACAAGGTTTACAAAGAAACATGGCCCTAAAAGCTTATATTTCTCAATCAAGTTCATTTTTCCAAAACTTGGAACAACATTTTATTTAACAGTTGGAAAATGATTAGAATTTATGTAGTCAATATTCTGAATGTTGGCAAAGATTATCACTTCCCCTTATTGTCTTGGCCTTTTTTTGGGCACCATTTACTATGTTCCACCATTTGGAATGAAAAGATTTCGTGTTGCAACATTTCTCATCATTGTCATAGTAGTTTTTCTAACGATTCTTTTTTTTTTCTATAAAAATATATCAATTATCAACCTACTTTATTGTCTAAATCTTTCATGAAATATGTCATATTTTCATGAAATATGTCAAATTTTCAGGTGAGATGTTTTCTTCTAAATTTCGGTGTATAACTGGATATTATGTTGTGAGAGTTGCTTTAGGACTAACATTTCAATGGAGGTTATAAATTCTTGCTTTTATGTCACTTTTTTCTGTTAGGTTCAAGTCCTAAATGGGTAACATTTTTCTTTTTGTAATAGTATTTTTTTTCTTGAAATGATTTCAAGGTTCAGTTTTTATGCAGTTCACCAGTGGCCTTCATCACAACATTTTTGAAATTATTTGTGTTACTAATTGGCATTACTAAAGATCTGCTTGATGTAGAGGGTCACCAAAAGTATGTTTTCAAAATATAGAATTCTAATATTTTCCCATTTTTTAATTGATTATGATATCATTTTCCAGGGTTCAAATTTCTACTTTTGCAAACTAACTTAGAGTAAGATACATTTCTTTATTAGAATCCGAGCTTCTTATGGTGAATTATATTGTCACACCCCTAAACCAGGACGGCGGAATCGTTCGAGGGCGGATGACTTCATGTAGTATCGAAACAGTTGAATACATAGTAAAGAAAGCAAACACAACCAACATATATATAATTGAAAAGGTTACATCATTTGTAGGTATTACATGTTCCAAAATATCAATTACAATATGTTGTCAAAATGAAAATAAACTAACGCCGCAGCGTCCCTTCTTCAAAAAGCAGTAGTTTGCCTATATTACTGAATCCCTGAGAAATACAAGTAGTTTTGAAAGAGTAGGTCAGCATTTAAGCTGGTGAGTTCATAAGTATTTAGTGACAATGTTTGGATAAAATCAAATGAAATTTGTTTGTAGATGTTCGAAAAACTCCTAGAAAATCTAATATTTCCTACTAGTATAAAAGTAGTCTTCCTCAAAGACTTGACTATTTTGAAGGGTAGCTTTTAGAAATCCAATATCCATTCATAAGTGTGTGGTAGTTTAAAAGTTCCAAAACTGAAATGCAATCGTGTTTTTCATGCCTAGAGTAGTAGATTTGTGTAAGTATAAAATCACTAAGGCATTTGATAACCCTGTAAATCAATAAGTTCTTAATACTCCATGTGAGTTTTATAACTATACTAATGACCCAGACTGCCTGTAACAATGTTCTTAAGGCGTTGAAATGTTATCATGTTTGTCACCTTAGGCCTGACGGCCTAGCTGTAGCTAACAGCTTAGGTGCGGGATTGCCAATCTCATATAGATCTATACACAAGTATCACGCTCCCCCTACAAGGGATTATGGTATATAATACAGGACTTAAAATGCATACTTGAAAGTACGTGAAATATCTCAAAAAACTTAGTATAAAACAGATTTATGTATGAAAATGTCCATTTGTTCTTGTATATGAAAGTATCTCTTTGATATAGTGTTTCTAGTATGTAAATGTTCATGATTTCCTCGTAAACTATACCTATTATAGTTATTCAAAGTGTGTGTTTCGTTCATGTAGTAAATCCTAGTGTAATGCTTGTTTGTTATGTAAAGTATAACATTTAAGGTGGCATAAATGATCACATATACTTAAAGTATAAATAAAGGGTTTGATTCGCATATATATATATATATATATATATACATATATATATACATATATATATGTATATATATATGTATATATATATATACATATATATACATATATATATATATATATACATATATATATAATCATCTTTTATTTCCAAAAGACAAGATGTTATCGTGAATATATATTGCATACAAAAGTTCTCATGTAGTAGTTATGAATCACATATGATTCACTTGATAGAAAAGAGTATATACTGAAACTTTATGTTACACACGATAATAACCGTGTGTTTACTTGTATTCCCCCCCCCCCCTTAAAAGTGTATAAAAAGCATTGATAAACATTTGAAAGTGTAGTTTATAGGGGTATGAACTCACTTGATTGATTGGAGAAAACGAGATGATAATCGAGCAGAACTTCGACTTGGAAGAGTTGATTTTCTCGGGAATCTCGGGAGTGTAGAACCTTCCTTCAAAACTTGAGTGTGAATATTGGGGCTTCGGGAGTGCTTCGGGAGCTTAACCGCAGAGTTTCAGCACGAGAGGTGGAAGAATGGAGCACCTAAACCCGACACCCCAAGAGTTCTATTTATAGGGGGGATTTTTGGGTGCCATGAAATGGCAAAGGGTGTGCCACATCGTGGGGAGCAATCCTATCATCTTCCATTGATAGGACGCCCTCAGTCACTTGTCGGGTCGCGACAAACTGTGCCACGTCGTGGCAAGCCTGACAGCCTCGGGTTTCGAGTCTCGAACTTGTAAAATCCGTAACATTCGCATACGAGCTCCGTTTTCGACGTTCTTTATATACACGCGTAGCTGAAAATATGCTCTACAACTCTAATTTAGACTTCATCAGCTAATTTTGAATTTATTTTTAATTATTTATTTTTAACGGCCCGGGACACGAAAACTCCGTGTAAAATCCATAACGTCTTCATCCGATGTCCGTTCTCGTCAGACTTTTCGCCGTTGCGCTACTAATGTTGAGAGCGTCGATTCTCATTTAGGTTGTTTTGGTCAAAAGTCTCTCGAGCTCTATTTCGAGTTTTTAGCTGTCTACTGCTATACCCGAATCTTGGAAAAATCATAACTTCCTCATTCGAAGTCAGATTTGGACGTTCTTTTTATGTACGATCACAGTTTAATGTTATCTAAAACTTTTATTTAGATACTTCAGGCTAAAAACTATTGTATTGAAACTTTGCGTTTTTTGTTTAATCGGTGTTGCCGGTTTTGTCGGAAATCTTAGAATGGTCATAACTTCTTCGTTATAACTCGGTTTTTAGTGTTCTTAGTATTTCTATGAACCTTCACACATTATCTAGCATAATAGACATCCCTATGGATACTTTTACACATTTCATTTTCGAAGTTAATTTTATTATTTCAAAAGTAGCTACAATACTTGACTTTTTAGGTCATTACATAGAGTCGAAATATCGGGTTGTCACATCATCCCCCCGTTAGAGGGAATTTCGTCCCGAAATTTAATGTAAGAAAAACACTTGTGGATTAGGGAAACAGATGTGGGTACTTGTGTTTCATCTGATCTTCGCATTCCCAGGTGTATTCAGGTCCTCGCTTTGCATTCCAGCGGACCTTCACGATGGGGATGCGACTTTGTTTTGTTCTTTTAATTTCCCTATCCATGATTTCAATTGGTTCTTCTATAAAGTGGAGACTCTCGTTGATTTCGATCTTGTCTAAAGGGACAACGAGGGTCTCAGCGGACAAACATTTCTTCAAGTTTGACACATGAAAGGTAGGGTATACATTATTGAGTTCCTGCGGTAGACGAAGTTTGTAGGCTACCGGGCCGATCCTTGCGAGGATCTCGAATGGTCCGATATACCTTGGGTTTAGTTTCCCATGTTTTCCGAAACGTATTAACCCTTTCCAGGGCGAGACCTTTAATAGTACTCGGTCCCCGACCTGAAATTCCAAGGGCTTCCGTCTTTTGTCCGCATAACTCTTTTGTGTGTCTCTTGAAGCCTTTAGTTGTTCCCGAATTTGTACAATCTTCTCGGTTGTCTCTCTTATGATTTCTGGGTCAGTGAGAGTGTTGTCGGGTACTTGTCCCTTGGCTAGTTGTGTGTCACCTACTTCAGTCCAGCACAGTGGTGATCTGTACTTCCGGCCGTAGAGGGCTTCGAATGGAGCAACTTTAATGCTGGAGTGATAGCTATTGTTGTACGAAAATTCTATTAGCGGTAAATGGGTCTTCCATGCTTCACCAAAATCGATTACACAAGCTCTAAAAACTTACCAACACTATGCTGGTCCGAGGAGTGATTAGCATATGCCCAAGAATGGTTGTGATGTGGCAACAAGTCTAAAAACTTACCAACACAACCATAAAGTAATACCATAGGGGTATTTAGTCTTACTGTAATTATCTTAGTCAGTTCGTCTATTTAGCTATTTCTTATATCCCTTTTCTCGCAAAGATTTTAATGGCTGCATTTCACCATGGCGATCCGTACTTCCCAAACCAAGGCAACGTTGGATGGCTAGAGGAAGAACCAGAAGATGATCACCTAATCCCTTTGGATGATCACCATGGTGAGGGTTTTTCTGATAGTTCTGACTCGGAGCCTGAAGTCAACAACCTACCCCCAGTTGCTCAAGACCCAAACCTGAACACCCGTTCCATATTTCAAGGACCCACACCTCTGTGGGCCACTAACTTGAATAGATGGAGTCAGGAACAGGGTCAACCCATTCCCTACAACGGAGACAGAAGTTTCTACAACCTCACTGAGGGAGGTTCTGCTGACAGGGTCCTACCCATTATGGTTCGTAGGATTTCAAGGAACACGATATCGGGTCAATCAACTATCAATCGAGTCTTGGAGATTGATGCCAACTCTGGCGTTAATAGTGTCCGCATTCGCCAACTAGAGTCTGCTCATAAAGGACTCTGGTCCGCAATGCAGCTCTACAGAGGGAACTTGCTGAAACTCAAGCTGATGTTAGGGAACTTCGAGCTCAACAAGTGAGAGCTGACAGGCGTATGAGGGACATGGAACGTCTACTGTCGGGATCAAGAACTCATGCTAGTATTTCTCGTCGCCGATAGAATCTCGACGACTCATCTTTTGGATATAAGCTAGTTTACGTAAAAACTTTGGTCTATTTTTCTATCTTTGTAAATCTTAGACCTGTTAGGTCTTGATCTAGTCATAGTCCTGTCAAAATTTTCCTATCTTGGTTGATGTAAGGCCTACTTCTAGGCCATTTATCCTGAACTTGTTACATCTGTAATCCCAGTATTATTGACAGATATCTAATCATCTGGAAATTATTATCCAAATGCTATCATCTTCATTTAGTTATAATATTCATTTTGTTGTTGGACTAAGGAGAGTCAGTCCATTAGACACACTCATTATTCATTTATCCTTATCCATGTCGTCATCTTTTAAGCGTATAGTTAAAGATGCCGCCACGCAGGAATCCCAGGCGTAACTCAAATAACGAAACACCGATACCACCTCGACCACCACCTCAACCTCCCCAACCACCTTCTCCTTTCGATGCCACTATGTTCCAAGCAGCCTTCACAGCAGCAGTGGCAGTTGCTGTGTCAGCCATCAATGCTCCTGTCCCTAGTGGATCGGGAACAGGTGCACCTCCCTCAAACCATGGCGAAAGCCATGGACATCCCCGAGAATGCGCTTACAAGGACTTCACAAACGCCAAACCCCGAAGCTTCAATGGAACTGGTGGGGTTATGGTGTTAAGACAATGGATTGAAAAGATGGAATCAGTCTTTGAAATCTGTGCTTTCCAGGAGGGCAACAAGGTCAAGTTTGCGGCTTATACCTTCTCTGACAGAGCACTAACATGGTGGAACGGCCATGTTAAGTATCTTACTATAGTGGTGGCATATTCCATCAGCTGGGAACACTTGAAGGACATGCTGATGAGAGAGTACTGTCATCGAGGTGAAATACAAAAACTCGAGCAGGAACTCTGGAGTCTACAAATTGTTGGATCCGACATATCAACCTACACAAACAGGTTCTGTGATCTGGCAATCCTATGCCCTGATATGGTTGCTCTCGAGAGCAAGAAGATAGAGAGATATATATGGGGACTGTTGCCCCAGATCCAGTCAAGTGTGTTAGCTTCCAAGCCTGTCACTTTCGATAGTGCCAAGGAGCTGGCGCAATCTCTCATAGATCACAGGAAACCTCAGAACCCAACAATCCCTGCACCCGGACCACAAAAGGACAGCAACAACAAGAAGGGGTGGAACAAGAGGAAGAGAGGGGCTTCGCAAGAATCCTCCAAGAGATCACAACTTGTGGCAATCAATGTTGCCACGGTAACTCCCGTTGTCCCTGCAAACCCCTTACCAGTAAAGACTTATGCTGGAACTCTCCCGAAGTGCAACAAATGCAGCTTCCACCACCATGGACCTTGCAAGGAGATGTAGTGCTCTAACTGCAACAGGAAGGGGCATACAGCCCGTTTCTGCAAGGCTCCAGCAGCTCAGGCCGCCTAGGTTCCTAACGCCGGTATGGGCCAAGCTTGCTATGGTTGTGGCAAAGTGGGCCACTACAAGAGGAACTGCCCTAAAGCGGGGATGGCTGGAGGAGTAGGAAGAGTTATGGCCTTGGGCCACGAGGAAGCGGTAGCTGATCCTACGATAGTTACTGGTACGTTTCTCCTCGATAACTCATATGCTTGCATACTTTTCGACAGTGGAGCAGAGAAAAGTTTCATAAGTCATAAATTTGCACACCTGCTTAAACAAAAACCATCTGCATTAGATAATTCATTCACGGTAGAAATGGCTAACGGGAAAACGGAGAGTACTAACTACATATACGTAGGTTCTACTTTAACTTTAGATGGCCATACTTTGAAGATAGACCTCATGTCGGTCCCAATTAAATGTTTCGACGTTATCATTGGCATGGATTGGTTGAGTCTTCTTCGCGCCGACATCATGTGCTTTGAAAAAGCAGTTCGTCTTAACCTTCATAACAACGAAACCTTAGTTATCTATGGAGACAAACCTAGTACGAGCCTTCGCATCATTTCGTGCATCCAAGCTCAGAAGTGCTTGCGAAAGGAATATCATGCATTCCTCACACACGTCGTTGATACGAGTCAAGAAATGAAAGACATTCAGAACATCCCATAAGTACGCGACTTTCCCGACATCTTCTCAGAAGAACTTCCCGGATTACGACCACAATGCCAAGTCGAGTTCAGAATCGACTTAGTGCCAGGAGGTACTCCTGTAGCCAAATCTCCTTATCGTCTGGCACCGGCCGAGATGCAGGAACTTTCCAGTCAGCTTAACGAACTTCTCAAGAAGGGATTCGTGAGGCCAAGCTTCTCACCATGGGGAGCACCGGTCTTGTTCGTCAAGAAGAAATATGGATCGTTTCGTATGTGCATCGACTATAGAGAACCCAACAAGCTTACCATTAAAAATCGTTATCCTTTGCCCCGCATTGACGATTTATTTGATCAACTTCAAGGAGCCAACTACTTCTTGAAGATAGATCTACAATCCGGATATCACCAACTACGAGTGTTAGAGGAGGATGTTCCCAAGACAGCCTTCCGAACTCGTTATGGACACTACGAGTTTGTGGTGATGCCGTTCGGATTAACTAACGCGCCCGCAGTATTCATGGATCTGATGAATAGAGTTGTAGTCCTTACTTGGATCAGTTCGTCATTGTTTTCTTGATGACATACTTATCTACTCTCGAAGTAAGGAGGAACATGGTCAACATCTCCGTAGAGTGTTAGAAATATTGCGAGCGGAGAAGCTCTATGCGAAGTTCTCCAAGTGCGAATTTTGGATCCGACGAGTCGAATTCTTGGGCCATGTTGTTAGCGAAGAAGGAATACACGTGGACCCTTCAAAAATCAAGGCCATTGAGAACTGGTCAGCACCGAAGACACCTACAAAAATTCGTCAATTTCTAGGTCTCGCTGGCTACTATCGCAGGTTCATTCAGAACTTCTCCCGCATAGCGAAACCTCTTACAACATTGACCCAGAAGGACGTGGCCTTTGACTGGGAAGAGAAACAGGAAAGAGCGTTCCAAACGCTCAAACGAGCCTTGTGCACCGCACTAATACTATCCCTCCCCAAAGGGATAGAAGACTTCGTTGTCTATTGCGATGCATCAAATCAAGGACTCGGATGTGTTCTGATGCAGCGAGGTAAAGTCGTAGCCTATGCCTCGAGACAGCTGAAGACACATGAGGTTAACTACACCACCCATGATCTTGAGCTAGGAGCAGTTGTGTTTGCTCTGATGATCTGGAGACACTACCTGTATGGTACAAAAAGCACGATCTTTACAGACCACAAGAGACTACAACACATTTTCGACCAGAAAGAGCTCAACATGAGACAACGACGGTGGGTCGAGCTACTCAGTGATTACGAGTGCGAAATTCGTTATCATTCGGGTAAAGTCAATGTAGTAGCCGACGCCCTAAGTCGGAAAGAATATGATGGTCGTAGAGTCAAATCTTTGACTCTAACTATCCATTCACACTTGTCCACGCAAATTAAGGAGGCTCAGCTCGACGCTTTGAAACCTAAAAACGTGGCAGGTGAATCCCTTAGAGGGATGGATAAGAACTTGGAAGTCAAGGGTGGCGGAGCCTTATACTCATGGATCGGATCTGGACACTGAAACACGGTGGCTTCAGAGACTTGGCCATGACCAAAGCTCACAACACTCGTTATTCCGTCCACCCTGGTTCAGATAAGATGTATCTGGATCTTAAAAAGTTATACTGGTGGCCTAACATGAAAGCAGAGATTGCTACCTTCGTGAGTAAATGCCTTACATGCGCAAAGGTCAAGGTCGAATACCAGAAACCCTCCGGTCTTCTACAGCAACCGAAGATATCAGAATGGAAGTGGGAGCGGATCACTATGGACTTCATAACCAAGTTGCCCAAGACGGGTGGACTTGATTCCATACGGGTCATCGTCGATAGACTGACCAAGTCTGCACACTTCTTGCCAATCAAAGAAACAGACAAGATGGAGAAACTTACAAGAACTTACATTAGGGAGATTGTAAGACTGCATGGTGTTCCCTTATCTATTATCTCAGACAGAGATAGTAGATTCACTTCGAGGTTCTGACAGTCATTACAGAGTTCCCTGGGAACTAGGTTGGACATGAGTACAACCTACCATCCACAGACAGACGGGCAAAGTGAGAGAACTACCCAAACCTTGGAAGATATGTTGCGAGCCTATGTGATAGACTTTGGGAAAGCATGGGATACCCATTTACCCCTTGTCGAATTCTCCTACAAGAACAGTTATCACACGAGTATAAAGGCAGCGCCATTCGAGGCCCTCTATGGCCGAAAGTGCAGATCCCCTCTGTGCTGGGCTGAGGTGGGTGATACCCAGTTAGCTAAGGGACGAGTTCCCAAAAGCACTCTCACGGGTCCGGAGATCATTCGGGAAACGACAGAGAAGATCGTTCAAATTCGTGAACGATTGAAAGCCTCTAGAGACCGACAAAAAAGCTACGCTAACAAGCGAAGGAAACCGTTGGAATTCCAGGTGGGCGACCAAGTTCTACTAAAGGTCTCACCCTGGAAGGGCTTGATATGCTTCGGAAAGCATGGGAAGCTCAATCCAAGATACATAGGGCCTTTCGAGATTCTCGCAAGAATCGGCCCTGTAGCTTACAAACTCAATCTACCCGATGAACTTCGTAACGTACATTCTACATTCCACGTCTCTATCTTGAAAAAGTGTTTGTCCGACGAGACTCTTGTAATCCCACTCGACGAGATCGAGATCAACGAGAGCCTCAACTTCGTGGAGGAACCAGTAGAGATCATGGACCAAGAGCTCAAGCAAACAAAGCAGAGTCGTATCCCGATAGTGAAGGTTCGCTGGAACGCCAAGCGAGGACCGGAATTCACTTGGGAGCGTGAGGATCAGATGAAACTGAAATATCCTCATCTTTTTGCTTAAGTTATTTGTAAATACTTTATTTGTTTAGACTTTAATTTCGGGATGAAATTCCCTTTAACAGGGGGATGATGTGACAACCCGAAATTTTCATTCGGTCAAACTCTAAAAGTCAATCACTTCATATTATAAGTCAAGTTCACTTTTACTTGTTTTTGGGAAAAATAAGTTCGTTTGATTATTTTAATAATTAATCTTTAAATGAACGAGTGAAAGGATGGGCCGTCTCGGGTCTCGAAATTTCTAAACCGCAAACATCTTGTGTCTTAGAAGTTCACGGCCAAACTTTTATGTTTGGGTCGGAAAATCATCCAAAAACAGTGAACTCATGCATAAGCATGAGTTTACTCCCCAATCTAGTCATTTATGTTTACTCCCCAATTACCAAAAGAGTAAACTCAAGAACACTCTCAAGTATCATCAAAGATTTAATTCAAGATCTTCAAACTTGTAAGTGTTCTATCCATTTCAAGTTGGTATAACACTTAATCTAGTGATTGTACATCTTTTCATTCATCCATTTTTGAGTTTTGATTAGATTTCCAAAAAACACCAAGAACACACACTAAGTGTTCATGGACTTTTAGCTCATTTCAAGCTTCCTAATAGTAAGTACTTCCATCCTTGAGTCTTAATAAGCTTGTGTTACATGTTAAAATCAAAGAAAAGTCTCAAGAACACCAAGATCAAGGTGTTCATGGTTTTGGGACGCTCCCAAAACCATAAACACCAAATATGGTGCAAAGTGGTGCCTTAAGGTGCCTAGATGCTTCACCATGCCTTAGGGACTTGTCTAGATTCATCCTTGATGAGTTTATCACACAAAAAGCACCAAAACCTTACATTTTCATGGGTCTACGGTTTGGGGATCTCCCAAAACCGTAAACACCCCAAAAGGTTCATAAAAGTCCAATGGTTATTCCTTATGTCTAAATCTAACCTAGACTATTGCCATGATTGAGCTAAGGACTTGAAAACCCCCAAATACCAAACTTATGGGTTTAAGGTAGTAAACTCATGAGTTTAAGGTAGTAAACCCAAAGGGAAATGACCATGAGGCCGTAAACTCCTCAATGGAGTGTTTTGTTGCCCTAGTCCCTTCCTAAGGCCTAACTACCAAGTAGAAATGCTTCAAAGGACTTGTAAAACCTCAAAACAACATATGGTCATAAGGTGTAGAGTTTATGACCGTAAACCCTTGAATTTACTGCCGTAAACTCCTTGGGTAATGGTCATTAAAACCGTAAACTCCAAAGGAGTTTACCCTTGAACTCCAAACACTCTAGCTTTGCCCTACAAACACTTGGATGCAACCCTTGTGATCTTTAACACTTGAAACAAAGTGTTTTCATGTTGTAGAGTGCCCCAACTTAATTTGTTAGTTATAAATTGGCTAATTAGTTATATATATGTTCATTATATGATAACTAGGCTCGTGCACGTGTACAAGTCCCCATTTGTCACCTAGCACCGTATCCGACACTTCAATCCAATCCAATCGCTGCAAGTGAGTTCATACCCCTTAATCAATGTTTTAAATGATTTTAAATGCTTTAATGGGGGGGGGGATACAAGTAGAAAACAATATGTTATTAAATCACTCATATGTATTTTATAACTGTGTTTTTATCCAACAGATTTCACATACTTCAAAATGTGATGCATGAAATGGTTTTCTATCTTAAAATACCTTGGTAGCAAATGTATTTGTTTTGAAATATTTATTAAAATGACATCAAGTCAGTGTTAATTATTGTTCAAAACTCTTAGATGTCTTACAAAACCATTTTTACCTTCTTGAACAAAACTATATCTATACACTTATGTTCTTATATGTATTGATGTTATAGTTTTCATCCTTCATTAAGTTTCCCACACTCTTGTGTAGCAAGAGTGTATAAACCTGTTTGGGCAATCAATTACCTTCCAGTTAACTATTATAGGGATAGTTAGGAGATACAAAGCATAATTCCTATTACAAGGAATCACATCAGAGTTAGTTCATTCATGAGTCTATACTATACATTACATGTTACATGAATACGCTTACATGAACACCCTACATGAATAACTTTACATAGATACATTTACCTGTATACACTTACATGGATACTTGTACCTCGATTCACTAGGATGATTTATTAGTACATTATGTGTAAATTATCCTGCCTATCCCAGTTCAACGGGATATCTAGACGGGACTAACCATTCGGGAACCCACCTGTTAGCAACAGTTGTAGATGAACATCCACGGATGCCTACAGTTATTACTTATACTAGGGGTACCTTTACGGGACTAACCCTTCCTTTAACCTGCTGTTCGCTACAGAGGTAAATGACCATCTATGGATGCCTACGGTTAATACTTATACTAGGAGTACCTTTACGGGATTAACCATTCCTTAAACCTGTTGTAGCTACAGAGGAAAATTGAACAATCTACGGATGCCTATGGCTAATCGCGATGTCGTGTTAATCCTAATACAAAAGGATAACACTTACATGCTTACATTTTTCCTATTACTTTATTTTGTGATACATTCACATAAACGATGAGTTAGACTAAGTACTGTTAGTAATAGTCAAAAGAAAGGAAAAACTATCATTGTTATAGCAAAACATTCGGGTCTTGGTAGAAGACTACATTTCATACTAGTAGGAAATAAGGGATTTTCTAGGGTTTTCATACTTATATCAACTGTTTCATTTAAAGAGTCACATGGCATTCATAACAGCTTTCCAAAACAAGACAATGACACTTAAATACTTTTGAATTCACCAGCTTTAGGCTGATACTCGCTTTCAAAATAACTTGTATTCTTAGGTCACCAGTAGACAGGTACGATGGCCAGGTTTTGAGAAGACGGAGCACAGACAAGACTCGTGTTTTATTTTGATTGTATATTTTGGTGTCTTACTACAATGAAAGAACACACATGTATTAAAACTTTACTTTTAATGCAATGGATGATGTTGTTGCTTGTTTACTACGTTACACTGTTGTGATACTGTACATGACGTCCTCCACCCCAGAACGTTTCCGTCGTTCTTGGTTTTGGGGTGTGACACCATTCCTGGATGTAAAAAGCTCAAGAGCTTTATCTTCACGGGAGACCCACGTAAGATATGGCTCCAGACGAGCTGACAGCCCAAGGTCATCAACAGACTTCCACACGATAGCCTAAGGAATATTGAACTGCTTAGGCAATAGTGTATTCAACTAAGAAACAAATGAGCTCCGGTCCTCAACAGACATATCAGCTAGAAGCTGCAAAAATGGATGAGATGGCTAGTTCGGCAGCAAGTGAACTGCCCGTTAGCAACCGGATCGAGTCATAACCTGAGAAAAATAGGCTAAGTTAGTTAGAATTAAGATAAGAAAAGTAAAAAGGAGGAAAAGGGACCAAAATCTATTCACGCACATCAAGAAATGCACTAGGCATAGGATGGAGATGTCGAATGGGCATTGAAGATGCCCAACGCGCCTCAAGAACTCAACGAACATTCGGTTCGAAAAGTCTCAAATTAATCCAAACTTCAACCTAAGGTCCACGGGGGAATGTTAGACGAAGTGTATACAAGCAGAATACACCATCAATTTAGTCAAAAGTATCCTAAATCGATAGATTTAGTAAAACCCTAGGTTTTACCCCAAAATCGAAAATCCTAAATTGGGGATAAATTAACAAATTAAACTAGAAATTAAGTATTATGATGTGATAATTGGTTGTTCAACTATATATTAGGCCAATCAATTTCGATAATTTCTACCAAAAATATTAAGGGCTTAAAAACCCAAATAACTAAGAACTCAAGCCCAAAATAGGTGTTAAAGGTCTATGTATCAGATACTTTGGAATTAGAAAGTCAAGAAGATCGATGAATCAAAGCTTGAAAACTACAAATGCGTAATGTGCTCGTCGAGTGTGGGGTCCAGTCGAGGTACGACTAGTCGATATTTTTGGGAATAATGTTGAGTAAAGACAAAAATTCTACATGAAATACTAATATGATGTCAGTGCATGACGCGCATACGACATGCCCGACACGCAGAATCTAAACTTCCGAAAATGTACACTTTCTACCCGCCGATTGTTTTACACCCTAAGAACTAGAGAACCTTAGGAATATGACTTAGCTAGAAAGTAGGAAACAAAGAATGAATAATTAGACGATAATTTGAGGAATTCATAGACCGATACGAAGGCAAGTTGCTAGGATAACAACATGGTATAAAGGATCAACCACGTATAAGGAATACAATTATAAACACATCATAGGAAATAACAAGTAACATGTATATTATCATTTCAGGACGATAACATGTCGACTTTAGCAATAGTATATTCAACCACAATTGTGACAACCCGATATTTCAACTCTATGTAATGACCTAAAAAAAGTCAAGTATTGTAACCACTTTTGATGTAATGAAATTAACTTCGAAAATAAAATCTCCAAAAGTCTCTTATTGATTACCTACCATGTTAGATATCATTAAACCGTGATCGTACGTAAAAAGAACGCCCAAATCTGACTTTGTATAAGGAAGTTATGATTTTTCCAAGTCCGGCTTAACGACAGACAGCTAAAAACACGAAACAGAGATCGAGCGACTTTTGGCTAGAATGATCTAAATGAGAATCGAAGGTCTCGACAATGGTTTTTCAACGGTAAAAAGTCTGGCAAAAACAGACGTCGGATAATGAAGTTATGAATTTCTAACGAAATTTTCTTACCGCGACCTTTTAAAAATAAATAATAAAAATAATTTCAAAATTTGCTGACAGAGTCTAAACGAAAGTTGTAGAGTGTAGTCTCACCTACGCGTGGATAAAAAGAACGTCGAAAACGGGGTTCGTATGAAGAAGATATGAATTTTTGAAGTTTATTCAATAATAAAAATATAAATTTTAAATCAAAATTCGGTATTATCCGAAGGAGGAGTCACCAGGCCAATCCGAGTTACGCCCAGCGTACTCGAGGACTAGGCCTCGGATCGTCCACGTTGCCCCTATGCGAGGCTATGCCCCGTCCCATCTGAAGTTCCGAAGCAGTCGAGGATGCGGTCACGCATGACACACGCGTACGCCCAGCGTAACTGCGTATGCCCAGCATATCGAGGTGGTTCCCAGCCCCTATAAAAGGGATGCGAGGGTTCCGAAGAAAGGGCCCAATTCCTCTCATCTTTCTTGCGTTTTTGCCTCGTTTTCCGTGCATGTGATATACTGAAGCCCCGGTTTCCTTGCTCAAGTCCCAAAGGTCGTTTGTGCTCCCGAGATTCCCGAGAAAATCCGCTTTCTCGAGTCGAAGTTCTACTAGGTTTTCATCTCGCCTTCTTCGATCTTTCAAGTGAGTTCATACCCCTATAATCCACACTTTTAAATGTTTTATAAATGCTTTTATATGCTTTTAAAGGGGGGGGGACACAAGTAAAACACACGATTATTATCATGTGTTATATAAAGTTTCATTATACACTTTTTATCAATTGAATCATATGTGATTTATAACTATTTTAGGGAAACTTTCGTATGCAAAATATATCACGATAACATCATGTCTTTTGAAATGAAAAATGTTGTTATATATATATATATATATATATATATATATATATATATATATATAAATGAAACACTCTGCTTGTACTGTATGTATATGTGTCCATTTTTTGCACTACAAAAGTTATACTTTCATAACAAGTGAGCATTTCACTAGGGTTTACTATACAAACGAGACACACTTTTAGAAAACTATAATTGGCATCATATTGTAATTGGTTTTGAACATGTACCTTTTAACAATGTAAACTTTCAATTATATATATGATGGTTATATTGCTTTCTTTACTATGTATTCAATTGTTACGGTACTACATGAATTCATCCGCCCCCGAATGTTTCCGCCGTTCCGGTTTGGGGGTGTGATAGATTGGTATCAGAGCATTGTTTATAGTGAACTAAGTATATCGAACCACATAAGATATACAAACTATAAATGCTTAAGGGACTAATAATCTTTGACAAAACATTTTTTTTTGTTTTACGCCTAAGACGCGTTTCGTTTAACTTAAATTTTTAGTTCATTTAAGTACAAATACATGCATACAACAACTTATTTTCATGATTATAACTATACAAGAAGTATTTAGACAAGTTGGACACTACGATTAAGACTCGATATATGTAATTAGATTTGGGGCAAATATAGCATGATCAACTATATTTATCCGAGATCGGACCAATGTATATTGAGGAATGCTCGTAGTGAGCAACAAGTCAAAACTTACCAAAACATCACAAGAATCAAACACACGAATTTAAATACTATAGGAGTATTTGGTACATAAAATAGTTTAACTTATATGTTTAGTCTTACATGTTCCAAATTTTATTCAATTCTTATAACCCAATTCTCGTACAGTCAAATGGCTGGATTTCATCACCCCGGTGACCCCTACTATCCCAACCAAGGCAATGGGGGATGGATCGAAGAGGATCCCGAGGAGGACGAAGAACCCATAGAATTGGATGAAGAGGAGGACTCCGGTACCGACTCAGAGCCGGAAGTAATCAATCCACCACCCGCACAACCTCCCGTCTTCGTGAGAAACTTTCAAGGACCGAATCCCATTTGGAGAAGTCACCTCCACCATTAGAGCCAACAACAAAGTCTACGCCCTCCTTACGGCATGTGTCAAGACTTCTACGATGTCCGCGGTGGAGGTTCAGCTGATCGATCACTCCCAGTCATGGTGGGCAAACTAGCCAACAAGTCGAACCAATTCGGAGTTCAAGCTAGCCGGATTCGGGAAGTCAACGTGGAAGTACAGGTTCACACTTCCGACATCCGTAGGCTGGATAGAGCTCAGGACAATGCCCAACTCCAAACTGAATCATTCCAAGCTCAAATGATTGCAGCCCTCTCCGAGATGAGGGAGCAACAAGCCGCCTTCGATAGGCGTCTTATGGAATCAAAGCAATCGGATGCGGAGTCAAGCTCCAAGCGCAACCTACGTTGCAAGTAGTGCTTTCCAAATCCCAAATTTTGTTATAAGGTAGGACCTCGGCTAAAAGTTTTATTTTTCTTAAACTTTGTAGCCGAAGACCCATATAGGGGTCAAATTTTCGTGATCGTTGTATCAACTATTATATTAATATAATTGGCACGCTATTATTACTACATTGAGTATTTCGTTCAATCCTTAAAATATTTATGGAGAAACCCTAGGCTTGTTTCATATATTCGGATTTATGAATAACTTCCATTCTTCTATCTTTGAGACTCATACTATCATCTGTTGTTGAACTATAGTGATTTAGTTCATGAGACACATTCATTTTTTATGCTATAGAATTCTTATCTTTATCTTCTTAACCTATAGTTGAAGAATGCCTCCGCGTAGCAACCCGAGACAAAACAACGGTGGGGAAGCACTGATACCACCACCGCCTCCTTCTCCTCAATTTGATGCTGCCATGTTCCAAGCAACAGTCGCAGCAGCTGTGGCGGCTGCCATATCACAAATCAATACCCCTGTTACTAATGGTTCGGGAATTGGCACACTTCCTTCCAACCATGGCGAGAGTAATGGGCAACCCCGAGAGTGAACCTATAAAGACTTTACGAATGCCAAACTCCAGATGTTTAATGGAACTGGTGGTGTGATGATTTTGAGGCAGTGGATCGAAAGGACAGAATCAGTCTTTGAAATCTGCTCCTGTCCCTTTTGTGATTCTTGGGATGATCCTACAGTAGTTACTAGTACGTTTCTTCTCGATAATTCATATGCATGCATACTATTCGATAGTGGAGCAGAGAGAAGCTTCATGAACCAAAATTTTATTCACTTACTTAAACGTAAACCTAGCATGTTATAAAAATCATTCACTGTAGAAATGGCAAACGGAAAAACGGAAAACACTAACTGCATATACATGAGTTGTATATTAACTTTAGACAGTCATTCTTTCCTAATTAACCTCATGCTGGTCCAAATTAAAAGTTTCGACGTCATAGTCGGCATGGATTGGTTAAGTCTTCTTCGTGCCAACATCATGTGCTTTAAAAAAGCAGTTCTTCTTAATCTCCCTAACGATGAAAAATTAGTGATTTACGGCGACAAATAAAGTACAAACCTTCGCATCATTTCGTGCATCCAAGCTCGAAACTGTTTGTGGAAGGATTATCATGCATTTCTTGCACACATTGTCGATACGAGTCAGGAAGTAGAGGACATCAACAACATTCCAGTAGTACGCAACTTTCACGATATCTTTCCAGAAGAACTACCAGGATTACCACCGCAACGTCAAGTCGAGTTTAGAATCGACTTAGTTCCAAGGGCTAACCCAGTAGCAAAATCACCTTATCGTCTGGAACCAGCAGAGATGCAAGAACTTTCCAGCCAACTTAACGAACTCCATCAAAAAGGATTCATTAGACCAAGCTTCTCACCTTGGGGTGCACCGGTATTGTTTGTAAAGAAGAAATACGGATCGTTCCGTATGTGCATTGACTACAGAGAACTGAACAAGCTAACCGTCGAAAATCGTTACCCTCTGCCCTGCATTGACGACCTATTTGATCAGCTTCAAGGAGCAAACTACTTCTTGAAGATAGATCTATGATCTGGATAACACCAATTATGAGTACTAGAGGAGGATATTCCCAAGACAGCCTTCCAAACTCGTTATGGACACTACGAATTTGTAGTGATGCCGTTCGGATTAACCAACGCACCAGCGGTATTAATGGACCTAATGAATAGGGTGCGCCGTCCTTACTTGGATCAGTTCGTCATCATCTTCATCGATGATATACTTATCTACTCCCGAAGTAAGGAAGAGCATAGTCAGCACCTACGAAAAGTCTTAGATACATTACGATCGGAGAAGCTCTAAGCGAAGTTCTCTAAATGCGAATTTTGGATTCGAAGAGTCAAATTTTTGGGCCACGTTGTTAGCGAAAAGGGGATACACATGGACCCTTCCAAAATTAAGGCCATTAAGAATTGGTCAGCACCAAAGACGCCTATAGAGATTCGTCAATTTCAAGGTCTCGCTGGCTACTATCGCAGATTCATAAATAACTTCTCTAGTATTGCGAAACCTCTTACTACATTAACCCAGAAAGTCGTGGCCTTTGACTGGGAAGCAAAACAATAGAAGGCGTTCCAAACACTGAAACAGGCCTTTTGCACCACACTGATACTATCCCTCCCCGAAGGGATAGAAGATTTTGTAGTGTACTGCGATGCATCAAATCAAGGACTTGGTTGTGTTCTTATGCAAAGAGGGAAGGTTATTGCCTATGCTTCCCGTCAGCTTAAGATACACGAAGTAAACTATACAACACACGATATTGAGTTAGGAGCAGTGGTATTTGCTCTGAAGATCTGGAGACACTACCTGTACGGAACACAAAGTACTATTTTCACCGAGCACAAGAGCCTTCAACACATTTTCGATCAGAAGGAGCTCAACACGCGACAACGACGATGGGTCGAGCTACTCAATGACTACGAATGCGAAATTCGTTATCATCCTGGCAAGGCCAATGTAGTAGCCGACGCCCTCAGTCGAAAAGAATTCACTGGTCGGAGAGTCAAATCTCTGACTATGACTATCCATTCCCACTTATCCACACAAATTAAGGAGGCTCAACTGGAAGCTTTGCAACCTGAAAATGTGACGGGTGAATCCTTGAGAGGAATGGAAAAGAATCTAGAAATGAAAGGTGGCGGAGCATATTATCTCATGGACCGTATCTGGACACCGAAACATGGTGGCTTCAGAGACGTGGTCATGACCAAAGCACACAACACGAGATATTCCGTTCACCCAGGTTCAAATAAAATGTATCTGGATCTTAAGAAACTGTACTGGTGGCCTAACATGAAAGCAAAAATTGCTACCTTCGTAAGTAAATGCCTTACTTGCGCTAAGGTTAAGGTCGAGTATCAGAAACCTTCAGGATTACTACAACAACCGGAGATACTGGAATGGAAATGGGAACAGATTACTATGGACTTCATAACCAAGTTGCGCAAGACAACGGGTGGACTCGATACCATACGGGTCATCGTCGATAGATTGACTAAATCCGCGCATTTTCTACCAATCAAGGAGACTGACAAGATGGAAAGGCTTACAAGAACTTACATAAGGGAAATAGTGCGACTACATGGTGTTCCAATATCCATTATCTCCGATAGAGATAGTAGATTCATCTGGAAAGAGATTGCATGTTGAAGAATAGGGATGAAAAACAAGAAGAGGTTAAGGATGAAGCTTATTACTCTATGAAGCTTGAAGAGGTGAAATTGAAGACAAAAATTCTTTATCTGATGGTGAGGGGTAAAGATGTTGATGAATGCGCTTACCATATATGGTCTTCTAGTTCTAATGATGAAGAGATGTGCCATCCCACTCATGGTGCCATGTTTGCAAACATGAAATTCCTAGTGATATAAGAGACTGTGTTTAAAGTGAGGAGATTATCGAAGATGATAGTGAATACGAAGGGAGGTGTTTCATGGTTGCCACATCATGACCTTCGATCAAAGAGAAGGTACATACTATTTTAATATTTTTTAATATTCCTTCTAATACATATAATATTGTATTATCTAAAATTGATGAGGGTTGTGCTTACTTTAATAATCTTTTGATTTCATTGAGTAGTGATGCAGAAAAGGACATAACAGAATTATTCGAGATTAAAAATCAAGTGGAAGAAACGAACACTAGAATAGAAAACTTGTCCACTAAGTTATCAAATGTCTATATTTATAGGGATGCTGATTGAATAGATAATATTTTTCTTTTTAAACAAAGAAACATATATTCTAATACAACAAAGGGACTCTATGTCAGGTTGACTGCATTACATCATTAATCTGATATTTTTAAAGAACAACATAGAAAACTTTTGCCCTTCATAACTTTTAAAAAGGAACTTGTTAACGAAATGTCATGTGAATGAGAAAGTAGAGTGTAACATCCCAAAAATACCAAGCATAATCTTATTTTAAATAAATCAATTCCATTCATTCATTATCCCAAAAGATGATTAGAGTAAAAGTATTCTCAAAGCATCAGATTAAAATCATAAACAATCATTGTAGAATAAATCTCCACGGGATGCAGTGCGATGAATTCATGCTCTTCCTTTTGAACTTGAACGTACCTGAAAATGTTTAAGCCACAAAACCATAAGAATTTAGGCGTAGACACAACCTATGCATACATATCATCTCGAAAACTATAACGGGTCTATTTCACCCCCGAGTCTATTTCAACTCAATCAATGTTTTTCACCCAAACGAGTCTATTTCACCCCCGACTCTATTTCAACTCAATCGGTATTTTTCTACCGAATAGGTCTATTTCGCCGCACATACATAAATCATATTGGCATATCATCAAGAGTCACAAAGACAACAAGCACACACAGGTATATTAGCTAGTGTCATATAGACAACTATCATCCTACAAACATAATCTAGTGGGTCGCAATTAGTACCTTTGTCCCACGAGTATAGTAAAGAGACTCACATGAACTACTGAACAAAAGCTTAACAACTACCTCAACAATATAACAGCTAACCCAAGCTTCCTAAATCCAAACTGAAACCAACCCTTAGTCAAATACTCAATTCTACCCAAGTTTGACCAAACGTCAAACCTCAACGGTTAAGTCAAGTTAGATGACCCCTACATTGTGGTAATTCCTTTTCCACGCCGTAGTCATGTGCAAAAGAAATAGATGCGATAAGTCTCGTCGCCACGTCATAGCCTTCCTCGTCACGTCGTGGTCTTTAGTTTGAAAGGCTTTTCTTCAATAAGAGCATAATCCATGAGGACCAAAGGTATAATCATCAGATATGATTCCTAATAGTTTCATAATGGATAAAGTTTCCAACTTTATCCATTAAGAATGTCCAAACCACCAAGAACTAGACTCTAAGTCTCAAAGGGACCAAAAATGCATCTTTATTAACATAATCCATTAAGTCCAAGTCTCCAACATGCACATCTAGATCAACAAGATGTCTAGATAGATAAAGTTGTCCATAATAGTGTCACACTCTTTCAAGATGTAAACTTTAATACACCCAAATAACCTAAAGGACCAAGATAAGTTGCATGGCTAAAAGGGAAGGCAAAAGATCATAACTTTCCTAGTCCATGAGGTCCAAGAAGCATTCCAAACTAATCAAAAGATGTCAGAGTCCACTCAACTCCAAGATCACTCATAAAATGGACCAAAAGTGCCAAAAACCACAAATGGAGAGATCTAAAGAACTAAAGAGTAAGATTAGAACTTTATACTCATAATAGCCCATAAAGTTAGTGCCTTTGATGGATCCAAGCTTGAAGGAAAATTCTTTGAAACCAAAAGAACCTTTTTTATCTTTAAAATTCATCAAAATATCATAAAAAAAACATCCAAAAGAGGAGAGATGAGAGCGAAGGAGCTCAAATCTTGAAGATGGAGGCTAGGGTTTCTCCTAAGGGGTTCTGGATATGATAGAGGCTGTAAAAATGCCGAAGAATGATGAACCTTATGCTTAAATAAGTTGAAAACCCTAAAATAATGTGTGTGGGCCTGATTGATCACTGTGTCGTGGCAACACTTGGTCGTGTTGTGGCAACGCTCATCGTGCCGTGGCGATGGTTTTTACCCAAATCCACCTTAACATCAAATAACCATAACTTCTTCGTTTCAACTCTGTTTTCGTCGATCTTTATATCCGCGAAAAGGTTTTGATGATCCCCATACTTCTATCTAGTTACTTTTGGCTTAACACATGTCAAACCGGAAACCATAATCCACGCAAGAAGCCTAACATATAACTTTTCCCATTTTAACCTTTGGCTCCAAAACACAAACCAAGGGCTTAGATTACATAACCAATATTATCAACATCCAATAAGGTCTAAATCCTATTTCCTTGAAGCTCAAGGTCTTTACTCAATCCATTTATTTTCCACAATCCATAAATAAGAAACTTCTTGTAACACAACTCTCCCTCACTTAAACTCGATTTCATCCTCGAAATCCATCTTAGTTAGAATCTCTAAAAACAACACCATCATTTTCCAAAAGCTCCCTTTAACCACTTTGAAATCAAGGAATCAATGCAGAGAAGTCGAGAGATCATTTTTAAACCTACGACTGCCAACAAACAACCGATTAACTTGAAAATACTCAACCACAACCACTATCATTCTCTCCTTAACTGTAAGACCCAAATCACAACGACAACCACTCAAAGTAGAAAACTTCTGAAAAACTGAAACTAGAACTAACCCCGTTAATAAATTCCCAAAGCTGAGAACCCATCAGTCCAAAATCTAGGAACTGTTCCTTAAGACTAATGATCATCTATTCAACGTACCTACCCCTAGTTCCTTAACTAGGAACACCACCAAACCATGTAAAAAGAATAGTGAAAACATCCCGATCATGATTTTCAACCAATCCCAAATCCGGAAACTGTGCCAAAAACCTTAAATACATACTTGGGTTTCTAACAAGTCATCACCTACCTACTGCTCCCACGAGCATAATGATGGTCCATCTAAGAATTTACCATTGCATCCAAATCCCTCATTAGTTCAGGTGTACATCCACCTGAAAAATCACTCGAGGCATTTACAACGTACTTCATGACTCGATATCTCAGAGCCGATACCCAACATTGGTAACCAAACTCCTAATAAACAGATCACAAGCAAACGAGGTTCAAAATGAAAACATTCATCATGAGACTTTTGATGCACAATTAATGCTCCCAACAAACGTTTACTATCCACATGATTCAAACCAGATGGTCGTTGAGTCTCCCGAATCTCGACCATGTGCTAACACCCAAACATACCAATAAGACTAATGATTTGAGACATAAGAGTCTTAGTCAAATGATTATTGGATCCTTCCCATATGAGTCATACAACCACCGGTTCACGATATATTGTGACACCCTCTAACCATCAAAACTAATTTCATGGTGCTATACCGATTTTGCCATCATTTCATCACTGGTCTGAAGACTCATGACCAATGCCACAAGGGCCTAAAAATACTCAACCATCAACCCACCAACTGGCAGGAACCCAAACAATATCCCTCTCAACACTAACCAAACACAACATGAGCCATACCCTTCTATAATGCATAATTCCTTTCAAAAAACAAACTGCTACCAACGTAAAATCAGAATAAAACATGGCCACACACAACCAAAGGAATAATATAGGCGGTTTTACTCTTGTTCCAATACAAAATACTAAAACCCAAATAAGAACGATACCAATAATTCGAACAAAGTGCTCTCATGCTATCTTACTCATTCCATACACACCCTTATGATCGTACTTGATGAACTATCATAATATCCACCGTAAAGGGAACCTATAACCATTCCCTAGATCTACTGCATTCCTTCTTCCTGAAAACCTTACCCTAAGGGTGAAGTGTAATTAGATCTAACGAAATGATGAACCTCAACTGCTAACAGAACGTCCTCATGAATGGCTGAAAAAAAGATCCCACACCTTGATTGAAAACTGAACAGATCCCACCAATATGTAACTAGCTCAATAAACCTTCCAAAGTTATCCAAAAATGTTCTTAAAACCTTGATCGGATCAATCTAAATACCAACCAAAATTGGATTCTACATAGATCTAAAGTCATATATGGAAAATTGGACGCCCCAACATCCGAACTTCTAATAACCAAGGACAAATGTCAAAATCGAGCCTGCTATAAAAAATAATCCCACAAGAAACAATAGAGGAGTAAAAGTTCCTAGAAGCCAAAATATACAACGTACAAAACTTGACGATAGGTTGACACATTCATTGAACTTCAACTGATAGAGCTCAAAATTTTCGAAGAACCTTCGCTATTGAGAATAAATGAAATTACAATTGATTGAGGTTGCTTTGACAACTAATCCAGTGATCCAATACACTATTGAACAAAGCCCATGTTGAATTAAACATACCAAACTTCGAAGAAAATTAACTGTTCAACAACTGCATATCCTAGACTATAGATTTCAATCTATACAATAAACTAACAAATCCCTTAACAACCGATACTCAACTTGTGCGACCCAAATGCCTCTTGACATACTCATCGGAATTACTGAAAGGAACCATTGGCTACAACGAGCTCCTTTTCCAACAAATTCCTGACGTGAAGACAACTCCTACATACCTGAATACGTACATCTGATGGTAATTTGCTTTTTAGCCCTGTCTTGACCAAATGCTGATATAAAGTCCCACATACCTGAATCGAAGATTCCTGTGACCAATTATTACGAAACCATAAACTCGAACAACTTGATGATCCCCTAAGAAGAATACGTAGTTCTCCCTTACTTATGGTTCGAAATACCACCAGCCAACATTATGAACATACCAAATCTTAGCCCGACTCAACCATATACATACCATCCCTGAATCTTGGAATGTATAACACAAACCACGATGATCTACCTGAAGGGTTATAAGAATTCTAACACTCCTAAGGTGTGCATGCAACCCTAGAAACCTTGGATATCACACAACACCACCAACAATGGAGGAACTTGAGAGGAGGTTATTTGCACTCATAAAATCGACTTGCCCTCTTGTAAGCTTCCTTAGGTCCGATTTCATGAGCTAGAGGGGTTCTTATATACCGTGGCTTAATTAGGGTTACACCATGCAAACCCTAATGTGCATGACCTTCCATATTCCTCATGCTCCATTGATTTAAACCTCCATGGATCATCCATGGGTCACCACATGGGTTTAGCCCAACACAAAGAACTATGGATCATATGCCCACATTATAAGAATGAATTATTTACATAATCAATTCTTATATATTTAATTAGTCTCTTTTGATCACAAAATTAATTCCAAATTAATTCTTGATCAATACTAGTTAAATAATATGATTTCATATTAATATATTAGAACTTATAATATATTAATTAACCATAAATAACCTCTTCTTAATTATCCATCCTTCAGATTTTTCCGGTGCCACGCAACCCAAATGGACCATGCTACTCTCGGGTAAAGTACATACCAGATATTTTTATGGACTTAGACACTAACCCAACAGTCTCCCACTTGGATAAGTGTAATGACTATCATTGCAAGCATGACTCCAACCTGACTAGCAATCATAGCTCTTAAAAATCGTTGTCGAACTCTGAGCTATTCAATGACGCGTCCATTAGATAAGGGATCATATATTCATCCATTCTAAATATCATATGGACTGAGACATGGATTATAATCATTTTCTCTGTCCATCTGTTGTTTCCCGATTTCCGATTTATGACGAACGACTAATTAAACAAATCACATCAGTCCATGCCTGGTGTCCTCACTAAATCATCGAGGGGCCCACAAATATCGCTTTTATCCACATTGGGTAAAAGGAACGGATAAACTTCGACCCAAATTCTTTCTTGTACTTACTCATCAAATTACATACAATGATATGTTTTATAAGGTCCAAGTTACTGGTGCATTTACATATGTCAATGTGCAACCGACTTGCAACTACAACTAACATGTCTCCGTTTCAAGAATATATGATATTATCGTCTCAAAATCACTCGTGATAAAATCCGTGAAGTGATTCAGATAAGCATGGGTTGATTCCAATACTCGAATCTTATTCTAGGAGTACTCATGAACACTGCAACCACCTTGTCCTAGACAAAATACAGACCTATTCATGACAGTCTTGCCTAAATACCTACTTCCAAAGTATGATCGACTGTGGATGGTTTGAATAACCTAGTTATCCGGGAAGTTAAAACATGCAAAGTGAAACACAAGAATAATACTAATCCTATATGGCCCAAAACTTTTGAATCATTCATTGTATAATGTTTCGAATAATCAACTTAATACTTGAATTAAAAAAATAGCTATGCCATGCTCCAAGCATGCACAAGATATTTGTGGAACAATGGTTATGCCATGCACCAAGCATGCACACTATGTTTGTCTATGGTCCTTACTTTGTGAACTAGATCAATTGAAAAACATTTCAATGATGCTCATTTCAAAATTCTAAATCCTTAATGCAAGTGTAAGAATTCCAAATTCTTGTCACTATAATTATTCTTTTGTAATGTCTAAGTGTCGAAAGTCACAAAGACTTGACCAATGATATTACAAAATATTCATTTTGAGATTTTCACAAGACAATTCCATGGAAATGAAGTTTCAAGTTCAAAGTGCACTCTTTTGAACATCCTTCTTGCATAAAAGTTTCTAATTTTCTCATGTATTCTTCAACTCCCAATATGGAAACATTCCATATTTGCCATATGGCAACTCATTATTAATATACTCCTATCTATTCATAATAATGTCAATATGGTCCTTCCATTACTATACTTCCAACTATCCTTAAGAGACCAATCCTTGGCAAACCTTAGATTGTCCTTAACAGTTGTTTAAGCACTTTAGTCATATCTGATTCTATAGTTTTCCCTCTAAATGCCCTAGGAATTTGGAAAATTAGAACACGAGAATATTATAGGATATGCAATCGATCCTATACCCAAAGCATATGGGATGCGATTCATAACGTCTAACAGAAAGACATGATATTTGATCAGTCTTTTGCTATAATGTTTCTATTTGCCATGTTCTCATAATTTTGATTTTGAAGAGGGATGACGTAATCATAATCAAATTTTGAGAAAGCAATTAACATTTCCATATATAGAATTTTCTTATATTGAACCAATCCAACATAAATTCCTCTCCCTTAATTATAGCAAAACAACTTTTCAAACCCTGTGAATTTGTGACTTGAAAGTTTTGTTTTCTATAATTAACATTTCCAACTTGAAACACTTTCCATAATAATTATGCTCCCACTAGCATAATAATTATTATCTTTATTAGCATAACACTTATGCTCCCACTAGCATTGACATGTATTTAGAAATCAATTGGACTTCTAGAAATCAATACTTATTGACTCTCATTACCAAAGTTCAGATTTATGATATAAGATGCTTCAATAAGACTATATCTAGGCTTCTCAAACTCATACTGTGACAACCCGAAGTTCGTTCCGTCGTCGTAACCCGGTTCCGTTAATAAAGCCGTTACGTTCAAATCTTTCCGTTAACTTTGTTTTAAATTAATTTAATTGCGACTTCTATTTAGGTTTCATAAGTGTCGGGATACATTTTAAAACATTAAAGTATTTTCTATTTTCATTTAGAAAATATTTAGTTTCATCTAAGTCGTAATTACGGTAACTTAATCGGGTGTGACCAAAAGCCTCGCTTAACGTCAGTATCGGGTAGAATTCCATCGTGTCCCAAACTTTAAGCATATATAAAGTTGAGAGAGCCTCATTTGAATCCTTTTCCACTCTCTATCTACTCTCTCTACTTTCTCTCTCTAAAACTCGAAATTGAGCCAAAATCATCCAAATCAAGCTCCAAATCATCAAGGTAACTATCCTAGCTCCTAGTATAACACCTTTAAACTTCAAATTCGTGATTTATATGAGAAATACGACCATAAACATGTGTTTACGGCCCTGGAACATCCTTAAGCCGTGAACACATGTTAATGGGGTTTTTGAGCCATAAAACCCTTCCGAACCTCATTTGGAGCTTAGATATGACCTAAGGACTTATTTGCATGGACTTAGAACACCTTGAACTCAACAATTAGGGTGTAAACATGAGTTTACGGCCCAAGCACATGCTTGGACCGTAAACAACTATTCATAAGGAGTAAACTCATTTTAAGGTGGTAGTTTGCACCTAAACACCTCCAACAAGCTTCCATGAGAGTATAGAACCTTATAATCCTTCAAGAAATGCACCAAAACTTACACAAATGGGAAAAACTTGAGTTTACGGCCCAAGAACATTCTTGGACCGTAAACTCATCTCCTTAGACCTTAAACTCATCCAATGGGTGTTAAAGTGCCCTTAACACCTTATATGGCTTAGAAATGGGTCTAGAACATAGTATGCTTAACTTTCAACCACTAAAACCCATGAATCTTGGACAAACATGAGTTTACGGTTGTAAACTCATGTGTTTAAGTTAGTAAACTCCCAAGAACATCTTCATACACCGTAAACTACTTTTCCAAGGTCAATTCAAGTCCCATTCACTTCCTAAGCCATGGAATCAACCCTAGAACCTTCCTAAGTGCATTGTAATGACCTAGGACCACCAAAACATCAAGGGATTGAGTGTGGGGGAGTTTAACACTGTAAAATCCTAGTTTACTACCATAAACTCCATTAGATGGTCCATATGAGGGTTTAATCCATTCCTATGCCCTAGATTTGATCCTAGCTAATTTTCCCAAGTGATATAAGGCCATTTAACACCATAGAACACCCCACCATGATTTTACGGCCGTAAACTCATGGGGAGTGGGTCATTAGGGCCGTAAAATCTCTTATGAGTTTACTCTTGAAGAGTAAACTCCATTTCCAAGCCATATACGTCCTTAGATGTCACCCGGGTCACTCCAAACACTTGAATTGAAGTGTTTTCACGTCTAGAAGTGTTTACTCTTATCTAATTAGTGGTTTGAAGTCTAATTAGATACAATTATGTATCATTTCATATTACATAGGAACCTCGCGCGTTATCAAGCCTCGATCCGACACTTAGCATCCTAGACGACATGTTCCTCGACTGGTGAGTTCATACCCCTACACATTTTTTCGTGTTTTTCAATGTTTTCAGAGGGGAATACAAGAAAAATATAAATGTTTTCAAAACCTAAAACTGATGTATTTCTATAAATATCTAGAAAACTTATAGATATCTTTACCCCTTATGTATTATGCTGAGCATAAGGGATGTTTTATCGATTATAACTACATGGATTTCAGTAAAGGAAATAATCAAATCAATCAAATTGTTATGGGAATAATTTGGGATCTTTAGTTCTTGTTTAACGAGCACAGATTTATGTAAAGTTATTAGATAAACTATGTCTGATTCAGTTTATCTCTTTTTAATATAGAGTATATTTCCAGATAATTCCATTATATTTAACTGTTTTCAACGTAATATGTTTCAAAACGATTAGTATGTTTAATAACGTCTGAAAGCACCGTGAATAATTTAATACTAGCTTTTGAGGTAAATCATTATTAAACCCTTTGGGTTATCAGTAAATCCTCCCCGGAAGTGTAGCCAGAGTCTCCTGGAGGGAGAGCGTGGAATTTGTGAATAGATCTATTCGGGACTGACAATCTCACACCTAAACTACTAGCTACAGTTAGGCGGGCACGCCTGGGGTGACAAATTCTGGATATCGTCCAGCGTCTGACGAACGTCAAGGAGGTCTCGGTGTCGTATTAGCATGGTTACCCAACTCACAATACGTATTAATATAAGTTTATTCACGGATTTGATTTTATATCTATCTTCAATCTATATTTTTATATCTAGTACAAGATGGTAATCCCATGGTTTTGAATCTATATCTAGTACGGTATGGTAATCCCATGGTTTTGAATCTATATCTAGTACAGGATGGTATTCCCATGGTTTTGAATCTATATCTAGTACGAGATGGTAATCCCATGGTTTTGAATCTATATCTAGTACGGGATGGTAATCCCATGGATTTGAATCTATATCTACTACGGGATGGTATTCCCATGGTTTTCAATCTATATCTAGTACGGGATGGTATTCCCATGGTTTTCAATCTATACCTAGTACGAGATAGTATTCCCATGACTTTCAATCTATAGTTTTGTGTATTAAAAACTATTTTATATCTAGTACGGGATGGTATTCCCATGGTTTTCAATCTATATCTAGTACGGGATAGTATTCCCATGACTTTCAATCTATAGTTTTGTGTATTAAAAACTATTTTATATCTAGTACGGGATAAAATTCCCATGGTTCTGAATCAATATTTTTATGTATTAAAAATATCTACTGTTGTACTAGATGGTAATTCCAAGTGGTTTTCAATATATAGTTTTATGTATTAACCTATACACTGTGGTATTTAACTAAACTTTACTTTTAGGAAAATAAGGGTTTTTCCTGGGATAGCTGAACTGTACATAACCGGACCGTATAACAAACAGATAACTAAACTAAACTTATAAGAAAATATGGGATTTTCTTGGATAACAAACTTTTTCGGAAAACCAAATGAAACATGTTCAATTTCAGAAAACAAAACATTTATGAACTCACCAGCTTTATGCTGATTTTAAAACTGCTTGTATTCTCAGGTCCACATTAGATAGGTACCCAACGATCCTTTTGGCGAAGACGGAGCGTAGAAGTCATGTCTTTACTTTTTTTCATATGATATATATGTATGACACTTGTAACACTTTGATTTCAAACAAATGTAAAAATTTTATGTAATGTAATGCTTTGTGTTTACTATGCTTACTATGTACATTGGTTGCGATATTCATGACGTTCTCCGCCCCGGAACGTTTCCTCCTTTGGTTTCAGGGTGTGACACATACACCTTTCCTTAGATAGCTCACATGTGTGTCTAAACAATTTTAGAACTTATAGCAATAAGTCTCAAATGTTTAGACCCTTTTCCTTTCCTCACAATTCAAATTATGAAAAGGGATGCCGTAATCATAATTGAATGTGAGAATGCAAATATCACAATTCTATGTCCTAAAAATCTACTTAGTGAAAACGTTTCCTCACTATCATTTTCATAAGTCGGAGAGAAACCTTATGAAACTTAGATTTTATGGCGTATATGTTCCTATCCATGATAATTTGTCATAACCATAATCACAAGACAAGTTCAGTGACAAATCCAAACTCATATGGACAGAACTTGTTCAATCTTAATTTCTTGCCACCTGGCAGCACAAGGGCCTACCATTTCTTCCTAGTAGTTATGCAAACAACTGAGAACTCCTATAACCCACATGCATAGTCAACTTTAACTGGAATGGGCACAAAAACAAGAATATGTCAACATGATAGGTTATAAACCTCAAGTCGTGTGCTAGTGATACACAATAATTTTTATTCTTGAGTAGTTATTGAAGATTTTCCAAGATCTTTAAGACTCCTACTGCCCTCTTGACATATAAGATTCTTTTGTCATGAACCATTCCTTGACAAACAAATATTCAAGGGTTAGTGCGGATTCTAATCAAGAGTAACACTTCACACCATTGGCCTTAGTTGGTCTTTGTCCTCACCAAGACATCACAACTTACCAATTTCAAATGTACAAGAGTAAAAAAACATTTTACTCTACAGTGTTATAAACCTTTCTTAAGATTGTGTCAGTGAAGGCTCAATATTGGAGTATGAGTCTAAGACCCGATTTGAAACGAAGTATGATTCACCTTTTTTGTTTTAACCATTCCAACAGTTCACGATTTCTCTTCTTAGCCATAGAGATGCACTAAGATATCCTTAGAGGATCAATTGTGATATGGTTTTCCATAATCATTAAGATGATCATGAAACACGATACTAAAGTACTCTTGTGACAACTCGAAATTTCTAGCTTGTATAAATGTTCAAATCAATCAAAGTTAAACTTGTGTTGCTATCTTTTAGCACTGTTTAGGGTCTATTCAGAGTATTCTGAGGCTAGTGCACCAAAGGAATCAGTTTTTGGATTTATCAGTTAAAGTGCCAAACCATATAGCAAACCGTAAACCTCCTCAAAAGGAGTTTATGGTCAGGAAGCCTAGAGCTTACGGTCATGGTGACCGTAAACTCCCTATATATGTAAAAAACATGGTCATTTTAATCATTTCTCTCCTTTACAAGCCTAGTAAACCGAATTCTCTCTCAAGTATCTTAAGATCTTCATCTTGGTCTTCCAAAAATGTAAGAATTCTTTCCTTTGATTTTCTGTTACATCTCTTTATCTAGTGATTATGCCTGATTTCATCCATGAAATCTCTTCATTTTTATAGATCTTCAAGTGTTCTTCATTTCACCAAGAACACACACTAGTGCTCTTGGATCCTAATCACCCTTACAAGCTTCTAATAAGTCAGTACACTACCCTTAGCTTGATATATGCTTGAATCACTAGTTAATCACCTTGAAAGCATCATTTTAGCCAAGAACAAGGTGTTTACGGTCTAAGTGTGTCTCCTTAGACTGTAAACTCTAATGAAAGATTCATTAGAGACCTTAAACCCTTCCTAAGGCTAAGCATGGTCCCTAGAATCCGATGTCTTTGAATGAAGCCCTTGAAAACCATCATTTGTGCAAGATTTGATGAGTTTACGGTTTAATCTCCTTAGACCGTGAACTCCATGACCATAAGGTCATTAGACCATGAACACTTGGCACGTGAACTCCATGGTCATACCATTTTGACTGTAAATCACTTGGTCATGCCATTTGGACCGTAAACTCTTTAGGGTGGCCATACACCCTAGTTATGCAACCATATGTGATTGTATCCCTTCAATCTAAGAGTTTCCTAGTCTATTAGGGTGTTATCCCTTATAATTAGTTGTTTATACACTAATCAAATACACATACATGTCATTATATGTTTATTAGGATCTTTGTGTGCTCAAGGTTTCACCTGACACTCTACATCCTTTTTCCAAACATACTTCCGTATTACTCACTATAGCTGAGTTCATACCCCCTTAATCTATCTTTTAAATGATATTAAATGCTTTTATGGGGGGATACAAGTTGAAACATATTAGTTATTATATTAATCACATGTGTTTAATAACTATCAAAGAATGGATTTGCTATACTTTTAGCTGTTTTATCAATCAAACTACTTCACAATGTTTATTAAACTCTTTTACATGTTAAACACATTATTAAACTTGTTCTTACATGTTAAACTCTTTATCAAACTTGTTCTTACTTGACTAACCTTTTCCTTTAACTCTTGTAAACTTATATATTTTCAAAATCATGTCTAATGCATATATAGTTATATAAGTAAGGTTTGAAGGACTTCGGAATGATAACATAATTTATTTCCTATTCCTTGTTGGGTTGTGGACTTAGACTACCCTGTTGTTTGTCCGAGTGTCATTTGATCCTTAGTTATATGTTATGTATATATGTATAGACATAAAAGGTTTTATCTCAGTTCAATACATTCAGTTATATAAACAATTCTACTAGTAAACTATAATAGGTGTAGTTTAGGAAGATGCTACTCATTACTTCTAGTACAATGAAACATACAAAGAGTTAGTTCGTACATGAGTCAATGCATACTATATGAGAAACAGAACAAACTTACTATATGAGAAACATAACAAACTTACTATATGAGAAACAAAACCAACTTACTATATGAGAAGCAGAACAAACTAACTATAAGAGAAACAGAACAAACTTACTATATGAGAAATAGAACGAATATACTATAACAAGAAACAATAAATACAATACACTACACTATACAAGAGAGCATACTATGATGAGAAACAAAGAGAACATACTATATACTAGACAGAGAGAACATACATTACACTAGTACGTACAGTACATATACAAGAATAATATAACATAAATGTGAACTATTTTTCGGGGCATGGCATCGCTGCCATGGCTTGATTTGTATCTAGAGTCTCTTGGAGGGAGAGCGTGAATTTGTGTATGGATCTATACTGGATTGACTATCCTACACCTTGTGGTTCGCTATAGTGGGACTTGCAAGTCTACGGGTGTTTCATCGTCGTGTTATTAGTTGATAGTATGGTGCAACCATTTCACATTATACCTTAAATAACAATTGCTTTAAGGTAGTAAGTATATAAGTAGTTACTATGATACAACACTATAGTACTTTATTTTTTCCCCATTGCATTCACATTGTGATCTTCTCACATAAACGGTAATGTATAAACTATATTTTTGGTTAATGATAGTCACACTAGGGAAAATGCACACGCTTACAAGAAACAAACATACAGAACATTTGATGCCATGGTAGAAGGCTACGTTTAGTAGAAAATATAGGATTTTCTAGCAGGTACAAACTTTTACTACAAACATTTACAAACTTATACATCAAACACTTACAAACATTTTCATACAAACAATGACACTAAAGTTTTTATGAACTCACCAGCTTTAAAGCTGATAAACTCTTTCAAAATAACTTATATTCTTAGGTCATCAGTAGACAGGTACGGATGCTAGGTTTTGAGAAGATGGAGCTCGTTCAAGACTCATCTCTTATTTTGATTTACATTTTTGGTGTCTTATGAACCTTTCATAACACACTTGTATTAAATTACATTATTACTGCAATGGATGATGTTGTTTCTTGTTTACTACTATGCTTTGTTTTGATACTGTACATGACGTCCTCCAACCCTGGACGTTTCCGCCGTTCCGGTTTTGGGGTGTGACAGATTGGTATCAGAGAATCGGTTAAAGTGAATTGAGTATATCAACCCATAAAAGATATACAAACTATAAGCACAGTGGGATTAAAATACTCTGATCAAGAGTTTATACTTTTAAATACTAAAATATTTAACCAAGTACACATTCTTGCATTCATACTAAAATCAGTGTCACTAGGACAGAACAAAAGTATTACTATTGGGAATTTATAAGTGTTTAATTACTTTATATTTATCATTATACTTTTAATGATGGGAGAATTAGAGTCCTATCCTACCCGTTCAGCTAAAAATGCTCCACCAGTCAAGGATGTGGTAGGTAAGAGTGGACACCCATTAAACTGGCATTTTATAGGCTATAACCTTATACCCCCTTATAGACCGGCTTCGTGAATGAGGCCTACTAACGGTAAGACTGACTTTACTCTTATACACACACACACACACACATATATATATATATATATATATTATAAACCTATAATATTATAATATTAAGCTTTTAAAATTCTAGGGTTTGGAGCTAAAGTGTTCAAAAGATGAAACTTTACAAATTCCAAAACTTGAGGGAAAGTTTTGAACTATTCAAACACTTTTGGAATCCATAACTTATGATTTTAATATAGGTTATAATGAAAAGACTCTTGAAAATCAATAACTTGAGGACAAGTTATGGAGATCATAAAAACATTTATTGGAAAAAGACTCTTCAAGTTCACAACCTATGATTTTAATGATCTCTTTAAAAGGAAAACTTTTCATTTTCCACAACTTGATTACAAGTTATGGAATTCATCAAAAACATTTAGATCAAAAATTGTAACTTACAAAACAAACAATTTGTCAATGATCTAAATTAAACTCCTAAGAACAAGAGAATTCATATCAAACAAATTTCATGTAATTAGCCTAACCATATAAACTAATACAAAACATGAAACTTTGACAATTATCTTTTAAATTAGATAAGCATGATCATTACCACATCAAAAACACCTATATAAGTTCAAAAACAGTGTAGGGTAATGATCCTAGTCTAATCCCATCTTTAAAACTCGAAAATCTGCATCCAGGATGTCACACCCCCAAACCAGAACAGCGGAAACGGTCGGGGGCAGAGGACGTCATGTACAATATCATAATAATGCACAATAGTAAAACAAGCAACAACATCATCCATTGCGTTAATACTATAGTTTATACATGTGTGTTCTGTGTATAGTTGTAAGACACCAAAAATATATATATAAAAAAGAAAGACGAGTCTTGATCCTGGTCCGTCTTCTCAAAACTTATGTAGATGTACCTGTCTACTGATGACCTGAGAATACAAGTTATTTTTGAAAGAGTAGATCAGCATTTAAGCTGGTGAGTTCATAAGTATTTTAGTGTCAAAAGTTTGCATATGTTTCCAAAAAATGTTTGTAAGTGTTTTGATGTAAATGTTTGTATACTTCCTAGAAAATCCTATATTTTCTACTATAATGAACAGTAGTCTTCTACCAAGATGCAACGGTTTTGTATGTTCAATTTCTCTTTGAAAATTGATGTAAGATGTACGTTTGTACTTGTAATAGTATAAATGTGGGTTTTCCATATTTGTAAAAACTATCTTTACACGAAAAATAGTATGTATTTCTTATGTGAGAATGTCAATGTATGAGTAGAATGGAAAATGAAGATGTACAGTAGTGTTGTATAAAAATACCTACTGAAGCACTAAGTACCTTAAACCAAGTTGTTAATTAAGGTAAAAATGTTATTAAGTTATAACTGTGCTTGATTGACTACTATAAAACACGCCGTTCTTCTGACGTCGAAAATGGTATGACATTTGTCACCCATAGACCTGCAGGTCCCACTGTAGCTAGTAGCAAGGTGTAGGATGGTCAATCCCATACAGATTTATACACAAACTCACACTCTCCCTCCAGGAGACTCTAGTTACAAAACGTGACACAACAAGTATATTGTTATGCCATGAAATAGTGGTTTCACATTATTGTTATCTTCTTATTGTTATAGTATGTATGTTCCTTTCTATTCTTTTTATAGTATGTATGTTCCTTTCGATTCTAGTTATAGTATGTATGTTCCTTCTTGTTCTAGTTATAGTATGTATGTATGAACTGACTCATGTATGTGTCACTGTTCTAGAAATAGTAAGTAGTAATCCTCTAAACTATACCTATTATAGTTTAGAAAAAACTGAACAAATGGTCCCTGTGGTTAGCTGAAAATTGCCACTTTGGTCCAAAAAGGTCTGGGCTAGCACTAAAGGTCCAAACTTTTCATTTTGTTGCGAGTTTGGTCCAATTTGCTATGAACTTTTTCTTAATGACGATTTTGTTGGATTAGTGTCTAAGTCCATAACTATTTTGGTATGTACTTGACCCGATTATGAGCATGGTCCTTTTGGGTTGCCTTTACCATAGCAATATGTAGGATTGTGACAACCCGAAATTTTCATTCTGTAAAACATATCAAGTCAATAGAAGTCAGAATAGTTACTGTTAAATTTCAGACTTTTCGGAATAAGTTTGAGTATTCTAGGATTAACACTTTAGGAGATATTGTGACAACCCAAGAGTTTCCATTCTATAAAACCATCCACAGCAAGCGAAGTCAAATCCGTTCTGCTAACTTTCAAAGTTTTGGGATAAGTTTGAGCATTTCAGGATTTACACTTAAGGAGATATCAGGAGAGAGGTTGCACTAGGGTATTGTGCAACTCTATTTTTCCAAAGCTCATTGATATTAGAGATCAATGCCTGAATAAAATATTTTCTGCCAAAAACCCCAGGAGTATATATATGGTTCTTAGCCATTTTGGATTCATTTGTTACATCTCCAACTAGAGAAAGGCCGATTTCTCTCTCAAGGATCTTCACCCGATCACCACGGATTGTAAGTACTTCAATCTAGAGTGTATTTAAGTGTGTTATATGCATTGATAACATGAAAAATCAGACAAAACACCAAGGAAATGGTGTTCACGGCCCACGATCTTCCAGGACCGTGAACACTAAATTTAGGGCCAAAGTGTGCCCAATGTCCCTCCAACCCTTGGAACTGAACCTAGAGACTACCCATGGCTTGTTTAGACCTCAAAAACATTCAGAATCAAGGCTAGAAGTGAGTTCACGGCCAAGGATGTTCTTGGGCCGTGAACTCCATTTTAAGGTGCCAAAATGCCCTAAATGCCTTCCTTAAGCCAAGAGACTAGCCTAGCACTTTACCATGATGTGTTTAGGACTCAAACCAACCAAAATACCAACACCCATAGGTGTTTACGGCTGCAAGCACATGACCAAATGGTTCATGGTCCGTAAACTCAAGTTAGGGGTGTTTTGATGCCAGAAACACTTCCTAAGGCTTAGGCTTGAATTTAGGATGCTTCTTTATGACCTTTAGGACCCTCATAAACATAAATGGCCCTGAGTTTACGGTAGTAAACTCATTAGGGCCGTGAACTCCTCAAAAACCCCAAAGAAAGTGGTTTTCTTCATCCTAGGAAAGAGCTAAGGTCCCTAATTCATTCCCTAGCCTTCAAACTTGCATTCACACATGAGTAGCCATGAGTTTACGGCCGTAAGCTCCCTTGGGCCGTGAACTCATGGTAGTTGTAGGGTTGCAGATTTGTTTAATATTGCGTCAATGGGCTCGGTTAATTGTTCAATTATTTTGTACTCCGGTTTGGGCCTGTCCAACCGTGAGCCTGTTAGGTTTACTATATAACAATATGCTTGCATGCATATTAGGTTAACGATCTAGAATACAAGATAGAGAATTACGATAGCTTTGATTTTCTTCATCGTTCCTGTAAACCTTTTAATCCTCTATAGTTGTAGTTCTTCATCGAGCTCTTCTGAGGATTGTTTTATAATCATTCGACACGTTTGATTCATTCTTGAGTTGTTTATTGTTTTCGTGTTCTTGCTGTTTAATCTTTATTTTACCTGTTTGAGATCTAATCGATCTTCAAGATTAAGTTTTAATCTCATCAATTGGTATCAGAGCAGGAGGCTGTGTAATCAATACACTTCTTTTCTGTGAAAAAGGTTTCAATTAGGGTTTTCCGCAATTACTGATATTTATTGAGCCGTCATCTCATTATTGACGTATCTTGATATTTATTGTTTTGCCCTAATCTGATTTATTACAAGTCTGATCTTTAAACAGGTTATTCGATCATTATGGACGAGTCGCAATCGAATCCCATCAATATTTCGAACAACATTGGATCTACCACGAAAATTCCCATCCTGTACACCCATGATTATGAAGTCTGGGCGCATCACTTTGAAGATTATGTTATAGGATCTGAGGATAATGGATACCTCATCTGGGAAGCAATCATTAATGGACCGTTTTCTCATTCTGCAACTTCAAGGATTATTAAAACTCAAAAGGAGTATAATGATCTTCTGAAAGATGTTAAAGATATTGCGCAAGATGAAAAGGATAAATTTCAGTGCAATATCAAGGCGTTAAGATTGATCAGATTTGCACTTCAATCCGACACTTTTAGACTGGTGAGTTCATGCACGACGGCAAAGGAGATTTGGGACAGGTTACGTGAATTGTACTCTACAGACGAGGATCTTGAACATTCTATCCAAACCTTACTCTTGTCTGAGTTTGGAGAATTCAGGCAAGGAGCTGAAGAAACTGTGACCCAAACGTTCGATCGCTTCAATCATCTTCTCAGCAAGATGATCAAACATGACATCGAAAGGAAACTTATTGAGCAGAAGGTTACGTTTTTAAATGGTCTAAGATCAGAGTGAAGAGCAGTGGTGTCTATAGTTAAAGCCCACGAGCAATTTAAATCATATTCCTTGGCGAAACTGGTGGGCATTCTCAAATCTCAGGAGAAGATTGTGTTGCAGGAAAAGAATGTGGTTTCAAGCCTAGGTTCGTTAGCCCTCTTGTCCAAAAGTAAAGCTGTAATGGAGGACGAAGACCTCAACTTGGAGGATTATGATCTCACGTCTGAAGATTATGCTATGATGGTATCTAACCCCAAGAGGTTCATCAAGAAGAGATTCCCCAACAACAAAAACCGAAACTGGCAGGGGAGTTATAGTTCTGAAAAGGTTAAAGATGAACCAAAGGTTGAAGAGTCTAAGAATGAACCGAAGGCAGAAGGTGATTCTGGAGTAAGCTGTTACTATTGTGATGGAAAGAACCACTATGCAAAGGATTGTGTCCTTAAAAAGATGGCTGAAAAGGATGAGGAAGCTTTGCTGCAGAAAAAGCTTGATGAGATAAGGAAGAAGAAATCTACCGCTAACCCTTCTATGAATGCTCTAATTGTGCAGGGTTCGGTTGTTGATGACGAGTTCGGTGGCGTGGAGGTTTGGTCAACCGATTTTGAAGACGATGAAGTGAGGAAGCCCTCTCATGGAAAGGCTTGTGTGGCAAAAGAGGAAAACAGTGGAGGAAGATGCTTGATGGTGTCTGACGTATCTCAGATGAGGGGATACAACACTGATGGTGAAAGCAATGAACCGAAGGAGCAGCAGGATATGTGCTTTACAGCTAAACCGCTCAGCGTGCAGTTCAACGAGCTCGATGAACTCATCAAGAAGGTACAATCGGTGTTTGTTTCATTTAAAGTCCCACAATGCTCATATGAAAAAGAACTAAAAAGCGTTAATTCGAGAATTTCTCATCTAGATAGTAGTTTAACTCAAACTCGAGTCACCAATTCTAACCTAACTGATCAATTAAGCAGGGTGTCTTCGAAGAGTGAGGAACGGCGCATGTGGATCGAATTGAAGGAGTCAGAATTAGTCAAAATAAAAGATGAAAACATTTATTTGCAAAGAGACAATTTAAAGCTTTTGAAACAACGAAATGTTTTCTGTTTGATTGCTAAACGTCTTTACACTAATATTACTCAGCTTCACTTGGATTGTGAAATAGGACAAAAGATTCATCGCATGATTTTGCCCTTCCTTGAGTTTAAGGAGGATGAAATTGATGCTGAAGCTTACAATTGTGAGAGTGTGATATCATCTGATGACGTCAATCCGACCTATATGTATGGGCTGGACAAAATAGAATCTTTCATTAAATCCAAGGACCATAAGGACATGCTTAAAAACCTTTTGGATGAAAATGATAGACTTAAACTGAGAACCGAAACCATACAAAAATTTGACTCTTTAAACTCCAACTTGAACTCAGAAAACAAAATTGATGTTGAAAATGCATCTGAGCTTAATGAGGATGACAATATGAGTGAAATTTCTATAGAGGACACGGTTGACTGCTCAGAATTTGTGAAAAGCGAACCTGAAAACCACAAGAATCTAATTTCAGAAAATTCAGTGGAGTTCGCTCGATTGTCCCAACAAAAGTCCCCGATTCTTGCAGAGAAGGTCGTAGTATATCAAAAGGTTAGAACCACTCCAAATCAGGTATAGAAGGTCACAGGCGTAACCGAACATCAGACTGTTGAACTCATAGCTATTGTAAACGAAGACAATGCTGATGGCAGCGATGAGTTCTTCTGGTCAGCTCCAATCGATAATGCTGATGAAATAGTAGGTTTGTCTGAAAGGACCTCATGGAAAAGCAAAGGGAGATACGTACCAGAACCCTTGAATAAACCTGATAACTTCGATGTGCCAAGCACAAGCGGTACGAAAGACATTCCTCAAGAAAAAGGAATTCCAGCAAAAGAAGTCACAACTTCAAGTGAAACTTCCTCAGTTCAGAGTGAACCAGCCATAGAAAAACCGAAAACGAAAGCCAATATCCATCATCAACCGAAGCAGATGAGAAATCAGAAACGTCAAAGGAATCAGAGATACAGGAAGAATCTCTCTGAAAGAAAACAGTTCTGGCAATCCCAGAATGCTTATTTCTCTCATCAAGACAAGAACCTAAAGTCTGAGAAAAATCCTATCGAATCGCAAGAGAGACACAACAACCGAAAGCAGAGGTTCGGTTTGGAGAACGAAACCAACCGAAAGCAAAGTTTCGGTTCTGAGAATAACTCCAACCGAAAACAAAGGTTCGGTTCAGAGAAGGAAACCAACCGAAAGCAAAGGTTCGGTTCTGAAATCAAAAGAGATCAAAACTCTAAGGTCAGTCCCACAAATGATCAAAAGCAAAAGGGTCACCTAGAGTCTCCAGCCAAGAAGTCATCTCAATCTAAGCTCTCTCATTCTATCTCATCTAATTCTGCTAATTCTTCCAACTCTTCTTCACCTCATTCTAAATCCCATTCAGCTCTTTCTCAAAAATCTCAATCATCAGCAGAACAAAAGGGAAAACAGAAGGTTTCAGCGTCTGAACCAGAGTCAAAACTAAAAGAACCAAATCCTAATAAATTTAAAGTTTTTACCATCAAAAAGAAAGATGAAACAACTCTAATTAAACGAACATATTTTGTTGACATCTCTCTTACTATTCTTGTTCCTGTGAAAGGCTCACGAGGACCCAAGAAACTTTGGGTTCCTAAATCTGCTTAATTTTGCAGGTTATTAGTGACGAGCAGTTTGACGAAGAATGGTACATTGATAGTGGCTGCTCGCGTCACATGACAGGAAGGAAAGAAGAACTAAGGGAATACAGGTCTCTTTCAAATGGTGGAAACGTCAAGTTCGGGAACAACTCCTTCGGCACCATAAAAGGATATGGAATGATTACTAACGGTGATTTCACGATAAGGAAGGTTGCATACGTGGAAGGGCTACAACACAACCTCATCAGTGTATCTCAGCTTGTTGGAGGTACCGGTCTCAAAGTCTCGTTCAATGATGAGGGTTCTGAAATGCTTGAGAAGAAGACGAAAAGAGTTATTCTCAAATCTGAACGCAAAGGTGAAATGTTTCCTCTAAACCTCAAACCCATCAAAGGAAACCCAGTTATCTGCTTGTTATCAAAAGCGCAATCTGACGAAAGCTGGCTGTGGCACCGAAGGCTCTCTCATCTTATCTTTAAGGACATCAATAAACTTGTCACTGGAGGTTACGTTCAAGGTCTTCCACTGCTCAAGTTCGATAGAGACCATCTGTGTGTTGCATGTGAAATGGGGAAGCAGAGTCGTCAAAGTCACCCATCTATAATAAACACTAAAGTTGTTGAACCACTTGAATTACTTCATATTGATTTGTGTGGTCCTTCATCTATCGAAAGCATCGGTGGTAGCAAGTATATACTTGTTATTGTTGATGACTTTTCGCGTTTTACATGGGTGTTCTTTCTAAAGCTTAAATCTGAAGCGAATCACAAGCTAAAGGTGTTTATCAAGCAGATTGAAGTGCAGATGAAGAAGGTCGTTCGCAACATCAGGAGCGACAATGTTCTGGAATTCAAAAATAGAGAATTTGGAGAATTCCTGACAGAAAAGGGAATAAGTCGTAACTTCTCAGCCCCCTACACACCTCAACAGAACGGAATTGTTGAAAGACGAAACCGATCTTTGTGTGAAGCTGCACGAACCATGCTAAGTTTCGCTTCCTTACCTCTTTATTTTAGGGTTGATGCTATTTCTGCTGCTTGTTTTACACAGACCAGGTCATATCTCAACAAACGATTCACGCTCACACCTTATGAGATTCTCAACAACAGGAAGCCCAATGTGAAATTTTTCCATGTGTTCGGTTCACGGTGTTTCATTTTTAACTCCAAGGAACACCGCAACAAGTTCGATGTCAAAGCCGACGAGGGAATCTTTCTGGGCTATTCTCTCACTTCTAAAGCGTACAGGGTTTTAAACAAGCGTTCAAAGAAAATTGAAGAGACTTACTACGTAACCTTCGATGATAGCTATGTCAAAAAGCTAAAGGCCAGTGAAAACACTGCAGGGGAAATCTTTCCTCTAACTGGCCAGTTTACGGTCTCGATCGCTAATCTATACGAGAAGTTTCTGGAGCTATTCGACGAACCAGAGAAAGCCACTCTCTCAGAAGCAGGCGCAGCAGATAATAAAGTAGATCACATGAGGCAAATTGTCGAAGAAGCTGCAAGGAGAATAAATGAAGGAGGATCAATCTCTGACGAACCTCCATCACCCAATGCTTCTGTCGAGGGGGAGAATCCACCATCATCATCCCTGCCAAGCTCACAAGTTGAGGGGGAGCCAAGCCCTTTGTCAACCGAGAGTGCTTCACCATCCGAAGGTGCATCAACACCTAAAAGACCAGCATCACAAGAATCCTCTGAAGCTCAAGATTTTCAAAGTATTCCTGAAAGCTCATCTATCGAGGGGGAGCAAGCTGTTATGTCATTCGACTACGAAAGCCAATCCGAGCCAGAAGAAATGATCAATGCTGAACTGGATCCAACCTTTGACCCAAACTACCCTCCTCTCACCAAATGGACCAGAGATCATCCTATCTCTCAAGTTGTTGGTGATGTTTCTGAAAAGGTTCTAACCCGATCACAACTCAAGGCAAAACAAACATCCTTATTTTCCAAAGTTGAATTTTCCATGTTTAACTCATTCGTATCAAAAGTTGAACCGAAGACAGTTAACACTGCTCTTGATCACTCTGATTGGGTTCAAGCAATGCAAGACGAACTGAACGAATTTGAAAGGAACAAAGTCTGGCGCCTCATTCCAACTCCTCCAGGAGCCTCGGTTGTTGGTCTCAAATGGGTCTTTAGGAACAAAATGGACAAGGAAGGAAACGTCATAAGGAACAAAGCTCGTCTAGTAGTGAAAGGATATTGTCAAGAGGAAGGGATTGATTATGAAGAGACTTTTGCTCCTGTAGCTAGGCTTGAATTCGTCAGAATATTCCTTGCCTATGCTGCCCACAAAAACTTTGAAGTTTTCCAAATGGACGTAAAGTGTGCATTTCTTAACGGAGAACTCGAAGAAACAGTGTATGTGGAGCTCCTGGGTTCGTGAACGAAAAATATCCAAATCATTGCTACATTCTGGATAAAGCTGTATACGGATTGAAACAAGCTCCGAGAGCCTGGTATGAAACGCTAACTACATTCTTAAAGATGTCTAAATTCAAACAAGGTTCGGTTGACCCAACCTTCTTTCGCAAAAAGGAAGGTAACCACCTTATGATCGTTTAAATTTATGTCGATGATATCATCTTTGGCTCCACGAATCCTAGCCTAACAGCTGAATTCAGAAAGCTGATGGAGACTAAATTTGAAATGAGCTCAATGGGTCCTATTAACTTTTTCCTTGGCTTAAATATTAGACAGGGACCCGAAGGCATCTTTATCAATCAGGAAGCTTACACGAAGACTCTCCTAGCAAAGTTTGGTATGATGGGAGACTCCAAAGTCAAAGTCCCAATGGCATTCGGCACCAAGCTCACCCCATCCCTGGACAAACCGGCTGTTGATATTACGCTTTATCGACAGATGATAGGCTCACTAATGTATCTCACTGCTAGCAGGCCTAACATAATGTTTTCTGTTTGTTACTATGCTCGATTTCAGGCAAATCCACGCGAACCTCACATGCTTGCAGTGAAGAACATTCTACGCTATCTCAAGCGAACCACCTCTCTAGGTTTATGGTATCCTTCCAACTCAGGCTTCTTCGTTCAAGCCTATTCAGATGCGGACCTTGGAGGTTGTGGACTCGACAGAAAAAGCACAACTGGTGGCTGCCAATTCCTTGACGGGAAGTTGGTTAGCTGGCAGTCAAAGAAACAAACGTGTGTGTCTTTGTCCACTACAGAAGCTGAATACATTGCAGCTGCATCCTGCACCTCTCAAGTGATTTGGATCCAGAGTCAACTCAGAGACTATGGACTCAATATGAAAAAGATCCCACTATAGTGCGACTCTGAAAGTGCAATTAGGATCTGTCATAACCCAGTGCAACACTCCAAAACCAAACACATAGCACTGAGGTATCACTTCATCAAAGATCATGTGGAAGATGGAAACGTCGAAGTACACTTTGTTAGAACCACTGATCAACTGGCTGATGTCTTTACCAAAGCTCTTCCTGAAGCATCATTCAACAGAATATTACAAGGGCTAGGTATGATGGAATCAGAGTCAGTACCCCAAACTACCTCTCAACCTCAATCGTAAGAAGCGAAAATTGACCGAACGTTCAGGTTCAGTTGCATCATCTGCACTCGCTCATCATTTCAAAGTTAGTTTTCTGGGTTGTAAATTTCTTGTACATAGTTGTTTATCTATTCGTCTAAAGTATTACCTACTTGAATGTCAAAATTCCTTGGTTTCTAAAATTTTTTCAAAACCGAAACCTACCGAAGGTTCGGGTTCGGTTTTCCAAAATTTTTCAAAACCGAAACCAACCGAACGCTCGGGTTTGGTTTTCCAAAATTTTTCAAAACCGAAACCAACCGAACGCTCGGGTTCGGTTTTCCAAAATCTTTCAAAACCGAAACCAACCGAACGCTCGGGTTCGGTTTTTCAAAATTTTTCAAAACCGAATCCAACCGAACGCTCGGGTTCGGTTTTCCAAAATTTTTCAAAACCGAAACCAACCGAACGCTCGGGTTCGGTTTTTCAAAATTTTTCTCAACCGAAACCAACCGAACATTCGGGTTCGGTTACCAAATTTTCCAAAGTTTTTTTTTAATCTTTCTAAATCTTATTTTTTTTCTTCTTGCTTGTTTTTTTTATTTTAATTAAATTTATTTTTTTTATATATCAAAAACTCCAAAAAAAAAAAATATTTATTTTTTTGTGTGTTCGTTCGTCTATGGGGATAAAAATTGATGGATTAGTTAAGTATCCCTAGAAGCATGCTGCTGTATGTGTCCCAAGCCTCATAAGATTTTGAATAATAGCCTTAATGACCTGGTATAAACAAACCTTGTCTTCCCAATTAGGTTACCACATTTATTCTAATCGTGAGCTACCTCACTCTCTTCTCATATGAGATAAGAGTTTTCTGCTTGGTCCTTATTTTTTTGCAGCTGAGGTACTTTACTTTCTTACACCATCTCCATTACATTCGTTTCATCAACGTAACCCTTGAGACTCTCAGACATTACCACTGAGGTTTATGGTTACACAACAACTGTGTTTATGATCTTAGGTTCGTGCCACTACGAGCTGAGTGAAACCCAAAATTCAACACCAAATCTGAATTGACGGTGAACAATTAATTTGCTCAAGTTTTCACCAAAGAATTGACGGATGTACCTTGATGAAATCTCAAAATTTATTTTGTGTGATTCCTATGAAATTGTTAAACCCCATAACATTTCTTCCCTTGGAATCTAGTTTTATTTTTTTTTGTGTTGAGATTTCATATTTTCCAAGCCACTTTAAAATTAATTCCTACCTACTTGTTCAACAGACTACACCGGTCTCACAAGTACTTTGTTCACTTTCTTTCTTATTTCAAGATTAGAATTGTTGCATCAAAGCGAAAGCCACCCTTAAGTAGCCTAATTAAAAGAAGCCTTTCAACATTTCTTAATAAGTGTTTGATCGTCATTCAACGGGAAACCATATCAACACTTTAAGGTCTCTCTTGACCTTGAAGGAAGAGATTCGTGCCCGGGATCATTTGTTTCGTGTCATTATTGACATCACATTTATTCCTAAAAAGAGTTGCTTTATTTCTTTTCTTTTTACACTCTTAGCACGAAAATCTTTGATTTTCCAAAATTCTGGTACTAATAATTACAGGCAGTTTTACTGAATTGGTGGTTAATTAAAAGACATGGTCAAAATTAATCCACGTGGGTGTATCATTCAAAAGATGTCGTTACAAGGATAAGATGAAGGGTTGCTGACTCAGGCGGGAGTTTAATGGATTGAATTTCAAACGGCGGTAAATCGGGGACGCATGCGAAATTGAAACATCCATTCTTTAATTGACGTTATGGACGCGTATGCGAAGATGAAGCGGTTCCTCTCTGGCACAAACAGGCGCGTGTGAATTTGAAACGGTTTCTTCTGCAATGGCGCTTGTTGGGCGGCGTGTTACAAGGAATCTGACACTCTCTTTCATGCGTGATCATCGCATACCTTAACTGTCACGCATCTGTCATTCCGGAAAAACCTTTCGTATTTCGATAGAAGATTTGAACAGATTTTTCTCTCTCCTTACACCCACTATAAAAGGCAGTCTCCTCTCCCATTTACCTCTTTACTGCATCCAAATTCCCAAGAGAGCAAAAATTCCCTTAAACCCTTACTGTTCATCTTCTTCTTTCCAACTTCAACAATGGCAGAATCATCGTCAGTTCACGCTACTTCCCACATCCTTCCCATTCGCCCTCAACAGTGTTTGGTGATCGATTTAACCCCTCAGGCATACGATTCCTACATGTTCCCGATTATTGAGTGCCTGAAGTACTCGTTGATCGCTCCTGCACTTTCTAAGGTTGAATCTGTGCCTATGGAGCTCCTCTCGCAGGTGTATGCGACTGCACATTACGATAAAGCAGTCGATAGGGTTTTCTTCGAGGTTTCTGATCACAAGACCTCGATTTCAAAGCAACGATTTGGCGCATTGCTAGGGTTTGCTGCTGACCCTTCCAGGGTTAATCCGGAGACGATTCCGATTGGCCATATCTACAGTATGTTTTACAACATGGGGTACACGGAGGTGCTCACCTCCGTCGCGAAATTTAAAAAGTCTTGCTTGCCGCCACAGTGGAATGGTATGTTCACTGTTCTTTTTAAAGGTTTATCTGAACGGAGCTCAAGATCCGATGGCTCTAGTCGACTCTTCCTGTCGATCATGTACGGTGTCTACAACGGGATCAACGTTGATTATGGGTTGGTTCTCTGGCAACAACTCATCCAAAGCCTCTCTTCTTCTTCACGACATTCTAAGGTGTCGTATGCAAGGTTTTGGGCTCTCATCACAAAATGGGGGATGGATAAATTTGATGTCCCCACTGCTGCCGGTGCATCGATGTCTTCGATCGGTACTTTTCATACCACGAAGATTATCGTCTCAGATGCATCAAAGTTCTCATTCATTGGCTCTATTCCGGAGACCATGTATGGTGATGTTCCAGGCGACAACAGGATCATCCGGACTATCAAGGAGTTCAAGCAGTCTGGACCGAGGGAGCTCACACAGGAGATGCTCAAGTCTATACATGATGCCGATAAGCCTGTTTCAAGAGGCAAAAAGGCAGAAAAAGGAAAGCAAGTGGCGAAAGGGGCTAAAGGCCCTTCTCCCAAAAAGAGGAAAGCTACTAAACCTGCTCAGTCCCCGCAGCAGAAGAGGCAAAAGACAAAACCAAAGCGAAAGCTCATTATCGCTTCCTCTTCCGACGAGTCGGAGGGTGAGAGTTCGGATTCGGACGGCTCTCAAAGAGGCAACACCCCTCCAAGAGGCAACACCCCACCCGGATCACCTACTCCTGACATGGAAATCCATAACTCACCAATCCCCTCTCTTACTCAAACAATTCCCACTTCCATTCCCACCATAATCCCCACTACCAACATTCCTAAAACCTCTTTCCCTATACCACCACCCATTTTCACCGATGCAACAACTGCTACTGCAAAGGTTACAACCAACGTATCTGATACGGGGGTTCATACCGATGCAACCGAACCACCACCAGTAACCAAACCCATACACACAACCGAAACCCAACAACCACCCGAACCTACTCCCACTCAAACACCAACCGAACCTACCCCTCCTCAACCTCAACCTGAACCCACTCACACCACTACACCACCAGCTTCACCACCACCTCCATCTCCCGGTCATGCCTCTGACGGAGATAACCCTTTCCTTAGCGGGGAGAACATGCAATTTGATTCGGTCTATTTCAGTCCGTTTTAGGTCCAAAGCGACGATGATGAGGAAGCTCCAGTAACGAAGAAACATCTTAAGGAGCTGCATGAGAAGGTTGACCTGCTTATTGCTTCATCCTCCAATTCTCAATCCTCTCTCTCTGAAGCTGCTCTTCAGAAGATCGTTGATGCCTTTTCCCAGGCTCAGCAAGCTTCAGTCGCTTCAGCCACTGCCGCCATTGACGCCTCGACGAAAGCATGTGAGGCTGCGACCGAAAAAGTCGATAAACTATTCTCTGACGCCTCTTCCCTGTTAAAGTCCTTACAGGAGAGCGCCGATGCCACAAAGACAACGTTGGAACCAATCGTTCAACAATTGGCCACGTTCGTCTCAACGGAGTTGAAGTCGTTCGCTACCCTTCGCCAATAAATTAGTGACGACAACTCGGCCCTTCGTGCCTCCATTGACGAGCGCCTCTCTAAACTCCAAGAGGATCTCGCTGCAGAAAACTAGTTGATGGACACCCTTGCAAGCAAAACCACCGCCCTCAAGGTCAAGAGCGCTCAGCTTTCCAACTCTCAGCAACAACTTGACGCTCTTCGATCCGAACGGGAGGTCATCAAGACATGTGTTTCGGATGTACACTCTGCCATATCCAACATCCTGGAAGCACACGATCCGATTCTCAACCACTCTGTGAGGCGAACCCTTGCAGAAAAACTTGCTCCTGCCCTAGACCTGCTCAGTAAAATAGAAGGGCTACCTAGTTTCGTGTCCACTCTGAAACAAGGGGGAGAAGTGAAGTCCGGATCGAAACCACCTCCTTCCTCAAAAACTGCTCACACAACCGAACCTCCTCCTACTGGTCAAACTTTGGGTTCGGGTGTGAAGGATAAAGGAAAGAAGATACCTGAGGAAGAAGATGAAGATAATAAAGAAACCATTGCTGACTTGCTGAAACGCAAAAATAGTCGCAATGTTGATAATGACAACATTCGTATGGCGCGAGAAGCTGAAGAAGCCGAACGCAAGAAGAAAGAAGCCCACGATCTCCTCGAGAGCAGGAAGACTCTTTTCCCTGCTTGGACTCGGGAAAGAATGATTAAAAAGGCTATTGATACTCCGAGCATCCTATGGCTCGAACCGGTGATCTCCTTCGACTACTACAACTCTGTCGACTCGCAGTTCGACATGCCCTTAACCCGAAAGGCATTTATCTTCCACACCTTCTCCAACATTTTTGAAGTCCCTCATCCTAATCCTGAGGTTGATCGGGAGTTAATCGATTTCTATCTGAAGGCTGCTCAACCACAATACCAAACATGGAGCGCTCAGAAGATCGTTAATGTTCGGGTTTTGAAGCCTTATTCTGAGGGGAGATTCATCAACGTTCGGTTCAGAGTGATTCGAGGGTCTTCAAGAACCGAACATCTCATATCTTTAGCAGATCTACCGAACCTCAACCCCCATGACTGGATTGTTCTGCATAACATCCTCTTGACGAATGAAGCTGAATATGGTCCGATTATAGACCATCTCAAAAGGATGTTAGTATGCTATATCATGGAGGTTGCCTTGATGGATCAGGAGGTAGCCACTGTCTTCAAGAAGAAACCGAAGATATCTCCTGTTGGCTCAGCCAGTGATCTGAACCAGATGAAGATGGGCAAGATTGACCCAAGGCGTAATTCGGTCATGTTCACTAGAGCAGAAGGACAGAAATGTCTCTTTGCCTTAGCGGATAAACATCTTTATACCACTGCTTGTCTTAAGCATATGCTGGGGATCATCCATCGGTGTAAAGAGAATGCAGCGGATGATATCAAATACTTCAACGATATGATTCAATGGTATATCAGATTCAGACAGACGATCCTTGCTCTTATCTCTCGTCTGTTTCAGACTGTAAAGAAGAAGGTTCCTGCTGCTGCTGGCCCAAGTAAGAAGTGAAGATCTCGCTCCAATTGACGCAAAGGGGGAGATTGTAGGGTTGCAGATTTGTTTAATATTGCATCAATGGGCTCGGTTAATTGTTCAATTATTTTGTACTCCGGTTTGGGCTTGTCCAACCGTGAGCCTGTTAGGTTTACTATATAACAATATGCTTGCATGCATATTAGGTTAACGATCTAGAATACAAGATAGAGAATTACGATAGCTTTGATTTTCTTCATCGTTCCTGTAAATCTTTTAATCCTCTACATTTGTAGTTCTTCATCGAGCTCTTCTGAGGATTGTTTTATAATCATTCGACACGTTTGATTCATTCTTGAGTTGTTTATTGTTTTCGTGTTCTTGCTATTTAATCTTTATTTTACCTGTTTGAGATCTAATCGATCTTCAAGATTAAGTTTTAATCTCATCAGTAGTAAACTTATGTGAGTGCCTTTATACCTTCCTATGTTGAATCACATGTGATTCCAACACTTAGTCAAGGTGTTTCCTAGTCCCGGAAGGTGTTTCTTTTCATATAGTTGTTGTAAACACTATATTCATGTCAATATGTGTCCTTACATGTCAGTTAGGACTTATTGTGTCTCGGGACTTCATTCGTGGAACTTCTCATCCTTACACGCATACCCGTTTGAATCACCCACATCAGGTAAGTTCATACCCCGTAATGAATCTTTTAACTATTTTAACTGTTTTAAGGGGGGAATACAGGTTGAACACAATGTTAATTGTGTAAATGTTTATTGTTAAATATCTTTCAAAATGTTACTTATGTTTATTATAAGTTGTCAAAACATTTCAATAACTCGTTTCAAGTTATGTTACTTGATAGTTATAGAAAACTCCGTTTGTAGATTAAAAGCATAACTTAGTAGAGAAATGAGTCATTTCAGTAACAGTCCAAGTAGAGCATTAGTCCAAGTAGAGCATTTCAGTAACGGTATGTAAGACAGTTTAATAAAGAGTTTTTAAATTCAGTCACAGTAGTTAAATTTTTTGAGATTGTGTTTTAGTTGAAGCTAAATTATTTTATTTTTATTTTATTTATATTTTTATTTCAATTTTTAGCTGTTAAAATTTATAAGTTTTATTTTTATTTTTATTTTTATTTTTATTTTACGATGCATAGTTAAGTTTATTTTATTTTGATTTTATTTTTATTTGTAAATTTTAATTTTACCTTTAGTAAAAATCCTCAAAAGAATTATTTATAAAATTTTTAACTGTGTTGGACTTTGCTCTATACTGTGTGGTTATCAGGTAAATGGTAAATGGGTATAAAAAGGGGTTTTACCGCAGGAATCACCCTCATTTCTTAGATTCCGACAGCAAACATCGCTCCCACTCTCTTTCTCCTCAAAAAAATTTCGTCAAATCTTGCAAATCTAATCCGATAGTCTCGAAGGTAATGAGTTCTAGATCATAAATATGTATTTTATTGTGTGATTAACCGAGTTATCGAAGCAGAAATCGAGAAAAATGATTCGACGGAGTTTACGACCACAAGCTTGGGCCGCAAATTGTTGTTGACCGAGAATTAGTGTTGACTGCAAATTTGGATTTGATTTAAATGAATGTTTTTTTTTAATTTTTTACCCAAATTTTTAAATAAAAATAATTAATATTATTTTTGGGATCAAAATTAAAATTAAATTTTTTGTTGTTCGTTTGGCTTGTGTTTTTGTCTTACTTAGTATGGTTGAATGCAGGATAATGGCGAACCTAAAATTTGCGGATACGCACAATCTTGCTATTGTCTTGGTGGATCCTCCAGCTCTTCACTCGGATCTTTGGTCGATGATTCACAGACTTCGGGAGTGCTGTTTGGCATCTGCTATTACAGTAAATCCTGTTGTTTACCAGAATTTAATTAGAGAATTCTGGGCGACTGCCAACATGGATATGAGTGATGCCGGTCATTTTACTGTTAAAGCTATGGTTCAAGGACGCGAAATTGTGATCAATGAAAGCTTTATCAGAGAGACATTGTTGATTGACGATCAAACTAATTTTCCTACTGATATTGGGATTGAAGACACTCAAAGAATTCTAAGGAGAATGAGTTATGAAGGCACTTCACCTCCAACATTAAAGAAGCTCTTACATCCGTATTGGAGATTTTTAGCACACGTGTATGTTAGCTGCATTTCAGGGAGAAGATCGGGAGCAGATGAGATTTCTCAAAGGAATACCGGTGCAATTGTTTCTCTCGCTGCAGGAGTGAAATTCAACTTTTCGAGATTCATCTTGGATGAGTTTGTTGTGAACATTCGAGCTTCAACTCGGGATACTTTCTTATTGTATCCTAGATTTATTCAGCTGTTCATCGATGCTCAGTTTTCAGATGTGAGAAAAGAAGGTGATATTTTGGATAGGAAATCATTGGGTCCTCATATTGTAGGACTCATCAAGCAGAATCGTAGAGGAAATGTTATTTTTCAAGCAAAATACCCACTTGAAAAGTTTGGAAAGTTTACTGAACTTAATGAACCTACAGAATCTTATGGTTCATCTGACCAGGCTTCTTCTAAGCTTGCATCTTCTGAGAAGTCATCTCCAAACAACATTGTTATTGATGTATCTGAGGATGAAAGTACTGAAAAGGAAGATACTCCTACTCTTGACGCTCATGTGGCAGAGGAACATGGCGAAATGTCTAATCGTGCTCAAGGTGATGATTCAGGAATGAATGTGGAGTTTGAAGAAAATGTTGAAGGTGAAAAAAATGATTCCTTTAGTGATTTTGATCTCACTAGTTTTGATCATGATGATATTACAGCTTCTCTAGCCAGTAGTGCTAACTTGGTGTCGAATGAGAATCTTGACACAATCTTTAACAATGTCGATGAAGTTGTTCTTCTAACAATGGAGACAAGGGAGTCTAATGAAGTTTTTTAAACTGAAACCCCTACTTCAAACCAAATGGAAAGTGTTTCCATTCCAATGGAGACAATTATGGGATTTTCCCCTCCTGTTTCTGTTCCTCCTACTTCAGAGCTATTTGTGAGTGATTCTGCAACAACACAATCTGATCAACCTCCGTTGAAAAGACAAAGATGGGATCCGAGGCAGAGTGAGTTAATTGCAAGTCTCGTTAGCAGCCTCCCAGTACCACCTACTACTACTCCCAGTCTTACCACAACCAAACTTTTTACTGTGGGTCCAGACACTACTTTTGATGTTGGTGGTCCCTCTATTCCACCAGGGTTTACTCCTCCTCGATCTGATCATGATGAGACTTCTGTGAGATTAGCCATGCATTTGGATGAGGAGCAATTTCTGATGCCATCTCCTCGCGGTAAATGTATTGCTATAGGGGATGGTGGTTCTGGAGGAGACAACCTAACTATCTCCGGGCTACAAAAGGAGATATCAGTGCTGAGTCAGAAAAACATTGAGCTTGACATTCACATGTCAGGTCTTCAAGCTGAAAATTTAAAGCTTAATGTTCATGTGTCTAAGCTTCAATTTAATAATTTAAAGCTTGGTATGCAAATAGCTGATTTTACTAAGGACAAAGAGCTAAAGTCAAAACAGATTTCCGATCTCCAAGATCACTTCAATCTCTTGACATCAAACTATTTTGAGCTAAAGAAGAAACTTGAGGAAGACCTCGGTGATAAATACCAGACGTCTGCTGATGAATACAAGATCAATCTACATGTTTAAGCCTTTCCAGTTTCTTTGCCAACTGGTCAAACTTCAGAATCAATTGATCGTGTTGAAGATGAGCCTCCTCAAGCCCCCCATGTTTCAGCAACCATTCGTGATGCACAAGAGGAAGCAGCTAAGAAAGGGCAACTGCTGTTTAAAAGAAATCTTAATCAGAATTCTTCTTGGGATGAACCTATGATTACAATGACTGATCTTGAAGTTGTTCGATTCAGAGATACTTTCGGTGATAGGTCGGGAAATTTTTCGTGGGGATTTCATGATCCTCTCAAGATGTGGATAGTGCTAAGGAAAAGGGGAAACTCTGAGCTTTACAGAGATAGTCATGATTTCAGTTCAAGGACTAGGGTCGATCTGTCAGAATTGTCTCGAGCTCCTTTCTCTAATCTCACAAACAATCCACAGGCGACTCAGTTCAAGCACTTCCTTGAAGATCAACTTAAGAAAGGGTTTTCTGCCATGAAAACTGTTGAGTCCATCATAATAGAGCATCCTGACATCATTGATCCTAAAACTGACAAGCCTTTGCAAGTTTTGATGTGGCCCGCAACCAAGCAGGTCAAACAGTTCCCTGTGCTTCAAAATTATCAAGATGGATCTCTAAGTTTAATAGAGTGTTGAGTTTTCGATGAAATTACTTCCGCTACGGTCATCAAGATCAAGAATGGATGCATTCGACTCTATGATCGAAGAGATTTGTTACAATTTCGAAAATGGGATATTCATCACTTAAGCAACTATCAGATTTTGGTGGCAGAGGATACTTTTGAAGATGTTGCGAAGGTATATACGACTATGGTTGCTGAGATTTTTAACAAGCGCATGTGGAATGGGGCAATGGGGCAAGCAGACGTTATGGTGGTCAATAAAGGTTAACTTCAAGCTAGCACCAAACCAAGGGGGAGAATGAAGGGCTCAAGTTAGTGGTTTGGTCTAGGCTTTGCAATGTAATAGTAGTTTGGTGTAGTTGGAGTATGTTATAGCTAGTTTACAGTTGTAATGAGTTTACGGCTGTAAACTCTTCTCGTTCGTGGTCCCTATAAATAGAGGATTAGTCAGATGTTTTGTGGTTGTTGATGCCTTATTGTTCACGGCTTTCCATCGAGTTGTACCAGACGTTTATAGCTATAAAACGTGTGCAAGCTTGGTTTATTCTCTTTTCGCCTCTATTCTTGTTTTGTGTGATTGTGTTTATTGATCACTGGTAAGATCCGTTCTCAGGACTTTACATTTGCTTTCTGAATTGATTACTTGATTGAATCCTTGACTCATTAGAAGCTAGAGTTAAACTAGTTCAAAAGTGTAAGCATGTGGTATCCGATCATGATACAATTGTTCATGATAATGATGACGATGAAAGAACATAATTTAATCACGAAGAACAACCTTAAATTCTATTCATGAAAATCCTAAGAAACCTCCACCACAAACATTTGATCCAACAACTACCAAAGTACCTCTTATGGTTACTGAAGAAACTCCTGTAGATGCCATAACTAATCACACTCCCAAAGATCCAATGGATAGAATAATGTTAAGTTCACGAATCACTACTTATGTTGTTACTCCACCTTTTCATACATATAGAGTAAAATCTCTATAAATAATAATGTTGGGACTAGCATAGTTTATTAATTTAGCAAGATATTATTATATTGATAAATTAATAAATTATTAATTTAAAGAGTTGGCTTATATTCGTGCGCAACTCTCAAACTAATGCATCGACCTTCAAAATTTTCATGTCCTTTCACTTTACCTATTTGAATAAAACAAAAACAAGGACCTTCAAAATTCTCATGTACATTCACACATTAATGAACTTCTCAAGTTCAATGTACATAGATCTAGATTGATCACTATAAAATGTATAATGATAAATTTTGAAATCACATCAACTATGGCTTCTAAACTAAAAGGTGTTAAAAAATCAATGATAACCAATCAACAACGAAAACTATTATTCGAGTATCCGAGAGATCACCAATGATGCCCTCAACAAGATTTGGTGAAGTGGGTTGACAAAACTTTCGATTTGAAAGTTAGTCAAGGAACAATATCAAACACTCTTTTGAGATCATTGGAGTTCCTATCGGCTAACTTTGAAAAAAATGGATCTTCCAAGAGTCAAAAAGTAGCCAAGAGTCCGGACATGAAGAAAGTTGTTTATGAATGGTTTCTCCAACATCAAGAGCATGTCAATATAACAGGAGAGTTAATCATAGAGAAAGCGGTTGAGACATTGAAGCTTTTGTATACACATGATTCTTCTGAGCATAATCTTTCACATGGTTGGCTAGAGAAATTCAATTTAAGGCATGTTATCAAGTCGTATAGCCGATTCGGAGAAAGTTGCTCATTCAACAAAAATGACATGGAGAATAAATTGGAGTCTATAAGGGAAAAAATTAATCAACTTCCAATCAAAGATGTTTTAATATGGATGAAACTGGTTTGTTTTACATGTTACAAGCTGACCAATCACTTGCAACAAAACAACTTGAAGGTAGGAAATTGGAAAAGGAAAGACTTAGAACTGTTATTTGCTGCAATGTGAATGGCTCGGAAAAAATCCTCTATGGATCATTGGTAATTATGCAAAGCCACCTTGTTTTAAGAATTTCAACATGAATAACCTAGATTGTGAATAACGTGCGAAAAAAAAGAGCTTGGATGACTTGGTTGCTTTTCGAAGAATATGTTCGTTGGCTAGATGATCAAATGAACGATCGAAAAATTCTATTGGTAGTGGATAATTGTCCAACTCATTCAAAAAATATTCAAGGGTTGCAAAACATCGAGTTTTTTTTTCTACCACCAAACATGACTTCAAAAATTCAACCATGTGATGGTGGAATAATTGGAGCCTTTAAAATATACTACCATAAAAGGTTTTATCATAAGATTTTGGAAGGTTATGAAGTGGACATTTCTTCCCTAGAAAAGATTAATATTTTAGATGCCATCTACTTGGTCGTCTCGGATTGGAGAAATGTAAAACAAGAGCCCATAGCAACTTCCTTTCGTCACTGTAAATTTGTTCGGCTAATCCAATCAGCTCAAATGATTTAAACAATGTAAGTTCTGGAGGAGACATTCGTGAGCTTGAGAACTTGATTACGAGAATGCATTATCAGCACAAAATGGATGTCAAAGAGTTGTTGGATTATCCAGGTGAAAATAATGAATGTTACGAGGTTCGAAGCATTGAAGAAATTATTGCATATACCGTTCAAAATTCGGTTGATGGTGAATTTGCTGATGATTCAGGTGTTAGGAAAATATAACCCAAAATTGTAAGAAAGAACAAAAGCATAAAATTATTGATTGAGGCATGTGTTTAACACAGTTTCCTTAAAACAAATTCGCCCTATACGGGTATTTGTTTCCCAGGATACAACAGTAGAAAGCAATTCTTCTAGATTGCTCGAACCCTCACTTGGCTCGGATTATACCTTGGTTGCAGCAAGAGAGAAAAGATGAAGCAGAAGCGTAAGAGAGGAAGAGAGTGATTTCGTTTCATCCAATGTATTGAATCAGCTACATAGGCGTTGCATATATATTACCCAATGTAACTGATGTAATTGAAACGAAATCGTAACTATCACAATTAAATAATAAAATTAATCAAGAAATCAAAACTGAAATCTATGATTAATTTCTATTAATTCATTATTATAACTATTAACAAAAAGGAAAAAAATGCAAAAAAGGTCCTTGAACTTTTCTGGTTGACTGATGGTGCATTTGTGCCCGCAAGGAGTTGATGCAAATAGATGCACAAAAGTTCAAAATATTTAGGCAACTTAGTGTTATTGCTACTCAAGGAAAACAAGTGTCAAAGGGAGCAAACAAGGGAGATGTTAAAAAAGTTTGGAATGCTTAGATGATTCATGATATGGAATTCAGTGATATAGATTTCTTTGATAAAGTGCTAAACAAAAGCCTTATAGTGGAAAAACCAAGCACAAATCAACTGCATTTTCCATTTAATCCCCTTACCTTCAAGTATGCTCAATTTTCCCTAAAGGTCCACAAAGAATACTACGATATCTTCAAGAACTTGAAAATAAGATTTCATATAATGCTTGGAAAAGATGAAGAAGATGTATTGTCTGACAAGAAGATAATGAAATTTTATGTATTGTGAAGAACGTGAATTTTGAAAATAAATTGCAGAATTATCTATACAAGGTTGTGGTGATGAATAATTCAGTGAATTTACTATTGTTGTCTTTCCTTTAGTGAATCCAAATGACTTCTTCACAATGATGCATATCTTTTCAAGAATGCATCATAAGACAATATCTTCACAAACTGTATTCAACTTTGAATATGAACTTGTTCAAGGCTTTATGTAGTATCAAAGTTGTAGAACTCGCTACTCGATACCTGTGCGGCCGACTGCAGAGTAAGAAGTACTCGGGGATTCCTCAGATTCGGTAATTCATGTAGAAGTATTTTTTGGAAAATTATATATGTTAAAATTATAAGTTATAATCATAAGTTGATTAAAATATACAACAAAATTAGATATATGTGAATACACAAAAAGTGAAAAACACACAATGGTCTCCTTTCATGAATACTTACTGAAAATTATATATATATATATATATATATATATACACACACACACATATATATATATACACACACACACACACACACACACACATATATATATATATATATAATCACATTTGTGTGTTAAATAATAAATCATTAAGTATATTATACATATTAATTACCGAGTTGGCCGAGTTTTACAACAATGTTCACTTAAGGGTCGATTGTGAAGTACTCGTATTCTATAACTCGTCTCGATAAGGGGTCAAGTAGGAAGTACTCAACCGTGTAATCGGCCAACTCGGCTAGCTTTACAACAATGTGTGGTATTATTATAACTTCGATCTTACAAAAGCCTTCAATAGAATAGTGAAAAAAAACTACATTTGGATCGTAGGATATTGGTAGTTATAAGGATTCTTCAAAAACAAAAAGGTGTTGTTTAGTTTGGGAAAAAGGTCAAGGAATTCTGAAGATGAATTTCTTATAAACTATGTAGAGATGTTTCATACAATTCGTTGGCAAAATTTGCTTGGGAGAGTTTCTTTTGGCTCCAAAACTTAATTCTAAACTCTCCCATGTAATATTATTTTCTTTTTCCGAGCTATTTCCTATTACTTCATAGGGTAAATGGCATAAAAAACACTCTTTTTACACAAAAATTTGATTTTGACACCGTGTTTTTTTTTGTCAATTTTGATATTGTGTTTTCCAATTTATTACAATTCTGACAACTTGACCGATTAATCAGGTTACACGCTGACATGGCATGATGATGTGTCAGTTTTGATGACTTGGCATGCTGACGTGTCAAAATTGAATTTTTTTTTCTCACAAAAAACACTAAGTTTTCATTTTTTTCGATTTTGACACTAAGTTTAATTTTTTCTTTCAACTTTGATACTATGTTTTTTTATTCCAAATCGAACATCATTTTTTCGAATTTTGTTCAATGTTGACAATTTTCTATTTGAAACCGTATAAATATTTTTTTAATACATTTAAACCGTATAAATATGTTTTTTTTTTCATTTAAAAACCATAGTTTTGTATAAATACATTTTTTTTACACTCAAACCATATTTTTATGTATAAATATGTATTAGTTATATAAAAAATGTATTTTATATTAAATATGCAACTTTAAAATGTGTTTGGAGGTTTATAGGTGTGTAGTCGATCAAAACTCGAATATCAAGTTTGCAACCCATCAAAATTTTACATCTTATTAGAAGCTTATGGTTAGTTTGATTCTCATGATATACGGTTTCAAATGGAAAATAAACAAAATTTGATACATGATGTTCGATTGGAACAAAAAAAAAAACATAATGTCAAAATTGAAATAAAAAATTAAACTTAGTGTCAAAATCGAAAAAAAAGTGAAAACTTAGTGTTTTTTGTGGAAAAAAAAAATCAATTTTGACACGTCAGCATATCATGTCAGCATAAAACTGACACGTCATCATGCCACGTCAGCATGTAACCTGGTTAACCGGTGAAGTGGTCAGAATTGTAACAAATTGGAAAATACAGTGTTAAAATTGACAAAAAAAAAACACAGTGCCAAAATCGAATTTCTGTGTAAAAAAATTGTTTTTTGTATATATATACTTGTTTAAACGAAACTCTCGCACATATTATGAATGTAAAAGAAAGTGTGTAGGAAAGAAATATGTAATTTGGCTTTGATAAAAAGAGTAAAACGTTATTCGCATGCACAATAAAGAATAACTAGGTTCTATTTTAGGCAAGTCTACGAACCCATTGTCAACTTTCTTCGTTATTAAAATATTATTAATGGGAGGTTTTTAAATTTATCACATCATTAGTTGAAAAAGAAAATTATACGTGGCGAAGTATGACTAGTTGGAGTTAACTCCCAGGCTATCCTAAACGTCTAAAAGTATGGAAGAAGATCTTGGTGGTGGGGGACCACAGAAGTGATCGACCGGACACGTGGTGATAGTTAAGGTTGTCGTAATCATCGGACGGTTTTTTACGTGTCGGTTTGCTACGGGCAAAAGGCGAATCAATGCTGTGTAACGTGCGGTTAGTGAGTTTTGCTTCTATGCATTTTTGTTTTCAGCCAATCAATAGGCTTTCTTTTTCAAGGTACTTAAATATTAATTATTTTAATTTTAATTTTAATATTTTCATATTAAACATTTTAATATTTTAGTTCGTATAAAGTTGTAAAAAACAGGTGTTGTTAATCTATAAACACTTATAAAGTTGTAAAAAATAAACACTTATAAAGTTGTAAACAATTTGTGTTCTAAGCCTAATAACTTTCAAAACTTCAAATACTAACGATCATGATAAATATTGGAGACTACATTTCATACTTTTACATTTCCCCAAATATACCGTTTCAAAATTCCTTAGGCCATACACATCAAGAACTTTTCTGTGGCTGAGGTGGCAACAGGCACGACTGTGCACTCCATCCCGACCGATCGTGGTCCGTTCATTTCACGGTAATTCGTGGTAGCCATAGCGATTCTAAAGCCGAATGAAAGTGGATTGTGAGTAATGGCTCATTCATGTGTGTGTGTGTGTGTCTATATATATATATATATATATATATATATATATATATATATATATATATAGGATATAGATAATGATTCAAAGCTAAGATGATTCACAAGAAAATATTCTCAAAAAAACATCTTCGTGATTCATTTTTAAGTAAATTAAGAAAAAAATTTACTTTTATGAAAATTTTAGTAAATAACAACGAAATCATTGTATAAACGAATCATCGTTTTTTGGAGATTTTTTTTGGTGAATCATGTTATTTTTTATTCATCTAGTGATTTATTTCTTTTGTTCGTCAGAAAATATGTAGAAAAAAACTTCTTACCTTCCTACCAAAATTTTCCTTCTTATTTGATCTTAACTATATATATATATATATATATATATATATATATATATATATATATATATATATATAGAGAGAGAGAGAGAGAGAGAGAGCTAGGTTCAAATGTTTTTAGCAAGTATTGTGTGCCTAAATGCACCAATGAGAATTCATGAAATAATTAAATCACTAATAAATAATAAAAGGGTATAATGGTAATCTTAGTATATTTAATTATGGTAAATGAATAATTCAATTAATATATCCTAAAATAAGGGAATAAACACTACAAAAATTGCAATCATGTATCCCTTCTCAAAACCGTATTCCTCTATATTTGGAGGCGGCGGAAGCTTTGGCTGGATTAGGTCTTTTTCCTGCTACAATTTCTGAATCTCGCTGTAGTGAATCAACTGTTGAACGAGTCAAGGACGAGTCTAACAATGAGGTTTGTCACTAATCTAGTAATCTCCAAATTATTTTAATGTTAGGGTTTTTTTACTCCATAAAGAACGTCAAAACATCTGTTTCTTCCTTCACAAATTACAGCTTGAATCTCAGAACAAATCTGATTGTAATGAATCAATGACGAACATGAGAAATAACAATTTAATAAAATAGTTTTCGTCAACTTTGATTTGTGTCCATGGCTGTGACAATGACATGACAGAAACATGAAACTGTTACCATGATTTTCATTGGGTTATATACATAATCTTGTACGATTTGAAATTCTTTTTGTCTTCTTTTTTCTGTTACAGAGCAATGGTATTGATTAGTTAGTCCATATCCAGTACTAGTCTTATTTGCTTAATATGATTCTGCTATGGCCTCCATGTGTTCGATAAAATGCCTCAATGAAATAATAGTTAATAATCCTTAATTTTTTAACTTCGTTTTGTTCCTTATTCTTTTCAGAAATATATAACTTAATTTAGATTGGATTGGATGCCTTTTTCATAACAATAGGTTGATGCTAGTTGATTTGGATTAAGTGTGGAATTACATTCGATTCTTCAATCCCGTTTCACTGCTCTTTTATTGTTGGTATTAAATTAGATTAGATAGATTTTGCATTTGTTGTTCCTGCACGATTCAATATTATTTGATTGAGTTTTGGCAAAGTGGATTTTGCTCTCAAATTTAAGTGGATTTTGAATATGTGTGTTGCTTAGTATGTTACCGGAATAAGAAAATAGTTGTATGCACTCTATGTATTCTGTCAGAATTTATTCTATGTATTATGCCAGAATGTATTCTATATATTCTATCACATTTTATGTATTCTTCCAGAATATATTAAGTGATGGGGATTGCAAGTAACATGCTTTGAACCATTCTTAGTTTTTGTTTTATGTGTGATAGGAATGGTTGGAAGAATGGGTTGAAGAATCACATTCTTACGATAATACATCACATTTTCGTAAGAATAGTTGGAATCAAGTTGATTCTTTGGACCATTGAAGAAGATTAAGTGCATTTGTTCAATAACCGTTTGACAAGATGAATGGGGCTGCATTAGTTGCTATCATTGCGTTGAAGACCTAATAGGAATAACTTGAAGAATGAATAATGTTTAATCATATTCACAGTTTTAGAATGTTGATAAATTTTAAGATTTTTATTCATTTTTGTTGATATTCTTTTAGAATATGTATAATTATATTAAAATCTATAAGGCTTTTAATCTGTAGGAATATGTATGAATTTGTATTTAACTTCATATGTATAAGAATATATATATTAGAATGTTGTTATTTTTCAACCTCGGATTCAAGAATGTTGTTATTCTTCAATAATATTCTAATAGAATAAAACTATGAAATAACAACATTCTAACAAAAAAATATTTTAATAGAATAAAATCGATTATGTATACAAATCACGTTAGAATTAAAATTGAATTAATTAAAAAAATTCAGATTTTTAAAATTAGGAGATTTAATCATCCCTAAAAATTCGAAAATTTCCTTTTATAAATGTAGTTAATTGTCCAAAATACCCTTTTGCTAAAATTTGTGTGATTATATAGTACATGTTATCCCATTGTAATATCATACACCCTTAAAATATGTCCATTGATTAATTTCATCTATTGGTCCAGATTTATGCATTCTGGCACACAATAGTTAATAAAAACAAAATAACCTAAGCATATATATATATATATATATATATATATATATATATATATATATATATATATATATATATATTACCATTCAAACACTATTAAACATCTTCTTTAAATATCATAATTTTTCTTTCATTTTACTCACACAGTTCCTCTTTCATTTTATTCACATTCAAACACTTGTTTTGCTTGATAATTCAAATCCAATGGCTCCTAGAAAGATGAATTAGTCAGAAAATGAATAAGAGAACTTAGCAAGCACTAGCATGGGTGTCCAAAACTGAAGGAGTGTCCAAAATTCAGTCATTAAAAATAATAAGGTTTAAAAACTAGTTTAAGTTGTGTGTGGTTGCATTTTTATGTTTTTTTTTTAATTTTATGTTGTGTGTTTTAAATTACTGTAATGTTTTTTTAAAAACAAATATGGTTTATTGTGTTTTTTTTAATATAATGTGGTATTTTACGTTAACGAAACACTACTATTTAAAAAAAATATGATTTTAATGTATTTTTGAATTAAATTTAATTAAAAAAAATGAGGTGGAGTGGTGTGTTTAATGGTAGGTATCTAATGGTTAGTGGTAGAGAGTGTGATGATGATGTGACATACATCGCTATAATGGTTAGTGGTATATATAATTGATGATCTTAGCTTCATGACATATCTGATACTTTCGCAAACTTCATGAATAAAAAGAAAAATAAAATTGAATAAAAAAAACTTGATAACTAATTTTTTTTTTAAATCATAGCTATTGACTTTGATTTTTCAAACTTTTAGCTTTAATCTTATCCCTTTATATTTTTTTGATTTATTTTGCTTCATTCTTTCATTGACTCTCCACGACTATGTTTTTTCTTTTCACTCTTTTTCAAAAAACTTACCTTTTCGTACTCTTATTTTTATTAAATATAACTACAATAAATAGACTTGATAACTAACATGGAGCCTATGAATTTCGATGAAACCATGTAACAGAGTTCACATCATATATATATATATATATATATATATATATATATATATATGATTATTATATATGAAAACCCTATTATTGTCGTGCCTTTTACATCAATTTAATTCGGTTCTTTTCACACCATGTCGCCTTTCTCTTGAAAGGATGCCATGGACATAACCATCGTTTCATATGACTCGGTTCTGTTGTGCCTTATCCGCTTTACTTTCTGGAATTCTACACTCAAACACTCTTCCCCGATGTATGGTCCACCCTTCTCAATTCATCCACCGATCCCCGTTCTCCATTAACCACAACTCCAACTTCTTCTTCAAGAAAACGTACCACTAAATCCTTCACAGGCGACTCAACCATCACATCAGTTCTCTCTACCGCTTGTGGTATTGATTCAAAACATGTATCCCACCGCTTCCATCATCCATCAGAACATCGATATCCCAATACGATTCTTTCTTCTTCAAAACCCATTGAACCTACGTACATATGAAACGTTAGATAAAAACATATGGCATGTTGAAGGTGAAGCATATTACTCTGGTGGACCATGACTTTGGGTCAAGATAACTCCATTTTCCTATTATGGGACAACTACAATCCATTATATGTCTGTCGCCTCTTCCTTGGTTCCCCCAATGTCTTCCCTATGCCACCTTCTTCTCTCTTCTTCCAGCGACACCCTAATTCCTTCATCAGACTCATCTCCGCTGCTTCACCAAAGCGCCTCTATATTGCATTCATCTTTTACTGTTTTATTAAAATTGACAATTTAAAGTGTATAAGGTATTTGATTCAGCGTTTGACTCTTTCTCTTCCCTAGATTATGAGTATTTTAACCCTAATTCATTTTTTTCTTATCCCTAATTGCATTTTCTATCTATTTTCAGGGGTCGTTAAAGGTGTTTTGTGTTGGGGTAGTATAGGAAGAGAGAGATATATTTCATGGTTAAGTGTCAGACAAGTCCTATATAATCATGAAAATGGGCAATATATATAGGGACTTGGGCACTTTTCAGATACACGATGAAACTAACAATGGTAATTGTTTGGATAATTATGTTATATACATTCTATAAAACAACAATTGATGCTTATATGCCGGTACAAGTTAGTATTCTTCTATAAATAAGTTGGGAAGATTGATTTTGGGCAAGCATATGTTGGGAGGCAAGCAAGTTGTGGTAGAAAAAAAGAAAAAGGAATTGATGGTTATACATTCAAGCTGCTTCGAAATAATAAACGAGGTAGTTAAATTGAATCATAACAAAAGGAAAAGTTCCATGTCAAATTTAAATTAATTATGTTTTCAAATTTAAGCAGTAGGCATCATAACATGAAGGAGATTTAGTGATCTAATATGAAACTAGTGTGGGAGATGTCAAATAAAAACACAAATTTTAAAATATAAAAAATGAGAAAAAAACTCACCTTCATCTATTCTTTGTGTGTTGCTAACTATGAAATGGTCAATTTTATTTCCTTCAAGTGATTTTTGCTTTTCGTAGTTGCCTTCTAGTATATATGATGTTGCTATTTGAGGTCATTATTTATTACCACTTAAATTAATAACGTTTGACCTTCTTATGAATATGATAATATAATTATTGATTTGATAAGAAAAAAGAGATAGAGCCTCATTTTTATTAGAAGTACATATGATTCTATGTTCTTTCAGTAATATTATCCCTCTCAAATACCACAATTAGCTTAATTGCAAATTTTAAATTGACATGAGACTTTTAATTTGTCATCAATCTGACTATTTACAATAATTTATGCACATGTTAGGACTTCTGGACAAGATTTGTCTTCTGACCCTAGATTTCTCTTATTTTTATTTTATTTTAAGGAACTTTATATGTAAGTTCTAGGCACTACCAGATTAATCTTATAAATGTTTATTTTCGACAGAGGTAGTTAGCTATACCTATAAAGGTGGATGGTTATCTCGGTACTTGTAACATCCCGATTTCCAGGAACGAGATTTTAAGGATTTCATGCAATTAAAGAAGCCTCTCGACGAGTTGGAGGCCCCAACTCGTCATGTAGAGATTAATCAGGCCGCGTGATTTATGAGGTCTACATGGAGAGTTGGTGGACTTCAACTCGACGAGTAGGAGCTGAATGGGAAAACCTTAATTTTTAGGGTTTGCACCCTATTTAAAGGACTTAACCCGCATCCTTTGGCCTCCCTTAACACCTCATTACCCAGAGAAGGAAACCCTAGTCGTTCTTTACTAATTCTTTGTGCTTGTGTGGCCAAGAGAGTGTTTTTAGTGTATTTGTTGAAGAAGTTTGAAGGTTGAGAAGCTTGGAACGGGAAAGAGCCTATAGATCCAACATCGACATCATTTTGGCTTCCATTTGAAGGTAAAAAGTTGTTACCTTGATCATTCTAGTGTTAGATCTCCTTATTCTTGGGTTTAAGGCCATTTTTAGCATATTTGTGGATCATTTCGGGTATTGGGCATGATCTGAAGTTGTAACTTCAGATCTGGACTCCTCTAAGTCCTTATAGTTATAAAGTTATTGAATTTATCAAGCTTTGACCCTTCTATTTGGTTTAAACCTCTCCCTTATCTTGGTTTTGGAATTTAAGACCTTGCATGCATGTAAATTTTGTAACTTTACATGGAAACCATGCCTTAGGAGGCTAGATCTGCAATTTGGAGCTTTGGGGTAGCTTAAAAATGTATGAATAGGAAATGTACTAAAGGGAGTCGATGAGTTGCACGGTCAACTCGACGAGTCAGATGAAGATTAGCTGTTGTTGGTTTTTGCATGGACTCGGTGAGTCAGTGATATGACTTGACGAGTCAGTTAGGGTTTTCTTGACGTTTAGACACCGCATGGAGTCGACGAGTTGTCTGGGAAGTCAGCGAGTCAATGTAACACCCATAAAAATCATGCCAAATTTAAACTTTTTCAAAACACGTAAAACCATTTAACATTACATAGTTTGTTTTCAAAATAATAAATATCAGATTATCCCAGTATCAAATCATAAAAATCATAATAGCAGGACGGGCGGTACGATCATGCATTCGCCATCCCACGATCTCCAGAAGTACCTGAAACAAGAAACTGAAACTTTAAGCCCGAAAGCTTTGCGAGTTCCTCCAAAATATCCATACCTACAATAATACACATATAATTATAAACAACATACTATGGGTCCAATCAACCATCGGATTGGAATATCCCAGATCCTCAACTAATAGGTTGGAATGCCAACATACTATGGGTCTAATCATCCTCGGGATGGAATACCCCCAGGCCCACAACCAACAGGTTTGAATGCCCACATGCTATAAGTCCAATCATCCTTTGGATGGAATACTCACGGCCCAGCCTAAAAGCTTAGCGAGTTCCCACAAAATACCCATACCCATGATAATACACATATAATCATAAACAACATACTATGGTTCCAGTCAACCATCGGGTTGGAATACCCCAGGCCCTCAACCAATCGGTTGGAAGGACAACATACTATGGGTCCAATCATCCTTGGGATGGAATACCCCCAAGCACACAATCAACAAGTTGGATTGCCCACATAATATAAGTCTAATCATCCTCGGGATGGAATACTCATGGCCCACAACCAAAACGTTGGAATGCCCAGGTCTATTGGCTTTCGCACAAAGCAGATAAGACTCAACCGCCAAACAAACACGTGCATATATAACAGATAATCACATAACAGTTTATAGACAACTAACTGATCAAAATAGATCATACCACATAACACATAATACCATCCTATCTATTAGAATACCACTCTAACAGATCATACTAACATATCACATATTACCATCCTATAACTAGGACACCGACCTAACCAGGTCACTAAGCATAAACATAACCTCATCCTAACTACTAGGATGCAAACCAATAAACATATCATGCCATAACCAGATACAATTAATAAAGTTCCGGCCTTGGTGCCTTAGACCCTACTGATATAGTGAGGATAACTCACCTCGCGACTATCGACTCGAAAGATAATCTCAAACTCTCAGATCACCAGCACGAACTCCACCACCTATATTCAACATAGAGCCATACTTGTAAATTTTCAATCTCCCAAAATGCCCCAGAAGTCAATTAGCCAACCCTTGGTAAAAGTCAAAGTCAACGGTCAAGGTCAACAGTCCATATTGACCTCAACACGTCGAGTACAACCAGGCACTCGCCGAGTTCCTTGCATAACACGTCAACTCGCCGAGTCACTTGAGTGACTCGTCGAGTTCCTAATGTTTACGGCCATAAACTCCTTAGCCAACTCGTCTAGCTTCCCTGCAACTCGCCGAGTTCATGCATGTCTAATGGTCGGGAAAACCCTAGCTGACTCGCCGAGTCACTCTACTAACTTGCAGAGCCCACGACAAACTTTATCGGACTCGCCGAGTTGTCCATGAAACTCGCCGAGTCCCTTCAGTCCATCATCCGTTCAGATGCTTTTTAAGCCATGAACAAGTTCCATATTGCAGATCCAACTCCCCAAGGCATGTTTACCACGTAAAGTTGCAAACTTTACGTGAATGCAAGGCTCTAAAGACTCTAAATGATAAATCCAAGTTGTTTATGGAGTTTTACTACTAAGGAGAGTCTCATACTTCCAAAAGGTGGAAGCTTTATGGGCTTAGAGACCCAAGAGAGCTCAGATCTGAAGTTGCAACTTCAGATCTTAGCTCATACATAAGAAAGCTTCCTAATATGCTAGAAAAGCCCTAAACTTCACCCAATGAGATCTAGAAGGAAATGAGGTCAAGATAAAGACTTGATACCTTCACTTGATGCTAACTGAGGTAGATTTCTGATTCCCACACGTTCCTTGCTGCTAGCCACTTGTTCTCAAAGCTCTTCTCACTAAGAATCCTTTTCCAAATCTTAAAAGACACAAATGGAGCACACACTCATGTATTAGGGTTTTGTTGAGCTCTCAAGGGACTATAAGGAGGCCAAATGTCACACCCCCAAACCAGAACGGCGGAAATATTCGGGGGCGAATGACATCATGTAAGTATCACAACACATGCATTATAGTAATCAAAGTACAACCAACCATTGCATTAATAAGTATAATTTTTACATAAGTGTTTTAGACATTACATATTCAAATATCAAGGAAAATACAAAAGACAACAGGAGTCGTGGTCCAATGCTAAGCGGTCTTCTCAAAACTTCGGGGGTGTACCTGTCTACTATGGGCCCTAAGAATACAAGTAATTTTGAAAGAGTATCAGCATAAAGCTGGTGAGTTCATAAGCATTTTGTTTTAGGAAAACGGTTTTCGCTTCTTTTTAAAAATGCAATATCTTTCCCTGAAAATCTTATATTGTCCGGTGAGATAAATATTTAAACCGTAAGAAAATAACTCCTTGATATCAGTGAAAAGTGTTCCTCAAGAAAATCCCATATTGTCTTATGAAAAGCATGATTATACTCATTCCTTTTATGACTTCTTGGTTCATACTAGTTATGTATAAACCAATACCGGATAGACAGTTAATTGTGTGGATCTGCCTCAAACCCACAACCAAACAAGGAACAAGGAATGAGGTAGAAACCACACATTCCACAGTCTATCAGGTATTCTTCATACATAACTCGGATGCATAAACTAAGGAATCATGGAATCAATAATGAAAGTTCGTTAGTTGAATGATAGTCCATCTGTTTATAAAATATTGATGATTACCCTGGGAAATCCTACATTTCCTGTAAGTGAAAACTATTTAATTACTCGTTTTAAATCAGAAAGTATAAGTATCTACCATACTTATATAGGTTAAGCATAGTTCCTTTTTGAAAACCCTGGCTACTCCTAGTGATGTACATTAGTCTTATTACAAAAATAAGCTAATCTAAAACATGGTGATCTGATTCCTAAAAGTATTACTAATACCCTCCTGTGATCACTTAGTTACTAATACTAAAGTTAGTTTGTTTGATCTATTATTATTACATAAAAGAGTCGTACGATTGGCAAGTTTTATGACCATACATAAACTTGATATGAAGTGAAACAGACGCCAATATCCTTTATGACATTTGTCACCCGTAGACCTGCCGGTCCGACTGTAGCTAGCAGCTAGGTGCGGGATAGTCAGTCCCGTATAGATCTATACACAAAAGCCACACTTTCCCTCCAGGAAATTCTGGTTCATAAAGGTAGTCCTCCACTTAGCTGGTGATTGAAAATACCCAAGGACAAAGTCCTTCCCTTTGTTATTAAAGTGTATGAGGACAACTCTCCCAATTAAGTTGAAGACTTTACGAATAATAATATAGGAAAACCCTTTTTGAATTTAGATGAATCTTTATAAAACAATATCTTTGGTTTCATAATTCATAAGTTCATTTCCTTAGTTTTCAAAACGGCTTTTTGCATGGTTCATATCCTAACGTGTTGTGAAAAATTGACTTCTAGATTTGTTGTACATTAATAACAGTAATATATTAAATGAAATAATATATTTGAACACAAGATTACTTGTGCTTTTACTTGTACCCCCCCCTTAAAAACATTTAAAAAGTCGGAAAAATGTAGGGGTATGAACTCACAGTTTTGACGTGGGATTTGAAGGTAAGTCGGTAGGAATGCTGAATGCCAAAGAAACCTTGGACACAACTGTATTCCTATTTAACATATAGTAGCACATACATGTATTAGATGAGGGTATAACACTATTAGTTATGGAAGGAGGTCACCTTAGGGACTAGGAAACACTTGAAACTAAGTGTTAGAATCACATGCGATTTGAAGATGGGGAGTTTGCGGCCGAAAAAGGGGTGTATGGTCAGGGGTTTGCGGCCCAACAGGGTTTTCGATCCATGGTTTTACGGCTTATGGGTTTTCAGCCCATGAGTTTATGGCCGTAAACACTTGAGGAAAAGTGTGATTCATGGCGTTTCTAGGTCCTTTCTAGCATCTTGGAAGTGTTCTAAGTACCATGCATAGCTAAAAGGGGTGTTTAAGGTCAATCTTTGACCAATTACTAGGGTTTATGGCCAATGAGGGGTGTACGGCCATACACATGGGTTTACGGCCGTAAACCCTTCGCGTTCATGCTTTTTGGGTCGATTTCTAGGTGAAAATAAAAGGTTTCTAGTAGATATCAAGCATAGGAGGTAGTTACTTACTATTAGGAAGCTTGGAATGGGGTTTTAGCCACCAAGAACTAGTGTGTGTTCTTGATGTTCTTGGTGAGAGAGCAGATCTAGCAAATGACGAATTTTTATGAGATGAGACATGGATTCATCACTAGAATAAGGAGCCGTAGCAACAATCAAGGTGGAAAAATACTTACATCTTGAAGATCTTGAAGACAATTTGATGGTAGAGAGAGAGTAGAGATAGAAAGTCTTTGGAGTGGGTAAAGGGTGAAATGAAGACTAAGAAACCTATTTATAGGATAGTGTTTTCGGCCAAGGGGTGGGGTGGGGGTGTACGGCCGTAAACTCGAGTTTGCGGCCGTACACTCCTCTTGAAAGTGTGTTTGACCCGGATGTTATGCTTTGACTTTGAAAACTTCGTTTTTGAACCAAAAAATTGATTGTACTGACCTTAGAATATTCGGTTAGACCCAAAATAATACTAACGTGAACATAAATAAATCCGAATAGATTTATTTTTAAACGGTTTAAAAGAAATTTTGGGTTGTCACACAAAAGGAGGCTAATGATCCCTTAAATATGGTGCAAAACCTTGGAAATTAGGGTTTCATTCAATAGCTCCTACTTTTTGAGTCCATTCTTGGACTAGGCGAGTAGGTCATTTAAACACGTGGACCAACCCACTGCTACTCGACGAGTTAGGGCAATCAACTCATCGAGTAGACCTCAAAATCATGAAAATTTATAACCATAATTCAATACCTGAGAATTGGGGCGTTACAATTCTCCCCCACTTAAACTAGACTTCGTCCTTGAAGTCTGCCACAATGAACAACTCCGGATAGTGCTCCCGCATCTCTGTCTCCGGCTCCCATGTCCACTCGGGCCGCCTTCGGTGCTCCCAGTCTACCTTTATCAAAGGTATCTCCTTGTTCCGAAGAATCTTCACTTTCCTCTCCAAAATGGCCACGTGCCTCTCAACATAATTCAGGAACTCATCGACCTAAATGTCATCTAACGACACTACTGCCTCCTGATCCATAACGCATTTTCAAAATTGTGAAACGTGGAAAGTGATGTGGATCCGGCTAAGCTCCTCTGGTAGCTCTAGCTTGTATGCCACCTTGCCAACCCTGACAACAATCCTGAATGGTCCAATGAATCGGGGACCCAATTTTCCCCTCTTCCTGAAGCGGATCACACCCTTCCAGGGTGAGACCTTCAGGAGTACCATGTCACCGACCTGGAACTCTAACTCATATCGACGTCTGTCTGTATTACTCGCCTGTCGACTCCGAGCGGTCTGCAGTCGCTTCTTAATCTGTTGAATCTTCTTGGTAGTCTGTAAGACTACCTCCATCCGTCCCATCACCCTGTGTCCGACCTCACCCCAACAAACCGGGGTGCGACATCTCCGCCCATACAACAGCTCAAAAGGCGGGGTGCCAATGTTGGAATGGTAGTTGCTGTTGTAAGCGAACTCTGTAAGGGGTAGGTGGGGATCCCAACTCCCACCGAAGTCAATGACACACGCCCTCAACATATCCTTGAGGTTCTGGATGGTCCGCTCACTCTTACCATCAGTCTGCAGATGAAATGTTGTACTAAAATGCAGATGTAACATCCCAAAATCCAGGTAAGCTTTATGGCCCTTCTATTTTGGAAGTTGGCAAGATTAGTCCCTTGAGTTGTATGTTGAATTGGTGAGTACGCTAGGCGTACTGGGGTGTACGCCGCGCGTACTCACGCACTTAATTTGGACGCGGACTTGACCGAGTATGCTGGGCGTACTCAGGGGTACGCTGGGCGTAGTGAGCCTAGATGCAAACCCTAATTTCTGGCCTGTGCACTATAAAAGGAACATGTGGCCCTTTGCCCTAGCCACCATATTCCTTGAGTGAGTCCCTTGAGAGCTGAGATCCGTGCCTTAGCCTTTGTGTGTATGTTTTGCGCTTGGAGCTAACTTTTCAAGGTGAAGAAGGGAAGGAGGAGCCATTGTTGGTGCTAGAAGTGGAAGAAGAAGTGTAGATCCATGCTCTACAGTGGTTGGAGATCTCTTTTGAGGTAAAAAGCTCAGAGCTTTCCTTTTTCTTCTTAAGTTTTGCTTTTTAGGACCATTTTAGGGTTTTTGGGTCCAAAGTTTGAGACTTTGTGTGCAAATAGTCTCCATGAGCATGGATCTGGCCTCTTCTAGTGTGTTTGATGTTAATGATTCACAAAAATCCAGTCTTGGTCATGGATCTAGTGTTATGCATGAGTTATAGTCCCATTATGGAAAGAGAAATGGTGTTTTAAGCACAAAGTGACCTCTACAACCATGCAAAGGCATAAAGGTCTCGACTTTATGGGTTAAGTCGTATAAAAGGAGTCGGATTTGGAGTTTACACGAAAGTCTTAACAGATTAAGGTCTGAATGAGTGGGATAAGGGAACTGGGTGTTACGCTGGGCGTAATCCCAGTACGCGCGGCGTAGAGTGTCGCGTACCCCGATTTTGTGGAAGCTCCGGGTACGCCCAGCGTGCATGTTGGTACGCGCAGCGTAACCCGAAGAAGGTTGACTTTTGTTGACTTTTAGGGTTTGGTCAACTCTAGTGTACTTGAGCCAAGCAGGGGGTAAAATGGTCTTTTACCCTTCCTAAGAGTGTTTAGAGAGTTTGGTCTAGCCTTGGGAAATTATGTTGATGACGAGTGTATATTTCTTATGATTAGGCGGAGGCTAGGTCTTATTCACCAAGTTCGAGGTTTTCCGAGTTACCGAGTTACGCGAGGTGAGTCTTCTCACTATACGTTACCTTGAGTGGTATTCTGCGTTGACCGGAGGGTCTTATGTGCGATGTATGAGATTATGTGTTATATTAGAGATTACATGCTATGGGTTATTTGTATGCTGTATGATTATATAGACCGGACCGGAGGGTCCAACGATTCAGACCGGGCCAGAGGGCCCAATGAGCTATGACCGGACCGGAGGGTCCAACGATTCAGACCGGGCCAAAGGGCCCAATGAGCTATGACCGGACTGGAGGGTCCGACGAGCTGCGGGACTGGAGGGTCCCGCTGAGACATCTTGACCGGAGGGTCGGGTTTAGCCTCGAGTGGCATATTTGTGGTATGTGGTATTTTGGGGAACTCACTAAGCATTTATGCTTACAGTTGTTGTGTTTGATGTCTCAGGTACCAACGAGGACCGTGGGAAGGCGACGGTTGACTCGTACACACCCACACCGATGGAGTTCACATTAGAGAGATCTTGGGATTTGTTTTGAAAACACTGTTGCTGATGAGTTATAAAAACTCTTTGATTGATTAGATCTTTGTAATAGATAAATAAAGAACGTAAAAAACAGTGAGATAAAACACAAGTATGGATCTGAATGAGTCGAATGATTAGATTAACTCAATCCTCAGCAGAGCTCGATTAAGAACTTCCACTGTAGAGGATTCTAGGGTTACAAAACAAGAACGATGAATACGCTTGAAAATACTTATCTAATCGTTACGTTCTAGGATGCATGCAAGCATCTATTTATAAAAAACCCTTCATAAAACTCACGGATGGACAGGCCCATACCGGAGACAAAACTTGGACTAGCTAACGAGCCCAATAGACGCAACACTAAGCTGGACCTAACAATCTCCCTCTTTGCGTCAATTTGGAGCGAGACTATCATTTCTTCTTGCTTGGACCAGCTGTTGGAACTTTATTGGTTGTATCAAACAGACGCGAGATCAGGGCGAGGATTGTCTGTCTGAAGCGAATGTACCATTGAATCATATCATCAAAGTACTTCTTGTCATCCGCCGAATTCTACTTGCATCGATGGATGATCCCTAAGACATGTTCCAGACATGCAGTGGTATAGAGATGCTTGTCTGCCAAAGCGAAAATACATTTCTGGCCTTCGTTTCTGGTAAACATAATGGAGTTTCTCTTTGGGTCTATCTTCCCTATCTGCATCATGTTTAGGTCACTTGCTGAGCCAACAGGAGATATGGTAGGCTTTTTCTTGAATACAGTCGCTATTTCCTGATCCATCTTGGCGACTTCCATAATGTAACAAACAAGCATCCTCTTGATGTGGTCGATGATCGGACCATATTCTGCTTCATTAGTAAGAAGGATGTTGTGCAAAATAATCCAGTCGTGTGGATTCAAGTTGGGAAGATCAGCTAGCGAGATGGCATGTTCGGTCTTGGCAGATCCTCTCAGCACCTTAAACCGAACGTTGGTGAAGTTTCCTTCCTTGTACGGCTTTAGAACCCGAACATTGATAATCTTCTGAGCGCTCCATGATTGGTACTGTGGTTGAGCGGCCCTCAGATAGAAATCAACTAAGTCCCTATCAATCTTTGGATGTAGATGAGGGAACTCAACAATGTTGTCAAAGGCATGGAATACGAACGCCTTTCGAGTCAGTGACATATCGAACTGAGAATCGATAGTATTCGAACGATCTAAAGAGATCACCGGTTCTAGCCACAAGATGATGGGTGTTTTGATGGCTTCTTTCAGCAGCTTCTCAAGAGTCCAAGGAGGAAAAAGTGTTTTCCCTCTCTCGAGAAGATCGTGAGCTTCTTTTTGTCTTCTTTCGGCTTCTTCAGCCTCTCTAGCTACACGAGCACTGAGATCAACATCTTTATCTCGACCATGCTTCTTCAGAAGGTCGGCAATGGTCTCCTTATCTTCATCATCGCTCTCCTCATCAATTTTCTTGCCCTTGTCTTTTACACCAGAACCTGAGGCTTGGCCTGTAGGAGGAGGTTCGGTTGTGTGTGTTGCTATTGAAGAAGGAGGCGGTTGAGACACATTCTCTTTTTCTCCCCCTTGTTTCGGAATGGACACGAAATCAAGGAGCCCTTCAATCTTGCTCAGTAGAGAGTGGGCAGGAGCAAGCTTTTCTGCAAGAGTTCGCCTGACAGAATAGTTGAGTATCGGGTCATGTGCTTCCAGGATGTTGGATATAGCTGAGTGGACATCCGAAACACACGAAGAAATTATCTCTCTTTCAGATCGAAGAGACTCAATCTCCTTTTGTGAGTTGGAGAGTTGAATACTCTTGACCTTAAGAGCGGTGGTCTTCCGAGCAAGAGCATCCATGAGGGAGTTCTCAACAGCTAGATCTTCTTGAAGCTTGGCGAGGCGCTCCTCAATGGTTGTCTTGAAAGCTGAGTTGTCGTCTGAGAGAGTTTGACGAAGAGAAGCAAACGACTTCAGCTCTGATGCAACTGATGTAGCCAGCTGGTTGACAATGGGTTCCAGCTTTGTTTTGGTGGCTTCAGCATTTTCCTGTAATGATTGTAATAAAGAAGACGCATCAATGAATAGTTTATCGACTTTTTCGGTCGCTGCCTCACAGGCTTTGGTTGAGGCATCAATGGCTGCAGTAGCGGAGTCTAGAGAGACTTGATGAGCTTTGGAAAAAGCATCAACAATCTTCTGAATGGCAGCTTCAGAGATAGAGGACTGGGATGAAGAAGAGGAGTCGATGAGTGAATCGATCTTGTCGTGAAGCTCCTTGAGATGCCTCTTTGTGACAGGAGCATCATCATCGTCATCACTCTGAACTTGAAACGGACTGTAATAGACCGAATCGAAGGTCATGTCCTCTCCGCCGAGGAATGGTTCTTCACTCTCTGCCGCATGAGCAGGAGATGAGGGTGGTGGTAAGGGTGGAGGCTTGGTAGTTGTAGTAGGTTCGGGTTGGGTGGTGTGTTTGGTAGTTGGTGTGGGTTCGGGGGCTGAAGTGGCTTTGGGTACGTCAGTATGAGCCCCCGTATCAGATACGTTGGTTCTTACTTCTGTAGTGGTGGTGGTTGCTTCGGTAAAGATGGGTGGGGGTACTGGGATGGAGGTGGATGGTATTTGAGTGGTGGAGGTTATGTGGGGAATGGAAATGGGAATGGTAACAGGTGGAGAAGAGATTGGAGAAGTGGAAAAGTGAGCTTTAGGAGTAGGCGATCGTGGTGGAGTGTTACCACGAGGAGATCCGTCAGAGGCAGAATTCTCTTCCTCAGATTCGCTTGAGGAGGAAGCGATTATCAGCTTTTGCCTTGGTTGGGTTTTTCTCTTCTTCAGCGGAGGAGACTGAACAGTCTGTGTAGTTTTACGCTTCTCGGGAGAAGGGCTGTTCGCTCCCTTATCAACATGCTTGTCTTTGCCTTTTTCGGTTTTCTTTCCCCTTGGCGCAAGCTTGTTAGCGTCATGGATGGACTTGAGCATTTCAGGAGTAAGCTCTCTCGGAACAGAGCGTCGAAAATCCTTGTAGGATCGAATGATCCGACTGTCAGCAGGAACATCTCCATACATCGTCTCTGGAATAGAGCCAATGAATTGAAATTTTGAGGCATCGGAGACAATGATCTTCGTGGTATGGAAAGTACCAATCGAAGACATTGGAGAACCAGCAACAATGGGGACTTGGTACTTGTCCATCACCCATTTTGTAATGAGAGTCCAAAATCGAGCATAGGATATCTCGGAATGCCGAGAAGTAGAAGATAGACTCTGAATGAGCTGTTGCCATAGAACCGACCCGCAGTCCAAGTTGATACCATTGTAGATCCCGTACAGAATCGTGATGAACAGACAGCTTGCTCCGTCTGATCCAACACTGCATTCAGACAGCCCCTTGAACAACACTGTAAATAACCCATTCCACTGAGGAGGCAGGCACGATTTCTTGAACTTCGTAACTGTTGTCAGCACCTAAGTATACCCCATGTTGTAGAACATAGAGAACATGTGACCCACCAGAATCGATTCAGGGTTAACCCTAGTTGAATCAGGTTCAAACCCTAAAATTGAGCAAAACCTCTGCTTGGAGATGGAGGCCTTGTGATCAAGCACGTCAAAGAAGATCCTGTCGATTGCCTTGTCGTAATGAGCAATGGCGAAAATTTGAGACAAGAACTCCATAGGAACTGCTTCAACTTTGGTGAGAGCAGGAGCAATCGGCGAGTACTTGAGACATTCGATTATCGGGAACATGAAAGCGTCATAGACCTGAGGAGTAAGATCGATGATCAATCTCTGTTGGGGACGAATCGGCAAGATGTGAGAAGTAGCATGAACTGATGAGCAATCCGCCATTGTTGTGAAGAAGATAGGAGAGATGATGAACAATAGAATTCTTGAAGGTTTTCTTGCTCTCTGAAATATGGATGCAGTAAAGAGGTAAACAACGGTTTACGTTACCTTTTATACTGTGGGTAGAGGAGAGAGAAGAATCTGTCCCAAATCTTCGAGGGAAATGCGAAGGGTTTTTCGGAAGTGATGGATGCGTGACAGTTATGAGCGCCGATGATCACGCATGAGAGAGAGTGTCAGTCCCGATTAACACGCCTTCCCATCCGGCGCCGTCTAAAAATGAAACGGTTCCACTTCACACGCCTGGCTGTCAAGCGCCGTTTGCAATTCAAATCGATTGGACTCCCGCCTGAGTCAGCATATTATCATCTTATCCTTTTAGAGTTAACGTCATCTTAAAGCAAAGTTGCCAGCGTGGATCAATATTAACCACAAACCTTTGATTACTTCAAATCCCATTTAAAAATGATGCCATGTAATTAATGAAACCAGAATTGTGGAAAATCAAAAAGATTTTCGTGCTTAGTGTGTAAAAGAAAAAGAAATAAAGCAACACATATGAGGGATTTTGTAATGTCAATAAAGACACGAAACAATGGATCCCGGGCACGAATCTCTTCCTTCAATGTCAAGAGAGACCTTAAAGTGTTTGTGTGGTTTCCCGTTGAATAACGATCAGACACTTATTAAGAAGTGTTGAAAGGCTTCTTTTAATTAGGCTTATTTGGGTGGCTTTCGCTAGAGTTCAGAATTCCTGATCTTGATATAAGATAGAAATCGAACGAAGTACTTGTGAGACCAATGTAGTCTGTTGAACAAGTAGGTTTGAAATAATTTAAGTGGCTAGATAAAATAGTTTATGTAAAATCTCAAACAAAATTTAAAACTGGATTCCAAGGGAAGAAATGTTATCGGACGTAACAATTTCATAGGAATCACTCAAAAGAAAATTAGAGATTTGACTTTCCATCCTCATAGATAAATCCGTCAATTCGTTAGTGATAGCTAGAGCAAAATTGATTAATCACTGTCAATTCATAGTAGGTATTGAATTGTGGGTTTCACTTAGTTCGTAGTGACACGAAGCTAAGATCATAAACACATAAATTATTAACCATAAACCTCAGTGGTAATTTCTGAGAGTCTCAAGGGTTACGTTTATGAAGCGAATGAGATGGAGAAAATTAGAGTAGATGGTGTAGAGAAACGAAAGTACCTCTGCTGTTAAAATAAGGACCAAGCAGAAAACTCTTATCTCATGTGAGAAGAAAGTCAGGTAGCTCATGATTAGAATAAATATGGAAGCTTAATTGGGAAGACAAGGTTTGTATTTACCAAGTCAGTAAGGCTATTATTTAGAATCAGGTGAGGCTTTGGACACATACAACATGCTTCTAGGGACACTTAACTAGTGAAATGATTTCCCCACAAATAGACACACAAAAAGATAAGACACAAAAACAAAACAAAATAATAAAAAAATATTTTTGGAGTTTTTGAATTTATGAAAATGAAATAAGAGAAAAAAAAATATTTTGGAATTTTTTTTTGAGTTAAAGAAAAAAATTAAACAAATAAGTAAAAAAAAAAATTAGACACAAAAAAAATTTGGAACCGAACCCGAGCGTTCGGTTTATTTCGGCAAAAAAAAAAATTGTAACCGAACCCGAGCGTTCGGTCTATTTCGGTTGCAAAAAAAATAAGTTTGAAAAAGAAGGGAACTTAGAAAATAAGTGAAATGAATAAAGAAAATGATACAAAAGGTTTACAACCAAAGAAACTACCTTAGAGTGATAAGCGACGAGCAGATAATACGACCGAACCCGAGCGTTCGGTTCATTTCGGTATACCAAAACAAGACCTAAACCCAAGCGTTCGGTTCATTTCGGCGCACATGAGACCCGAACCCGAACGTTCGGTCTATTTCGCTTCCAACGTTTAATTTGGAGAAGTAGTCTTTCGTACTGACTCCGATTCCATCATTCCTAGCCCTTGTAGAATTTTGTTGAAAGATGCTTCAGGAAGAGCTTTGGTGAAGATGTCAGCCAGTTGATCAGTGGTTCGAACAAAGTGAATTTCGACGTTCCCATCTTCCACATGATCTTTAATGAAGTGATACCTCAGCGCTATATGCTTTGTCTTGGAATGTTGCACTGGGCTATGACAGATCCTAATTGCACTTTCTGAATCGCAATATAGTGGGATCTTTTTCATATTGAGTCCATAGTCCCGGAGCTGGCTTTGGATCCAAATCACTTGAGATGTACAGGAGGCAGCTACGATGTACTCTGCTTCAGCTGTAGACAGAGATACACATGTCTGTTTCTTTGATTGCCAGCTAACCAACTTCCCGTCTAGGAATTGGCAGCCTCCAGTGGTGCTTTTCCTATCTAAACCACAACCTCCAAGGTCTGCATCTGAGTAGGCTTGAACGAAGAAACCTGAGTTTGATGAATACCATAAACCGAGAGAGGTGGTTCGTTTCAGATACCGGAGTATGTTTTTCACAGCAAGCATATGGGGTTCACGAGGATTCGCCTGAAATCTAGCACAATAACAAACAGAAAACATTATATCAGGCCTAGTAGCAGTAAGGTACATTAAAGAACCAATCATCTGGCGATATAACGTAATATCGACTGCCGGTTTTTCCAAGGATGGTGTGAGCTTGGTGCCGAATGCCATTGGAACTTTAACCTTTGAGTCTCCCATCATGCCAAATTTAGCAAGAAGAGTCTTGGTGTAAGCTTCCTGGTTGATAAAGATGCCTTCGGGTCCCTGTCTAATATTTAAACCAAGGAAAAAGTTAATCGGACCCATTGAGCTCATTTCAAATTTAGTCTCCATCAACTTTCTGAATTCAGCTGTTAAGCTAGGATTCGTTGAGCCAAAGATGATATCATCGACATAGATTTGAACAATCATAAGGTGGTTACCTTCCTTCTTACGAAAGAAGGTTGGGTCAACCGAATCTTTTTTGAATTTTGACATCTTTAAAAACTTGGTTAGTGTTTCATACCATGCCCTAGGTGCTTGTTTCAGACCGTAAACCGCCTTGTCCAGAATATAACAGTGATTGGGGTACTTTTCATTAACAAATCCAGAAGGTTGCTCCACGTAAACGGTTTCTTTAAGTTCTCCATTCAGAATGGTGCATTTCACGTCCATTTGGTAGACCTCAAAGTTCTTATGTGCAGCATAGGCCATAAATATTCGAACAGATTCCAGCCTCGCTACCGGAGCAAAAGTTTCCTCATAGTCAATTCCTTCCTCCTGGCAATATCCTTTCACCACGAGACGAGCTTTGTTTCGAATCACATTGCCTTCCTTGTCCATTTTATTTCTGAATACCCATTTGAGACCAACAACTGAGGCGTCTTTAGGAGTTGGAATGAGGCGGCAAACCATATTTCTTTCAAACTCGTTGAGTTCATCTTGCATAGCTTGAACCCAATCAGAGTGATCAAGAGCAGTATTTACTGTCTTCGGTTCAACTTTTGATACGAAAGAATTATACATGCAGAATTCTACTTTGGAGAATAAAGATGTTTGCTTTGCCTTCAGTTGAGATCTGGTCAGGACCTTTTCAGAGACATTACCCACTACCTAAGATACATGATGATCTCTGGTCAACTTAACAAGAGGAGGGTAATTTGGATCACAGGATGGATCCAATTCAGCATTCACCATTTCTTCTAATTCAGATTGACTATCATCGTCGTAGAACATATCGACATTCTCCCCCTCGATTGATGAGATTTCCGGTGTAGGTGGACTTTCTGGTGCTACAGGACTTTCGGGTATTGAGGAGCTTTGCGGTGCAGAAGGGCTTTCGGGTGCAGTTGAGCTTTCGGATGGAACTGGAATAGAGTTCTCCCCCTTAATTTGTGAGCTCGGTTGTTTTGAAGGAGGTGGATTCTCCCCCTCAACTGAAGCACCATGCTTTGGAGGTTCGTTTGGAACATGTTCTCCTTCACCCATTCGTTTGGCGGTATCTTCGATGATTTGCTTCAGATGGTCGACTTTGTTGTCTGCTGCCTTGGCTTCCGAGAGAGTAGCTTTCTCCGGTTCATCGAATAGTTCTACAAACTGCTCAAACAAATTAGCAATTGAGGCCGTGACTTGACCTGTTTGAGTGAAAATCTCTCCAATTGCTTCTTCAGTGGCCTTTAGCTTCTTGACGTAGCTGTCATCGAAAGTCACATAATACGTTTCTTCAATCTTCCTTGAACGCTTATTTAAGACCCGGTATGCTTTTGAAGTAAGTGAGTATCCCAGAAAAATTCCTTTATCAGCTTTAGCGTCGAACTTGTTACGATGTTCTTTGGAGTTGAAGATGAAGCATCGTGAGCCAAATACATGGAAGAATTTTACGTTCGGCTTCCTGTTGTTGATGACCTCATAAGGAGTAAGAGAAAAACGCTTGTTGAGATAGGAATGTTCTGCGTAAAACATGCTGCAGCAATAGCATCAGCCCAGAAATATAACGGTAGAGAAGCGAAACTTAGCATTGTTTGGGCCGCCTCACACAAGGACCGGTTTCGTCTTCCGACAATACCGTTTTGTTGAGGGGTGTAGGGGGCTGAGAAGTTGTGACTGGTTCCTTTTTCTGCCAAAAAGTCTTCAAATTCTTTGTTTTTGAACTCCAGTCCATTGTCGCTCCTGATGTTGCGAATGACTTTTCTCAGTTGCACTTCAACCTGCTTAATAAACATCTTTAGCTTGAGAGTGGCCTTAGATTTGTGCTTCAGAAAGAACACCCATGTAAAACGTGAAAATTCATCAACAATAACAAGAATATACTTGCTACCGCCAATACTTTCGATAGATGATGGACCACATAAGTCAATGTGAAGTAACTCAAGTGGTTCAACAACTTTAGTGTTTATAATGGATGGGTGACTTTGACGACTCTGCTTCCCCATTTCGCACGCAGCACACAAATGTTCTCGATCAAACTTGAGCAATGGGAGACCCCTAACATGACCTCCTGTGACAAGCTTGTTGATGTCTTTGAAGTTAAGGTGTGAGAGCCTTCGGTGCCACAACCAGCTTTCGTCAGAATGTGCTTTGGATAAAAGACATATAGCTGGCTTTCCTTTGATAGGTTTGAGATTGAGAGGAAACATTTCGCCTTTGCGTTCTGATTTGAGAATCACTCTTTTTGTTTGCTTTTCTATGATTTCTAAACCCTAATCGTCAAATGAAACTTTGAGACCGGTACCTCCTACCAGTTGAGATACACTGATGAGATTATGATGTAGCCCTTCAACGTACGCCACCTTTCTTATTGTGAAGTCTCCATTGGTTATCATCCCATAACCCTTTATCGTTCCATATGAGTTGTTCCCGAACTTGACATTCCCACCATTCTGAAGAGATCGAAACTCCCTCAGCTCCTCCTTCCTCCCTGTCATGTGACGTGAGCAGCCACTGTCAATGTACCATTCTTCATCGAACTGCTCGTCACTAATAACCTGCAAGAATTAAGCAGATTTAGGAACCCAAAGTTTCTTGGTTCCACGTGAACCTTTCACAGGAACAGGAATAGTAAGAGAAACATCAACGAGATATGTTCTTTTTATTAATGTTGTTTGATCTTTCTTCTTAATGGTGTATACTTTGATTTTGTTAGAATTAGCTACAGTTGTCTTGGTTTCAGGTTTTGGCGTTTGGGCCTTAGACTGCTTTCGGTCATCCTTGACAGAGGAAAGCTTCGCTTTTCCTTTCAAATCCTTTGATGATTTTGAACTTTGAGCAGGAACAAAATTAGATTTAAAAGAGGATCGAGAATGAGAAGAATTAGAATGGGAATTTCTTCTGACTTGCGGTTCGTTATGACCCTTTTGTTTTTGGTCATTGGGAGGACCGAACCTGGACGTGCGGTAGCTATTGCTTTCAGGACTGAATCTGTCCTTTCGGTTGCTTATGCTCTCTAAACTGAACCTGTCCTTTCGGTTCCGTTCCTCATGTGGCCTGAAATCCTTTTTCTCTTGCTTTGAATTCTTATCGTGATAAGAGAAATGATTGTTTTGAGAGTGCCAAAACTGCTTTCGCTTAGAGAGATTCTTTTTGTATCGTTGATTCCTTTGCTGCTTTTGATCCTTCACTTGTTTCGGCTGTTTGTGGATGTTAGCCTTTTGCTTCTTCTTCTTGTTTCGCTTGTGGAAGTGACTTCTTCTAATGGGACTTCTTTTGTACCACTAGTGCTTGGCACGTCGAAGTTGTCAGGCTTGTTCAGTGGCTCTGGTACATATCTGCCTTTGGTTTTCCAGGACGTCCGCTCTAACAGACCAATAGTTTCATCGACATTATCTATAGGAGCAGACCAGAAAAACTCATCACATCCATCTGCGTTATCTTCATTCACTATGGCAGTGAGTTCGGCTGTTTGATGTTCGGTTACTCCTGTGACCTTATACACTTGATTTGGTGTTGTTCTCACCTTTTGGTACACAACAGCCTTTTCTTCTAGAATCGAGGACTTATTTTGGGACAATCGAGCAAACTCCACAGAATTTTCAGAAATAAGATTTTTGTGGTTTTCGGGTTCGCTCTTGACAAACTCAGAACAGTCGACTTCATCCTCTATAGAAATTACACTCATATCATCGTCCTCATTTAGTTCAGACACGTTTTCAACATCAATTTTATTTTCTGAACTTAAATTGGCATTCAATGAGTCAAATTTTTGTATGGTTTCTGTCCTTAGTTTCAACTTATCGTTTTCATCCAAAAGGTTTTTCAGCATGTCCTTATGGTCTTTGGACTTTATGAAAGATTCTATTTTGTCCATACCATACATGTAAGTGGGATTCACATCATCAGACGAAACAACACTTTTGCAGTTATATGCTTCAGCATCGATTTCATCCTCCTTAAACTCAAGGAAGGGCAAAATCATGCGATGAATTTTCTGTCCTATTTCACAATTCAGATGCAGTTGAGTGATGTTAGCATAAAGACGTTTAGCAATCAAACAAAAAACATTTCTCTGTTTTAAAAGTTTTAAATTGTCTCTTTGTAAATAAATGTTTTCATCCTTAGATTTTATCAGCTCCGACTCTTTTTGCTCTATCCACATCCTTCGCTCCTCACTCTTGGATGACACCCTGCTTATTTGGTCAGTTAGGTTAGAATTGGTGACCCGTGTTTGAGTTAAACAACTATCCAGATTTGAGATTCTTGAATTTAAGCTATTTAATTCTTTTTCATATGATTTCTGTGGGACTTTGAATGAAATAAAAAGAGATTGTACCTTCTTGATGAATTTGTCAAGCTCATTGATCTGCACACTGAGAGGTTTTGTTGTGAAGCATAGGTCCTCTCGCTCCTTGGTGTCCTCTTTTCCACCATCACTATTGTATCCCCTCATGTGAGATACATCAGTCACCATCAAACACTTCCTGCTGCTTTCATCACATCTTGCAACATATGCCTTTCCATGTGAAGGCTTTCTCACCTCATCATCCTCTGAATCGGTTGACCATACCTGCACGCCACCGAACTCGTCATCCTCTGCCGAACCCTGTACAATAAGAGCATTCATAGAAGGGGTAGTAGCAACTTTCTTCCTCTTGAGCTCTTCCATCTTTTTCATCAAGACAGCCTCTTCGTCTTTCTTCTTATCCTTCTCTGTCATTTTCTTCAGAACACAATCTTTGGCATAATGGTTCTTTCCTCCACAATAGTAGCAGTTCACACCAGAATCTCCATCAACCTTCGCCTCTTTCTTTGGTTCCTCAGTCTTCGGCTCCTCCCTAACCTTTTCAGAACTATAGCTTCCCTGCCAATTTCGGTTCTTATTGGTAGGGAACCTTTTCTTGATAAACCTTTTTGGATTAGACACCATCATTGCATAATCTGCAGAAATAAGATCAATAGTCTTCTAGGTTCAGATCTTCATCTTCTACCACATTTTTGCTTTTAGACAGGAGGGCCAAGGACCCCAAACTTGAGACCACATTCTTCTCTTGCATGACAATCTTTTCTTGAGATTTCAAAATTCCCACCAGCTTTGCCAGCGAATAAGACTTGAGCTGCTCATGAGCTTTGACTGTAGACACAACAGCTCTCCATTCAGATCATAGGCCATTCAAAAAGGTAACTTTCTGTTCAATCAGCTTTCTTTCTATATCATGTTTGATCATCTTGCTAAGAAGATGATTGAAGCGATCGAACGTCTGAGTGACAGTTTCATCAGAATTCTGCTTAAATTCACCAAACTCAGACTAAAGCAAAGTCTGAATGGAATGCTCCAAATCTTCATCTGTGGAATATAGCTCTCGCAACCTATCCCAGATTTCTTTGGCGGTACAGCAGGAACTCACCAACCTAAATGTATCAGATTGAAGAGCGAATCGGATCAGTCTCAATGCTTTGATATTGCACTGAAACTTCTCCTTTTCGTCTTGAGCAACGTCTTTTACATCTTTTAACAGATCATTAAATTCTTTTTGAGTTTTAATGAGATTTGATGTTCCTGAGTGAGCAAATGGTCCAGACACAATTGCTTCCCAAATAAGATACCCATTATCTTCAGATCCGATGACATAGTCTTCAAAATGATGTGCCCAAACTTCGTAATCCTGGGTGTAAAGAATAGGAATCTTTGTCGTTGATCCAATGCTGTTTGAGATGTTGATAGGATTAGATTGAGACTCGTCCATGCTTGATCGTTTAACCTGTTTGAAAGATCAGACTTGTAATATGTAATATTAGGGCAAGACAAATAAATGCTGAGTTATGTCAATTATGGAATGACGGCTCAATAAATATAAGTTAATGCGGAATAACCCTAATCGCTTCTTTCACATAAGAGATGTGTTTGAATTACACATCCTCCTGCTCTGATACCAATTGATGAGTTATAAAAACTCTTTGATCGATTAGATCTTTGTAACAGGTAAATAAAGAACGTAAAAAATAGTGAGATAAAACACAAGTATGGATTTGAATGAGTCGAATGATTAGATTAACTCAATCCTCAGCAGAGCTCGATTAAGAACTTCCACTATAGAGGATTCTAGGGTTACAAAACAAGAACGATGAATACGCTTGAAAATACTTAACTAATCGTTACGTTCTAGGATGCATGCAAGTATCTATTTATAAAAAACCCTACATAAAACTCACGGATAGACAGGCCCATACCGGAGACAAAACTTGGACTAGCTAACGAGCCCAATAGACGCAACACTAAGCTGGACCTAACAGTTGCTATTGATTTGAGATTATGATATAATATACATTTTGTGGTTTAAAAATGAAAAATTAAATTGGAATTTTACGTTGTTACAAGTTGGTATCTGAGCCTTGGTTTGAGGGATTCGGATGCACCTTTGGGCGTATTTGAACTCAAACCGAGGATTTGAGAAATTTTACAACCAAAACTGCAAATTTTCTAAAAAGAAATAAAAGTTTTGGAAACAGGCAAAGTGGATGGTGTGTACGGTTAGCCAGCGCCCGAAAGGTGAATCCCCAAAATACCCTTACATTATATGTTATGAGTTATGAGATATTATGTTATGCATGTTAGAGAGGCTAGGTACTCCTATGAGGACTAGAGTGGCCTGATTTGTGATGCCTTAGCCTAGGAGATTACTGCTGCTATGAGATACGTTGAGAGTGAGTAGGTAGCAGTGAGGAGCTCATGAGAGGTCTACTGAGGGTAGCCAGTGCATAGCGAGAGTAGAGTATTTCTGACTTCGGATCCTAGGAGGAGGACTTGGGTTGTATATTGATTCGATGTGGACGATAGTATTGGGCCCGTACTATTGAAAACACCGGATTGATGCGCAGTCCAAGTAAGAATCCTTGGGGTACCAGAAGTTGAGGATGATTGAGTTATCAAGTGTGAGTATACTCGAGAGTGTCCCTAATATTTCTTATGTCGTATTTCAGAGGTTGATCATGGTCGGGACACGCCATACCGCCGGGGGCAGTGGGGTGAGTGATAAGGAGATCCGTCGGATCATCCATGAGGAGGTGGCTGCTGCCATCAGAGCCGAGATTCCGGAGATGTTTGGGTCTGTTAAGACCACACTGATCGAGACATTTGACGAGCGTTACGCTGCCTTGACTGATGTTGTTGTTGTTGTAGCCACAACAACTATTGCTGCCGCGAGACCCCAGGGTGGTGATTCGTTGCTGTACCGAGAGTTCGATGGTACACAGGATCCGATCGCCACTATGAAGTGGATCTCAGACATAGAGGGGTGTTTTTATACGTGCTCGTGTCCGGAGCACTTGAGAGTGTGATTCGCACTCAACCAGCTTCGCTTGGGGGCGAAGGACTGGTGGAAGTTTCTGACCGCGAGCTATTCGACAACTAAGCTGACTGCAGTGACCTGGGAGAGGTTTACTGTGATGTTTCTTGAAGAGTATGTTCCCCAGGTGGAGAGGGAGCGTTTAGCTTAGGAGTTTCTGACCCTCAAGCAGGGGACTGAGTCGGTGATAGTGATTACGAGAATGTTTCATGAGTGGGTGTTGTTTTGCCCGGAACAGGTGTCCATTGAGTAGGCTCGCATGAGTCGTTATCTGAGTATACTGAGGAGGGACATCCGTGAGTTCGTGGCGAACTCGACTTATCGGAAATTTGCCGAGCTTTAGGCAAATGTCCGGAAGAGGGAGATTGAGCTTGAGACACAGGCGAGGGAGGAGACCGAGTGTCAGAGGGGTGATCGGAGACCGGCGCAGTCGCAGCCGACCGCCAAGCGGGCAAATCCCGCTGATTCGAGGACGGGTAGTTCGAGGGGCCGCACTTGTGGGAAGTGCGGCAAGAGCCATGATGGGTCGTGCAAGACTGGGGTATGCTACAAGTGTGGGAAGGAAGGACATTTCGTGAGGGGCTGTCCTAAGGGGTTCTCGGTTTGCTTTCATTGCAACCAGACCGGCCATCGAAAGGCCGAGTGCCCCCAGCTTTAGAGGTCAGCGCAAGGATCTGCACCAGCGGTTCGAGCTACTGAGACCCAGCCAACGAAGGCCGAAGCACCGAAGGCTAGGGGGAGAGCCTTCCAGTTGACTGCGGAGGAGGTCCACGCAGCGCCTGACGTCGTGGCGGGTATGTAATCTTTATCTATTTATGTTGAGTTTATGCTATTGTAATTGCTATATGTTATGCGTAGGTACTTTTCTTGTGAGTTCTGTACCTGCGTTAGTGTTGTTCGACTCGGGTGCGAGTCGGTCTTTCATATCTGTGACTTTTAGTCGACACATTAGTATTCTGAGAGAGGCGTTGAATCGACCTCTGCGGGTTTCCATAGCAGATGAGCGTGAGGGATGTGCTACCGAGGTTATACGTGGATGCGTGCTGGAGATCTTCGGGGTGGAGTTTCCGATTGATTTGATTCCGATTGCTATGAGGGATGTTTGTGTTATAATAGGCATGGATTGGTTGAGCCGTTTCGGGGATGTCATAGATGGCGAGCGTCAATTGATGACGATCCGAGATCCTAGTGGGGGAGTGCTGACAGTTTATGGCGAGGGGACTCGTGGTGGTTCAGTATTCTGTTTGGCTACCAGAGCGAGGCGGAGTTTGCAACAGGGCTGCAAGGGGTTCGTAGCCTATGTGACGGATGTACGAGAGGCCGCTGGGAGGCCAAGTTCAGAGGATGAGGTGTCGATAGTGCGTGAGTTTCTGGACGTGTTCCCCGAGGAGTTGTCGGGTGTGCCTCCCGAGAGGCAGGTGGAGTTTCGTATCGATTTGATTCCCGGGGCTACGCCTATCGCTAAGGCGCCATATCGGCTAGCACCGCCAGAGATGCAGGAGTTATCCTCACAGCTGCAAGAGCTGTTGGGGAAAGGGTTCATCCGTCCCAGTAGCTCTCCCTGGGGAGCGCCGATCCTTTTTATCAAGAAAAAGGATGGTTCACACCGGATGTGCATTGATTACCGGGAGTTGAACAAGTTGACGGTCAAGAACCGTTATCCGTTACCGAATGAGAGTTCGGGATGAGGATATCACCAGATGAGAGTTCGGGATGAGGATATCTAGAAGACGGCGTTTAGGACTCGTTACGGGCATTACGAGATCGTGGTGATGCCATTCGGGCTCACCAATGCACCAACGACGTTCATGGATCTCATGAACAAGGTGTGTAGGCCGATGTTGGATCGTTCGGTAATTGTATTCATTGATGACATCCTGGTGTATTCGAGGACCAGAGAGCAGCATGAGGAACATTTGAGGGAGCTCCTCGGAGTTCTGAGATTGGAGAGGCTTTTCGCCAAATTCTCCAAGTGCGATTTTTGGTTATGGGAGGTCCAGTTCTTAGGGCATCTCGTTAACCAGAATGGGATATTGGTTGACCCAGCCAAGATCGAGGCTGTGATGAGTTGGGAGGTGCCGAGGTCACCTACGGAGATCAGGAGCTTCTTAGGGCTGGCAGGCTACTATTGGAGATTTATCAAAGATTTCTCCAAGATCGCCGTGCCACTTACCAAGTTAACCCGGAAGGGTGTTACTTTCTCATGGGGTCCAGAGCAGCAGACCTCGTTTGAGACCCTTCGCCAGAGATTGTGTGAAGATCCCGTGCTCGCACTACCGGAAGGGATGGAGGATTTCGTAGTGTACTTTGATGCATCGATATCGGGGTTGGGAGCGGTGTTGATGCAGAGAGGGCATGTGATCGCATATGCATCGAGGCAGTTAAAGCCTCATGAGACGAGATATCCCATCCACGATCTGGAGTTGGGGGTTGTGGTGTTCGCCCTTAAGATCTGGCGTCACTATCTGTATAGGGTTCGGTGTATGATATACACAGACCACAAGAGCTTGAAGTATTTGATGGATCAGACCAATTTGAACATACGGCAGAGGAGATGGATGGATGTGGTAAAGGATTATGATTGCGAGATCCTGTACCACCCGAGCAAGGCTAATGTGGTAGCCGACGCCCTGAGTCGTAGGGCAGAGGGTGCCCCGATGTGAGATATTTGTATGAGGTTGACGGTGATGACTCCGGTATTGGATACCATCAGAGGGGCCCAGGCCGAGGCAGTGAGACCGGAGAACCGTAAGAGAGAGCGAGTTATCGGGCAGGTGTCAGGGTTTGTTACCGATAGCCGAGGGCTTATGACCTTTCAGGGTCGGATTTGGGTACCGTTTGTGGGCGGTACGCGTACTATCTTGATGGAGGAGTCGCACAGATCGAAGTTTTCGATCCATCCCGGGGCCACTAAGATGTATCTGGATTTGAAGACGGAGTATTGGTGGCCCTGTATGAAGAGGGATGTGGCGTGGTTCGTTGAGAGATGTCTAACCTGTCGTAGGGTTAAGGCCGAGCACTAGAAACCGTATGGTAAGTTGCAGCCACTTGAGATTCCGGAGTGGAAGTGGGAGCAGATATCCATGGATTTCATCACCAAATTGCCGAAAACGGCAAGGGGTGTGGACGCGATTTGGGTGATAGTGGACCGATTGACGAAGAGCGCCCACTTTCTCGCTATTAGTGAGAGTTCTTCTGTGGAAAGATTGGCAGAGATATACGTGAGGGAGGTGGTATCGCGGCATGGAGTACCCATCTCGATCGTGTCAGACCGAGATGTGCGTTTCACTTCCAGATTCTGGAAGAAATTTCACGAGGAGTTGGGTACGAGGCTGCATTTTAGTACCGCATACCACCCACAGACTGACGGGCAAAGTGAGCGAACGATTCAGATGCTCGAGGACATGCTCCGAGCATGTGTGTTGGATTTCCGCGGGAGCTGGGACACATATTTTCCCTTGGCGGAGTTTTCCTACAACAACAGCCATCATTCGAGCATCGGCATGCCACCCTTTGAGCTGTTGTATGGGAGGAGGTGTCGTACCCCTATTTGCTAGGGTGAGGTGGGGCAACGCGTGATGGGTAGTACGGAGATAGTGCTTCAGACGATAGAGCAGATCCAGCAGGTCAGACAGAGGTTGTTGACCGCTCATAGTCTTCAGAAGAGTTATGCGGATAGGCGACGATCTGAGCTCGAGTTCCAGGTCGGTGATTTCGTACTCCTGAAGGTATCTCCTTGGAAAGGAGTGATCCGATTCAGGAAGAGAGGCAAGCTGGGGCCCCGGTATAATAGGTCGTTTAGGGTGATCGCGAGGGTGGGCAAGGTAGCATATCGCCTAGAGCTACCCGTGGAGTTAGACCAGATTCAGGATACCTTCCATGTGTCGCAGTTGAGGAAGTGTATTGCCGATGAGTCGGCAGTGGTACCGTTGGAGGACATCCAGGTGGACGCAAGTTTGAATTATGTTGAGAAGCCGATTGCGATTTTGGATCGGAGGATCAAGGTTCTAAGGAACAAGGACGTGCCCCTGGTTCAGGTCCAGTGGCAACATCAGAAGGGGTCTGAGCTGACCTGGGAGCCGGAGTTGGAGATGCGGGAGGAGCATCCAGAGTTGTTCGCAGCATGAGACTTCGAGGGCGAAGTCTGGTTCTAGTGGGGGAGAGTTGTAACAACCCAAAATCCAGGTAAGCTTTATGGCCCTTCTATTTTGGAAGTTGGCAAGATTAGTCCCTTGAGTTGTATGTTGAATTGGTGAGTACGCTGGGCGTACTGGGGTGTAAGCGCGCGTACTCATGCGCTTAATTTGGACACGGACTTGACCGAGTACGCTGGGCGTACTCAGGGGTACGCTGGGCGTAGTGAGCCCATATGCAAACCCTAATTTCTGGCTTGTGCACTATAAAAGGAACATGTGGCCCTTTGCCCTAGCCACCATATTCCTTGAGTGAGTCCCTTGAGAGCTGAGATCTGTGCCTTAGCCTGTGTGTGTATGTTTTGAGCTTGGAGCTAACTTTTCAAGGTGAAGAAGGGAAGGAGGAGCCATTGTTTGTGCTAGAAGTGGAAGAACAAGTGTAGATCCGTGCTCTACAGTGGTTGGAGATCTCTTTTGAGGTAAAAAGCTCAGAGCTTTCCTTGTTCTTCTTAAGTTTTGCTTTTTGGGACCATTTTAGGGTTTTTGGGTCCAAAGTTTGAGACTTTGTGTGCAAATAGTCTCCATGAGCATGGATCTGGCCTCTTCTAGTGTGTTTGATGTTAATGATTCACAAAAATCCAATCTTGGTCGTGGATCTAGTGTTATGCATGAGTTAAAGTCCCGTTATGGAAAGAGAAATGGTGTTTTGAGCACAAAGTGACCTCTACTGCCATGCAAAGGCATAAAGGTCTCGACTTTATGGGTTAAGTTGTATAAAAGGAGTCGGATTTGGAGTTTGGACGAAAGTCTTAACAGATTAAGGTCTGAATGAATGGGATAAGGGAACTGGGTGTTACGCTGCGCATAATCCCAGTACGCGCGACGTAGATTGTCGCGTACCCCGATTTTGTGGAAGCTCCGGGTACGCCCAGCGTACATGTTTGTACGCGCACCGTAACCCGGAGAGGGTTGACTTTTATTTACTTTTAGGGTTTGGTCAACTCTAGTGTATTTGAGCCAAGCAGGGGGGGTAAAATGGTCTTTTACCCTTCCTAAGAGTGTTTAGAGAGTTTGGTCTAGCCTTGGGAAATTATGTTGATGACGAGTGTATATTTCATATGATTAGGCGGAGGCTAGGTCCTATTCACCGAGTTTGAGGTTTTCCGAGTTACCGAGTTACGCGAGGTGAGTCTTCTCACTATACGTTACCTTGAGTGGTATTCTGTGTTGACCGGAGGGTCTTCTCACTATACGTTACCTTGAGTGGTATTCTGCGTTGACCGGAGGGTTATTTGTTTGCTGTATGATTATATAGACCGAATCGGAGGGTCCAACGATTCAGATCGGGCCAGAGGGCCCAATGAGCTACGACCGGACCGGAGGGTCCAACGATTCAGACCGGGCCAGAGGGCCCAATGAGCTATGACCGGACCGGAGGGTCCGACGAGCTGCGGGACTGGAGGGTCCCGCTGAGACATCTTGACCGGAGGGTCGGGTTTAGCCTCGAGTGGCGTATTTGTGGTATGTGGTATTTTGGGGAACTCACTAAGCATTTACGCTGACAGTTGTTGTGTTTGATGTCTCTGGTACCAGCGAGGACCATGGGAAGGCGACGGCTTGACTCGTACACACCCACACCGATGGAGTTTACATTAGAGAGATTTTGGGATTTGTTTTGAAAACACTGTTGCTATTGATTTGAGATTATGATATAATATACATTTTGTTGTTTAAAAATGAAAAATTAAATTGGAATTTTACGTTGTTACAGCAGACGTGTGCCCGTTTTCTCGTGGAACTTCTGCCAGAAACGGGAAGTAAATCTAACGTCTCGGTCGGAAAAAATGGAGACCAGAACCCCATGGCGAGTGACGATCTTGCGAACATACACGTTGGCCAACTTCTCGGCCGAAGAACTCTCCCGTATAGCCAAGAAATGGGCACTCTTGGTCAATCGATCTACGATGAACCATATAGCATCAAACCCCTTCATCGTCCTCGGCAGTTTGGTAATGAAATCCATGCGACCTCTGATGCTCGGCCTTGACCATCCTACAGGTCAAGCACCTCTCGACGTACCAAGAGATTTCTCGCTTCGTACATGGCCACCAATAACTCAAACTCAGGTCTCTGTACATCTTGGTTTTCCCTGGGTGAATAGAGAAATGAGACTTATGAACCTCCTCCATGACTGTCTGTCTGACCCCACCAGATATCGGAACCCATACCCGACCGCATCGGGTCAATAATCATCGACTATCCTACACAAACCGGGAGTTCTCACCCCTAATCTATGACAAACTGAAATTTCCATTATGTACAAACCATTTGAAGCCAATAGAAGTAGAACAGTTACACTGAAAATTCAGACTTCGAGTATAAGTTTGGTAGTTTTTCAGGATTTACACTTAAGGAGATATCAGGAGAGTGGATGCACTAGGGTTTTGTGCAACACTGTTATTCGAATACTCTATGATATTAGAGTTCATTCCGGGAATAAAAATATTTTCTGCCAAAAATCCCAGGACTATATATAGAAAACTGAATCATATTGGTTCATTAGTTACATTTCCATTTAGAGAAAAATCAAAATTCTCTCTCACGGATCTTCGGGTTTTTATCCCAAATTCTGAGTACTTCGATCTAGTTATATTATATAGCTTAGATTGTGTTTAGAAACATCAAAATCGGACCAAAACCCCAAGATTTGGGAGTTTACCGCCCAAGAACACTTGGGGAGTAAACTCCATTTTAAGGGCCAAAAGTGTTCCAATTACCCTCAAAGCCTTAGAACTCAAACTAGAAGCCTTCATTACAATCTTTAGTCCACAAAACAATTAAGAATCAAAGGTTAAAGTGAGTTCATGGCCAAGGAAGTTCTTGGGCCGTGAACTCCATTTTAGGTTGCTAAAATGCCCTAAATGCCTTCATTGAGCCAAGAGACTAGCATAGCACATTACCTTGATGTGTCTAGGACCCAAAACAATCAAAATACCAACACCTATGGGTGTTCACGGCCGCAAACACATGGCCAAATGGTTCATGGGCTGAAAACACAAGTTAGGGGTGTTTTGATGCCACAAACACTTCCTAAGGCTTAGGCTTGAATTTAGACATATACCCTAAAGTGTTTATAGCCTAGAAAACATAAGGAATCACAAGTATTAAAGAGTTTACGTCCAAGACAAGTTCTTGGGCTGTAAACCCCTATAAAGGGGTCAAATGACACCCTAACTCCTTCCTTATGCCTAGAACCCAACATAGATAATAACCTTGAAGTGTTAGGAACCTCAAAAAATCAAATGGTACTCCTTACCATGACTTTACGGCCGTAAAATCATGGGGGAGTGGTCCCAAGGCCGTGAACTCCTAAATGGAGTTAAAAAGAGGCCCAAACACTTGTTTAAGACTAGAAGCTCTTCACCACTTAAGTTGTATTAAAGTTAAGCTTCATTTTGTGAACTAAGTGAGAGGTTACAGCCAGAAGTTTACTCCCCTGGGCCGTAAATTCCAAAACATATGGTCATTTGACCATAAACTCCCATAAGAGGCTTTGCACTCCTTTGTTGCAACCCATTTGCCTCCTAGCACTTGACCAAAAGTGTTTTCCTCGCATTAAAATGCTTATAATTGTATAATTAGTGTTTTAATCACTAATTATTTATATACATATGTCTTCATATGTAATTAGGATCATTGTGTGTGTCTAAAATCATCAGTTGACACCAAGCACTTGTCCGATCCTTCCTGACGATAACAGTCCGTTCAATTCCACTCACTTACAACAGGTGAGTTCATACCCCTTAATTAATGTTTTAAACTGCTTTTAAATGTTTTATGGGGGGGGGGATACAAGTAGAATCATGCTAGTTATTATATCAATCACATGTGATTAATAAGTATAATTATGCTAGTTATTATATCAATCACATGTGATTAATATGCAGCATTCAAATGATTTACTACACATTAACCGTTTTACCAAACAGTTTCCTTGAAATGTTTTTCATAAACACTTTATGTGTTTAAAACTCCTTATTACACTGTACCTTTTACTCTGTATGTTTCATTTCAAACTTATTTACAATTGTGTTTCAAACAAATGTTTCTTTATACTAAACTGTTTTATCAAACATTCAAACCGTTTTATAGATTGACATCAAGTCGATCTTTTCTTAGATAATAATTATGATCAAAGGTTTTGAAAAACTTATTTTATGCTTTTATGTTATAAATTGCATGCGTCTATATGTACAGTTATATAAGAAATGTTTAAAAGACTTACGAAGGCTATCCACCCTATTTCCTTTTCGCGCTTGAGGTGTGATCTGGTGGGACATCGGGTATCCGTCCGAAGGTTTTTTAAATATTAGTTATATATCATATGTACATATATAGTCATAAAGGTGCTTCTAGTTCATCCAATGCCCTTGGGTAGCAAGGGTATACATCCATGTTCATACGTACCAGTTATATTACTAGTAAGCTACCATATGGGTAGTTTAGGAAGATACTAGAACTATTACTAGAATGCGATATCATACAATGAGTCACTTCGTTCATGAGTCAATACTTACTACTATGAGAACATATACAACTATACTAGAGAAGAACATATACAAATATACTAGAGAACAACATATACAACTATACTTTGAAGAGAACATATACAACGATACTAGAACAAGTAACATTACATTACATATACATGAACACGTTAACAATTGTGATCCACTGTATCGGAGCATGCCTTAAATGTCATGGCCCAAGTTGTAGCCAGAATTCTCTTGGAGGGAGAGCGTGAGTTTTCGTATAGATCTATACTGGATTGACTATCCTACACCTTGCTGCTAGCTACAGCCGGACCTGCAGGTCTGCGGGTGCCAAACGTCATTCCGTTTTTACGACCATTCGTATGTCGTTGTTACCAGTCAATAGTATGGTGCAATTTATCACATGATACCTTAATATAAATCCGGTTTAAGGTAGTTAGTACAGCAGTAGTTCATATAATACAACACTACAGTAATACATTAATTTCCCCTTTTCATATATTTAGTGATCATTTCACTTAAACATTTAATGTAAAAACTATATTTTGATAATGATAGTTACACTTGGGAAAATTACACACTTTTACAAGAAACGAACATTTAGAACAGTTAAGTCTTGGTAGAAGACTACATTGAGAACAGTTAAGTCTTGGTAGAAGACACCTTTATATAAAAGTAGGAATCATAGGGATATCTAGGGTTTTTCAAACGTTTACAGTTGTTTTACAAACATTTTTATACGTATAGTTCATCTACATTTTTCCATACTTACAGTTCATTTACAAACAATTTCTTACATACAAATTAAGACACTAAAATACTTATGATCTCACCAGCTTCAAAGTTGATACTCGCTTTCAAAATTACATGTATCCTTAGGTCATCTATAGACAGGTACCGATGCAAGGTTTAGAGAAGATGGAGCTCGTTCAAGACCCATCTCTCTTTTTGATTTATGCTTTAGTATTTATCAAAATTTGACAGAACACACTTGTATAATAATTATATTATTAATGCAATGGATGATGTTGTTGCTTGTTTAGTACTTTACTTTTGTTGTGATACTGTACATGACGTCTTCCGCCCCAGAACGTTTCCGCTGTTCTTGGTTTTGGGGTGTGACAGATTGGTATCAGAGCATTGTTTATAGTGAATTAAGTATATCAACCCATAAAAGATATACTAACTATAAATACATAAGGGATTAAAATACTCTGACCAAGAGTTTATACTTTAAATAATAATATATTTAATAAAGTATACGTGCCTGCATTCATACTAAAATCAATGTCACTAGGACAGTACAAAAGAATTACGATTGTTGGGCAACACAAGTGGGCTTAGAGACATATGATCAAAACTGGGAAGATATAGCCTGATCACCTATATTATCTGAGGGTTGACTAGCATGTGCCTAAGTGTAGTTGTGAGGTTGCAACAAATCTAAAATCTTACCAACCCTACCACAATGAGAACAGTAGAACATAACATTAAACATAAAATACTATAGGAGTATTTGGTGTTACTATAAGTACGTTATACTTGAGAACTAAAACGGGATCTTCATTACTAAGTTGATAGTTGCTAAGTGGATACACTGAGGATATATGTACTTAGGATGTTATAGGCTTAGAATCTGTGAAATTTTACTTTACCCCGATTCTGTGTGAATTTGGAGTTAAGGTCACATATTCGAAGGCCTATCATGTTTCGATTACATATAACTGGTATGCACTTCACAAATAGCGATGTAACTGATGAAGATTTTCTAACTAATTATCTAGATAGTTCGTCTAATAACTATTTTCTTACCCCAATTCTCGCTTAGATAACATGGCTGGACTCTATCCCCACTGCAACCAATATCTTCCGAACGAAGTCATTGCTGGTTGGTTTGGAGAAGAACCAGATAATGATCATCCTATCCCTTTGAATGATCACCATGATGAAGACCTTTCAGACGATGCTAACTTCGAACCAGAGGTTGAGAACCAACCCCAGGCAGCTCCCTTTCCAATTCCTAACCCTCATCCAGCTTTTCATGGCCCGACCCCTGAGTGGGTGGAATGCTTGGAAACATGGAGCCAAGGACAAGATCAGCCCATGCCATTTAAAGGTGACCGAAGCTTTTACGACCTAAGCAATGGGGGCTCAGCAGACAGAACCTTGCCAATCTTGGTCCGCAGAGTGGCCCGAAATGAGATTCAAGGAAGGACAACCCTACATCAGATTATCGAAGTTGTCACCGATGCTAGAATGCATACCCTCCACAACATTCTTCTAGAAGATGCTCACGAGTGATCAGAGAGAAACCATGAAACCCTACTGCAAGCACTGCTAAACCATGAGCCAAAGTCATAGAGCTCCGAGTACGCTAGAGGGTGTACAAAAGATACCTACTCGATGTGGAACGTCAACTGGCTGTACTGAGAGTTCATCAGAGGGATGACCGTCGCCAGTAGTAGATGCTTTACTTTATTTTCCTTGTGAAAAGGAATCGTCTTTCTGTCTATGCCCGATGTGGCATTTTCTATGAAATTATCTTGTACCGTAAGTACTTTAGGTTAGGTCCTTATGCTGTCAAGAATTATCTTCTCTAGATATGATGTAAGACCTTTACAAGGTCATTTCCCCGAAGCTTTACATCATTAATATCAAAGATATTGACAGCCGGCTAACTTCTGTGTCATTCTTTATTCAAGTACTCTTATCATACTTTCATTGGAGTCTATCCGAACATGCTTTAGTCAAGTCATTGGACTATAGTAATTTAACTCCAGAGACATTTCCAAGTCTCTTTCAGTGCTTGGATCTTGTTATTCACCAACCCACGATACCTCCGCTTGAACGACAAATGTTTTGAGACCATTCTACGAACTTACTTCTACTCATTACTAGGACTACATCATAGTGATGTAGGTCAAACCTTCGCGATCATACTTCTATTCCGTGCTACAACTGCATCATAGGGATGTAGGTCAAACTTTCGAGAACATACTCTTACTCTTTTCTTGAGCAATCGAAGTACATCTAGGGTCAACCAGAATCGCTCACAAATTCCTTATCTTTTGTATTACAGAATCATGTCATCATCCGGAAACAATCAGCCGAACAGAGAAACCCCTATCCTCCATATCGACGCCGCTACGTTACAAGCAGCCGTAGCAGCTGCTGTGACAACATTTCTTGCACACATCAACTTCGGCAACACAAGCAAGACTGACAAAGGAGTCGAGAGTTCTGATGGTAGTACCAAGCCGGGAAACCAACAAATGACAACAGACACGGACCCACAAAGCAGGAAAAATGAAAGGAATAAACGAAAGCGCCAAGCCCAAAAGGAGCGCAAGAGATCCCAAAAACTTGCCATGCAACAACAGCAAGTGGAAACCCCTGCCACCCCCGTACCGAGCAGGCCATACGAGGGAAAACACCCGAAGTGTGTTAAGTGTAGTTTCCATCATCATGAGGCTTGTCATGAGATGCAATGTTGAAGTTGCCTAAAAATAGGGCACCATGCTCGTAGCTGTGGAGCACCGACACGACCCATCACTCAAGTCCCTTTCATTGGGACCAACCCTACACACGAGAGTAGTTATAAAGCTGAGCGCTTTAGGAAGCAATTTTCAAAGTGGAGTAACGAGGAAGGCACTCGTGTCCACATAACACTGGCTAAACACCGCAATCCCGTCACCAATGCAAGTACTAGCCAGTCATGCCACCAATGCGGTGAGATAGGGCACGTCAAGAAGGATTGCCCTATAGCAAAGAACTCTGGCGCAGATGGGAGGATTCTCAGGATCATAGCTACAGGAGAGCCTACTCTGGAACCCTCGTTAATATAATTTAGGTGTTTCGTTGTAACAGACTTATAAACTATCCAGAACTAGTGCAACTAGGGTCTTACCTTTTGCGAGATCCTTTCTGTATAGGGATGCTCGTGCTGCGTATACTTGTCTTTTGTAGTATACCTTATTCGCAGCAATGGTCTTGTCGGAAGTCCAAACTATTGTAACTCTGTTCATGGTTGCACGGTTGTGTTTTGTCTATAAACGTCTTATGTTTAAATCTAATGTCTTTAAGTTTCAGTATGATTTCGACATTATCATACGACTCGATTCAATTTGATCCTCACAAAAACAGCTTCATACGTACATCGCTTTCTTCTAGATCGCTTTTCCAACGAAGCCGTCATATCAGAACACCGAAGTACTCATGCTAGGAGTACCTCTTAGTTATTTTCTTTCCGAAGAAATCCCCGAAGTACCACTCGTTCAGTACGTCAAGTTTAATCCAAGGATTCATGCGATTGATCTATCACTAAGGAATGTATACATAAGAGGGATATATAATCAAGGTTCTACAGATTTAGAATTGATGATTCTGCTTTAACTTCTTTTTCTTCGAAAGGAAGTGAGCTTAAAGAAGAACCAGTTATTCGACTACCTTTTTAATCTTAATTATATACGACTCATATACACGAGATTGTGATTGTGAAAACATGTATGAATTCTAATATGAACTTCAGGACGGATAACTGCCTAAGCCTACGAGTAATCGCATCGTCATGTGAACAAACTTAGAACCCAGTACGACTCTTGTAAACATATCGCCCTATAGTCTAAACACCTACGGAGATACCAGAACAGTACAGACAACTTAACGAACTGCACAGTGATAGAATAAAAAGACTAGGCTTCTCACCCTAGAGAACCCCCAGTCTTATTCTCCCAGAGATCGACAGATTGCATCGTATATGCCTCGGATATCGAGGACTCCGTCAAGATATTTCATTAGAAATCATTATCTCTGCCTCGCATATATGAGATGATTGAGCAAACGCAAGGAAAGAATTACTTTCAGAAATGGATCTGAGATCCGAATATCACCAGTTCGAGTGTTAGAGAAGGATGTCCGGAAGACTATCTTCCGAACTCGATGCGGACACTTCGAGTCCGTAGTGATACCCTTCGGATAGGACCAATACGCTCATAGATTTCATGAACAAAATGAGTAGGGTACGTCTTTCTTACTTGGATCAGTTCGTCATTTCTCCATGTAATGACTAACTTATCTACCCTCAAAGTAAGAAGAAACGCATGGAAACATTTCCTTCAGAGGAACTTTTAGCGAAGTTCTCTAGGCACGAGTTTTCAAATTAAAGAGTTAAATTCCTATGACACACTGTTAGTGATGTGGGAAATTTTGAATACTTTTACAATTTGTCAAAACCGTTGAGAATTTGTCGACACCAGAGACGCCGACAGACATTCGCCAAATTCTAGGTCTTACAGACCTACTGTCTTAGTTCATTCAGAACCCCTCATAAATTATAGAAACCTTTACGACCTTGACCCATCAAGGAGTGGCCCTTGACTGGGAAGTTAAACAAGAAAAGGAAACTTTGGAGATTCCAAGTGAGAGACCAAATTCTTTAGGAAGTCTCACTCGGGAACAACTTAATACGCTTCATAAAGCATGGAAAGCTAAATCCAAGATAGATAGGACCTCCGAGATTCTTACCAGAATCAGTCCTGTATCTCGCAAACTAGACCTACTCCACGAACTCAGTAACGTACATTCTACTCTTCGCGTCTCAATCGTGAAACCATACCTTTCCGTTAGGACTCTTGTAAGTCCACTCGTCGAGATCCTCGCCTTCATATTAGAACCGTAGTGACCCTCGACCGAAAGGTCAAGCGGACGAAGCAACGCCGTCGCCAGTTAGTGAAGGTTCGTTGGAATGCCAACCGAGAACCCGATTTCGCTTAGGTGCGCTAGAACCAATCGATTAGGAAGTTTCCTCCTCACGACTCGATCATTCCTACCTACTTTCTTACCTAAATTCTAATTTCGGGACGAAATTCCCTTCAACAGGGGGATGATGTGACAACCCGAAATTTCCATTCTGTACAAACCATTTGAAGCCAATAGAAGTAGAACAGTTATAGTGAAAATTCAGACTCCGAGTATAAGTTTGGCAGTTTTTCAGGATTTACACTTAAGGAGATATCAGGAGAGTGGATGCACTAGGGTTTTGTGTAACACTGTTATTCCAATACTCTAAGATATTAGAGTTCAGTCCGGGAATAAAAATATTTTCTGCCAAAAATCCCAGGACTATATATAGAAAACTGAACCATATTGGTTCATTAGTTACATTTCCATTTAGAGAAAAGTCAAAATTCTCTCTCACGGATATTCGGGTTTTTATCCCAAATTGTGAGTACTTCGATCTAGTTATATTATATAGCTTAGATTGTGTTTAGAAACATCAAAATCGGACCAAAACCCCAAGATTTGGGAGTTTACCGCCCAAGAACACTTGGGGAGTAAACTCCATTTTAAGGGCCAAAAGTGTTCCAATGACCCTCAAAGCCTTATAACTCAAACTAGAAGCCTTCATTACAATGCTTAGTCCACAAAACAATTAAGAATCAAAGGTAAAAGTGAGTTCACAGCCAAGGAAGTTCTTGGGCCGTGAACTCCATTTTAGGTTGCCAAAATGCCCTAAATGCCTTCATTGAGCCAAGAGACTAGCATATCACATTACCTTGATGGGTCTAGGACCCAAAACAATCAAAATACCAACACCTATGGGTGTTCATGGCCTCAAACACATGGCCAAATGGTTCATGGGCCGAAAACACAAGTTAGGGGTGTTTTGATGCCACAAACACTTCCTAAGGCTTAGGCTTGAATTTAGACATATACCCTAAAGTGTTTATAGCCTAGAAAACATAAGGAATCACAAGTATTAAGGAGTTTACGGCCAAGACAAGTTCTTAGGCCGTAAACCCCAATAAATGGGTCAAATGACACCCTAACTCCTTCCTTATGCCTAGAACCCAACATAGATCATAACCTTGAAGTGTTAGGAACCTCAAAACATCAAATGGTACTCCTTACCATGAGTTTACGGCCATAAACTAATGGGGGAGTGGTCCCAAGGCCGTGAACTCCTAAATGGAGTTAAAAAGAGGCCCAAACACTTGTTTAAGACTAGAAGCTCTTCACCACTTAAGTTGTATTAAAGTAAAGCTTCATTTTGTGACCTAAGTGAGAGTTTACGGCCAGGAGTTTACTCCCCTAGGCCGTAAACTCCAAAACATATGGTCATTTGACCATAAGCTCCCATAAGAGGCTTTGCACTCGTTTGTTGCAACCCATTTGCCTCCTAGCACATGACCAAAAGTGTTTTCCTCGCATTAAAATGCTTATACATGTATAATTAGTATTTTAATCACTAATTATTTATACACATATGTCTTCATATGTAATTAGGACCATTGTGTGTGTCTAAAGTCTTCACTTGACACCAAGCACTTGTCCGATCCTTCCTTACGATAACAGTCCGTTCAATTCCAATCACTTACAACAGGTGAGTTCATACCCCTTAATTAATGTTTTAAACTGCTTTTAAATGTTTTATGGGGGGGGATACAAGTAGAATCATGCTAGTTATTATATCAATCACATTTGATTAATAAGTAGAATTATGCTAGTTATTATATCAATCACATGTGATTAATATGCAGCATTCAAATGATTTACTACACATTAACCGTTTTACCAAACAGTTTCCTTCAAATGTTTTTGATAAACACTTTATGTGTTTAAAACTCCTTATTACACTGTACCTTTTACTCTGTATGTTTCATTTCAAACTTATTTACAATTGTGGTTCAAACAAATGTTTCTTTATACTAAACTATTTTATCAAACCCATGCCTTCAAACCGTTTTATAAATTGACATCAAGTCTATCTTCTCTTAAGATAATAATTATGTTCAAAGGTTTTACAAAACTTATTTATGCTTTTATATTATAAATTGCATGCCTCTATATGTATAGTTATATAAGAAATGTTTAAAAGACTTAAGAAGGCTATCCACCCTATTTCCTTTTCGCGCTTGAGATGTGGTCTGGTGGGATATCGGGTATTCGTCCGAAGGTCGTTTAAATATTAGTTATATAACATATGTACATATATAGTTATAAAGGCCCTTCCAGTTCATCCCATTCCCTTGGGTAGCAAGGGTATACATCCATGTCCATACGTACCATTCAGATTACTAGTAAACTACCATATGGGTAGTTTAGGAAGATACTAGAACTATTACTAGAATACAATAGCATACTATGAGTCAGTTCATTCATGAGTCAATACTTACTACTATGAGAACATATACAACTATACTAGAGAAGAACATATACAACTATACTAGAGAACAACATATACAACTATACTAGAGAAGAACATATACAACTATACTAGGAAGAGAACATATACAACGATACTAGACATGAATATGTTAACAATTATGATCCACCGTATCGGAGAATGCCTTAAATGTCATGGCCCGAGTTGTAGCCAGAATTCTCTTGCAGGGAGAGCGTGAGTTTGCGTATAGATCTATACTGGATTGACTATCCTACACCTTGCTGCTAGCTATAGCCGGACCTGTAGGTTTGCGAGTGCCAAACGTCATTCCGTTTTTACGACCATTCGTATGTCGTTGTTACCAGTCAATAGTATGGTGCAATTTATCACATGATACCTTAATATAAATCCGGTTTAAGGTAGTTAGTACAACAGTAGTTGATATAATACAACACTACAGTAATACATTAATTTCCCCTTTTCATATATTTAGTGATCATTTCACTTAAACATTTAATGTAAAAACTATATTTTGATAATGATAGTTACACTTGGGAAAATTACACACTTTTACAAGAAACGAACATTTAGAACAGTTAAGTCTTGGTAGAAGACTACATTGAGAACAGTTAAGTCTTGGTAGAAGACACCTTTATATAAAAGTAGGAATCATAGGGATATCTAGGGTTTTTCAAACGTTTACAGTTGTTTTACAAACATTTTTATACCTACAATTCATATACGTTTTTCCATACTTATAGTTCATTTACAAACAATTTCTTACATACAAATTAAGACACTAAAATACTTATGATCTCACCAGCTTCAAAGCTGATACTCGCTTTCAAAATTAGTTGTATCCTCTGGTCATCTATAGACAGGTACCGATGCAAGGTTTAGAGAAGATGGAGCTCGTTCAAGACCCATCTCTCATTTTGATTTACGCTTTAGTATTTATCAAAATTTGACAGAACACACTTGTATAATAATTATATTATTAATGCAATGGATGATGTTGTTGCTTGTTTACTACTTTACATTGTTGTGATACTGTACATGACGTCCTCCGCCCCAGAATGTTTCCGCCGTTCTTGGTTTTGGGGTGTGACATAATCCTCTTCAGCTTCCAGTTCTCTGGTCGCATGCCCTCAACATGAGCGTCTTTGATCAAACTCACAAGCGGATAATCCACCGCTATCCTCATACATATCGCTGGGGTGGAAGACCTAGTTGACTTGCGGCTCAAGGCGTCCACCACTACATTCGCTTTACTGGGGTGGTAAAGGATCTCGCAATCGTATTCCTTGACTACATCCAGCCACCTGTGATGCCTCATGTTCAGGTTCGGATGATCCATGATATGCCTTAAGCTCTTGTGATCTGTGTATATGGTGGACCCTATATAGGTAATGTATCCATATCTTGAGAGCGAACACCATCGTTCCCAACTCTAATTCATGTGTAGGATATCTCAACTCATGCGGCTTCGGCTGTCGCGATGCGTAGGCTATCACTCATCCTCTTTGCATGAGGACCACTCCCAAGCTTGTGTTGGATGCATCACAGAACACCACAAAATCCTCAGCTCCCTCCGAGAAAGTTAAAATTGGAGCCTCGCACAAACGCTGACGGAGGGTCTCAAACGCCCTCTGCTGTTCAGGGTCCCACCGTAAATCCACCCCCTTCCTCGTCAGACGAGTGAGGGATACTTCAATCTTGTAGATATCCCTAATGAATCTCCAATTGTACCCTGCTAATCCCAGAAAACTCCTGATATCTGAGGGAGATCTCCGCACCTCCCACTGCATGATTGCCTCGATTTTGGCCGCGTCTACCAGAATCCCCTCCTGGTTAACGAGATGCCCGAGGAACTGGACCTCTCATAACCCAAAATCACACTTTGAGTACTTTGCATACAGTCGTTCTTGTCGCAGAACTCCCAATAACTCCCTGAGGTGCTCCTTGTGCTACTCTCGAGTCTTGTAATATACCAAGATATCATCAATAAACACCATGACCGAGCGATCAAGCATCGGTCTGCAGACCCGATTCATTAGGTCCATGAATACTGCTGGCGCATTGGTGAGTCCAAACGGCATAACCACGAACTCGTAATGACCATAACGACCCTGAAACACGGTCTTCTCCACATCCTCCTCTCTGACCCGGACCTGATGATACCCCGACCTCAAATCTATCTTGGAGAACAAGGATGCACCTTGTAACTGATCAAAGAGATCATCTATCCTCGGGAGTGGATAATGGTTCTTCACCGTCAACTTGTTCAACTCCCTATAATCAATTCACATCCGGTATGAACCGTCCTTCTTCCTGATGAAGAGGATCGGTGCTCCCCATGGATAACTGCTAGGTCGAATGAACTACTTGCCCCATAGTTCCTTCAGCTTTGATGACAACTCCTGCATCTCGGGTGGCGCCAGTCGGTATGACGCCTTGGAGATAGGGGCCGCACCCGGCACCAGGTCAATTTGAAATTCAACCCGCCTCTCCGGGGGTATCCCTGGCAACTCCTCCGGAAACACATCAGCAAACTCCCTGACTACTGGAATTTGATCCCTGGCTCGCGTATCCACCACATACGCCAGATAACCCGCACACCCATGCTAAATATACTGTCGAGCCCTGGAAGCTGAACAAAACCCTGATCCCACTCTAGTGCCCTCGCCATATACAATCAGTTCTCTCCCACTTCGGGTTCGAACTACCACTCGCTGGCCTCGCAATCTATCATGGCACCAAATCAACTAAGCCAGTCCATCCCCACAATCATGCATACTTGCCCCATGGGAATCAGAATCAAATCTATCAGATAGGATACTCCGAAGATCTCCAACTCGCATCCTCGGTAGATCGAAGAAGCAGAAACTTCGTGTTCGTTGGCGATAGAGACTCGCAACGGACATTCTAGCTCGCCTACTAGCACACTGAGCTCCCTACTGATTTTCTGAGATAGGAAAGACCGAATCGCCCCCGAGTCAAATAAAACTGATGCAGGCAAGGAGTTCACTAAAAATGTACCTAAACATAGGTACAACAGATAAGCATAACACATATATAATAAATGAGATACAAGATAGAAACATACCAGAAACCACATCCGGTGCTGACCTGGCCTCCTCAGCTGTAAGCTGGAAAGCATGCCCATAAGCCTTCGAAGGCTCTACCTTAACTGGCCTCCCATCTGAAATGCTCAATGTAGCCGGCGCTGAAGCCTGTGCCGTCTTGGTGGCTAGAAGAGGACATTGGGCCTTCATATGGCCCTCCCACTTACAATGATAACAAAGTCTGACTCTGGAAGTCGGAGTCTGCTGCCTGCAATCCCTGGCCAGATGGCCATGCTTGCCACATCGGTGGCACCCACTCCCTGATCGGCACATCCCTGAATGAGCCTTTTCGCACTTCCCACAAGTGCAGCCTGGTTGTCCCCCAATCCTGGTATCAGCGATCTTAGACCACTTCGGCGCTGGCTGTAACTGTATCGGGGCCTGCCGCTGCTCCCTCAACTACAGCTCGATCTCCAACTCACACCGTCTCGCAGCCTCCTATAGCTCCAGAAGAGTATGAGATTGCTGGGTAGACACAAAATGTTGGATGTCAGTCTTGAGCATGCTCAGATAACGAGTCATCTGAGCCTGCTCAAAAGCAAACTCTGGGTAGAACATCTCCCTCTCTGTGAACATCCGTCACTAACTCCCCATCCTATCTCAAACTCAAAAACTCCTGAGCCAATCGTTCCCGCTCAACCCGTGGAATGGATTGGGCGCGGAACATATCCCGGAACTACTCCCAACTAACAACAGCTCTTTGATCATCAGTATACGACCCTGTCGTGAACCTCTACCAGTCCTTGGCTCTAAACCTAAGTAGGTTCATAGTACACCTGTCCTTCTGGTCAGTAGGACATGAGCCAGTAAAGAAACATCCCTCCACGTCAGAAACCCACCTCATAGCCCTTATAGGGTCCTGAGTCCCATCAAAAGTACGTGGCTTCGTGTTATCGAAGCCCTTGTACTGGAAGCCGCGTCTGGCTCCTACTCCTCCTCTTTCCGTTGTTACAGCCGATGCACCTGCAACGGAAGCCATATTTGTAACATCCGGTTTTCCAGGTATATTGATTTATGTTATCTTCCTTTAACTATGTGAGGTGACTTGACGAGTTGGTGCTTAGACTCGTCAAGTCTGGTCGCGGTTGGATGACATGCTTAATGAGGGGACTCGACGAGTCAGGGGAGCGACTCGCCGAGTCAGAGCTGACGAAAGAAACCCTAATTTCTCGGGTTTGGGACCTATTTAAAGGCCCTAATGGCCTCCATTTGCGGCTACCAGTTCATAGAGAGAAACCGTAGAGTGTGTGAACGTTTTGATAGAGAAACGGAAGCCATTCTTGACCTTTGAGGTGCTGTTTAGCAAGAAGAAGGATATTATAGCCAAGAGGAAGCAAAGAAGGTTGCTATTCTATGGATTTGAGGCTAAGATCATCTCATTTGAGGTACCCTTTCGATCTATCTTCTGATTTATGAAGTAGATATGGATTTAGGGTTTCTTATGCCCTTTTGTTGGGATGAGTTGATGTCCAAATAATCCCTTATGGCGAGGAGGCTTTAGATCTGGATCCATAGAGGTCCAGGGAGCCTTACTCATCAAGCTTTATGAAGAGCAATGAAGATTAGGACCTTGGGTTGAAGTATTTGGGGCTAAATCATCATATATGGTCATTTAGACGTTGCATGTGCATCAAGATAGAGACTTTACGTGATTGTTGAGCTAGGGGAGGTTAGATCTAAGGATTAGAGGAACATATCTGACCTCAGGAAGTTTCTTGAGTTTGTGAACGGCATGAACTCGCCGAGTCCAGGATTAGACTCCACGAGTAGGAGCGGGTTTCCTCGAGGATCACAAAGTTAATGACTCGTTGAGTTGAGGGAATGACTCGGTGAGTCAGAGGGGATTTAGGGGACTTGAGTTCAAGACTGAACTCGCCGAGTCAAGAGCTGCACTCGACGAGTTAGGACAAGTTGTCCCACAATTCACGATCAGTGTTGAGTTGAAGAGTAGGAGATTGACTCAGTGAGTCAAGTGAGTGCCAGGATTTTGAAGGACACGCATGGACTCGCCGAGTCACATTGGTGCACTCGCCGAGTCTGGTCAAATTTTGACCATTGACTTTGTTGACTTTTAGGGTTTGGTCGACATTTGGACTAGTGGACTGTTTGAAGGGTAAAATGGTCTTTTAGCCTTCTTAGAGGACATATGGGAGTCTAGTCTAGCCTGGAGAGCTGATATTAATTGAGATGATTGTTATGGTTTAGGCTGAGGCTAGATCAGTGTATACGCGAGCGAGATACTACCCGAGATATCCGAGGTGAGTCTTCTCACTATACTGTACCTCGAAGGGTACTTATGTGTGACCGGAAGGTCTTGTATGATATGATATATGTGTTGGATTAGTGTCTAAGTCCATAACTATTTTGGTATGTGCTTGACCTGATGGTGCATGGTCCTTTTAGGTTGCCTTCACCAAAGCAACTTGATAGGATGAATTATGGAGAGAGAAGATTAATTATGATTTATTAATATATTATGAGAATAATATATTAAAGGAGAAATCATATTGTTTAATTAATATTAGTCAAGAATTAATTGATAATTAATTTTGTGACTAAAAGAGATTAATTAAACTCAAGGGACTGGAACAGTAATTATAAGATAATTGCATTTGGGCCATGGATCACCTTGGAATAATAGGTTGGACGAATTCTATGGGAAACCCATTAGAAATCGTCCAAGGGATATTCTAAAATGCTCCATGGGCTGCTTAGGGCTTAAGCAGTCAAATTAGGGTTTCCTAGTTGAAAACCCTAATAGCCTACATGTATATATAGTACCCTTAAGCCCCAAAAACGTGGCTAAGAGTTCCACTAGGGTTTCCACACGTTTTGGGCAGCCTCGTCTCTCCTTATATTTCATCCTCTTGCTCTTGGTGTTTGTGAACCATTAGAGGAGTGACGCTTGTGACTCTAAGCTTTCTAAAGTCATTACAAGGAGGATTTGAGATTGTTATTGCTACATAACAATCAAGGTAAGATCTAAAAACCGTTTCACATGTTAATATGATTAATTGTATGCTAGAACTAGGGCTTAAAGTCTTGGATGAATTGCATGTACTATAGAGAAACCTAGATCAAAGCATTAGGGTTGCATGAGCACATAGGATGATCTTATGGCTAAAACCCATTAGTGGTATCAGAGCCTTGATTGGTTTCTATTGTATTGATGCCTAAGACATTCATTCATGTTGCAAGATCGAGTTTTTGGCCATCTGCCTGACAAACTCATCGAGTCCATAAGGGTGAACTCGGCGAGTCCATAAGGGGACTCGGCGAGTTTAGCTGTCAGACAGGCGGATTTTCGGGATTTTTACCTATTTTACGTAGGATAATTGCCATAATTGTTTAAAATTAATAAAATTCGAATTTTGTTGATCCCTTATGATTATCTTTGTCAAAATAAAATATTTTGGTCATCTAATTAGATAATTGTTACCTTATTTGATAAATGTTAAATTGTATGAATTATTTGATCATTATCTTACAAGAATTTGAACTAGATCTAATTAGATAACCACCAATTAATAATTAATTGCCTTATTTGAATTATGTGATCTAGAATATTCTTGACATAGTTTGGAAAAGTTTTAGATTAATCCCTTTAGGTTTTATAGTTTAAATTAGAACTTAAAAGTTTTGGTTTTGAAATTTAAATAAGTTAAACCCTAATGTTTTGAAATGTTTCAAAACTTGCCCTCAAGTTTTGGAATTTAAAAGTTGATTAAAAGTTTAATTTAGAAATGTTAAATTCTAAAACCCTAGTATTGTTTTGAAAAGGTTCAAATCACACCCTTATGGTTTTATTAATTACTTAAGGTGTATAATTAAAAGAGATTTAATAAACCCATAAAATTTTTGGTTTACATTTAATTAAATTAAAAGTATAATTTAGTAAATTAGAAAACCTAGTATTTTAAAAGTGTAAAATACACCCTATACTATATATAAGATTAAAAGTCTAGTATTATATATGTATGAGTAAACAGTCAATCTTACCGTTAGTAGGCCTCATTCACGAAGCTGGTCTATAAGGAAATTGCCTATAAAATGGCGATTGAATGGGTATCCACTCTTACTACCGCACTCTTGACTAGTGGAGGATAGGACAGAAACCATCCATTATAAGTATAATGAAGTACAAAAGTAACTAAATGCTTTTACAATTCCTAATCTTAGTTACTTTAGGCAAAAGTGAATTGATGCAATTCCATGAAATTACACTTTGTACCCTTGCAAAGACGTTAGTGGAGCGTGTGTGGTTAACCGGCACACTAAATGGTTCTAAGCAAAGGTAGCAAAGGGTGACTCAATGTTTGTCATAGTTCGGTGGAGCGTGTGTGGTTAACCAGCACATCGAATAGATGACTGTAACATGTGGGGGAACCATGTAAGTTTGCATGGTTATTCTTACCCGCTTTGTGATCCTTGGTATCCCAGTCACAAACTAGAGGGGCATATCGAGATTTAAACATGCCATTGAAAAGTTCAATGAATCTCAAAAGATCTAGGAATTTTCAATAGATTTAGAACCTAAATTTCTTTTTCGTTTTTCATGGTGGAAATTAGTGAATCGTCATTCACTTACCTTCAAATATTCTGCAACTAGATTACGGTATCCCTTTTCTAGGTTGTAGAGTATTGTGTTGGGTCCTAACCTTAATATCTTATTTGGGTGATTTATTAAGGACTCAATCAATCAATTAACTTGAATTTAATTTTTCTCCCGTTTTGTAGATGTCAAAGTATGACAACTATGGTCTTCCCAAATCCCATGGAACAAGCTTTTCACATGAAGATGATATTCCACGATTCGATCGAGGAACACGAGATCATGCTTCACTTCCTCTACCTCCTCCTATTATTCTCCCTTACCCACAAGTTCAAAAGATTGAAAAGTTCAAACTCACTCAAGCCCTTTTGGCAAGTAAACATGAAGAAGGAAAGTCAGTGTGTGCACACATCTAAGAGATGAAGTCACACATTGATAGATTAAGAATGTTGGGATCTGTTGTCTGTGAGGAGCTAGCTGTTGACTGGGTTCTTCAGTCACTTCCTAACTCATATAGTGAGTTCGTAAGAGAGTACTATATGCTTATTGCTGCTGAATCAGCAATGATTTGGTGCACTGGAAAAGCAAAGTTGATTGGTGGATCGGCCTTCTAGACCTCTATGGATATAGGCAATGGCAACGAAAGGCATGCCATGATCGAAAAGTTTGATCATAAGAGAAAGGCAAAGTCAGAAGTAGTTATGTGTGCTGTTCCAAAAGAGTCAATTTGCTTTTATTGCCAAGAGAAGGGGCATTGGAGACGAAGCTGCCCTATTTACCTAAGAGATCTAAGAGATGGGAGAGTCAAAACATATGGCTCTGCTTTAGGTAAAATCCATTAACCAACTCTTTTAAGTTCCTATTCTAGATTCTTGATTCATGACGTAATAAGATTACAATTGATGTTTTGTAGGATCAAAGAAAGGAAAGGAAACTTAAGGGAAGAAGTGAGCAGAATCTAATCGTGAAGAAATGGATTTCGATCACATTACTTGAAGATTAGAATCTTGAGCTACTACTCGGAGTTAGAATAAGATAGCTAAGAAATATCTATTAACATAGTTTTTCAATTGAATTTCATTGTAAGGTCAAATTTTTCCGCAATAAAATAAATTTTGATTTTATATTATTTATATTTATCCTTGCAATGGCGTGTATGAAAAATTGATGTTTGAATGTTTCTATTATTAGCAATAATGGATTTGATTTTTAATTAGGTTATTTGTGGAAATGTCAAAAAAACTTTTACCAAATAGGGAAAGTTTCTCATCGCCCAAGTTTCAGTTGGACAGAAACTTGGAATCATACAACTTGGTTGCATGATGAATGAGAAATTTCATATTTGGAAATTAGACTATGTCGTTGACAAAGTGTGAAGTGAAGGACTAGGAGATCGAGTACACAAGGTTGTGTGTTGATCAAGTCCACCACAAGAGTAAAAAAGATATCCGTCATGATTTACTAATGTTAAGTAAATATGATTATACTTATAAGATTAAGTGTAATTCTGAGTTGATTGAGAGAGTTTCGATCAATAGCAGAACGAATAAGAAGAATCAAGTAGGCAGAAAGATAAAGTTTCTCTATTCTAAGAAGAAGGGAGAGTACTTTTTATTATGTTTTATGATAGGTCTTAATGATTAAGAACCATATCTCAATTGATCCTCTAAGTAAGTCTTAGTGCAATTGTATGTCTGAGAAGAGGAATCAAGAATTGAAGAAATGGTTAAATCAAGAAGTCAATCATACTTCAGTCCAAAAACAAGTCTTAGAGTTAAGATCGCGACATTGAGTGACAAGTCTTAAGAAGATTTATAACATTCATCAAATGTGGAAAGTTGTGATGTCTTGGATAAGACAAAGACCAACTAGGACCAATTTTGTGAAGTGTTTTGTCTTGATAAAAGCTACACTAACTCTTGAATATTTGTTTGTCAAGAAATGTTTATTGACAAGAGAATCTTATATCTCAAGGAGTCAGTGGGAGTCACAACGGTCTTGAATGGTTTCAAGAACAAATCAAGAATAAACCTTATCGATCATCACTAGCACACGACTTGAGGTTTACAACCTATCGTGTTGACACTATCTTATTTCTGTGCGGTTCCAATTGAGTTAATTATGGATGTGAGTTCTATGAGTTCTCATTTGAAAGCATAAAAGGCAAGGACCTCGATCAATGAAAAGTACATTGATAAAAAAGGAGGACCTGCTTAACTACTAGGAAGACATGGTGGGCAGCCGCGTTACCATAAGGCAAGAAATCAAGATTGAGAAGGTTCGGTCCATATGAGTTTGGGTTTGTCGCAAACTTTGGTATTGAAAAATTCGCATGGATAGGAACACATACACCATTAAAATCTAAGTGTCATAAGATTCCCTCCTTCATGAAAATGATTGTGAGGAAATGCTTTCACTAAGAGAGATTTTAAGAAGCTATTGATTGTGAAAATTGTATTCTCGAATTTGATTATGGTTACGGTATCCCTTTCCATAATTAGAATTGTGAGATTTGGGAATTAGTCTGAATTGTTTAGACACACATATAAGCTATCTAAGGCAAAGGTGTATAAGTTTAAGAAGCTTAGATAAAGGATTATCATGTCAAAACTAGTGGGAGCATAAGTGTTAAGCTTATTTGATAATAATCATCATGATACTGGGAGCATAAATGTTGTGCTTGTATGATTATTAAAACAAGTATTGCAAGTTAGCAATATTAATTATAGAAAACAAGAGGTATCCTTTGCAAAGTCGTAAGGATTGAATAGTTGTTTTTCTATAATTAAGGGAGAGAATATTATGCCTCATTTCAAATCTAAAGGCTTAGGTTGTGGAATGTTAATAAATTTAGTCAAGGATACATACTGTGTTCTCAAATTTCGATTATGATTATGGCATAGTTCGAATTGTGAGAACGTGACACATAAAATATTATGGCAAAAGATTCATAAAGTATAAAATATTTTATGTAAGACATTATGCATCGTGTTCCATACGCTTCGGGTATAGGATCGATTGCAAATATTATAATATTTTACCATTCTAAAATTTTCCAAATGTCTATAGCATTTTGAGGGAAAAAGGACAACAATCGGTTTTGACTAAAATAATTAAACAACTATCAAAGGATGATCCAAAGCTCGCTGAGGATTGGTCGCTTGTGAGTAGTTGGAAGTATGGTATTGGATGGACCATATCGACATTATTATGAATAGATAAGATTCTATTAAGAATAAGTTGTCGTATGGCAAAATATGGAAATGTTTCCATATTGGGAGTTGGATATTGAGAATCTATATCTAGATTAGAAACTATTATGCAAGAAGGGTGTTCAAAGGAATGTACTTTGAGTGAGAGACATCATATCTATAGAATTGTTTCTGATAGAGATTAGCCAAGTCTTAATGATTTTGAGCTATGACTTTATGAAAGAATCATTGCATAAAATATTAGAATCTGGCATAAGTAACAAGAATTTGATATTCTTATACTTATGATAAGGTTTGGGAGTTGTGAAATGAGTATGATTGGAAATGTGTTCATTTGATTTATTTCACAAAGTAAGGACCGTAGGTAAACATTGAGTGCATGCTGAGAGCATGGGAAAAGTGTGGTAATAATTGAAGTAAGATGTTGATTACCCAAAACAACAAATAATGAGCAATCAATATGGTGATTAAATAAAATGTTTTATTTATACCCAGAGTTTGGGGCCATATGGGATTAGTATTATTCTTGTGTTTCACTTTGCATGTTTTGACTTCCTGAATAATTAAATTGATTCAGAACAATCAAATTATTCGAACGGACCACAGTCGTTCATATGTTGGAAGTTGGTATGAATGAAGACTGTCGTGAATTGGTGTGTGGATTGTCTAAAGTGTATTAGACATAAGCAAATGTTTGCTGCAACATTCATGAGTGCTTATGAATATGAGTTTGAGCATTGGATTAAACCCACACTCACTTGGATCACTTCATGGATTTTATCACGACTGATTGGAGAGAGGATAATATCTTATATTCTTGAAACCGAGATGTGCGAGTTGTATCTTGCGAGTTGGTTACACATTGATAATATGTAAACGCACCAGTAACTTGGTGTCATAAAACATATTGTTGTGTGTGATTCGGTGAGTGAGTGCAAGCAAGCATTGAATCAAAGTTTATCTGTTCCTTTTATCAGAAGTAGGATGAAAGCGATATTTGTGGGCCCCTCGATGATTTAGTGATGGAACCTAAGCTCTTGGCCAAGCCGAGACTAATTTGATGTGTTCAAATGTAGTCTGTTATCAGTCATCAAAAATCGGAAAACGGGAAACAACATATAGACTAAGAGAATGATTTCAATCCATGTCTCACGTCTGTACGATATCTACAATGGAGGAATATATGATCCCTTATCTAAAGGACGCGTATCTGATAAGATCAGAGTTGACAGCGGCTTTTGAAAGCTACGATTGCAGATCAGGATCTGAAGTCATACACATAATAGTTATTAGACTTATCCAAGTGGGAGACTGTTGGATTAGTGTCTAAGTCCATAACTATTTTGGTATGTACCTGACCCGATGGTGCATGGCCCTTCTGGGTTGCCTTCACCAAAGCAACTTGGTAGGATGAATTATGGAGAGAGAAGATTAATTATCATTTATTAATATATTATGAGAATAATATATTAAAGGCGAAATCATATTGTTTAATTAATATTAGTCAATAATTAATTGATAATTAATTTTGTGACTAAAATAGATTAATTAAACTTAAGGGACTGGAACTGTAATTATAAGATAATTGCATTTGCGCTATGGATCACCTTGGAATAATAGGTTGGACGAATTCTATGGGAAACCCATTAGAAATCGTCCAAGGGATATTCTAAAAGGGTCCATGGGCTGTTTAGGGCTTAAGCAGTCAAATTAGGGTTTCCTAGTTGAAAACCCTAATAGCCTACATGTATATATAGTACCCTTAAGCCCCAAAAACGTGGCTAAGAGTTCCACTAGGGTTTCCACAAGTTTTGGCAGCCTCCTCTCTCCTTATTCTTCATCCTCTTGCTCTTGGTGTTTGTGAACCATTAGAGGAGTGACACTTGTGACTCTAAGGTTTCTAAAGTCATTACAAGGAGGATTTGAGATTGTTATTGCTACATAACAATCAAGGTAAGATCTAAAAACCCTTTCACATGTTAATATGATTAATTGTATTCTAGAACTAGGTTTTAAAGTATTGGATGAATTGCATGTACTGTAGAGAAACCTAGATCCAAGCATTAGGGTTGCATGAGCACATAGGATGTTCTTATGGCTAAACCCCATCAATATGTGTTATATGTTGATATTTGATATGTATGCGTTATGTATGCTATGTGTGATAAGGACCGGAAGGTCAAGATGATATGGACTGGAAGCTCAAGATGATATGGACCGGAAGGTCAAAACGACATGGACCGGAAGGTGAGGAGATTACAGACCGGATGGTCGACACGGGTAGGGCTGGAAGGTCTACCGGAATTCAGGACAGAAGTCCCTTAAGACACTTGGAACAGGAGGGTCCCACAAAGTTATGGCCTGGAAAGGCGTATGTGTTGTATGTGGTATTTGGGGAACTCACTAAGCATTTATGCTTACAGTTGTTGTGTTGTGTTTTAGGTACTAGCGAGGACCGTGGGAAGGCGTCAGCGTGACACGTACACAAAGAGAGAAGACATGATTTTGATCTTGGGATATGTTTTGAATTGATAACAATTATGGAACACTTTTGAGAATGTTTATTATATGAAAATTTTGGTTGTTGAAAAATGAAAATTTTGTTTTGAAAATCATGCCGTTACAAGTTGGTATCAGAGCCTTGGTTTGAGGGACTCGGATGCACCTTTGGGCGTATCTGAACTCAAACTGAGGATTTGAGAAAATTTTCAAATGATAAAACTATTTTTTTTTAAAAGAGAAAGAGATTTTGAGACAACCAGAGTGGAGCAGTGTGTATGGACAGCCAGCTCTCGAACGGTGAATCCCCAAAATGCCCTTACGTTATGTGTTATGAGATATGATATGTTATGTTATGCATGCTAGAGCTGGCTAGGTATTCATATTAGGACTAGAGTAGCCTGATTTTGTGATGCCTTAGCCTAGGAAGGACTGTGCTGCTATGTGATGCTTGAGAGCAAGTAGGTAGCAGTGAGGGGCTGATAAGAGGTCTACCGAAGGGTAACCTATGCCAGTGATATATAGAGTACTTGTGATCTGGGATCCAAGGAGAAGGACTTAGGGTGAATACTTATGCGGTCTAGACGGTAGTATAAGGGCCCGTACTACCGAAGACACCGGAGCAGTGCGCACTCTAAGTAAGAATCCTTTGGGGTACTAAGGAACAAGTAGGGTCGAGTTATCGAGTGCGAGCATGCTCGAATGAGTCTTTGATATTATTATGTTATATTTCAGAGACATCATGGTTGGGACACGCCATAGACCTGAGGCGAGCGATGTGAGTGACGAGGAGCTTCGTCAGATGATCCACGATGAGGTGGTGGCGGCGATCAGGGCCGAGATTCCGGAGATGTTTGGATCTATCAAGACCACACTGATTGAGACTTTCGATGAGCAGTACGCCGTAGTGATTGAGGTTGCAGCCGCTGCAGCTGTGGCTGCTGCCAGGCCTTAGGGATGTGACTCGTTGTTGTTTTGGGAGTTCAGCAACACGAAGCCACCTGAGTTTGATGGGACGCAGGATCCGATCGCTGCGATGAGATGGATTGCTGATATTGAGGGATGCTTCTATACGTGTTCGTGTCCGGAGCATCTGAAGGTTCGGTTCGCATTGAACCAACATCACTTAGGAGCAAAGGACTAGTGGAAGTTCGTGACGGCAAGCTTTACAGTGGCAGAGATCTCAGAGGTGACCTGGGAGAGGTTCACTACCATGTTTAGAGATGAGTATGTTCCCCCGATTGAGAGGGAATGGTTGATTCAGGAGTTCTTGACCCTCAAGCAGGGACTGATTCTGTCATTGTGATTACAAGGAAGTTTCATGTGAGGGTGACGTTCTGCCCTGAGCAAGTGTCTACTGAGTAGGCATGTATAAGCCCGTATTTGGGCATTTTGAGGAGAGACATTCTGGAGTTCGTGTCAAACTCGACGTACCGGACATTTGTTGAGCTCTAGGAAAATGCCTGGAAGAGGGAGATTGAGTTGGAGACTCAGGCCAGGGAGGAGGCTGAGTCTTAGAGGATGGATCGGAGGCCGGCTCAGTCTCAGCCGGAAGCCAAGCAGACCAAGTCTGCCGATTCGAAAACTGGAGGCCAGAAGGGCCGCACTTGCGGGAAATGCGGCAAGGGACATGAGGGTGTCTGTTGATCGGGTGCTTGCTACAAATGTGGCAAGGAGGTGCATATCGCCAAGAATTGCCCCAAGGGATTTATGGTTTGCTTTCATTGCAACCAGACTGGCCATCGGAAGGCCAAGTGTCCGCAGTTGCATCAGGGGTCAGCACAGGGATCTGCGCCTGCTGCTAGGGTTACCGAGGTTCGGCCAGTGAAGGCCGAGGCTCCGAAGGCTCATGGGAGAGCTTTCCAGTTGACTGCGGAGGAAGTCCGCGTAGCGCCCGATGTTGTGGCTGGTATGTATTCTGTTTTTATCTTGTTTTTGAGTTAAGATATTCTGCTTATTTGATGATATGCGTAGGTACTTTTCTTGTGAGTTCTGTACCTGCTTTGGTGTTATTTGACTCGGGTGCGAGTCGGTCATTTGTTTCCTTGGCATTTAGTCAGCACATTAGTATCCGTCTAGAGACATTGAGTCGACTTCTGCGAGTTTCTATAGCTGACGAGCGATCGGTGTATGCTATAGATGTGATTCGAGGATGTATCCTTGAGATCTTCGGTGTAGATTTCCCAATAGATCTGGTCCTGATGACGATAGGGGATGTGTGTGTTATAGTTGGCATGGATTGGTTGAGCCGATTTGGAGTTGTTATAGACTGCGAGCGTCAGTTGGTGACGATACGAGACCCTAGTGGGGGAGTACTTACGGTGTACGGCGAGGGAACCCGATGTGGGGTCAGCATTTTGTTCGGCTGCCAGGGCGAGGCAGAGTTTGCAGCAGGGCTGCAGTGGATTCGTAGCCTATGTGATGGACACACGAGTGGCCGCTGGGAGGCCAAGTTCGATGGATGGGGTTCTGATAGTGTGCGAGTTCCTGGATGTTTTTCTCGAGGAATTGCCGGGTGTGCCTCCCGAGAGGCAAGTGGAGTTCCGTATCGATTTGGTTCCGGGAGCAGCACCTATTGCCAAGGTACCGTATCGCCTCGCACCGCCAGAGATGCAGGAGTTATCCTCGCAGCTTCAGGAGCTGCTGGGGAAGGGGTTTATTCGACCGAGTAGCTCGCCTTGGGGAGCGCCGATCCTTTTTGTTAAGAAAAAGGATGGTTCACGTCGGATGTGCGTTGACTATCGGGAGTTGAACAAGTTGACTGTCAAGAACCGTTATCCGTTACCGAGGATCGATGATCTGTTCGATCAGTTGCAGGGGGCGTCTTGGTTTTCCAAGATAGACTTAAGGTCGGGTTATCATCAGATGATGGTTCGGGATGATGATATCCAGAAGACGGTGTTCAGAACTCGTTATGGGCATTACGCGTTCGTGGTGATGCCTTTTGGGCTCACCAATGCGCCAGCACCGTTCATGGATCTCATGAACTGGGTGTACTGTAACGCCCGCAGATCCGGGCTAGTCAATTTAGAGGCACTATGGGGCGAAAACGACTTTTCAAAAAAAGATTATTTAGAATAACTAATCTTAACCAAGTTTTAGAATATGTCACAAGATTTCCGTACATATAAAGAACGCCGAAATCCAAGTTATAACGAAGAAGTTATGGCCCGTCTAAGTTTTACGGCAAAATCGGCACGACACCGGGAAGCGTAAATAGTAAATTTATGATGGAGCGAATTTTATCCTTAGCAATCTAAATGAAAGTTGTAGTATATGTTAAACCGAGAACATACAAAAAAAGAACGCCCAAATCTGACTTCGTATGAGGAAGTTATGATTTTTCTAAGATTCGACCTAGCAGTACACGGCCCAAAACTCGAATTTTAGTTCGAGCGGTTTTTGGCTTACGTGACCTAAATGAGAGTTGAAGATCTCATTAAAGGAACTCAACGATAAAAAGATGGACGAAAATGGATTCCGTATGAAGGAGTTACGAATTATTCGCGGTCATTTAGCAGTCTAAACGCCTCCTACTGTTAAATTTGAGATCGGTCGAGAATTAGCCGATGGAGTCTAAATGAAAGTTGTAGATATAGATTTTACCTACGCTTTGAAATAAAGAACGTCGAAAACAAAGCTCGTATGCGAGAGTTATGATTTTTCTAAGTTTGAAGGCTGATACACGATATTGAGTGACGTGGCGCGATCACAACCATTGCTTTCTCTCCAAGGAAAGCCATCAGATGATGACACGTGGCACTGACTCGGCGAGTCAGTGAACCGACTCGGCAAGTCCATCAGGATTTCACCCTATAAATAGAAGTGTCGGGTTTCTCCATTTCTCACACCTTCCAAACACTTCTTTCTCTCTCTAGAACCTCTCTCTAGCCCCCCTTAAACCCCATAAAGTCTAGGTAAACCCCCTAGCACCCGAAGGAAGCCGCGAGGCTGCCGAAGTCCCGAGAAAAGAGCCTTTTGGCTTGGAAACTCTGCTCCAGCAAAGCCCGGTTTTGAGAAAAACCTGCTGTTTTGTCAGAGGGAAATTGTTTTAACAGTAACAAGGTGATGTCCGAGTACCGAGTCATCACCTACTCAGGTGAGTGCATGGCCCCTTTCATCTTAACATAGATATGAAGTATTTAATATATATTACATGTTGTGAGTGCATGGTCCCTTTCATCTTACACATAGATATGAAGTATTTAATATATATTACGTGTTGTGAGTCCATAGTTACTTTCATCTTACACATAGATATGAAGTATTTTATATAAATTACATGCTATGTGTGCATATTATCTGAGTATTTGCTATCTATGCTGGATGAACGTTTTTATACATGTTTTAAATGATTTAAACTGTACAAGTATTTTATATATATATATAAATATGTTAGGGGATGACATGGGTAGATGAACGATGAGAGAGAAAAGATGATGTGAGTTAACATAACCAGCTATGGACTTAGTGCCTAATAAATAACATTGGCAGCTATGGACTTAGAGCCTATTGGACAAACGCCGGTAGCTATGGACTTAGTACCTGATAGGAATTGGTTGCTATGAACTTAGTATCGATTAGATAAATGCTGGTAGCTATGGATTTAGTACATGTTAGGAATTGGTAGCTATGGACTTAGTACCTATTAGATAAACACTGGTAGCTATAGATTTAGTACCCGATGAATAAACTATAGCAACTATGGAATTAGTGCTTTACGAACGAGCATTGGTAGCTATGGATTTAGTGCCAGTCCTATAACCCTGGAAGTAAGCGATTTCGGAATAAATGATTGCAAGATAGATTATTCTTAGGATAAATCCTTAAGAGTAAAGAAGATAATGAGGATGGGTAATTGGGTTGATTGTTTGATTGTTTAAACATAATAATTATATTATTGTGGCTTGAAAACTCTATGTACTCACTAGGTTTCCCAACCTAACCCACTCAATTTATTTATATCACAGGTGTCGATACGAAGTGACATTACACTGAGAGATTAAAGAGATGTAGATCACTAGTGTAAATAAATGTAAGTTCCGTTTATGCTTATGTTCCTGTATTGAAGATGACATCCCAAATGTTTTAAAATAAAAAAAAAATACATTTCTTCGAAAATGTTTTGATAACGTATTTATCGTATTTTTCTGGGAACAAATTCCGCAACATTTTTATGAAAAGAAGTACTCTGATTTTTATAAAGCATTAACAAAATCGGTCTTTTCTGGCCGTGAAAATAGGGATGTCACAGTTGGTATCGGAGCATTAGTTTAAGCGAACTAGGAATTTGTAGGAAATTCTTAGACTTAAACATAGAATGCTAAGCGATGATTGTGAGATGAGTGTCTACTATATTTTAGACACAAGCACTAGTTTATTTTAGGAAAGATGCCTAAAATGTTTTATGTGCTAAATGTTTTATGTTATAGCTATAAAGATGCCTTATATGCTATTATTTGTTCGGATCTATGGTCTGTTGCCGATCGGATCTGGAAATTTTATATGTTCAGATTTCTAAACATTTGATTACGGTATTAGAACTGGCATATAACTTTTCGGTGTGACAAGGAGATCTATATGTCTATCGTCAATAAATTCTTTCCTATCTTAAAATTCTCGCCTCGGTACATCGAACGTCTACTTGGGTGTACAAAACGTCATGGTGAAGACAGACTAGGAAATATCCGAGGAAGATGACAACCTGAGCCTAAGAACGTGGATGGGTCATGCATCAGTCGTTGCGCCTGCACCTAAACCTATCACAATGGCAGAAGTTCAGGAAGTGATGCGAACCATGATAGACTGATAAAATAGAGGAAATGAGATGGCTTATGATAGTGAATGATACCTATCGGAAGATATCATAAGAGAGGTATCTTGCCTTTAGAATACATCTGATAAAATAGTAGTACGTCTAGAAAAGTACGGTACATCTGAAAGTACACATTTGATTGGCGGGATGATAGAACGATTGGTGTAATTCCTAAAGTTTTCCTATCATCTGGAAGTTCCATCACCAACCGGGTTGAAGTAGAATTGATGATTGAAGATACGCATCGAAGAAGTCCTAGTAGATTCTAGGGAAATTTTTATGATTATTTGGACACACTCGTATGTGTTAAATTGTTTTGTGATTTTAGGACTTGGGGACTGCGAGAGAATACTTGGGGCGCGTATGAGTAGGTGTGAAAGGTAGTAGATGCATATACTACCAGAAGCACAGGACTCACACTTGGATCAGGGAAAGTCACAAGGTTTCCAAGAAGCCAATAATTGAGTCCGTTTTATTTAAGCATGTCGTTACCATCGTTTCGGTAATGACTAAGAAGATTGTTGTTATTCCGACCCTAGTGGTCATATCAAATTGAGTCCGAATACAATGAGTATGATACGTTGTTCAGAGAACCAAGTTCGATATAACATCTGACTTAAGCTAGAAGATTGAAATAAAAGATAATCAAGGCGATCATTAGAGGTATCATGATAGTTGGATGTAGCTAGAAATGCTACCTTTTAAGATGTTATTATATGACATTAGAACATGAAGGAAGGTATAATATGTTCTGGAAGACTCTAAGAGACCCGAGTCTAAGCGTTGCAACATACGATAATAGGTCATTAGAATATGACACATCGATCCATAGTAGTAATAAAAGAACTTATCTCAAGTTCGTATCCAGTGTGGATCGAGATTGTGACTTGAAGGTCATAATTTGGAGTCTAGCCTGAGGTAGAGAGCAGGTGCACGATCGAGTACTGCTTACAGTCAATGAGTCTAAGAGATAAACTTGAAGGAATATAAAAGTTATAATTATTACCTAGGATGATGAGATGACGTATGGAGTCATTATACGAGCCCTGTTTTGTTGATGATTCCGGGACGTAATCATCCTAAGGGGGAGATAACTGTAACGCCTGCAGATCCGGGCTAGTCAATTAAGAGGCAATAGGGGTCGAAAATGACTTTTAGACAAAAGATTATTTATTCTAAATAATCTTAACCATGATTGTAGAATATGTCACAAGGTTTTCGTACATATAAAGAACACCGAAATCCGAGTTATAACGAAGAAGTTATGGCCCGTCGAAGTTTTACGGCAAAACCGGCATGACACCGGGAAGCGTAAATAGTAAATTTATGATGGAGCGAATTTTAGCCTTATCAATCTACACGAAAGTTGTAGTATATGTTAAACCGAGAACATACAAAAAATGAACGCCCAAATCTAACTTCGTCTGAGGAAGTTATGATTTTTCTAAGATTCGTCTTAGTAGTGCATGGCCCGAAACTCGAATTTTAGTTCGAGCGGTTTTTGGCTTACGCGACCTAAATGAGAGTTGAAGATCTCATTAATAAGAACTTAACAATAAAACGATGGACGAAAATGGATTTCGTATGAAGGAGTTATGATTTCTTTGCAGTCATTTAGCAGTCTAAACGCCTCCTACTGTTAAATTTCAGATCGATCGAGAATTAGCCGATGGAGTCTAAATGAAAGTTGTAGATCTTTATTTTACCTACGCGTTGAAAAGAAGAACATCGAAAACGGAGTTCGTATGCGAGAGTTGTGATTTTTCTAAGTTTGAAGGCTGATACGCGATATTGGGTGACGTGGCGCGATCACAGCCATTGCTTTCTCTCTAAGGAAAGCCATCAGATGATGACACGTGGCATTGACTCGGCGAGTCAATGATCCGACTTGGCGAGTCCATCAGGATTTCACCCTATAAATAGAAGTGTCGGGTTTCTCCATTTCTCACACCTTCCAAACACTTCTTTCTCTCTCTAGAACCTCTCTCTAGCCCGCCTTAAGCCCCCTAAAGTCTAGGTAAACCCCCTAGCACCCGTAGGAAGCCCCGAGGCTGCCGATGTCCCGAGAAAAGAGCCTTTCGGCTCGGAAACGCTGCTCTAGCAAAGCCCGGTTTTGAGAAAAACCCGTTGTTTTGTCCGAGGGAAATTGTTTTAACAGTAACGAGGTGACGTCCGAGTACCGAGTCATCACCTACTCAGGTGAGTGCATGGTCCCTTTCATCTTACACATAGATATGAAGTATTTAGTATATATTACGTGTTGTGAGTGCATGGTCCCTTTCATCTTACACATAGATATGAAGTATTTAATATATATTACGTGTTATGAGTCCATAGTTACTTTCATCTTACAGATAGATATGAAGTATTTTATATAAATTACATGCTATGTGTGCATATTATCTGAGTACTTGCTGTCTATGCTGGATGAATGTTTTTATACATGTTTTAAATGATTTAAACTATATACGTATTTTATATATACAAATATGTTGGGGGATGACATGGGTAGATGAACGATGAGAGAGAAAAGATGATGTGAGTAAACATAAGCAGCTATGGACTTAGTGCCTAACAAATAACACTGGCAGCTATGGACTTAGTGCCTATTGGACAAACACTGGTAGCTATGGACTTAGTACCTGATATGAATTGGTAGCTATGGACTAAGTACCTATTAGATAAACACTGGTAGCTATGGATTTAGTACATGTTAGGAATTGGTAGCTATAGACTTAGTACTTATTAGATAAACACTGGTAGTTATGGATTTAGTACCCGATGAATAAACTACAACGACTATGGAATCAGTGCTTTACAAACAAGCATTGGTAGCTATGGATTTAGTGTCAGTCCTATAACCCTGGAAGTAGGGGACTTCGGAATAAACGATTGCAGGATAGATGACTCTTATGATAAATCCTTAAGAGTAAAGAAGATAATGGGGATGGGTAATTGGGTTGATTGTTTGATTGTTCAAACATAATAATTATATTATTGTGGGTTGAAAACCCTATGTACTCACCACGTTTCCCAACCTGACCCACTCAGTTTATTTATATCACAGGTGTCGATACGAAGTGACATTACATTGAGATATTAAAGAGATGTAGATCACTCGTGCAAATAAATGTAAGTTCTGTTTATGCTTATGTTCCTGTATTGACGATGACATCCCAAACATTTTAAAATAAATAAAATATGTTTCTTCGAAAATGTTTTGATAACGTATTTATCGTATTTTTCTTGGTACAAATTCCGCAACATTTTTATGAAAAGTACTCTGATTTTTATAAAGCATAAACAAAATCGGTCTTTTCTGGCCGTGAAAATGGGGATGTCACATGTGCAGGCCGATGCTGGATCGGTCAGTGATCGTGTTCATTGATGATATTTTGGTGTATTCGAGATCTAGAGAGCAGCATGAGGATCATTTGAGGGAGATCCTTGGGTTTCTGAGATCGGAGAGGCTTTAGAATAACTTCTCCAAGTGCGAGTTCTGGCTACGAGAGGTCCAGTTCTTGGGGCATCTTGTCAACCAGAGTGGGATTTTGGTCGATCCGGCTAAGATTGAGGCGATCATGAGGTGGGATGTGCCAAGATCGTCCACCGAGATCAGGAGCTTCTAGGATTGACCGGCTATTATCAGAGTTTATCAGGGATTTCTCCAAGATCGCCGTGCCACTCACCAAGTTGACCCAGTAGGGTGTCGCTTTTTCCTGGGGTCCAAAGCAGCAGACCTCATTTGAGACACTTCTCCGGAGATTTTACGAAGCTCCGGTTCTCAAACTCGTGGAAGGGATGGAGGATTTTGTGGTGTACTGTGATGCATCGATATCCGGGATGGGGGCAATGCTTATGCAGAGGGGGCATGTGATAGCATATGCCTCGAGGCAGCTGAAGCCTCATGAGACGAGGTATCCCACCCACGACCTGGAGCTGGGGGATGTGGTGTTCGCTCTCAAGATTTGGCGTCACTATCTGTATGGGGTTCGGTGTACTGTATACACGGACCACAAGATTTTGAAGTATTTGATGGATCATCCCAACATGAATATGCACCAAAGGGATGGTTAGATATGGTAAAGGATTATGATTGTGAGATCCTGTACCACCCGGGAAAGGCTAATGTTGTAGCCGATGCCTTGAGCCGTAGGGCGGAGAGCGCCCCGATACGAGACGTTTGCATGAGATTGACAGTGATGATTTCGGTGTTGGACACGATTCGAGGTGCCCAGGCGGAGGCTGTGAGACCGGAGAACCGCAAAAGGGAGCGGGTGATCGGGCAGGTATCGTAATTCGTTACCGATAGTCGAGGACTTATGACCTTTCAAGGACAGATTTGGGTACCGTGTGTGGGTGAAACGCGTACCATCTTGATGGAGGAGGCACGTAGATCGAGGTTCTCGTTCCAACCTGGGGCCATTAAGATGTTTTTGGACCTGAAAAGGGAATATTGGTGGCCCTGTATGAAGAGAGACGTCACATGGTTCGTGGAGAGGTGCTTGACCTGTCGCAAGGTTAAGGCTGAGCACCAGCGTCCACATGGTAAGTTGCAGCCTTTGGAGATTCCCGAATGGAAGTGGGAACAGATTACCATGGATTTCATCACCAAATTGCCAAGGACTGCAAGGGGTGTCGATGCGATTTGGGTGATCATGGACAGGTTGACGAAGAGCGCTCACTTTCTTGCTATCAGTGAGAGTTCTTATGCTGAGAGGCTGGCATAATTGTACGTGAGGGAGGTGGTATCACGGCATGGAGTATCGATCTCGATTGTTTCAGATCGTGATGTGCGTTTTACTTCCAGATTCTGGAAGAAGTTTCACGAGGAATTGGGCACGCGGCTGCATTTTAGTACCGCATACCACCCACAGACGGATGGACAGAGTGAGCGGACGATTCAGACGCTCGAGGACATGCTTCGGGCATGTGTATTGGACTTCGGAGGAAGTTGGGACACGTATTTGCCCTTGGCTGAGTTTTCCTATAACAACAGCCATCACTCGAGCATTGGTATGCCACCCTTTGAGCTGTTGTATGGGAGGAGGTGTCGGACTCCCATTTGCTGGGGTGAGGTAGGGCAACGTGTGATGGGTAGTATGGCAATAGTGCTTCAGACAACGGAGCAGATACACCGGGTCAGACAAAGGTTGTTAACCGCTCAGAGTCGCAAAAAGAGTTATGCGGATAGGCGACGATCCAAGCTCGAGTTCCAGGTCAGGGATCTTATACTCCTGAAAGTTTCTCCTTGGAAAGGAGTGATTCGATTCAGGAAGAGGGGCAAGCTGGGGCCTCAGTATATTGGGTCGTTTAAGGTGATCACAAGGGTGGGCAGAGTAACATACTGTTTGGAGCTACCTGCGGAGTTTGACCAGATTCATGATACCTTCAACGTGTCGCAGCTGAGGAACTGTATAGCTGACAAGTCGGCAGTAGTACCATTAGAGGATATCCAGGTGGACGCGAGTCTGAATTATGCTGAGAAGCCGATTGCAATCTTGGATCGGAAGATCAAGATTCTGAGGAACAAGGAAGTGCCGCTGGTGCAGGTCCAATGGCAACATCGGAAAGGGTCCGAGCTAACCTAGGAGCCGGAGTCGGAGATGCGGGAGCAGCATCCGGAGTTGTTCGCAACATGAGACTTCGTGGGTGAAGTCTGGTTCTAGTGGGGGAGATTTGTAACATCCGGTTTTCCAGGTATATTGATTTATGTTATATTCCTTTAACTATGTGAAGTGACTCGACGACTTGCTGCTTAGACTCGTCCAGGCTGGTCGCGGCTGGATGACATGGTTAATGGGGGGAATCGACGAGTCAGCGGAGCGACTCACCCAGTCAGATCTGACGGAAAAACCCTAATTTCTCGGGTTTGGGACCTGTCACAATCAGAATTTTTTGTGCCTTGTAACTACAATACTTAAGTCAAACTATGAATCCAAAAGCATAAGAGCATGTATGATGCTTATTCTATGACATCAAAATTTCAATCAGATACACCATACAAGCATTGCAAATGGTCAACAAGCAATTGGAAACCCTAGAAGTTATTGTTTAGGTCCATTTTGGACTAGGACTTCCTTATTGGGCCCAATGGACCAATAAGCTTCCAATTTGACCATCTTGGGCTTAGAACTCATAAATGGGCTCTAATTGGACCCACTCCCATTTATTTCAACATTTTGGGCCATATTGGGCCTAGAATGAAATAAATTGATTATATGAACCATTTTGGGCCATATTTAACCTAATGTAGCCCTAATAGGTCATAAGAATGATATTTATGGTTATTTTGACCAAACACCACTTAACATATTCATGAATAAGGCTTAAGCTTACAAGGCCCAAATTCCTTTCTCTTCCTCTAAAATTCTCGGCCCAAGCCCATGTAAAAAGGGAGAGTTGACTTTCATGGCCACCTCATTTTTACATCATGGTTTTCCATGCATCTTATCTCATATATCCATGCACATATCACTTCAAGATCTATTTCTTTCTCTCTCTCTTGCTCTCGGCCGTGTTCAAGCACACACACACACACACATTTCACTCACTCTCCTCTCAAGAAAACTCTCCCATACCTCCTCCATATTTTCGAGATTCAAGGACCTTGCAAGGAGAATTCTTCAGAAAAATCATCATCTAGGTAAGTTGATGCTTGAATCCACACTCTAGACTCCTTGTTCTATACAAAAATCTCTTCTTAACTCATATGAAATCATGATCTTGCATCTTAGAACCACCTCAAATTCGAGATCTTCATCAAGGTGTTGCTAGGGCCGAAAAATGACCTTACTTTCTTCCTTTTCTTCTTCAAATCAAAACCACAAATCAACGTGATCTTCATACCCCCTATCTGTCGGTTTTTATAAGTTTGTGGGGGCGGGGGGGGGGGGGGGGGGAATACAAGCAAATGTGTATATCTATGAGTATATGTATGCTTGTGTGATTTCTATGCTTATATATATGTTATTATGTGATTGTGGTGTTGGTTCTAGTCAAAAAGAGCTTAAAAATCGAGATCTACAATGTGATGAATGAAATAAGTATAACTTATGTTGTTTCACATAAATCAATTCTAGAAAAATAACCAAGTTGGTTAATATGAACATCTATGGGCTTAAAACCCATTTTTGGGCTCAAAATGCTAAAAATATAAAACTAAAAGACCCAAAACGACAAAAATACAAATTCTGAAGGATGAGATGAGTCAAAACAGTTTCAAAAATGTATTTTCTGAAAATCTACTCTTTTGAAGGATTAAAATGTGAATTTTTAAACATAATGGGCCAAAAATGAATTTTTCGGCCCAATGAAGCCCAAATTGCGAGATTTTTAATTTAGAAGGGCTGAAACTGCACTTTTCTGTAAAACAGGGGACTACTAGTATATCAAGTCCATTTCAAGGGTTAAAAAGACTTTTCAAATTTAAAAGGGACCAAAGATGCAAAAATTTTCCATTTTGGGTCAAAATTTGAAAAATTGCGAAAATAGAGGTTTCAACCGAGAAAACTTCATTCTGAGGGACTAAAACTGTTTTTCAAGAAAATTTGAGCTGAAAAATACCTTTTCAACAAGTTTTGATACTAAAGTGTCAAGAAAAATGGTTTAAGAATTTAAAATGGAAATTCTTTTATGAAAGGGTAAAGAGTGTAAATTTACCTAAGAAGGGGCTTCAAAAAGAAAAATTCTAATGTTTTAAACAATAAATACTTTAAGATAAAATACGAGTACCACGGCTACCGACGAAACATAATACACCTTCAACACCAAAATCGTTACCAAACGAATTGATTCGGTCTCGAATCAATAACGAATCAAAAATCAATACACGACGATACTTCAATACACACGCGAAAATTACGGGAAGTCAATACACATGTGGGAATTCACCAGACGTCGATACACCATCTTTGGGCCCAAAAGTTTCAAATCGTGGTCGTTGGGCCTAGCTAGCCCAATGACATGATCTTTAGGCCCGAAGGAAATGCGCTTACATGTTGTTGGGTCTTACAGGACCTAATACCGTGTAAAAGGACTTTCAATAGCTTTTGTGCTGTTGGGCCCCAAGGGTCCTTTGGCTCTGCTATTAAAGTCGAGAAGTCAAATGCGAGTCGGGCCAAGGGCCTTTCGCATTCACGATAGCCTTTAACGACTCATGGAATTAACGGGGGCTTCGCACCCTCTTTTCTTCCTAGGTTGTGGGGCTATGGGAAGTCAGGGTGGTTGGATTAGGTGAATAGTACAGACGACGCCTAAGGGGATCGTTTGTATAGTTGTAAGCTAAACATTTTCATTAATGCGTGATTATAACAACTCACAACCCATACTTAATCCAATGTCACCTGGAATTATCGAATACACACGTCGCAACGGTATAACAATAAATAAAACGCGTAATTTAAAGTATTAGGAAAACATCAGGTTTTCCTAGAGATTTCAACACTTACTTCTACGTGATGCATACCAACTCAAACAATTTTTCACACTTGTAGAAATAAACAAGCATACTTACGGATCTTCACACTTTTTCTTACTTACAACAATCTTTTCAGAAAACATCGGATTTTCTGGTGGTTTTTCAAAATAATACAAAACACTGTGTTTCAAACATTACTTATGAACTCACCAACATTTTATATGTTGACATTTTTCAAAATACTTGTATTCTCAGGTAACAGGTAAATCAAAGGAAAAATGTACTCAGTGATGTCTTGTTGTTTGTTTAACTAGTATCGAACAATTTACTTTTTGGGAATGTAATGTTTTGAAACAATGTACTAAATGTAAACACTACCAGTTGTAATATTTCAATGCATGGTGATGAATGATGTTATGTTTCATGTATATTCACTATGATGGTATTCAATTGAGTCACAACAGCCCTCGGACGTTCCGTCGTCTGGTTCAGGGGTGAGACAGGTTGGTATGAGAGCTCTGTTTATAGTGAACTAGCATATATAGCCACACATTGATATGAAACTATAAACCAAAAGAGGGACTAACACAACTCTGAACAAAACAAGTAAAACATAACAATAAAACATCCTTCCATGTATTAGGAACGAGAACTTAACACCGAATCAAACAAGATAATACTAGTATCTCGGTTAATCCAGGACTGATCTTAATCGTATCAAGGAATGGATGTAGCCTGATCAACTACATTCTCACCAAGGTATCACTACCACACGTCCTGAGGAGATCGTGATAGCTAGAGAACCTAAAAACATACCCCTTTATCACCCAAAAAGAGAACGTCTGTTTAGTCTGTACAGTAGTTGTAGCATTCTAGGAATGATGGTAGCATATTTACACACTCTCGCAGACAGCATGGCTGGTTTCCATCACCCCGGAGATCCTTACTTCCCTAACCAGGGAAATAACGGATGGATCGACGAAGAGCCTGAAGAAGAGCCTGAGGAAAACCCCGAGGAGGAATCTAATGGGGAACCGGAGGCAGGAGCTGAGGGAGAGCCTGCCGAACTAGAAGAAGATGAAGGAAACTTTGAGGAGGAACCTGACGACAGCGAAGGGGGTGATTCGGATGTGGAGTCCGAAGTCGTCAACCCCCCTTACCCGATTAGGGTGCCTGCTTACCGGGTGGGCGCCACTGGTCCTACACCCCCCTGGGGTATTGATCTTTGGAGATGGAGTAGACAGCAGGGACAGCGACCCCCGTTCGGCATGTCACTCGAGTTCTTTGACCTGAGGGACGGAGGACCGGCCGATCGAGCCCTCCCGGTCATGGTGAGACGGTTACGGAAAACTAGCGACCTTGCTCAGAGCACCGCCGACCAGGTACGCCAACTGTGGACTAGGGTCGAGCGTGCAGAGCAGAAGACACGAGACGTCCTTCGAGAGTTCCATATGAGGCAGGTGAGGTGGGAGTCTCGACTCAAGGATGCAGAACGACAGGTGGATCGTCTTTAAGGAGCATCCACTTCCTCAGCACCACCCCCGGGCACAACTCATCGCGATTAGGGATAGGCTTATCTGACTAGGCCATTAGGATCTATGCAATGTACCCCGACTCTATGTTTAAGAGACTACACTACTCATAGAGCCGTTATGCTGTCGAACTAGTGTCACTCATGTATGCTCTTACGAGCAAAATTTTCATGTAACAGATGTGGATAATGTTAGTAAACTTTTATGTGTTTTGTTATGATATTACAAATTGTTATGTGTTGCGAATCTATGATTGTATGCTAAGTTGTAGAAGTAGTTAAGTTCGTACCATGCACCTAGTCAGTAGGATCACAACCCCACAGAACCCACAAACACTCAACATCTTTCCGTTTCATGACAGAAAGATGCCTTGTCGACCGACTCGCGGAAACCCTGGACCAACCCCACCCGAAGTTGACTCAGCCGCATTCCAGGCAGCGCGCGGTCTCTGCTGCAGTCACTGCAGCGATGGCACAAATTCATCAAGGGAACAATGGAGGAGTCAACGGGCAAGGGGCCGGGAGTTCAAACAACGGAATGAATCAAGGACCCACCAAAACATGTACCTACAAGGACTTCACAAACGCCAAACCACGAACCTTTAACGGCACTGGAGGTGTGATCACTCTGAAATGATGGATCGAGAAAGTGGAATCGGTATTTGATATATGCGATTGTCCGGAGGAAATGAAGGTGAAGTTTGCAGCATGCACTTTCGTTGATCAAGCGCTCACTTGGTGGAACGGACACGTGGAAGCCATGACACTCCCTGTAGCCAACTCCATGCCGTGGTCAGAAATGAAAGAAATGCTGATGGCTGAATACTGCCCACGAGGTGAGATTCAGAAAATGGAGCAAGAGCTATGGAACCTCACTGTGCGGAATGCGGATATCGATGCCTACATATCAAGATTTAGTGAACTATCTCTGTTATGCCCGGGTATGATCACCTCGGAAGGAAAGAGGATCGAGCGATTCATTTGGGGACTAACCTCTCCGATCCAACGAAACGTGATAGCTGCAAATCCCGAAACCTTTGACAGTGCTAAAAGATTGGCGAAGAAACTGTATGACCATAACAACAAGAAGGGTGAGAAGCCAGCGGAGACTGAGGCCAAAAGGAAGGTGATGACAACAAAGGGAAGAACAACAAAAGGAAGGGACGTCAAGGCTCCGAGACTTCTAAGAAGCAGCAGACAGTGGCGGTTAATGCTGCCACCGTGCAAGTCCCAGCTACACCACATGCTCCAGCCTCAGCTGCTCCAAATGCTCCTAGGCCTTATTCCTGTAATCTTCCCAAGTGCAACAAGTGCGGCTTCCATCATAATGGAGAATGCAAGGAGTTGCAGTGCACCAGTTGCAATCAGAAGGGACACACGGCGAGGTACTGCAGGACTTACACTCCTCAAAATCAACAACAGGGAAGCAACAACAACAACAACCGCAAAAACAACATCAATGCTGGGGGCAACAAAGCCGGTCCTAGCCACACCTGCTATGGGTGCGGAAGGACTGGGCATTTTCGTCGCGATTGCCCTAACAACAACAATCCCGGAAATGGAGGAACGAGAAGGGTGTTGGCCATGGGTCAGGGGGAAGCAATTCAGGATCCCGCAGTTGTTACCGGTACGTTTCCCCTAAACCACACTTATGCATGCATCCTATTTGATACCGGAGCGGAGCGAAGCTTTGTGAGCAATAAGTTTAAACACTATCTAGAACAACGACCCCAGAAGCTCAATGAAACCTTTACGGTGGAAATGACTAATGGGAAAACAGAATCCACGGGGGAAATCTACATCGGATGTACCCTAACCCTGAACCAACACGTCTTTCGAATAGACTTAATGCCCGTGTCCATTAGGAGTTTCGATGTGATTATTGGCATGGACTGGTTAAGCCTCTACCATGCTGAAATTATGTGTCACGAGAAGGCCGTTCGTCTTCGCCTTCCCAGTAACGAAACCCTAGTTATTTACGGAGACAAACCTAGCACGAACCTTCACCTCATCTCGTGCATCCAGGCACAAAAGCATCTACGAAAGAAAGATTTGACATTTCTGGCTCACATAGTGGATAAAACCAAGGAAGAGACTAACCTTCAAGATATTCCAGTAGCACGTGAATTTCCAGAGGTATTTCCTGAAGATCTTCCAGGAGTACCCCCAGAGAGGCAAGTTGAATTCCAAATTGACCTCGTTCCAGGAGCAACCCCTCTCGCTAAATCGCCCTATCGGTTAGCTCCTGCTGAAATGCAGGAATTGTCCAGTCAACTCAGCGAACTCCTGGACAAGGGATGCATCCGACCTAGTTACTCACCATGGGGAGCTCCGATCCTTTTTGTCAAAAAGAAGGACGCATCTTTTAGGATGTGCATCGATTACAGAGAGTTAAATAAACTCATTGTCAAAAATCGTTATCCACTCCCACGAATCGACGATCTATTTGACCAGCTCCAAGTAGCTAGTTACTTCTCTAAGATAGATCTACGGTCCGGATACCATCAACTCAAAGTCCGGGAAGAGGATATTCCTAAAACCGCTTTCCGAACTCATTATGGACGTTATGAATTTGTCGTGATGCCCTTTGTTCTAACAAATGCCCCTGCCGCATTTATGGATCTGATGAACCGAATCTGTCGACCATTCCTCGACAACTTTGTCATCGTTTTCATTGATGACATTCTTGTCTATTCCCGAGGCAAGGAAGAGCATGGCCAACATCTCCGACAAATTCTAGAAACTCTGCGATCAGAAAAGTTGTACGCAAGACTCTCCAAGTGTGAGTTCTGGCTCCGTAGCGTGAACTTCCTAGGTCATGTTGTTAGTCAAGAAGGAATTCATGTGGATCCTTCCAAAGTCAAAGCCGTCGAAGGATGGGCCGTCCCAACAACACCCACGGAAATTCGTCAATTCTTAGGTCTAGCGGGCTACTATAGGAGGTTCATTCAAAACTTCTCTAAGATCGCCAAGCCACTTACCTCACTTACACAAAAGGGTGTACCATTCAAATGGACGGATAAACAAGAGGTTGCATTCCGAACCCTGAAGCAAGCCCTCTGTAGTGCTCCGGTACTATCTCTACCGGAGTGAACGGAAGATTTCGTGGTCTACTGTGACGCGTCGAATCAGGGCTTAGGTTGCATTCTTATGCAGCGTGGAAGAGTGATAGCTTACACATCCCATCAACTAAAGACACACGAAGTGAATTATACAACCCACAATCTGGAATTGGGAGTCGTGGTCTTTGCTCTGAAGATTTGGAGACATTACCTTTACGGTACAAAGTGCACCATCTTCACAGACCACAAAAGTCTCCAGCATATCTTGAATCAAAAAGAGCTGAATATGAGGCAACGAAGATGGGTCGAATTATTAAACGATTACGAGTGTGAAATCAAGTACCACCCGGGCAAGGCCAACGTGGTAGCTGACGCATTGAGCCGGAAGGAGTACTCTAATCGTCGTGCGAAAACACTCTCAGTAACCATCCAATCCCACCTAACCAGTCAGATTAGGGTAGCCTAGTCAGAGGCCATGAAGTCGGAAAACAGAGCAAGCGAAGCATTATGCGGAATGGAGAAGAATCTAGAGGTAAAAGAGGACGGAGTATACTATTTCATGAACCGTATTTGGGTCCCTAAACTCGGAGGATTTAGGGAGGTAGTCATGAAGGAAGCTCACAAGACACGATACTCCATCCATCCCGGCTCGGACAAGATGTATTTGGATATTAAACAAAACTATTGGTGGCCTAACATGAAGGCGGAAATTGCCACCTATGTTGGTAAGTGTCTTACTTGTGCCAGGGTAAAGGTGGAATACCAGAAGCCCTCAGGATTATTACAGCAACCGGTGATCCCTGAGTGGAAATGGGAATGGATTTCTAAGGATTTTGTGACCAAGCTACCCAAGACGCCGGATGGACTAGACACCATATGGGTAATAGTCGACCGATTGACGAAATTTGCTCATTTCCTGCCAATAAAAGAATCCTACAAGATGGAGAGACTGACGCGTTTATACATACGAGAAATCGTGAGACTTCATGGAATACCAGTGTCTATTATCTCGGATAGAGACAGTAGATTCACTTCACGTTTTTGGCAATCACTCCAGAAAGCACTCGGGACCCACCTCGACATGAGCACCGCTTATCACCCACAAACGGACGGTCAAAGAGAACGAACCATTCCAATGCTCGAAGACATGCTTCGCGCATGTGTGATAGACTTTGGGAAGTCTTGGGATACCCACTTATCTTTAGTCGAATTCTCGTATAACAACAGTTACCATTCGAGCATCAAGGTCTCTCCTTTCGAAGCACTACACGGGCGTAAGTGTAGATCACCGTTATGTTGGGCTGAGGTGGGCGACACCCAGCTAGCAAAAGCACTCACATCAGACAAGGCGCTGACGGGACCGGAGATCATTCGTGAAACCATGGAAAATATCGTTCAAATCAGAGCTCGATTACAAGCTTCGCGCGACCGACAAAAGAGCTACACCGATAAACGACGAAAGCCCTTAGAATTTCAGGTCAGGGATCGAGTACTGTTAAAAGTCTCACCTTGGAAAGGAGTCATTCGTTTTGGGAAAGGGGGAAAACTAAACCCACGATACATTGGGCCTTTCGAGGTCGTCGCCCGAATAGGTCCAGTGGTGTATAAACTGCAACTACCCGCAGAGCTAAACAGTGTACACCCCGTGTTCCATGTCTCTAATCTAAAGAAGTGTCTATCGGATGAAACACTCGTCATTCCCCTTGACGAGATTGAAATCAACGAGAATCTCCTGTTCGTTGAAGAACCGGTCGAAATTAGGGACAGGGAGGTGAAGCGTACGAAGCAAAGTCGCATCCCAATCGTGAAGGTACGGTGGAACGCGAAGTGTGGGCCAGAATTCACGTGGGAACGCGAAGATCAAATGAAGCATAAGTACCCTCACCTATTCTAGCGTTCTCAAATCTAGCTTTCAAAAGAATTTCGGGACGAAATTCCCTCTAACGGGGGGGATGATGTCACAATCAGGAATTTTTGTGCCTTGTAACTACAATACTTAAGTCAAACTATGTATCCAAAAGCATAAGAGCATGTATGATGCTTATTCTATGACATCAAAATTTCAATCAGATACACCATACAAGCATTACAAATGGTCAACAAGCAATTGGAAACCCTAGAAGTTATTGTTTAGGTCCATTTTGGACTAGGACTTCCTTATTGGGCCCAATGGACCAATAAGCTTCCAATTTGACCATCTTGGGCTTAGAACTCATAAATGGGCTCTAATTGGACCCACTCCCATTTATTTAAACATTTTGGGCCATATTGGGCCTAGAATGAAATAAATTAATTATATGAACCATTTTGTGCCATATTTAACCTAATGTAGCCCTAATAGGTCATAAGAATCATATTTATGGTTCTTTGGACCAAACACCACTTAACATAATCATTTACAAGGCCAAATTCCTTTCTCTTCCTCTAAAATTCTCGGCCCAAACCCATGTCAAAAGGGAGAGTTGACTTTCATGGCCACCTCATTTTTACATCATGGTTTTCCATGCATCTTATCTCATATATCCATGCACATATCACTTCAAGATCTATTTCTTTCTCTCTCTCTTGCTCTCCGCCGTGTTCAAGCACACACACACACATTTCACTCCGGCGACTGTGAACAGTTTCCGGCCGTAAACTCCGGCCGTGAACTCCGAAACCCTAGCCGCCGGCCGCAAACTCTGACCAAAAACACCGATTTTTCGACTTTGAAGCTCCAAAACTCGATCAAAAACCCTTTTTTATGAAAAACACGAAGAACAAACCCCCTTATTTTTGCGAGATCTATACAAAAACGCAAAAATATTTCAAAAATAAGATCAAATAATGCCCCAAATCTGACAAAATTGACTGATACAACTTGGCTCTGATACCAATTGTAAGTCCCTAATTATGCATGTGTATCAATCAGATCCTTTTGATGGTGCGGAATCCTAATCAAACGGATGATGCCAGATCAAATAGAAGAGAAGGAGAAGAATAATAATATGAATCTCTGTATGAATTGATTAGAATTAAAGTTCTAGATACAAAAGATTCACACACATACGCTCCTTATTCTCTCTGGCCGTAAACTCTCTAGGGTTCATCAATCGTTCCTCACACCCTAACACCTATATTTATACTTGTGAGTATGGGCTAACTGAACATGGGCCATAAATGGGTTTACGGCCGTAAACTCAGCCGTAAACATGACCATAAACTCATAAATATTACAGAAAAATACAATTGCCTAGAAAAACAAAGTATAAACCATATTTTGACCTAACATTAGCTCCTGCCGAAATGCAAGAGTTATCTAGCTAGCGAAGTGAACTTCTCGACAAGGGATTCATCAGGCCGAGCTTCTCACCTTGGGGAGCTCCGGTCTTATTTCACAAGAAGAAAGATGGATCTTTCAGGATGTGCATTGACTATCGGGAGTTAAACAAGCTTACTGTCAAGAACCGATACCCATTCCCTCGAATCGATGATCTATTCGATTAGCTCCAAGGATCTAGTTACTTCTCCAAGATAGATATGAGGTCTGGATACCACCAACTAAGGGTCCGAGAGGAGGGTATCCCGAAGACTGCCTTCCGAACCTGTTATGGACATTTGGAATTCGTGGTCATGCCTTTTGGTCTCACAAATGCACCTGCATCCTTTATGGACCTGATGAACCGATTCTGTCAGTCGTTTCTCGATAACTTCTTAATCATCTTCATCGATGATATCCGCATTTACTCTAAGAGTGAGGAAGAGCACAGCCAGCACTTACGACAGATTTTGGGAACTCTAAGGGCAGAGAAGCTATATGCCAACTTTTCCAAATGTGAATTTTAGATTTTCATAGTGGAATTCTTGGGTCATGTAGTCAGTGAAGAGGGAATACATGTGGACCCTACTAAGATCAAAGCTATTAAGGGTTGGGCAACTCCAAGAACACCAACCGAAATCCGACAATTTCTAGGTCTTGTTGGTTACTACCGAAGGTTCATTTAGAATTTTTTTTAAAATCACCAAGCCCCTTACCACTCTCACCTAGAAAGGTGTACCTTTCCATTGGAATGACAAACAAGAAGTTGCCTTACAAACCCTGAAACAAGCCCTCTACAGTGCCCCAGTACTATCCTTGCCCGAGGGAACAGAATATTTTGTAGTATACTGCAATGCTTCTAATCAAGGGTTAGGTTGTGTGCTTATGCAGTGCGGAAAGGTGATAGCTTATGCATCTAGAAAACTAAAAACCCATGAAGTAAACTATACCACCCACGATCTTGAGTTGGGAGATGTGGTCTTCGCACTGAAATTTTCGACGAACTACCTATATGGTACAAAGTGCACCATTTTCACAGACCACAAGAGTCTTCAGCACATTCTGAATCAAAAAGAATTGAACATGAGGCAACGGAGATGGGTCGAGTTACTAAATGATTATGAATGTGAGATCAAGTACCACCCAGGAGAGGCTAACATGGTAGCCAGCGCCTTAAGCCGAAAGGAATAATCGAGCGGTCGAGTAAAGACGCTGACAATAACAATCTATTCCCATCTATCCTCACAAAGCAAGGAGGCTCAGCAGGAAGCCTTGAAAATAGAGAACGTCGCCATCAAAGCATTGCACGGAATGAAAAGAATTTGATGCTCAAGGAAGATGGAGGCTATTACCTTATGGACCGAATCTAGACACTGAAATTCGGTGGATTCCAAGACGTAATAATGAATGAGGCTCACAAAACGAGGTACTCTATCCATCTGAGTTCCGAGAAGATGTACCTGGATATTAAACGACATTTGTAACATCCCAAAATTCAAGTCCAAAAATTTCATTTTTAATTAATTAACTCATAAAACATTCACTAGAAAATATTGTATAAACACGTCATCTCATAAAATCAAGTATCATGTTTGAAACCCAAAACATAAACAAATATCATATCAGAGTACAATCCCAGAAACACCGTGCGGGAAATATGTGTGTGTGTGTGTGATGTCGTGCTACGCTGCCGACTCTTTCCCCTTAGACGAAGAGGTACCTGAAACCAAAAATTGAAACTGTACGCACAAAGCTTAGTGATTTCCCCAAACATACCACATACCATACAATACCATCGGTAACTTTCAATCGGTAATCATCATCGGTATCTTTCAACCGGTAATCGTCATCGGCATCTTTCAACCGGTAATCATCATCGATATCTTTCAACCAATAACTGGGGCTATTCCACCCCTTACCACTAGCATACAATAACAAGGTATAAGCATACAATCAGGCATATCCGGGTACTGTCCTACCCCTTGGTCCTAAGGACCACTATCATGGAAAACTATCCCTATCATGCACGTAACATATCATACAAATATAACTCATAACCAAACACATATCAGACCAAGATAATTATCATAGAGACAATCATCTTCTAAATACTCCTCATTGGTGGGCCAGCATTGTGGCCTTAGACCCACCCCTACTAGAAGGTAACTCACCTCAAAAGGCTGGCTTCTGAAAAGCTGATCCGCAAATATCTGACAACTGCTCTGGTGATCCCCCGACTATAATTCCATAAAACACTTAATCAGACATTGATACTATTCCCAGGGTAAAATGACTATTTTACCCCTGACCGATTCCAAATCAAAGTCAAAGTCAACTTCCAGTTGACCCGACTCGCCGAGTTGGCTTGTCAACTCATCGAGTCCATATCCAGTCGATTGTCTTTACTCCCGTCTCTACTCGTCGAGTTAGGCATTGACTCGACGAGTTCACTTCCTAACTGATACTCAATTGTCCTTCATCCAACTCGGCAAGTTGTCTAAACAACTCGTCGAGTTAATCTTCATCCGATGAACACGTTCTGTCCTCGACTCGCCGAGTTGATGAACAACTCGTCGAGTTCTATGAAGATTGCCTTGGACTCGCCGAGTCCGTTCATGCACTCGCTGAGTACCATGAATTTCCAGAACAATTTGCTTAGTCCAAAACGTTGGGTCACTCCCCGGGACTCCCTAAAACCTTTCCACACTCAATTGTTCCTTTTTGACCCTCACAGATATGGGACAGAACCCTTGGACTCACCGAGTCCAGGATTGGACTCGTCGAGTCGGTCACATCCCCTCCTTAAAACTTCGATTTCTGATGTACAACACTTGTCCAAAAGATAGATCTAAGCCCCAAAACTTGATATAGCACGTAAAGTTACAAACTTTACGTGTATGCATGGGACTTCTGAGCTTAAAAGGCTATAAAATGGTTCTTTTGTTGTATGGGGCCTTCTTGTGTGCAAAAGCAGGCCAAATCTGTCTTGTGACTCTAATAATTACATGATCCAGAAGCTCAAACCCCCCAACCATGTTTGCAAACATGGTTGGCCACCAAAATGGCTTATAAAAGCCCTAAATCACCTCAAAGAGGGATCTAACAAATGAATGAGCAAGGTTCAGGCTTTATACCTTCCGTAGGCTGCAAATGATGAACCAAACTCGAATCCTTCACTCTCCTCTTGATCCTTCTATGCTCTTCCTTCTTCCTTAAGGTCAAAACTCACAAGAATCACTCAAAAGCCTTAGATTTTCTCAAGAACGGCTAGGGTTTGCTATGAGAAGTGTTTGGGAGCATAAAGGGGGAATGGGGGCTGCATAAGGTCGTTTAAATAGGGTGCAAACCCCTGGATTAGGGTTTTTTTTTCCAGATAGTGGCTACTCGCCGAGTCCGCAACTTAAACTCCGCGTCTCATCCCGAATAGGAAGTGCCCTCATACCTCTACTCGATCATTCATACCTACTTCCTTGCCTAAACCTAAATTTCGGGACGAAATTCCCTCTAACGGGGGGATGATGTGACAACCCAAAAATTTCCGTTAGTTTTAACGTCGAAATTAATTACGTCAAAAATTAGCCAAATTTATCCCAAAAAATATTTTTGACCGGAATTAAACCCATTGGAATATTTTAAATAATATTCGTCAAGCGAACCAAAATTAAGGTGGTATAATTTTAAAATGTTGTCGTGTTTAACGGTAGTCGTGAAAAACCCCATTCGCGGTTGGTGTCAGGCGAACCCCAACCAGGCCATAAGCTCCACCCTATATAAGGGTTGAGTGGGTTTTATTCCCACCTTTTTCCCACCTTAGACTCTCTCTCTCTCTCTCTCTACTTTCTCTCTCTACAAAACGGGTTTTCGTCAAAAATGCCCCTCTGAGCTTCAAATCGGTAAGTTAACCCCCCTAGCTTGTTGTGTTTCTTATCTAGCTTACAAATTCGTTTTTAAATTACCCAAAACCCTCAAGAACATGAGTTTACATTCCAAGAACACCTTCATGGACCGTAAACACTCATAAATGGGGTTTAATGCTCAAAAACCCTTCCAAACTACTTATGGAACTTAGTTATGACTTAGAGGCTTACACGAAAGGACTTAGAACACCAAAATCGGACCAAATGGGGAGTAAACATGAGTTTACAGTCTAAGAACATCCTTAGACCGTAAACCCATCTTCATGAACCATAAACACTTATTTAACTGTTAAACTACCCCTCAAACACCTCCAAAAGCTTCCATGGGTGCCTAGAGCCTTGTAATCCTTCGTTTGATGCACCAAAAACATGATTCGTAGACTAAAATGAGTTTAATACCATAAACTCATGTGTTTAAGGTATTAAACTCCCCACGAACATCTTCTTAGACCGTAAACACCTTTCCAAGGTGTTTAAGTGCCTTTAACACCTTCCTATGCTCATATAAGTGACTAGAACCTTACATACATGAGTTAGAACCACCAAACAACAAAAGAAATGGACCAACATGAGTTTAATACCGTAAACTCATGTGTTTACAGTCGTAAACTCCTCAAGGAGTGGTCATGGGCCGTAAACCCCCTAAAATGGTCCATTTGGAACCTAAACCACTTCCTATGACCTAGACTTGAACCTAGTCGAATTCCACGAGTGAGATAAGACCTTAAAACATCCTAGGACACACCAACCATGAGTTTACGGCCGTAAACTCATGGGGATAAGGTCTTAGGGTCGTAAACTCTATAAAGAGTTTACTCTCGAAGAGTAAACTCCCGAACTAGGCCATACACTCCTTTAGATGTTACCCGGGACACTCCTAGCACTTGACCAAAGTGTTTTCCGCATTTTAGGATGCGTATACGTGTTTAATTAGTATTATATTTACTAATTCTATGTAAACCTATGTCATCATATGTTAATAGGTCACTAAGCGTGTTCAAGTCTTTACTTGACACCGAGCACCCAACCGACACTTTTGTTCGATCCACTTACAACACGTGAGTTCATACCCCTGAATTAACCTTTTAAATGTTTTTACATGCTTTTATGGGGGGAATACAAGTTAAAACATGTCAGTTACTATATCAATCACATGTGATTGATAACCCGTATGCACAAGGATTTATTACACTGTCAGCTGTTTTACCAAGTATGATACTATAAATGGTTTTCCAAAACGTCTTTACTTGTTTAAATATTTTCTCAAATTGTCTCTCGCGCTATATGTTTTACTTCAAAATCAGTTACAATAGTATTCTAAACAAAGGTTTTCTTCACTTATATTGTTTTATCAAAAATTACATTCAAAACGTGTTTATGAAAGGTTTTCGAAGGATTTCCAAAGGTCTTCAAGCTTATTTTACAAAAGGATATCAAGTCACGATTTTCTTAAGTGTAAAGGTTTTCCAAAGTTTTCGTCAATGTTTTCTTCTATGCTTCTATACTTCTACTTCGTTAAGTACTTCTACTTAGTTATACGCTTCTACTTCATTAAACGCTTCTGCTTTATTAAATGCTACTACTTCGTTAAATGCTTCTACGTAGTTAAATGCATGCCTATACTTGTATAGTTATATAAATAATGTTTAAAGGACTTAGAAAGGCTAGTTCACCCTATTTCCTTTTCCTCGTTTGGATGTGGTCTGGTGGGATCGGATATCCGTCCGAAGGTCGTTTAATCATTAATTATATATCATGTATACATGTATAGACATAAAGGTTTACATCGATCAGTTCATTTCCCTTGGGTAGCAAGGGCATCCTCCTACTCGTCACTCATAGATCAGAGACACTAGTAACTATTATAGGAATAGTTAGGAAGCTCTATTCACTCTTTCTAGTACGAGAATTCCATAGGAGTCAGTTCACACGCGAGTCTATAACATTTCTCTAGCGCCTCTAATAGAATTCCGAATCCGAGATGCATCTTCAAGACACAGATCTCCCCGTTGTCTAGATGGTAACCAGAGTCTCCTGTAGGGAGAGCAGGCATTGTGTGTATAGATCTATACGAGACTGACACTCCCGCACCCTGACTGCTAGCTACAGTCCACGGCCTACCAAGCCAAGGGATGACAAATGTCACATTTATTCTGACGCTTGCAGGGCGTCAAGTACTCTAGTGTCAATCAGTATGGTTACGAGTATCTCCATGTTTACCTTATAATTCATGGCCTTAAGGTAATGAGAATTAACACTGTATTTTCTGAAACAACACTCTTAGGATCACTCTTTGTTTTAGACCTTGCTAACTGTATCTTTCATTTGATACTGTCTGGGGTCTGTGTTTCTTTGTTTTAGACCTTGCTATCCGTATCGTACATTTGATACCATCTGGGGTCTGTGTTTCCTTTTGTTGGACTGAGCCAGGCGTATCATTCAGTCGATACTCTCCTAGAGTCTATGATTTTTTTGCCTTAGTCAGCAGTATTTTCTGCTGAGGCATATGTCATTTTCCCTTAGTACTTTTACTAGTGATATTCTCCTACTTTCTTTAAAGTCAAATACCGTATTCTGGTAATGATAACATTTCAGGGAAAATTTCTCTCTAAAAACATCATACTGCCAAGTCTTGGTAGAATACTGCTTTTAATTAGAAAATATAGGATTTTCTGGAAAGGTCTCTAATACACTGTAGACTCTAAACTACTACTTTTTATAAAGTTATTTTGGGTAAAATGCTTACTTACACAAATGACACTAAATACTTATGAACTCTCCAACATTTATAAAAATGCTGATACTGGCTTTCAAAATAACTTGTATTCTCAGGTCAGCAATAGACAGGTACATCTTAGGCGCTGTTGTTGAAGACAGTTTAGTACCGAGCTGCATATATACTAGTTTATGTATTACTTTAATGCCTCTATGAAATGTAACTTATGTAAAACTACTACTATTAATGCAATGGTTGTTGTACTTTGATTACTATACTGCATATGTTGTGATACTTGACATGACGTCATCCACCCCAGAACGTTTCCACCGTTCCGGTTTTGGGGTGCGACACAAGTATGGGTCTTATTTCATATTTTATAAAAAGAATGACCACTTTTGCCAATATTGATAATATAGGATCATTTTTTATAAATGTGATTCAACGTGGTTTATTTTTCAAAAAACAAAACAAAACGATGTATATAGTCACCGATGCACTATTAATGTTACAAAATGGAAACGATATATCTATTCAACTAGTACACCTATTTTATTTATTTATTAAATAACGGATTTTACGGATTGCTCAAAAACCAGTTGGTATTCTAGTGAAGACGAGTCTCAAAAAGTACCTAAATATAAATATATTAGTGTACGTTTAAAGTCCTGTAAAGAGTTATAACCAGACTCTCCTGGAGGGAGAGCGGAAATTTGTGTATAGATCTATACGGGGATGACACCCCGTACCTTCGTTGTTCGCTACAGCAAGACCGGCCAGTCTAGGGTGACAAATGTCTTTATTCGATTTGGGCGCCTGAGAAACGCCAAGACAGGTCTCCGTCATATTAGTATGGTTATAACGGCTCACTAGAATATGATAATTCTATTTAGACATTTGTGTGGGGAAAACCTTACAAATGAATTGGCACATTGTGTTGACCGCCCCTATGCTTGGTAGTGATTGTCCACATTCGTTATGTTGATCATCCACTCGCATTGTGCGGATTGTCCACAATCGCCTGTTGATTTCTCACGTCTTAGGGTTTTAAGACCACCAAACGATTTCACACACATACATAAAATATAGGATTTTTTGGGGAAAACGATTTTATACATTATCGAAGGATGACAAACTAAACCACAAATGCAACTATACTTAATTTTGGAAACAATACTTACTACTATTTTGTATATCAGAAAATATAGGATTTTCTGGGGGGAAACGATTTTTATACGATCTCGAACACTATAAACTAACACATACACAAGCAACTGTACTTTATTAAAAGCAAAACTTACAACTATTTTGACTACAAAATATTGGATTTTCTGGTTTTCCAGCTATCACAGATTTTTATACGAAATGCTTATGAACTCACCAACATATTTTATGTCGACGCTTTTCAAACGACTTGTATTAACAAGAAATTAGTAAGCAGGTGTGGATTGCGGATGCTGAATTATTTTGATGTAGTTTGGAACTTACTCACCGATGTTTCTTTTGTGTAATTCAAAAACATGAATATAATGTGAAACAATGTAAGTCTGTTATATTGATGTATGATGTTTGGATTTGCTATGTGTCATTTATATTCTATTGTTATGATACTACAAAAATGAAGTCATCCGCCTCTAAACGTTTCTGCCGCCTGGTTTGAGGGTGTGACAGCGAGTGGTTCATCAGGGGTTTGGTTTTCAAGGACATAGTCTTTCTTTTCTTGTTTCAAAATGATTCTTAAATTTTTGTGCCAATCCAAAAATTTGGAGTGGTTGAGCTTTTCATTGTCAAGATTTGACCGAATGTTCATTGGGTGATGTGTTATTGTAATTGGTGGAGCCATCTACAAAAGTTTAACAAAGCTTTCATTTAGTATTTAATTCTTTAAATAATAATACCATTTGTTTCCAAAAACATTATTTATTTAAAGTCTAGGATCCAAGTTACAAATAAAATAAATGGTTAGGTATCATTCATCCTATTTACCCAATTTTAACAAGGTAAATAACTTGTATTAATTACATCATTTGTAATTCCTAGATTTATGAGACCCTTAACAATCCATTTGTTAATTTGACATGTTCGGTCTCATCTATGCCTTGGAAAACTCTTTCTTAGGTGACCTTTATCACAAGAGGTTTCCAATCAAGTCATCCAATTATAGAAACTTGTACAATTGGCCTATAACTAGGTTATAGAAATTGCAAAAATACTTTGGCCATCAATAGATAATACTAATGGTTAGGTATCCTTTATCCTACTAGCATTATACAAGTGATGTGCAAATGTTTCTAAAATTGGATAGCATAGACTTGCATTTTCAAAAAGGGATTTGTTATGTTTTATTATTCTATTTAAAACATTGTGATATCATGACAACTGAATGCACCTAATATGTCATGGTACCAATTTTTCTAAAAAATCACTTTTATGGTTCTTATAAAAACATGGTTTTTATATTTTGGTTTGGTTCAATTTTAAAACTAATAACTAGTATTAAGCTTGTGTTCGAGCCACGTACAACCTTTTTAATATTGTTTAATAAAACTTCTTTTCATTAAATAATGCTTTGGAGTTTGAATAAGTTATAAAAACATGATTTTTACAACAATAATTCAATATTTCAAAAGTTGACGTAATTAACAGTTTTATAAAACTGGTTTTTATTATATGGTTAGAATATGTTACATCCTATGTCCATATTTTATCTTATAAAATCCAAACTCCATGTGATGTTTATTTCTGTCCAAAAAATTGTTTGGGTTTGAAAAACTAAATTACCAACTAGACAAAATATTTACTTAAAAATAAACAACACATGCATGCATTTGACATAAACAAGCCTTAAACTATATAACACTTTTTATGAACCAACACAAAAGTGTTAAGTCCTTCCTAAAGTACAAAGAGACCATATATTACAACTTGTTCTTCATGTGATCTTCAAGCTCCCACTTGCATTCACAACCAATTTTGTTTGCAATTTTATAAAACTTTATAAAATTTATGAACTTTTATAAATTATTTATAAAACTGTGGGTCTCCATGGTTATTCAATAAATGGCCTCCATCTTCATCTTGTTACATTTTTCATAAAATAAATCTAGTCTAAAAACTAATCTATTACATAAAAAATAACAAGAATAAAATCAACTACTTTTATTACATACTTTATCAATAAAAGAATATTACAAACCATTTTCAACCAAATCACACAAAAAAACAACACAAATGCTCCAAGGCTTGTTTATGCACTATAAAATACATTTAAACATAAAACAACCTTTGTTTTTATAAGGCAACTATAAGTAACAAAAATTCATGTAAGTTTTGTCACATAAAATAACAATTATAAAGTTGTCAAAGAAAATATGTATGAACTTGTGTTATACAAAAAAAAGTTATCCATATTTTCAAAAAACTAAGATTTCCATAAATCAAAAATCTAACCAAACTTGGAAGGTGGCTCTGATACCAATTGTTAGGTTTTATTTAAAAACTAGTTTCAAAAACTACAAATAATGGCAAACGGAAGACTTGAATTTTATAAATAACATAAACATTTTATCACCCACCAAGGATCATCTTGCAAGTAAAGGAAATATTTAAAACACAACCATAGAAGGAAGAAGCGGTAACAACCTTTGAAGCACTTTGAGTCCTCTAGGGGAGGAATGAAGTTGATAGAGTGAGGATGAATCCTTGAGACACCAACAATCTAGCAACTTGATGTAATGCTAGTTACAACTCTTAAGCTTTAAGTCAAAACAAGATTAAGATTTAAAGAGAGAATGTAAGCAACATGAAATCTTCAAATTTCAAGACTTTAAAAAGAATATGGAGAAGGGAGAAGTTGCTCTTGGCCAAGCAAGAAGGACTGAAGAAAAATGAAAGCATTCACATCTTATTTATAATAGAATTATGGTCCAAGAGTCATTAACCATTAAGCACTTTAGACCATCTTGTCCCCTTTGTCATAAACATGTTCCCTATCTTCTTTTCCCTCTCTTTCTCATGTTTTTCATGAAGAAAAGACAAGCCAAGAGTTTATATTTTATAAACCCAAAGTTTATAAGATATAAACAGTCTTTTTGCTAAAAGACAAAAGGCTTATTAGGTCTTTAAAGATGTACATGACATACATATTCATACATTATGAAATAATGTGTTACTTGTTTTGTAAAATAATTTATTTCATTGAAATAAACATTTTCCCAATTATTATAAGAGTTTATGAATATTTATTTAAAATCGGTTTCTAATAAATAATCAATTGTATGAAGTTGTTGTTAGTGTGACCCTTAGGATCATATGTCATTTAGCAATATCATTTTAATATGACTCTTGAGCATGCTAGATCTTTCAACTTGATGAGAATACAACTCAAGATTTTAGGTTAAGTACATTATCTAAATTTGGTACAGTATATCGATCGAACAAAAAAAAACCTAGTTGTGCGCCTAAGTTTTATTATGTTATGTTTGATGACGACTAACTTGTGTATCATAATTGTAAAACTAATCTCTTGGAAACTCTAAGGAATGAAACAACGATTACAAGATACATATTTGATATTCCCTATGTAGGAATTCACTAGAAATGTCAGTAAGATCTTATAAGTACTTATACCTAATAAATACTTGTATAGATTCTCGTAAAACACTATCACTCATAAACATATAGCATGTTTGATGTCTTATGCAGGATCACAATATTGTCAAGGTAGATCTTGGAGACATGTAGCATCTCAAAAATCATAACAAACATTAAACTTTTCAAAACAACCCATTACTTAAAAAGTGTTTACAAAATCATTGTTTTCAAAATATTATTCAATTCAGAGTCTCCCAAGAAGCATCAACATAAAACCGAGGATGTGTACAGTGACGCCTTCACCTTGCCACGATCCTAAGAAGTACTTGAAGAAAAACTAAAATTGTAAACCAACACATAGTGAGTTTCCCCAAAGTACCACCACATAAACATAACAAACAACAACATTCATAACTAAGCATTCAGCCAGACTGGACAGCCTCGCAGGCCCTACAGGCTATCTAGACTGCTCACGAGCCTTCGACATGACTACACTGTCTCATAGGGCCTACAGCCTATCCAAACCGCTCATTGGGCCTTTAGCCTGACTAGACCGCCTCATAGGGCCTACAATCTATTTGGACCACCCCGGGTATCTTGGTCTTTAGCACAAAGTAGTACCGCCTCAACACAACCAACCATAACTTGTCAAAAAATAAATAACAATCAATAGCTAGAATATATAGGCAGTCATATAGATCTAACAGATCACCAAAGCATAGCAACATCCTATACACCATGATACAGATCTAACGGATCACTACAACATAGCAACATCCTATATACCAGTATACAGATCTAACAGATCACTACAGCATAATGACATACAATCATATAACATGATATCCAATCCAATGGGCCAGCCTTGGTGCCTTCGACCTGTAAGTACAGTGAGGAAAACTCACCTCACATTCTAACAAAGAGTTGAATGATAAACTGCTCCAAATACCAGCTCCACATGTCACCTATTCAATAGATGGAGACCAAGACTCAACTATTGATCAAATACCCAAAATACCCTTAAATCAAACTTGGTCAAAGTCAACAAGTAAACGAAGTCAAAATAGTCGAGTCGACTCATCCGAGTCAACTCAGCTTCATACGCAAGGCTTACTCATGTCTTGACCGCAGTTGGGATGGTTGACCATGTACGTGCTGCGTACTCCAGGTTACGTGGGCATACGCCCTGACTTCCCAAATCTTCAATAAGAGCTTAATACCTTAAGCTCTCATGTCCAACTTTCAGATTCAAGGCAAAATTACCCTCAAGATTCATAAAGTTTCCAACCTTATAACTTTGCACGTCCATTAAGTTCCCAATACCCCAAAGTACAACATCTTAATGCATTAAGACCTTCTAAAGAATGCATGGGGCAAAACTAACCATCAAGACTACATTTTATGACTTACGACCCTTCCTAAGGTTTGAAAGGACAACTTATTAGGTCAAGAACATGCCATGCTCAAGAATCACCAATTGGGACAAAAGTAACCCAATGGAATGAAATGTCTAGATCTACAAGATGGAATGATAAAGTTGCAAGCTTTCTACCTCCTAGAGGTTGTAAACAAGGAGGGAATCTCAGATCCAAAATGCTTCCAAGTTCCAAGCTCTTCTCACTATCTTATTCTTCTTCAAGCACACCTCCATAGCACTCATACGGGCTCAAAAATGGACTCTTCTCACTAAGGGTTACTTGAATATGTTTTTCACAAAAGGAGGATGAAGAAGAATGAGATATGAGGCTATAATGAGGTTTAAATATGAACGAACCCCTAAAAATTAGGTTTTACCACATCTTCACGCACGCCTTACGTATGAGATGTATGCACAACGTACTAAGTCGCGCCATTATACGCCTAGCATACCTAACATGTGCTCAGCGTACTCCACTTGGGTGAAATCCGAAATTGCCACAATGGGCCAATCTAGCAACCTTCCTCAATTCAAGGGTCAAAATTGCAATAATATACAAGCATAGGGTTGAAATTGTAATTGTCTTGACATCGGGATGTTACAATTCTCCCCCACTTGAACTAGACTTCATCCTCGAAGTCGGCTGATGCTAGTAACTCGGGGTTGTGATCCTGTATCTCCACCTCGGCCACTCAAATGGTCCTCCCTAGAATCCGATCTGAACTAAAAATTCGGCTCATTTAGGCGATTACCTTCCTGCACCATCCTTAACCCAATCTTGACAAAACTCACGCACCCCAAACAATATCGAATCCTTAACTCGCTAACCTTTACCATTTAAGAAAATCCATCACAATTCTCCCAAAAATCCCGAAGTCCAATGCCTCAACTTACTCTTAAGCGAGCAAATCTATCTTGGAATGCAGTTACTATGACTTCTCCTTACAATTTGAACCATACGGACCCTCCCTACCCTGAATTACCTTGTTGATACCATTTAGAAACAAGACTCCCAACCATTCACTGCTATTGAACCCTTTATCTGAAAACAAGGTGAGTCCAACATGAGCCTCGACTTGATAACCGCTATAGACAAACACATACAACACCTGCATATTCCATAACTTCCTAGCCATAACTCCTAACTTCCAACAAGAGCTACAGATCTGGGGACTATCAATGCTACAACCCTTAAGTCAACTCTAACAATTTGCTTCCCGGTACCGGAAACCCATCAGATATAAGCTTTAAAATTCAAATTCCATGACTGATATTCATCCATTTGTTGAACCCACCCCTTCTCTTGGACTCGAAGCACCACCGAACACATGGAATGAGGTACTTAACACACATCTATTGCGAATTTCAACCAATTCCAAATCCATAGGATGTAACAAAACGTTGAATAAACCATTGACTCCCTAACACACTGTTACTAACCACTGCTCCTATGATCAAGGATGATCAATCGAAGAGTGTTCATTCTGTTGGATAAGGTGTCTAAGTCCATAACTTATTTGGTATATACTTGACCCGACCGACATGGTCCATTTGGGTTGCATCTCATCCAAACTATTTATGGATAATTTTATGATAGTTATACACATATGTTTATTAATATATTATAAGTTATAATATATTAATATGAAGTTATGTTATTTAATTAGTATTAGTCTTAAATTAATTATGAATTAATTTAGAGATTAAAAGAAAGACTAATTAGATTATGGGCTATTGATTTTATATGGTGTGGGCTAACACTCATTTGTTAATGGGATAGGCTTTGATGGAAGTCCATGGATGATCCATGGAGCTTTTAACCCATGGATCCTTGGAAAGGAAAAGTCATGGGTTATTAGGGTTTCACCCTAACCATGTACACTATATAAGCATGCTTATGGTGCATGAAAAGTGAACTAGTGAACTAGTGTGTGTGTGCTTGTGTGTGGCCGAAATATACAAGTGTGTATACTCTCTCAAAGTTTTCCAAGAGTTTGTGGTGTTTTGTGATTCCATTTGAGGCATTCACACTATTGGTGCTTGGCCCTCAAACTCCTCAAGAACCAAACTCATCAAAAAGGTATGTAATCTCTTCTAACTTTTTATGTTGAAATGTTCCCTATGCCATGTTAGATAGGTTATAAACCTTGGAAAATTATTATTTTGCAAGTATTTAGACAAACATAGATCCAAGGTTTATTAGGGTTGCATGCACACTTAGGAAGTGTTAGATTGCTCAAAACCCAACAGTGGTATCAGAGCCTAGGCTTGCTTGTTTGATACTTGATGCAAAATAGTTGAAAAAGTCGAAAAACTTGTTGTCTGCCTGATGAACTCGCCGAGTCCATGGGGGGACTCGCCGAGTCCATGTGTATCTTCAACCTACTCGCCGAGTAGGTTCATGCACTCGACGAGTAGGAGCGACAGAGTGCAGATTTTCGACTTTTGCTGCTAGAAATGGACTAGAAACATTACCCTAAACTGTTTTGGTGTTTTAAAACTTGTTTTAGTTGGTGTAATGGTTGTTCTAATCCATTTACAATAGCATATATCAAAATTCCATGATTTTTATGTGTTCATATAATTCTTGAAATTTTGATGATCATGTTCATGTTCTTATGAATTTAGAAGATGATAGGAATTATTTGTTGAATTGTTTAGAATTAATTCTTGATCATTTATGTGTTTTAATGGAGTCCATAATTTGTCCTCAAGTTATGGATATCCAAAGGTCACTTTCTTTAACACACACATTTAAACACATAAGTTACATGAAAGTGAAGAGTCTTCATTTTTATGAACCTTTAATTCATAAGTTATGAAATGAAAAGTTTTGGATAGTTATAAAACTTGTCCTCAAGTTTTGGAATTTGTAAAGTTTCACACACTTTAATAAACTTTAGTTCCAACCCTTAGAGTTTTAATAGTTAAAATTCAACCCTTATACTATTTATAACATTAATGGTTAATTATTATATATATATATATATATATATATATATATGTATGTATAAGAATAAGTCGTTCTACCGTTAGTAGGCCTCATTCACGAAGCCAGTCTATAAGGTGGGTATAAGGTTGTTGCCTATAAAATGGCGACTTAATGGGTGTCCACTCTCACCCACCGCTCGCTTGACTGGTGGATGGTCGTTAGCCGAACGGGTAGGACAATGACTTTAAATCCTCATTAAAAGTATAATGATTATTATAAAGTAACTAAACCTTTTTAATTCCCAATCTTAGTTATTTTAGGAAAAATGTGAACATGGTGCTAGTCCATGGAATTCACACTTTGTACCTTACCAAGTCGTTGGTGGAGCGTGTCTGGTTAACCGGCACACTAACTTGGACTAGTAAGGATCACAAAGGGTGACTTAATGTTTGTCATAGATCAATGGAGCGTGTGTGGTTAACCGGCACATTGATTAGGTGATAATATTAAGGGTACCAAGTGAGTTAGCATGGTTATTCACACCTTGTTTTGTGATCCTTGGCATCCCAGTCACAAAACTTGAAGGGCACAATCGAGATTGAAACATGCCATTGAAAAGTTCAATGAATCTCAAAAGAATATAGGAATTTCAAATCCAATTAAAACCTAATAATTCATTCTGTTTTTCATGGTGGAAATTGGTGAATCGTCATTCACCTACCTTTCAAATATATTATTACTTAGATTACGGCATCCCTCTTCTAAGTATAATATATTATGATTGGGTCCTAGCCTTAATATTACATTTGGGTGTCTTATTAAGGATTCTATATATCTAATCTAAACTTGCTTTCTTCCTTCAGATGTCTTCCAACACTAATGCTTCAGGCTCTAACCCAACTGGCTCTTTCTCTCTCATGAATCTTTGTGGGAGGGTCATCTTTGATGGTTCCAACTTCATGGACTGGATTAGGAACATCAGGATGGAATATGTCCTCGATAAGGAGTTAAAAGAGCTTGATGAGTCTACTGCTACTCCTGAGGAGATCGTTGAATTCAGGACACATGAGAGAGATGCTACTAAGGTGGCATGTATCATGATGGCCACGATGACAGCCGAGCTCCAAAAGTCATATGAAGATTTCTACCCTTTTGAGATGCACCAGGACCTGATGGAAAGGTACCATTAGAGTGCTCGTCAGGAGCGGTATGAAATAATCTCCTCCATAATAACTACCCGCATGAAGGACGGTGATTCCGTCACGGCTCACATGCAAAAGATGCAAAGGTATGTGGACCGTTTGTTGAAGCTGAATGTGAACATCCCTGAGGAGTTGGCAATTGACATCATTTTGCACTCCTTACCTTCTTGTTATGACCATTTGCGTATGACATATCATATGAACAAGGAGGAAGTTACCCTCAGCAAGCTTCAAGGACTCTTGAAGACCGCGGAAACCGGTCTTAAGGGCAAGGCGGTTGTTACCTCTACTACTCCTACTCCAACATCTACCCCTGTTTTGGCTATCGGGCAAGGCAAAGGGAAAAAGAGGACGCACCCTTCGAAGGGTACCAAGGGAAAGTCTCTTGAAGGCTCCTCATCGAAGACCAAGAGCGGTTCTGTCACTCCTTCTGCCATTCCCAAGGATGCTGAATGTTTCTATTGCCATGAAAAGGCACACTGGAAGCGAAACTGCCCTAAGTACTTGCAGGATCTAAAGGATGGGAAAGTGAAACCCACCTATGCAGGTATTTACACTATATTGTCTAATTACTCATTATATTCTAACTCTTGGGTGCTTGATACAGGATGTGGTATTCACATATGTTCTGATATGCAGGGCCTAAGAAGAAGTGAGGATGTGGAGCACGGGAAGATAAACTTGATCATGGGGAATAGGAAGGCTTCGCCTGTTTCCAAGATTGGAGTTTATACTTTGTTGCTTAATAATGGGTTAAAATTAGATTTGAATAAATGTGTGTACTCGTCTGAAATGGCGAGAAATATTATTTCTTTTCATGCTTTGTACAAACAAGGTTTTACCTTTTCGTTTGATAATGAATGTGGTGGTATTAATGCTTTCTATAAAAATGTGTTTTATTTTAAAGCGTTACCTTGTGATGGTGTGTATGAAACTGTGTCGATTGTAGACAACTTAGGAAATAATGTGTTGTATATTGATTCTTCTACTAGCCTAGATAAAGCATCATTGTGGCATTGTCGTCTTGGACATGTAAGCAAGAAACGCATAGGCCAACTCCAAAAGAGTGGAGTCTTGGAATCATTCGACCTTAAATCGGATGATAGTTGTGAATCTTGTCTACTTGGGAAGATGAAAAAATCACCCTTCACTGGAACTTGTGAAAGGGGTGAGGGTTTGTTGGACCTAATACATACTGATGTATGTGGGCCATTCAAAACCGCCACAAGGGATGCTAATCGGTATTATGTGACTTTTATTGATGATTTTAGTAGATATGGGTATGTCTACTTAATCAAACATAAGTCAGAAACCTTTGAAAGGTTTAAGGAATTTAAACAGGAAGTAGAAAATCAATTGGGCAGGAACATTAAGATGCTTCGATCCGATCGAGGTGGTGAGTATCTTAGTACCGAGTTCCTTGACTATCTTAAGGAGTGTGGGATTGTCTCACAATTGACTCCTCCCAGGACACCACAGCTGAATGGTGTAGCTGAGAGGCGTAATCGAACTTTGTTGGACATGGTTCGCTCTATGATGAGTCGAGTTTCGTTACCAATCTCTTTTTGGGGGTATGCCTTAGAGACTGCCGCCCATATCCTTAATCTAGTCCCTACAAAGAAGGTTACCAAAACACCTCATGAGATGTGGACTAGGAAGGTTCCCAATTTGAACCACATCAAGATTTGGGGCTGCAAGGATTTCGTGAGGCGTGAGACTCAAGATAAGCTCGAACCCCGAAGTGAAATGTGTATTTTCATCAGTTACCCACAGAAATCCTTCGGTTACCTCTTCTACAGACCCAGTGAGAATGTGGTCTTTGTAGCAAGAAGAGGGGTCTTTCGTGAGAGAGAATTTATGAGCCAAGGAGACAGTGGGAGGCAAATTGATCTTGAAGAAATTCAAGAAGCAATTGGTGAAGGAACCTCAGACACTAGCAGTCAACCTGAGGAGGAAACTCCTGTTGAGCAAGCTGACATGTCTATACCTCCGAGGCGTTCCACACGGGTTAGGAACAAACATTCGTTTTATTATGGCTTTCATATTACTACGGAAGGTGATACGTTTATCAGCGATAGTACACTAGTAAATTTGGATGAATCTAGCAGTGTTAAGGAAGCCATGGCAGGCCCGGAGTCTGCTAAATGGAAGGAGGCTATGGACAGCGAGATACAGTCCATGTATGACAATCAAGTTTGGAACTTGGTTGACCATGTACCAGGCCGTAAAACAGTCGGGTGCAAATGGATCTTCAAGAAGAAGACCGACATGGAAGAAAAAGTGCATACTTATAAGGCTCGACTGGTTGCGAAGGGTTTTACTCAGACTCAAGGTATTGATTATGATGAAACTTTCTCGCTGGTAGCCAAGATTAAGTCTATTAGGGTTATGCTAGCCATTGCAGCATTTCATGATTATGAGATATGGCAAATGGATGTCAAAACCGCTTTCCTTAATGGAAAGTTGGTTGAGGATGTGTATATGAATCAGCCAGAGGGTTTTGTCAGTGCAGAGTACCCTAATAGAGTATGCAAGCTTGAGAAATCCATTTATGGATTAAAACAAGCATCTCGTAGCTGGAATATTTGTTTTGATGAGAAGGTCAAAGAGTTTGGCTTCTCGAGAAGCGAAGATGAGTCTTGCGTGTATATCAGAGCTAGTGGGAGTATAGTTAGCTTCTTGGTACTGTATGTGGATGACATACTACTTATAGGAAATGACATCCCAACCTTGCAGGAGGTTAAGTCCTGGCTTGGGAAGTGCTTTGCTATGAAGGACCTAGGGGAGGCTGCCTATATCATAGGGATAAGGATATTAAGAGAAAAGAGTAAAAGACTAATTGGACTTAGTCAGAGTACTTACTTGGATAAGGTGTTGAATAGGTTCAACATGCAGAATTCCAAGAGAGGAGATTTACCGATCCAAAGCAATGCCAAACTAAGTAAGACTCAGAGTCCGAGTACAGAGGCAGAGATAGCTAAGATGCGCCAACTACCGTATGCTTCCGCTGTTGGCTCGATCATGTATGCTATGACTTGTACCCGCCCTGATGTGGCATTTGCTTTGAGCATGGTCAGCAGGTATCAGGGGAACCCTGGCAAGGCTCATTGGACCGCGGTAAAGAACATTCTCAAGTATCTGCGGAGGACTAAGGATTGGATCCTTACCCTTGGTGGGAGTGATGACTTGAGAATATTAGGGTATAGTGATGCTGGTTTTCAGACTGATAGGGATAACTTCCGCTCTCAGTCGGGCTGGATCTTTACCTTAAATGGAGGGGCAATTTCTTGGAAGAGTTCCAAGCAGGAGACGGTGGCTGATTCGACTTGTGAATCAGAGTATATAGCAGCGAGTGAAGCAGCAAAGGAGGCGATATGGCTAAAAAACTTCATCGGAGACCTTGGAGTTGTACCAGCTATTAAAGAACCTATGGAGATTTTCTGTGACAACAATAGTGCGGTTGCCTTAGCCAAGGAACCGAGAGATCATGGCAGATCCCGACACATTGACAGAAAATATCACTTCATAAGACACAAGATTGAAGAAGGACTCCTCGTGGCAAGGAGGATATCGTCGGATGAAAATCCTGCAGATCCCCTTATGAAGGGACTGACGAGGGATAAGCATTTTCAGCATGCAAGGCGCATCGGGCTGAGGGACGATATTAGTTTTACAGATTAGATAGATTTCCTGAAACTTGTAAAATGTAATCGACGTTTGATGATGAATAAAATTTGTGATTTATTTATGAGTAAAGTGTTACTATCATTGTCAATTATTTACTATTGTTTCAGTTTTGCATGTTTTGACTTCCAGAATAATTAATTTATTCAAACCTCCACAATCGGTCATACGTCGGAAGTAGGTATGAATCAAGATTGTCGTGAATTGGGTTTGTAGATGGCTAAAGGTGTTTAGACATGGCAATGGTTGCTGCAACATTCATGAGTACTCATAAGTTATGAGTATTGGTATAAACCCACGCTCACTTGTATCACTTCATGGAATTTATCTCGAGTGATCGTGAGACGATAATATCATATAAGTCTTCAAACCTAGAGATATGAGTTGTTACCTATGAGTTGGCTGTGCATTGATTGCACGAGACCACATCAGTAACTTGATGTTGTAAAACGTGCCTTTGTGTACAATTCAACAAGTAGTAGAACAAGCATATGAGTCGAAGTTTATCTGCTCCTTCTAGAAATAGAAGCGATATCTGGGCCCCTCGATGTTTTTGTGTTGACCCATGTACCGGGCCCGGTCAGAACTAAACTGATGTGTTCAGTGAAGTTCTTAGTCAAACAAATCGGAAATCGAGAAACAACTTCCAGACAATAAGCAAGACATAGTTCCATGTGTTTGTCCGGCTGGTATCAAGAGAACAGAGGATTATATGATCACTTGTCTTAAAATGCGCTTCATAGTTCAACGGAGTTTTCGAGAGCTACGATTGCTGGTTGGTTCCTGAAGCTATATAGGCAAATAGAGTTATTAGACTTATCCAAGTGGGAGTCTATTGGATAAGGTGTCTAAGTCCATAAATTATTTGGTATATACTTTACCCGACCGGCATGGTCCATTTGGGTTGCATCTCATCCAAACTATTTATGGATAATTTTATGAGAGTTATACACATATGTTTATTAATATATTATAAGTTATAATATATTAATATGAAGTTATGTTATTTAATTAGTATTAGTCTTAAATTAATTATGAATTAATTTAGAGATTAAAAGAAAGACTAATTAGATTATGGGCTATTGATTTTATATGGTGTGGGCTAACACTCATTTGTTAATGGGCTAGGCTTTGATGGAAGTCCATGGATGATCCATGGAGCTTTTAACCCATGGATCCTTGGAAAGGAAAAGTCATGGGTTATTAGGGTTTCACCCTAACCATGTACACTATATAAGCATGCTTATGGTGCATGAAAAGTGAACTAGTGAACTAGTGTGTGTGTGCTTGTGTGTGGCCAAAATATACAAGTGTGTATACTCTCTCAAAGTTTTCCAAGAGTTTGTGGTGTTTTGTGATTCCATTTGAGGCATTCACACTATTGGTGCTTGGCCCTCAAACTCCTCAAGAACCAAACTCATCAAAAAGGTATGTAATCTCTTCTAACTTTTTATGTTGAAATGTTCCCCATGCCATGTTAGATAGGTTATAAACCTTGGAAAATTATTATTTTGCATGTATTTAGACAAACATAGATCCAAGGTTTATTAGGGTTGCATGCACACTTAGGAAGTGTTAGATTGCTCAAAACCCAACACATATAACATCCACCCTTATCCGCTTAAGTGTACCCCCACCTTGTAAATCACTCGAGGCATTCACAATGAACTTCCTGACTCGAGACTCCATAACCGACACCCAATCCTGGTCACCAAACCCAACCCGCAAACAAACATGATCTATAATGCAACACTCTCCAAGAGGCTCCCTGAGGTACAATTGATACTCCTAACAACCCTTAAATGCTCATTTTATCCAACACGCTGGTTCGGGAGTCTCCCGATTCCCAAGAATGCACCCACACAGAAAGTACCACATGCAGAAAATATAAATAACTATGATCACTGGGCCTACATACACTCCTCACAATAATATCTAATAAACTTGCCACAAAACACACCCTTAAGAATCCCATAACCTTACCCAAAAGGGGCGAAGCAGCAGAGTTCTATCGAAATGACAAACCTCAAACATTAACTGAATATATCCTCGTCATCGATCCAAAACAAGACCCCCATAACTTGTTTGAGACTAAACAAACCCCAACAATATGTAACTATCTCGATAAAGTTTTTAAGGTCACCCAGAAATGTTGCTAAAACTCTATTTGGGTCCCTCCTAATACCAACCCTACCAGCCCAATGTAACGTCCCAAAATTCGTACCAAAAATTATGTTTAAATCATTACAAAAACTATATTCATGAAAAACATATCATAAGTCATAACATGAATTCAGAGTATCATTTCCAAAACATATGTTCATTATTAGAGTAAAATATCCCAGGCTGACTAATCTATGGTGTGTGCCATGCGATCACCCCAAGCTCTTCCCTCCGCTACCGGAAGTACCTGAAATCAAAACTAAAAACCGTAAGCACGAAAATTAGTGAGTTCCCCAACCTACCACATACCCTGTATAAACACATACAGCATATTCTGGGCCTCGCCCGCTACAACGGCCCCGCCGCTCCAGGCCCCGCCTGGCTTCGAGCCCCGCTTGGATACAGATCTGTTTCACATAGGCCTCGTCTGTCACTAGGGCTCGCCCACTAACATATACTAACACATAAGCATAACACAACATATAAGCATATCACAACACATAAGCTAAACATATCCTAATGGACCCTGTCCTAAGGCCTCGCCTATCTTGGGCCTCGCCCTTGTCCTGCTACTGATGAGTCATGGAACCCTGTTCACACTCCTACTGATAGTGAGATACGGGCCCAGCCCATACTCACTCTTGCCCTAACTTGGGCCTCGCCCCTGTTCTGCTGCTAATGAGATGTGGAACACCGTCCACACCCTGCTATTGGTGAGATACGGGACCTCGCCGACACTCACCTCCCTACCAGGCACAGACATGTATCACACAGACAACAAGTATAAACTATCATATAAACCATTCCTTGGGCACCCACCCGCTATCATTGGACCTTGGTCCTGAATATCATTCTAGCATATTGCGCCTAGGGCTAACCCCCGGGTCTTCCTACTCATAACTAATCCAAGTTTTAACTCGAAGGGTTTGGGGTTTCGCGACTTGACTCGCCGAGTCCAAGAACAGACTCGCCGAGTCCAAGGCAATCTTCAACAGAGTCGCCGAGTTGTTCTTCCAACTCATCGAGTTCCTGCCTATCTTCAACCAACTCGCTGAGTCCACCCATGTGACTCATCGAGTCGCTTCAGTCTTAATCCATACAGTGGCTTTTCGAGCCATGCAGGGGCTCCAAACTGTAGATCCACTCTTCCCAAGTCTATTCCTCACGTAAAGCTGCAAACTTTACGTGAAACCAAAGAGATATGAGCTTAAAACACTTTAGGGCTAGGGCTTGGGGAAAAGATGCTTTACCAACACACCAAAAACTGGTACTTTATGGGTCTCTAGGCCAAGACACACCTACGGCTGAAGGGATCCATCTTGACGACGTCCAAATCCCGAAATGCATCATACTTGGTCCAAAATCTCATAAGGAGGGACATGAAGAGATCTAAAAAATAACAAGACAAGGAAGGAACTTGGTTACCAAAATGAGCAGAAAAAGAGATGAATCTTCTGGATCCACAACATTCCTCTTGAAACCTCAACTCCTTCTTCTCCTTCTAGGGTTCAAGAACACTTAAATCCTTCAATATCGGCTCACCCACTTAAAGAGAGCACTAGGGTTTCGTGGGATAACTTCTAGACAATGGGGGCTACAAATGAGGCCGATAGAAGGAGAATGAGATGTTTAAATAGTGCACAAAGTCCCAGATTTAGGGTTTCCCAATTTAGACCGGACTCGCCGAGTCCCCTTTTCCGACTCGCCGAGTCGGTTACTTAATCGATCCCCCGGATCCCGCTCCGACTCGCCGAGTTCCTCCTTGGACTCGACGAGTTAAACCTTTAAGTTAGGGTTTTCCTTTCCTTTCTTGTTCTTTCTGATTATGGGTGTTACAACTCTCCCCCACGTAAACTAAACTTCGTCCTCGAAGTTTCTCTACGGCCAATCACACTGCAATCTACTTTCAACACTCTTCTTGGTAGACCTAACATCCGCTGACTATCTTCGCTGGCCTTCCGCCCGGTCATTATGACTAACATTACTCCTTACGGATAATAATCTCAGGTCAACTCTGACCTTGAACATTTTGGGAACACAACTTACTCTACTAACAATCTTTCTGGTACTCCCTGAGTACTGAAACTAAACCGATAGGGGTTCACCCGACATTCCTTGTGCGTTTTCTGGCCTTCCCAAGGCAACATTCCATGACTAACTACTTCCTCTGCCACTGTGAAGATCCTATCCTTCACCAACTCCATTACCCCCGCTACTTCCAGTACGGGTCATTACCGCCAGTATCCACTAGACACTTCTCACAACTATAACTTGGTGTTGAGCACCCCTCGATCAACTAACTGAGTTCCACAATAGCTGCTTACCAACACTGCCACTGACTGAAAATTTCTACTGTCCCTTATCTGCCTTCCGGCTGAACCAAGACCACCCTGGTCCCTACTGATCTATCAATATCTGGATTACCGGCTCCCACCGGTTACTAGCTCCAACACAAACTCCTTGTCGCTCCCAGCGACTTCCGAGGAGACTTAGGCTACCTAATACCGCCCTCTCTACTCTGCCATTCTGGCGCTACAAGTCCTGGGATCCCCGATCCCTTAACTTGGCCCTAAGGTCTTTACCAGGTCCCACCTGTGCTACTACAAGCTCACGGGCCTTGCCCACGGGTCTCACCCGAACCATACTACTGAGTAACACTGCTCTCAGGTCTCACCTATACTACTACTCTCATACGGGCCTCGCCCACGGGTCTCACCCAACTACATCCTGGAGCGGCCTATCCCAAGGTCTCACCTCTCTAGGGCTATACAGGCAAGCGCCCTACTATTCTCAGCCACTACTTATTCTTGATTCCTACCCGGATCATTAGGAGGTAAGGGCCTCGCCCCAACTCCGCTAACTAGGAGTTACGGGCCTCCACCCACACTCCGCTAACTAAGCTGCTAGGGAATGCTACGGCTTACCCGCAGTCTTACAACACCTTCCACCACTGATGGCTAGTGAATGCTACGGCTGCCCCGTAGTCTTACAACACTTCCACCACTGACTGCTAATACAAAAGTATCCCATGCTATCAGTTCTCAAGGTCCCCATCCCGACTCACACGAGTCCTACAGGTGATCCTCCATCATGAAATTCCAACCAGATACTAACCATCTCGATTATATGAACTAATTGTTGGGAAGTCTCTCAAACTCCCAACCAGATACGCGCTCTTACCATTGTACACTCGGTGGGTTCTGCCCCACTTTGATCCTACTTATACTTCACTACTCAATGCTTGAGAAGAATTCCTAATATTCTCCGCTATACCGCAAACAATCTGCTGATGAACCAAGCTTGCCACACCTAGGGATCTAACCAATTCGTTACTCGATAACGCCTTCCTGAATCCAGAGGGACACTACTGAGTCCCACATAAGCATGCTATAGCTACTGCATTCTAAGTGACTCTTTCCAATAGGGCACAACCCCTAACTACCATTATACTAACTCAGGCATGCAGATGGCATATGACAAAAACACAAGCAAACCACACAATTCTGAAATACTTACATCCATAACGATGTTGAACCATAACAATATACTCATGAACAAAAGAAAATTTTTAGAGAAGCAAAAGACACACACCTGCAACGTCCGGCGCTGCCCGCGCCTCCATGGTAGTCATCTAAAAAGCCATGCCTCCTACCGCAAGCGCCTCTGCTCGGCCCTGACGGCCGTTTTTGATCCTCAAAGTTGCAAGGGCAGGTGCTATCACTCGTCCTGCCGAAAACATATTGTGGCACTTGGCCTTCTTGTGGCCCCGCTGACTGTAATGGAAACATATCAAGTCTGATCCCTATGTGGTGGTAGCAGTACAATCCCTGCTAAGATGACCATTCCGGCCGCACTTGAAGCAGCCCGAATCTCCACCACTACCACTCCTACACGCACCCTCGTGCATCATGCCGCACCTCCTACATCGGCCGCGACTCTGGTAATCCCTCGATCTTGAATCTGTCCACTTGGGCCTTTTACCCAAACCTGTGACTGCCTGAACCTCATCCGGCTTCCTCTTCCGGATCTGCTCCAAATCAATCTCCCTCTCTCTAGCTCTTGCGATCATATCCTCCAACATTTTGCAGCTGGACCTGCTCACAAACTTCCTGATGTCATCCCTCAACATCTCGTGATATCGGGCCTTCTTCATCTCCTCATCCATGACATACTGCAGTACAAGAAGATCCCTCTCCCTGAACTTGGCGGTGATCTTCGCCACAGTCTCAGTGGTCTGTGCCAAATCCTGAAACTCCCGTGCCAACTGCTGCACCTCAATAGTCGGTGAGAACTCAGCCCTGAACCTGGCTGAAAAATCACTCCATGTCATCACGTCCAACGCGGCATCATCCCCCAAAGCATGACCAATCTCTTCCCACCAATCCCTCGCTCCGTCCTTCAGAAGACAGGAGGCGAGTCTGACCTTGTCCCCCTCGGGACACCGACTCGTACGAAATGCATTAGCGACATCGGCCAACCACCTGCTGCTAGCAATGGGATCCCTAACCCCATGATAATCTGGCGCTCCGCAAGCTCTAAACTCTCTATGAATGTCAAAGTACGAGCTCCCATCAAAGCCATCATCTTTGTATGGAAGGCTCCCAGCCTCTCATCCAAAACCTCCAGTATACCCTCCTTGACTGTGCCAAGGATCACAGGAGACTGATCTAGTATGTTGCGCGTAACCTCTGCTGATATAAACACTCTCATACGCTCCTCGTGCTGCTTGGTCCCTGAACCCGAGCCTGATCCCTCTCCGGCGCCTGATCCGCCCACTGGTCTCTCTCGCAATATCACCATGCTCAAAACATATCGCAATACTACCAGAATACTCATTACTACTGAGGGATCATACACACACTACAAGCTCCCCGGTCTCGTCTCGGCCTTTCTCGAATCGAGTATGGATCCTCTGCTTTCAGTAGTCCGGCCCCAAACTACCTTCCACATCTATTCGTACTTTCCTCAAGAACTGCTTCGACTCCACCAGGTCCCTTTTCTACTACTACTGCTACCAGCACTATCTCATCCTAGGCTTACCCTAGGGAAACCTCTGACTCTTATCGAACCAGCCCTCAGCCATTGAAGGCCTCCTTGTGATGCCAATTAGCCATCACTTGAATACCATCACATGTGACGAGGCTCAGATAATCCTTCGAGTAAAAGACTCGTCCCTACAACGGTTGGACTCAGACAAGAGCTGCGCAATAGGGCCAAATCCAGTACTCTGAGATTATTCAACCCTGATCACATGCGACGTGACGTATTCACCTAATGGCTAACTCCCATCACTCAGAATCCCACAATGCACAAAGCAAGCAACATTCAGACAAGGGAAAATCTAACCATAACATACTCAAGCAATCATAATCTCATATCAAGAATCTGTACTAGCATGCAACATAAGCTCATAAACTCAGGCATAACCTAAACAGACTATCCTACTACTGTCTAATCAGCACTATCATGCAACTCAAAGCACATATAACAGGAACATAAGGCATCCTCCCTAGATCCTTAGTCCTAATCTATCATGTTATTCTACTAATTGATAATCATAACATAAACTTGTATGGGTATTTTGGGGTACTTACTTGAGCTCGGTTGATTGCATGCACCACACCCTTTTCTCTTATCAAAATTCTTTTCTTTCTGAATTTTTCTCGCTTTTCTAAAATTGGTTCTTTTCTAGAAACTCTTTTTACAAAACTGTCTTTCCATTTTGAAAACTTTTAAACCAATCCCTTAGTTTGAGTTCAGACACACCCGAGAGTATGTCCAAATCCCTCAAACCAAGGCTCTGATACCAACTTGTAACGTCCCAAAATTCATACCAAATTTTTTTAAATCATTACCAAAACCGTATTCATGAAAAACATATCATAAGTCATAACATAAATTCAGAGTATCATTTCCAAAACATATGTTCATTATCAGAGTAAAACATCCCCAGGCTGACTAATCTATGGTGTGTGCCATGCAATCACCCCGAGCTCTTCCCTCCGCTACCGGAAGTACCTGAAATCAAAACTGATATCCGTAAGCACGAAGCTTAGTGAGTTCCCCAACCTACCACATACCCTGTATAAACACATACAGCATATTTTGGGCCACGCCCGGTACTTCGGGCCTCGCCCACTACAACTTCCCCGCCGCTCCAGCCCCTCCTGGCTTCGAGCCCCGCTCGGATACATATCTGTTTCACATAGGCCTCGCCTGTCACTGGGCCTCGCCCGCTAACATATACTAACACATAAGCATAACACAACATATAAGCATATCACAACACATAAGCTAAACATATACTAATGGAACCTGTCCTAAGGCCTCGCCTATCTTGGGCCTCGCCCTTGTCCTGCTACTGATGAGTCATGGAACCCCGTCCACACTCCTACTGATAGTGAGATATGGGCCCAGCCCACACTCACTCTTGCCCTAACTTAGGCCTCGCCCCTGTTCTGCTGCTAATGAGATGTGGAACACCGTCCACACCCTGCTATTGGTGAGATACGGGACGTCGCCCACACTCACCTCCATACCAGGCACACACATGTATCACACAGACAACAAGTATAAACTATCATATAAACCATTCCTTGGGCACCCCCTCGCTATCATTGGACCTTGGTCCTTAATATCATTCTAGCATACTGCGCCTAGGGCTAACCCCCAGGTCTTCCTACTTATAACTACATGGGCCAGCATTGTGGCCGTAGACCCATTCACACAAAGGGAAACTCACCTCGAACTGCTGAACTTCTGCTGCTACTGTCTGCCTGATGTCCGACAATTCTCTGAACCGCTGTTCCACTAGCTCCCCGAGCTACCAATATCAATACAACACTCAGCCTAACTGTCCTCCAAAAGTCATCTAAGTCAACCCTGGTTAAAGTCCAAGTCCTGGTCAAAGTCAACCTTCCAGGTCAACCCTACTCGCCAAGTCTGCTTACTGACTCGCCGAGTTCCTAGGCTCAAAATCCTTTCATTTGCGACTCGACTCGCCGAGTCAGCCCCTGACTCGCCGGGTCTACTGATTTCCGAGTTTTGGCCTGACCAACTCACTGAGTCCCCACTCAACTCACTGATCCGAGTTTTAACTCGAAGGGTTTGGGGTTTCGTGACTTGACTCGCCGAGTCCAAGGCAATCTTCAACAGACTCGCCGAGTTGTTCTTCTAACTCGTCGAGTTCCTACCTATCTTCAACCAACTCGCCGAGTCCACCCATGTGACTCGTCGAGTCGCTTCAGTTCTTAATCCATACAGTGGCTTTTCGATCCATGCAGGGACTCCAAACTGTAGATCCACTCTTTCCAAGTCTATTCCTCACGTAAAGTTGCAAACTTACGTGAAACCAAAGAGATATGAGCTTAAAATACTTTAGGGCTAGGGCTTGGGGAAAAGATGCTTAACCAACACACCAAAAACTAATATTTTATGGGTCTCTAGGCCAAGACACACCTAAGGCTGAAGGGATCCATCTTGAGGACGTCCAAATCCCGAAATGCCTCATACTTGGTCCAAAATCTCATAAAGAGGGACATGAAGAGATCTAACAAATAACAAGACAAGGAAGGACCTTGGTTACCAAAATAAGCAGCAAAAGAGATGAATCTTCTGGATCCACAACCTTCCTCTTGAACCCTCAACTCCTTCTACTTCTAGGCTTCAAGAACACTTAAATCCTTCAATATTGTCTCACACACTCAAAGAGAGCACTAGGGTTTCGTGCGATAACTTCTGGACAATGGGGGCTACAAATGAGGCTGATAGAAGGAGAATGAGATGTTTAAATAGTGCACAAAGTCCCGGATTTAGGGTTTCCCAATTCAGAACGGACTCGCCGAGTCCCTTTTCCGACTCGTCGAGTCTGTTACTTAATCGATCCCCCGGATCCCGCTCCGACTCGCCGAGTTCCTCCTTGGACTCGACAAGTTGACCCTTTAACTTAGGGTTTTCCTTTCCTTTCTTGGTCTTTCTGATTATGGGTGTTACACCCAACATGCCAAAAATAGATTCCATGCAGATCTAAGACCCTGTCCAAAGAAATGAGCAACATTGCCCCAAATTCTAGACTCCCCATTACTAAGGACATCTTCCAAACTCGGGTAGATCTTGACGATAAGTTGATGACTACGTTGAACTTCAACTTATATAGCTCAGAACTTCCGAAGAATCTCCTCTTGATGATGTATGAAATGATTAATGATCGAGAATGCATTGACACCCAATCTAGAGGACCAAAACCCACACAGAGTTGAACATACCCATCTCTGAAACTTATTTACCAATCGACAACTACCCAATCCAGACTGCAGTAGCATTCTATACAACAAGATGGCAAGTCCCTCAACAACTCGATACTCAACCTGAGCTATCCTAGCGCCTCCTTGTCTATTCGTTAGCATCCCAAAAGGAACCAATGGCTATGACGATATCCTTGACCAACTACTTCCTGATACAAGATAACTCGTATATTTCCGAAATCGATACATCCGATAGCCACTTGCTCTACACCTCTTACTTGACCAAAAATTAAACTAAATCTGGCATACTTGCACTGCAGATCCCTATGAACTATTCATTTGACATTACAACTTGAACTGGTCAATAATCCTCCAATCATAATACCCAATTGTCAATTCGTTGTGAAATCATCCAAAAATACCAAAAGGCATCATCTGGTGTGAACCATCCTTCTTCTTGATGAACAGAATCGATGCTCCCGCAAAAAAACTGCTCGGTATGATGAGCTGCTTGCCTAGCAACTCCTGAAGCTAAGAGGACAACTCATGTATCTCTGGAGGTGCCAATTGGTATGACGCTTTGGAAATCGGAGCAACACCTAAGACTAAATCAATCCTGACACCCTTCTCCATAGGTAATTAGTTCTCCCCAACTTGGGATTCGAACCACCAGATACTGACCTTTGCAGTCTATCATAGCACCAAATCTGCTCAGCCAATCCATCCTTACTATAGCGTACATGTCCCCCTATGGGGATAGGAGTCAAATCAATCGATTAGCCACCCCGAAGATTTCCCAGACACAACCCTGACTCCTTTCAGCCTATAGATGCTAGCATAACGATTCTAACAAGCTACTACAAGAATGGCTATACATACAAAATTTAAACCGAGGAATAAAATTTCATACCTGAGATTTCTTGCGCTTCAACCTTGACCTGAAGCAAGTCGGTGTACATCAGGGCTTGCATTCCCTCTGCTACCCATAAAGGACAATCGGGTTTGAGATGGGCTGGCTAGTAATAGTGGAAACACATCTGATCCTTCTTGCATTTGCAAAGAACATGCCCTCTCTTTCCATAATTGTAGCATTTAAATTTATGACATGCAATCCATGGGTTTCCCCACACTTCCCACAGATATCATAGCTCCCTTGGCTACCAGTACCCAAGTTAGCAGCCTCAGTCTCCTCCGCCGTTGTTCAATGAGTCCTCCTCTTTCGTAGTAGTGTCCCTTCATCGCGATCTATGCCAGTAGTCATCTCAGCAGCACCTCTTACAGACTGCAAGGTTGCAGCTTTTTCCTCGAACTTGGGAGTTAACCTACCAGTCATCAAATCTACGATACTAGACAACTCTTCCTATAATATCTATGAAACCTCAGTGGTAATCAATTTTCGAATCTAATCAACAGTCAAATCCTGACCATCAACTCCAGATACTGAACTAGATCCCTTTGCGACCTCCATACTTAAAAGAATCAAGAATTGATGGGTTTTGTATACTACAACATCTTATGGTGCACATACAAGCCTAAATACCTTGGATCTATGTTTTCACTAATTATACATGCAATTGTCATATACCATACAACATACTAGTTAGGGTAACATACCTTTTATGTAGCTTGAAGTCTTGATGTATTTGGCCTTAAGAGCTTAGCACCAAAAGTATGAATGCCTCAAATGGCTCACAACTAACCTAGAACAAATGTGGCTCTTTGAGAGAGAATTCATTCCACTCCAAAATCAACTCCATGAGCTCCAAGAACTACAAGTAGCGATTTTGGCTATGGAGTGACCTATTTATATGTAGGATTCCAAGAGTCATGGGTATAACCCAAATCCATACCCATGGGTATTGTGATCCATGGTTCATGTGGCCCAACTCTTTATGTATCCATACATAAACTTGGTCCAACATGGATCATAAGCCCAACGCATAAAAATATAACTAATTACCATAATTAGTCCCCATAGATTTAATTAGTCTCTTTTGATCACTAAATTAATTCTTGATCAATATTAATTAAAACATATGATTTCATATTAATATATTAGAAATTATAATATATTAATAAATCATATATAACCTTCTCTCAAGAGTCCATCCTAACAAATAGTCCAGGTGTTATGCAACCCAAATGGACCATGCTACTCTTGGGTCGAGTACATACCAATAATAGTTATGGGCTTACAGTTCTAATCCAACAATCTCCCACTTGGATAAGTCTGAAACTATTATTGAAAATATGACTCCAAGATCCCGACTAGAAATTGTAGCTCTTAAAAGCCGCTGTCGAACTCTGATCTAGTCAATGGCATGTCAATTAGATAAGGATCATATATTCCTCCATTCTAGATATCATATGGACTGAGACATGGATTATAATCATTCTCTCTGTCCATCTATTGTTTCCCAATTTTTGATTTATGATGACCAACTAATTTAACAAATCAAATCAGTCCAGGCCCGCCCGAGCACTTACGTTTGTCATCACCAAATCATCGAGGGGCCTACAAATATCGCTTTTATCCCTCCAAGTTTAAAAGGAATGGATAAACTTTGACCCAAATGTTTGCTTGTACTTACTCATCAAATTACACACAACGATATGTTTTATAACAACCAAGTTACTGGTTGCGTTTACATATGTCAATGTGTAACCGACACGCAACTACAACTCACACGTTTCCATTTCAAGAATATAAGATATTATCGTCTCATGATCACTCCTAATAAAATCCATGAAGTGATTCAAATAAGCGTGGGTTTATTCCAATACTCGAATCTTATTCCAGGAGCACTCATGAATACTGCAGCTATGTCTAGGCCACCTAGACAAACTCTCAATACCTACTTCCAAAGTATGATTGTTTGTGGAGAGTTTGAATAACCTAGTGATTCGGGAAGTCAAAACATGCAAAGTGAAACACAAGAATAATACTAATCCTATATGGCCCCAATCACTTTTAAGAGTAAATAAAACACATTTTATTTAAACACCATATTGATTACTCATTATTCATTGTATAATGTTTCGAATAATCAACTTTATACTTGAATCAAAAACAATAGTCATGCCATGCTCCAAGCATGCACACTATGTTTGTCCGAATAATAGCCATGCCATACACCAAGTATGCACACTATGTTTGTCTATGATCTGTACTTTGTGTAATAGATCAATTGAACATAATTCCAATAATTCTCATTTCACAATCCCAAATCCTTATCGTAAATGTATGAATTCCAAATTCCTGCAATTTACCGAAATCCGTTAGATTCTGAACTTATGTGCATCGATCCTCTTGTAATGACTATGCATAAATCACAAAGACTTGTCAACAGACATTACAGAGTATTCCAATGGATAGCGATTCCATGGAAACAAAGTCTCAAATTCAAAGTACATTCCTTTGAACATCCTTCTTGCATTAAGTTTTCTAATCTTACACAAATTTAATGGATAACTTCAACCTATGAAACATTTCCATATTCCCATTCTGACTATCACTTCTGAATAAGAGTTGCCTCTTTTCAGAATATGTCAATATGTCCTTTCCAAAAATGTACACCATACTTCCAACTGTCCATGAGCAACCAATCTTTGGTAAACCTCAGATTGTCCTTGACGATTGGTTAATCATTTTAGTCATATCCAATTCTATACCTTTTCCCCTCTTAATGCGCTAGGAATTTGGAAAATTTAGAAATGATAAAGCACATGTAATCGATCATGTATCCAAAGCATATGGGACACGATTCATGATGTCTCACATAAAGACATGATCCTAGACTAGTCTGTTGCTACAATATTTTTTATTTTCCATTTTTTCATAATATGACTATGAAGACGGATGTCGTAATCATAATCGAATTTTGAGAACGCAATATATATAATTTCCTTATGTTGAACCATTCCAACATAAAATTCATATATATATATATATATATATATATATATATATATATATATATATATCCTTGACTAAATATGATTAAAATCTCAATCTAAACTTTTAGAATTCAAATGAAGTATAATTTCCTCTCCCTTAATTATAGAAAAACAACTTTTTCAAAATTGAAACTTTTGTTTTCTATAATTAACATTGCTAACTTGCAACACTTATCATAATAATCATGCTCCCACTAACATGATAATTACTAGCATAACAATTATGCTCCCACTAGCTTTGATGCGTACTCATAAATCAGTTGGACTTCTAGAAATCAGTACTTTATTGATTTTCTTACCAAAGTTCAGATTTCTGATACGAGTTGCTTTGATAAGAATTTATCAAAATCATACACCTTTCCTTAGATAGCTCACATGTGTGTCTAAACAATTTTTAGAACTATGAAAAGGGATGTCGTAATCATAGTCTCAATTTTTTTAGACCTTTGCGATTTCTCACAAGTCCATCTTAGTGTGCCGGTTAACCACACAAGCTCCACTAACGACTTTGAGAATGCAAATATCACAATTGCTATCTACTTAAATTCTACTTAGTGAAAGCATTTCATCACCATCATTTTCATGAATCGGAGAGAAACCTTATGACACTTACACTTTATGGTGTATGTGTTCCTATCCATGTGAATTTTTCAAAAACATAAGCAAGAGAGGAGGTTATTGACAAATCCAAACTCATATGGACTGAACTTGTTCAATCTTAACTTCTTGCCACCTGGCATCACAAGGGCCTACCATTGCTTCAAAGTAGTTATGCAAACAACTAAGACCTCATAGAACTCACATGCATAGTCAATTTTAACTGGAATGGGCATAGAAACAAGAATATGTCAATATTATAGGCTATAAACCTCAATTCGTGTGCTAGAGATAAACAACAGGTTTTATTCTTGATTAGTTCTTGAAACTTTTCAAGATCTTTAAGACTCCCACTGGCGTCTTGACATATAAGATTCTCTTGTCAAGAACCATTCCTTGACAAAGAAAATATTCAAGAGTTAGTGTGGATTCTTATCAAGAAAAACACTTCACACAATTGGTCTTAGTTGGTCTTTGGTTTATCCAAAACATCACAACTTACCAATTTCAAATGTACAAGAGTAAGAAAACATTTTACTTTACATTTGACAAGTGTTATAAACCTTCTAAAGATTATGTCACTCAAGTTACAATCTTGGAGTATAACTCTAAGACTTGTTTTTGGAACGAAGTATGATTTATCTTTTGATTCAATCATTTCAACATTCACGATTCCTCTTCTTAGTCAAACAAATGCACTAAGATGTCCTTAGAGGATCAATTGTGATATGGTATCTTAACCACTAAGATAATAAGATAATCATAAAACATGATACTAAAGTACTCTCCCATCTTTTCAGATTTGAGAAACTTTTATCATTCTGCCTAATTTGATTCTTCTCATTCGTCCTGTCATACATTGAAACTTTTCCAATGTTTCAGAATTATACTTAAACTTGTAACCACAACCATATTTACTAAACTTTAGTAAATCATGACGAATAGCCTTATCGTTCTTTGTGGTGGACCTGACCAGCGCACAACCAAGTGTGACCGATCCTATAGTCCTTCGTTTGACTCACACGAACATGTGAACAAGGAATTAGTCTTAATTTCCCAAAGATGAAAATTCTCATTCATCACACAATACAAGTTGCATGATCCCAAGTTTCTATCCAACTAAAACTTGGTTGATGAGAATCTTTCCTTATTTGGTAAATTATGATACTACCACAAACGAAAGAATCAAATCCATTTTCAAATGTTGCTATCAATGGAATCATATAAACATCAATTTTTCACAAAAGCCATTGTAAGGAAATTTAAAATAAATAAAATCAAAACTTTTCTTTTATTTAAAATTTGTGGAAAAAAAAACTTATCCTTACAATGCAAATACATATGAAAACTATGTTGTTATCTACTCCTAAGCAATCTATCATAACTCTTAAGCAGTAGCTTAAAATTCTGATCATCGAACCATGCGATCGAAATCCATCTTCGCGATCAGAATCAGCTTACTCTTCTTTTAAGCTTCCTCTCTTTTCTTTGATTCTACGAAACATCAAAATGCGACCTAGTCACATCATGTATTAAGAATCTCCAAATAAGAACTTAATAGAGTTAGATAGTGGACTTTACCCGAAGTAGAGTCAAGCTTTTTGACTTTACCATCATTATGATCTTTTAGGTAAATTTGGCAGCTTCGCAACCAATGTCCCTTTTATTGGAAATAGAAACATATGGACTTTTGGGAATGGTACACTTGACTATCTCAGACTCAGCCTTTCTCTTTACCATTTGGTCAATCAGGTTGACTATGGCCGATCCCTTTCCATTGGGAAGAGAAGACTTTTTTGGACTTCTAATGTCAACATTTTCAATGTTCATGGAAGTTTGGGAAGTAGATCTTCCAATCAAATTTGCTTTACCAGTGCCCTAAATCATTGTTGATTCAGCAGCAACAAGCAAACAAGTAAGATCAATAAAGGTCACATCGCGATCTGTCATCAGGGAGTGACTAAAGAACCAGGTCAACAGCCAGCTACCTCAAGATTTCGACACCCAATTCTCCCATTCTTTCAATATGTAACTTCATCTCCAAGATGTAAGCATATATAGACTTTGCTTGCCAATAGGCATTGAGTGACCTTGAACTTTTCAAGAACTTGTGGGTTAGGGAGAATAATTGGAGGAGGTGAAGGAAGAGAACTATGATTTCCATGATCCAATTTCGAGACATCATCTTCATTAGGAAAGCTTGTTCCAAGAGATTTGGGAAGATCATAGTTATCTGAACCATAAATCTATAATGGGAGAAATTCAAGTTAGTTGATTTAAGTCCTTAATATAACACCCAATATGAAATATTAAGGTTAAGACCCAACACAATATTTTATAACTTAAAAGATGGATGTCGTAATCCAAGCTATATAATATTTGAAGGTAGGCGAATGACGATTCACCAATTTCCACCATGAAAACCTAATAGGGTATTGGGTTTTAATTGGATTGAAACTCCTAGATCTTTTGAGATTCATTGAACTTTTCAATGGCATGTTTAAATCTCGGTTGTGCCCTCTTAAGTTTGTGACTGGGATACCGAGGATCACAAACAAGGTGTGAATAACCATGCAAATTAACTTGGTACCCTTAATTTTTATCACCTACTCGATGTGCTGGTTACCCACACACGCTCCACCAATCTATGATAAACATTAAGTTGCCCTTAGCCACTCTTACTAGTCCATGTTAGTGTGTATGTTACCCACACACGCTTCACCAACGACTTGGTAAGGTACAAAGTGTAATTTCATGGGTTAGCACCAAATTCATATTTTCCTAAGTAACTAAGATTAGGAATTTATAAGTGTTTAGGTACTTAGTATTTATCATTATACTTTTAATGAAGGGAGAATTAATGTATTGTCCTACCCGTTCGGCTAGCGACCCTCCACCAGTCAAGGAAGCGGTGGGTGAGAGTGGATACCCATTAAACTGCCATTTTATAGACAGTAACCTTATCCCCCCCCCTTATAGATCGGCTTAGTAAATGAGGTTTGCTAACGGTAAGACTGACTTTTATATATATATATATATATATATATATATATATATATATATATATATATATATATATATATATATAACCATGAACTATTAATATTATAATAGTTATAAGGGTTGAATTTGAACTTTTAAAATTCTAAGGGTTTAACTTGGAATTAAAGTATTCATGGGGGGAACTTTACAAATTCCAAAACTTGAGGGCAAGTTTTGAACAATTCAAAAACTTTTGATTTCCATAACTTATGAGTTTAAAGTAGTTTAATGGAAAAACTCTTCAAGATCCATAACTTGAGGACAAGTTATAAAAGGCTTTAAAACACTTAAAAAATGAGACTCTTCATTTTCATAACTTATGGAAATCTGATGAGTTTTAAAATTCATAAATGAGACTTTTCATATAACTTGAGGACAAGTTAAAAAAGCAAATTTTATGAACAACTTTTAGATCAATTTGGATCGAAAACAAATTATCACATAATGTTTCTATTAATCTAAACCAACTCATAAGAAGAAGATAATTCATATCATCAATCTTCAAGGAATTAGCATGAACATATAAACTAATACAAATCTTGAAATTATGACGGTTATCTTTGAAATTGGATTAGCATGATCATTACCACATCAAAAACAGGTTTATAAGTTCAAAAACAGCTTCGGGTAATGATTCTAGTCCAATTCCAGCCAAAAACATCGAAAATCTGCACTCAGGGGCTCCGACTCATCAATTGCGGGAACAAACTCGGCGAGTTGGATGAGTTTGTACATGGACTCGGCGAGTCCATCAGTGGACTCGGCGAGTCCACAGTCCAGACAGCCAGTTTTTCGATTTTTTCAGCATTTGCATCAAGTATAATTGAAAACAAGCCTTGGCTCTGATACCACCGATGGTTTTTATATACTACAACATCCTATGGTGCACATACAAGCCTAAATACCTTGGATCTATGCTTTCACTAATTATACATGCAATGATGTTTCCAAGGTATTAAGCCTATAACTAGCATGCAATTGTCATATACCATATAAGATACTACTTAGGGTAACATACCTTTTATGTAGCTTGAACTCTTGATGTATTTGGCCTTAAGAGCTTAGCACCAAAAGTATGAGTGCCTCAAATGGCTCACAGATCACCTAGAAGAAAGGTGGCTCTTTGAGAGAGAATTCATTCCACTCCAAAATCAACTCCAAGAGCTCCAAGAACTACAAGTAGCGATTTTGGCTATGGAGTGACCTATTTATATGTAGGATTCCAAGGGTCATGGGTATAACCCAAATCCATACCCATGGGTATTATGATCCATCGTTCATGTGGCCCAACTCTTTATGTATCCATACATAAACTTGGTCCAACATGGATCATAAGCCCAACACATATAAATATAACAAATTACCATAATTAGTCCTTATAGATTTAATTAGTCTCTTTTGATCACTAAATTAATTCCAAATTAATTCTTGATCAATACTAATTAAAACATATGATTTCATATTAATATATTAGAACTTATAATATATTAATAAATCATATATAACCTTCTCTCAAGAGTCCATCCTAACTAATTGTCCTGGTGTTATGCAACCCAAGTGGACCATGCTACTCTTGGGTCGAGTCCATACCAATAATAGTTATGAGCTTAGACATCTAATCTAACAAGAATATCACAATTACCACAACCGATATTGCTACAACTACATGTCGGGACTATTCCTCGGGATTTGTGACTTCCTTGCAACGCATACGGGTCATGTGCTTTCAGTAGTATGGGTCCATACTACCTTTCACACCTACCCGTATTTGCCTCAAGGATCGTCACAGCCACCCAGAACCCGTACAACAACCAGGATACGCATACAACCTATCCTCACTCACTAGAGAGTGGCTAATCATGGCTCATCTGACCGGATATTCACACACCTACTTTTCCATAATGTCACTCCCAATAATTACTAAAAGTGCACCATGACTACTACATGCTCCCTAGGCCATCTTAGGAGCCACATCTCAACCTACCATCAACTACCTAAATGACCCAACATTGGTACTAGTTAACAACTGCACTAATACAATCTCATGCAACATAACTTAAATAATCTTAGATTAAAAGATTTAACCTTACACGGTTGGACCCAGACAAGAGCTATGCAGTAGGACCAAATCATTTTCCCTAAAATTATTTAACCCATACAACATGTGACTTAATGTATTCAATTAATAGTTAGTTCACACCTGAAGGAGTCATACAATAATCAACAAGAAAACTCTAATGGAAATAAGGCATCATAAATCAAGAAACTCTATTATGCAATTCCTGAAGATCCTTATACTACGACTAGCATAATATTCTAACATAAGCACAATATTATATAACAGTGTGGGTAACTTGGGGTATACTTACTGGCTCCGACTGATTGTACATATCACATCATTTCCTGATTATGTTTTAAAAACAATTTTGAAAATCATTTTTGAAATTTTTGATGTTCCTTAGTTTGAGACTGGATTCACACGAATGTTCCTCCAATTCACTCAAACCAAGGCTCTGATACAAACTTGTAACATCCCAAAAATCATAACAAATTTTAAACTTTTTCAAAACAACCCATTACTTAAAAAGTGTTTGCAAAATCATTGTTTTCAAAATATTATTTGATTCATAGTCTCCCAAGATCCATCAACATAACACCACGGATGAGTACGGTCACACCTTCTCCTTACCACGACCCTTAGAAGTACCTGAAACAAAACTAAAATTATAAGTCAATGCTTAGTGAGTTCCCCCAAAGTACCACAAATTAAACATAACAAACAACAACATGCATAGCTGAGCCTTCAGTCTGAATAGACCGCGTCGCAGGCCCTACAACCTATCTGGACCGCTCTTGAGCCTTCGGCATGACTGGACCGCCTCATAGGGCCTAAAGCCTATCCGGGCCACTCGCCAGGCCTTCGCCTTGACTAGACCGCCTCATAGGGCCTACAGTCTATCCGGATCGCCCCGGGTATCTTGGTCTTTAGCACAAAGCAGGACCACCTCAACATAACCAACCATAATATGCCAACATATAAATAAAAATGCATAGCTAGTATATACATTCAGTCATATAGATCTAACAGATCACCACAACATAATAACATGATATATATACCAGGATACAAATCTAACGAATCACTACAACATAGCAACATCCTATATACCAACATAGAGATGTAATAGATCACTACAACATAATGACATGCTATCATATAACATGATATCCAATCTAATGGGCTAGCCTTGGTGCCTTCGACCCGTAAGTATAGTGAGGAAAACTCATCTCATAGTCTGACGAAGAGATGAACGATAAAATCCTCCAAATACTGGCTCTATAGGTCACCCTATTTGAACAGATAAAGACCAAGACTCAACTATTGCTCAAATACCCAAAATACCCTTAAACCAAACTTGTTTAAAGTCAACAAGTCAACAAAGTCAAGACAGCCGAGTCGACTTATCCGAGTCAAATCAGCCGATTCAACTCAGCTTTGTAAGCGTGGTGTAATCAAGTCTTGACCGGAGTCTAGATGGTTGACCACGTACGCGCTGCGTACTCTAGGTTACGCAGGGTGTATGCCCAAACTTCCCAACTCTTCAATAAGAGCTTAATGCCTTAAGCTCTCACATCTAACTTTCGAATCTAAGGCTAAATTACCCTCAAGATTCATAAAGTTTCCAACTTTATGACTTTTTATGTCCATTAGGTGCCCAATACCCCAAAGTATAACATCTTAATGCATTAAGACCTTTTAAAGAATGCATGGGGCAAAACTAACCATCAAGACCACATTTTTATGACATAACACCCTTCCTAAGGTTTGAAAGGGTGACTTATTGGGTTAAGAACATGACATGCTCAAGAATCACCACTTTAGGACAAAATGTAACTTAATGGAATGAAATGTCTAGATCTACAAGATGGAGTGATAAAGTTGCAAGCTTTATACCTCTTGGAGGTTGCAAACAAGGAGGGGTTCTCAGATCCAAAATGCTTCCATGCTCCAAGCTCTTCTCACCGCCTTCTTCTTCTTCCAGCACACCTCCAAAACACTCATATAGGCTCATAAATGGACTTTTCTCACTTAGGGTTGCTTGAAGACATTTTTTCGCAGAGGGAGACTGAAGAAGAAATAGATATAAGGCTATAATGAGGTTTAAACATGAACCAAACCCTAAAAATTAGTGTTTACCATATCTTCACATACGCCTTGAGTATGAGGTGTACGACCAACGTACTAGGGTGCACCCTAGTAATCCTAGCGTATATAATGTACGCTCAGCGTACTCCACTTAGGTGAAATTACGAAATTGCCATAATAGGCCAATCTAGCAACCTTCCTCACCTCAAGGGTCAAAATTGCAATAATATACAAGCATAGGGTTGAAATTGAAATTTTCTTAACATCAGGATGTTACAAGATATGATGACGATACCATTATTGGAGCATGATTAGGTGGTGTCACACTCACCTGAACCAACGAATACTCATTTTCCTAAGGTTCTAGTACCACTATCCCCCTTGACCCCCAACAAGGAGCCATACTAGGTGGACGATCCATCAAAGTCATCTGAGGAGCCAGTAGGATGAAAGTGGGTCCAAACCCAGACCGGATGGACCCGGACTCGGAAAACCCGGAACCGGTTAACGGGATTTTGTAGAACCAAAAACCGGACCGGTATATAAGAACCAGTTCCGGTTAAAGTGGGTCTAGAACCGGAAAACCCGGAAACATCAAAGTGGTAAGTTGGAACCGGATAAAGTGGGTTTAGAACTGAAAAAAAAAACGGATTTTTTTTGGTAATTACTTACTACTTAGTGGGTTGAATTTAAAAAAATTTCATATTGATATCTCAACTTCGGGGAACCGTAAGACATTGAATATGAAACCAAAATTGACAAAATTATAGTCTAAAATCATGTAAAAACTCTAAACTACACTCTGGAAAAAACCACATGTTAATCTGACTTTAAACGAATGAGATATGCATGTGTTAACATTTTCACAGAATTCAAAGTACAAAAACAAATAGCTGAAAATTTGAAAATTTTCAGCTTTCATATCTCGACTTCGGGGGGCTGTAAGTCATTGAATATTAACCCAAAAATGACAAAATTATAGTCTAAAATCATGTGAAAACTCTAAACTACAAGTTAGAAAAAACCTCATGTCAATCCTACTTCAAACGAATTAGATATGCATGTTTTAAAGCTTTCACAGAATACAAAAAAGCTGAAAAACTTCCATCTTTGATATCTCGACTTTGGGGGACGGTAAATCAATGGATATAAAACTAATAATGACAAATTTATAGTCTAAAATCATGTACAAACTCTAAACTACACGTTAGAAAAAAGCGTATGTCAATCCGACTTGAAACGAATGAGATATGCATGTTTGTTATGGCCCTTAAAAGTGGTTCCGGTTCCTAACACCGGTTCCGGTTCTTAGACCCGGTTTGCCCGGACCTAATGGACCCAAACTCGGAATACCCGCAACCCAAATAAAGCCAATTTTTTAACCCAGAATTGGAACCGGTTGTATATATTACGGTTCTAACGGTTTGGGTTCCGGTCCGGTTTTCCGGTTTTGAATCTCATCCCTAAGTAGAGCCCTTATATGAGCCCTCTATAGACCCTTCGGAGTCTTCCGAAGGGGATGACCCTGATGAGGAGGAGATAGATCCCGCTGAGGAGGAGGTCGATTACTCTGATTACGAGGACGAGGAGGTTGAGGATGACGACAAACATGTAAAGAATGAGGATGGGCATACTGAGGATGAGGTATTCTGAGGAGGAACCAGAAGAAGAGGAGTCAGAGCCCATCATTGAGGAAGAGGCTCCCCTGCCACCACCGTTACGCAATTCATTTTGACTTTTCCATGGTGGCCGATATATGCAGAGCACTCCACCAAAAACCATATCTCTTCGTAGTCTGAAGCAAAGCACTCAACCAACGGCATCTCAGTAGCCCCAATTAGGTCCTCATCACAGATAACTTAACTATAAGAATGGAAAGTCGAGGACATGATACCATTCTAGTTTGAGTTTGAGGAGTCATCAGTAGATCCACCACCTACTCCTCCTCTCGAGGCATCTTCTGATTACGCTATACCTACCCTAAGTGTTCGTATCTCTCGCCACGCCCAACAGATCCACACTGTCAATGATGAACTAAGGATTATTAAAGGGAAAACCAATGGTCTATTTAACATGGTCCAAAGCTTAGAAAATGACCGAAATCTAAATGAGGACATATAGATTGTTTTCGATCGCCGAGATTCTACCCAGATTCAAGATTCAGTTGCTGACCCACAAGGCTCGCAATGACGGAGCTACATGGAGCGGTGGGGGTATTACATCATCCCTAAAAGGGTAAATTACACCAATCGTCCCTCGTACATATGTCAGAAAGCGTGTTTAGTCCCTATTTTCAAAAATTAACTCGGACCGTCCTTTGTTTTGTTTTTTCTTGCTTGCTTAGTCCCTCCGCACATAAAAAGACCATTTTACCCTTATTTATTTATTTATTGATTTATTTATTTTCTATTTACTTGTTATTTATTAATTATTTATTGATTTGTTTATTATACAAAATAAATATTATTGCATTTAAAAAACAGAAATGGGTCGGTACATTTAATCACTCGTTTCCCCCTTCCCTCCCCTCCTTCTTCTTCTTCTTCAATGCATTTCATATCTATTGTTACCACCCACAACGACCGACTTCAATGCTCCGGCAACTCCTTCGGAAAGTCCTAGACATCTACGGTTTCATACAGAGGAGATCGACTCCAAGACACCGACCAAGTCCAGTCTCTATTTTACCCTCTTCTCCTGTTTCCCCTATTCTGATCTCATACTTGCGTCTCTCCAGTTTTAGATTTGGAAATGGAACCATTTGAGTTTCCCCAAATCAAGATTTACCACAGATTGCCCAACACCACCTATCACCGCTAGCACCTATAACACCACCACCTATCACTGCCATGTCCTCCTCCAACCAAATCATAATCTGAAAACCTTGCACCTGGCTTCTTCCTTGATCCGAAACCTTATGCAGAAATCGATTTGGACATATGTGAAGAAGGAGATCAATCTAAACATATGCCGACAACTTCTTCCTCGATCTCAACCTTGCACCCGTCTTCTCATCAATCATCCCTGTATGCTCTTCATTCAATCAGACTTATGGTTTGTATGATTTCCTTACACGTGCATCCAAAAATCCAGATGTAAAAGAGATCCAAAAAATCAATCTAGGTTAAAATCTGACAATCATTGATTGTAAAATTTCCCATACATCGATTGTTTTCTAATAAACAAGTATAATTATAAACAAAATAAAAAAGAGAGAGACCGGCATTCCAATTCGACCATATCTGAAAGGCACTTTGGTACCGATCTGACCGGATCTATAACGGGTTTTAACCCATCTGCAACCCTATATAACCATGGCGTCGGAGATAGTGTTTGTTTCCGCCTCTGATTATAACGCATTCGCCTCTTATTCGAATAAAAAATTAAGAAAAAGTGACAGTTCTACATTGAGAACGGAGAAGAGGGAAAGAGATCGATTGTTCTTCATATCTTTCTGGTGATGGCTTCCCCCCATCACAAAGTCAGATAGAGAGGAGGTAACCTTGCTCTTATGGTGTCTGATTTAGGTTTCGGTTTCATGGTAGCTTTTAAGGTGCATATCGACTTTATGGGTATCTTGAAGCTTGCCAGAAGCATATGATTTTGCTGGCGGGTTCTACAATACTGAAAGAAAATAGAAGGGGGAGATGTAGAGGATGGGTGAAAGTGGGCCCAATTTCCTTCTTTAAATGATAAATAATATTAGATTAATTGAAAAAAATACACAGGGGCATTATTGTCATTTTAAATCTGGTATAGACTAAACCTGCAACAAAATCGTCTTTTAGGGATGAAACATGCAGCTTTAAACCAAACGAGGAACCGTCCGAGTTAATTTTTGAAAATATGGACTAAACGTGCTTTTCGGCACCTGCACGAGGGACGATTCGTGTAATTGACCCTCCCCAAAACAATTGTTTTATACATATAAATAAAATTATTTGTAAACATGTTCTATATAATTGTACCCAAACTAAAAGGATTGTACCATGTTTTTTGATGTCCGAGATATGATAACTATATAAAATATATTTTAACAATGTTTGTATCTCGTATCAAATGTTTGTATCTCGTATCAAAACTTGTGGCCCCGCCATTCCAAGCTTGGATTTCAGGATTTGAGCTCAAGATTTTGGGAATAACGTGGTATTAAAAATTTGGGATCGTGGCATTAAACGTGAAAGTGTAATTCGGTGAAATGCATGTATGCATTGTAGTCTTAGTTGTTAAGGACTAAGGAGTAAGCATATTTTGATGGAAGAAATGGGAGCCAAAAGTAACCAACGAAATTTTTTCTTACCACCCGCACACGTGTCGTCATTTCCTTCTCCAAACTCTTCCATTTATACCTCTCACCAACAATCATTTCTCACTTTCTCCCCAAACCATATTCATCTTCTCCGATTCTAATTCCTGCATCGATTTCCATTAATTCGATTTCAATTCCAACAATCTTGATCCATTATTATATGATTATTGAACAAGAAAACACATATCATCATAAAAAACTAACACAATTTGGAGATAAAAAAAAAAACAATGCATTCTGATCGATCAAACTTCTCCACCGCCGACGATGACTACTCCAACGTCAACGACGAATCCAACCGTATGAGCGATGAGGGTTCTCCGATGATGATGTCACCATGGAATCAGACCCGTCCTTTTCAACCATCTCCTTCGTCCACTTCAAGTCCCGAAAATGCCCTCATCGGCTCTCTGGTCCGGGAGGAAGGCCACATTTACTCCCTTGCCGCCACCGGCGGCCTCCTTTACACCGGATCCGACAGCAAGAATATCCATGTTTGGAAGGACATGAAGTTGTTCACCACATTCAAATCCAACAGTGGTCTGGTGAAGGCTATCATAATCTCCGGCGACAAGATTTTCACCGGACATCAAGACGGAAAGGTTCGAGTTTGGAAATCCAACAGCAAAGACCAAAAAACTCATAAACGCATTGGAACTTTTCCGAAATTCTTCGACATTCTGAAGAGCTCGATGAAGTCCAAGAATTACGTCGAGGTAAAACGCAATCGTACGGCGCTCTGGATCAAACACTGCGACGCCATTTCCTGCCTCAGCATCAACGAAGAAGAAGGCTTGCTTTATTCAGGTTCATGGGACAGAACTTTTAAGGTATGGAAAATGTCGAATTCAAAATGTCTAGAGTCTGTGAAGGCGCACGAAGACGCTGTGAACTCCGTCGTTTCCACCGTCGACAGCCTGGTGTTCACCGGATCGGCGGAGGGGTCGGTGAAGGTGTGGAAGCGAGAAGGGAAGGGGAAGAACATGAAGCATATGTACGTGAAGACGCTATTGGAACAAGAATGCGCGGTGAATGCGTTGGCTTGGTCAAAACCGGGTTCCGTCGTCTACTGCGGGTCGTCGGACGGGGTGGTGAACTTCTGGGAGAAAGAAAACCAGTTTTCACACGGCGGCGTTATGAAGGGGCATAAATTAGCGGTTCTTTGCCTTGCGGTTGTCGGGAACTTGGTGTTTAGTGGATCAGCTGATAAAACGATATGCGTGTGGCGGAGGGAGGTGGCGCAACACACATGTTTGTCGGTTCTGACGGGGCACACCGGACCGGTGAAATGTGTGGCGGTGGAAAGGGAGGCGGAGTCGAGCGCCGCCTATGGGAAATGGGTGGTGTATAGTGGTAGTTTGGATAAATCGGTGAAAGTATGGAGCGTGTCGGAGCAATCGCCGGCGACGACGCAGAATGGGAAAGGTTCCTGGGATTAGATATCGCCGGCGAGCTTTTGACGGAGGGTTTTATAAGTTGTGGGTCCCCATGAGATTTGTTGTTTTTGATTGGTTCGTATAATTCCCACTTTGATTTGAACGGTGGGGATTGGTTTTCAGATGTGGGGCCTGATTGTAAATTAATTTTATATTTGATAGGGATGATAAAATTGCAAAAGAAAACAAAAGAAGAGAAGGAATGACGTTTTTATGTCTCTATTATTATTTTTATTTTATGATGATAACTCACGTGACATTTCTATTACTTTATTCCATAGGAATATTTGATGACGACCCTTGTTCATCTTATGTTTTGTGATTTGGCTTACGACTTTTGTTTTATGGTTCCGATCAAGCTAATTCATGATGGAAAATAATCTATTAGTGTGTGTCTTTATTTTTGTAGTGTTTAGTAATAATGGATACAATTATATTTTATACCATAACATTGCCAAAATGATTAATTTTGTATCCATAACTTGAGAGACTAATTTTGTATGGTTTCTATTTCTTTTCTATGAGGTGTATGGATTTATTCCCTTAGATACTCAAGAGTTATTGATTACCATTCAAGTACTCTCATATAAAACACCATCATCATGGCTATCAAAGGATATATAATTCTTTCCATCAGAAAAATCAGTAAAGGCCCCATTGTGGTAAGAAAGGGATCAAGAATATGGCATCATCTTCTTCAAAGCTAACTCTTCCATGTAAGGAGATTGATTTATGATCAAGCTTTATGTGAAATTGATCATTCATTATGTATGTATAGTCCAACATTTGGTATCATAGCATGGTTTGAACTTAAACTTATTATATCCTGATTTCGTAATTTTGATGACAATATGATTGCTTCACTAAATCATAATTCTTGAGAGTTGAGAGCTACACCTATGTTTGTTTGTTTGTGTTTATGTTTTTTTTTTTTTTTCTTTTTCTTGAGAGCATGTTTATCCATGCGAACAGGGAGTCGCATTTGTCTTGGAACGTTTTGTCTACTTCATTAAGCGACTAGACTCCTGTTTGCTCTAAAGCTCTCATCTGCCCTTTTGTTTTTCAGGAAAAGTTATTTAGGTATAAGCCCTAATCATTTAATTGGGCCTAACTTAAAAGAATATATTGTAGATATGCAATACATCATAAAAAATTCTAAAATTTGCAATAACTATATTACTTACAAAATTAGTTTGATAAGTTTTATATCTCCAATTGCCAACGTGTTTTAAAGGTTGATAATAATAATAATAGTAATAGTAACAGTAATAGTAACAGTAATAATAAATATGGACTTCACCATGTTAGTAGAATATTGTAGTAAGTAGAGTATTTTATTAATATTTTCTTTTTTTTAGCGGCAAGTGAAATTTGATATATGTATAAGATGTAATATACTCACGCAAGTAAATTAAACTGTGGTGGATGATTATGTGTTTATGCCTCAATTCATTTATTTTAATAGAACATTGCATTACATATTTGTATGATCGTTATAATAATTGCATCATTAGTCGCATGGCATTCTAATAAATAATTAAGTGGGTAATACTAACAATTGTATATATGTTAGTAGTATAATAAAACGACTACCACTTTTAACCTTATTTGATGATGCGACAAATTCCATTACAGATTAATGTTTATGAATCCAAAATAATAATAATAAAATAGATAACATTGATTTTATTATTTTGAAGAGCCATTGGCCTCCATTGTAGTCAAAGTAATAGAATTAGAGATCAAATGACCATTAATTTGTATCATATTTGACATGGAGATAGTCATCTTATTTATTTGTGGCTTGCTACTACAATGAATTTAGATAACTTTACTTGCCTTTACTTCTATAAATATAATTAGCTGATCATTTATTAAACTCAATAAGCTATAAAAGTTCAATTCTAAAGATGAGTGGTAACTTTGATGTTAAACTTATATGACTGGACCAAAGAAAACTTGTTTAAGTTTGATATTAGAGTTGATTGAACCCCACATTAAACAATTATTTGAGTTATTGTTCAAGGATCTCAAAGACTAATTGGAAAATGATTCATACAATGATTTTAAGCATAACATGCATAGATATTTTATTTCTATCCAAAGGTGATTGCAATATTTATGTAACGAAGTATAATATTCAGGATGCCATAACATTCAATTGGTGGTCTAGTCAAAGTTAAACTGACAATTGAATAAGGTGTCTATATGACCTATTATTTTGGTGTTAATAATAGATATACTGATATGTTTTAATCTTTGTAATCCCGTTAAATCACATTGTTTACTTCTTTTCATACATTTAGTTAAAATATTGTAATCCTGGTAATATGAATGGCAATGTCCATGTCAATGAGAAACGGAGTTTCAGTGAAGGTCTTAAAGTCGAGTGAAAGTACAAGTAAGCTCGACAATAACGGTTGCAAATTATGTCATAAGAAACAACATAGTTAACGAAAATGTCATATATTAATAAAATGGCTAGCAAAGAAATGTAGCACACATATTTTATGATTTATAAGTCCTTTAATCTTAACATCCCTATAAATACATGGATTGATTATGATTCCATGATATATGTGTATTTTTCATTACACAAATTCCATATAATCCGGAACTTGGATTGAAATCAAATAGCAATTAAAGTTGGGAATGATGAAGACTTAAACATGCAAGTGATTGCGCCACCTTCATTATCTTTTAGAAAGTGGTAATTGCTTAAGTCTTAATGCTACTCTTTGCGTATTGAGTATAAACTAGAACTTAATATTTGTATGTAAGTTAGTGAATGTTTGCTGTATTTTTATGTTTGGATACAATTATGTAAATACTAGTTTTAATTCTCATATTGTTTGTTATGATTGTTGACTATGGTTGTTTGAGGGATACCTCTAAAATTACAACTTTGAAACCACTTCTCGGGTTCTTTATTATCTTATAATGTTAATAAATTTTGAATGAAATTGAAAACTAGAGACTTCATATGTGTTGTGGCATTAATGCTTAGGTCACATTTAGCATAATAAATTTATACGTCTCATAAAACATGTTCTACCATAAATTGACTTCGTAAAATCTCATAAATGCACTAATTATATAATAGGGAATAAGGAAAGATAAACAAGAAGTATGAGATCACTATAATTGATCCTCACTGACATTTGTGGACCATGTTGAGCGGACATATGTATGGTTACTATTGTTACATGTATCTATACTTGATGAACGAGAATTTTGAATCTCCTAAATGTAACACCCAAAATTTTCAAATAATTTTTCACATTTTAAAAACACACTTCATTCATAATTGTTATAAAAATATAATTGTATCACATAATCAATTCATAACATCACATCCCAAGATCACAAAATGTAAAAGCTCCTCATGTGTGTACGGATCAACTCGGCGCCTTCCCGCGATCCTCACTGGTACCTGGAACACATAACACAACACTGTAAGCATAAATGCTTAGTGAGTTCCCCAAAATACCACACACAACACATAAATGCTTAGCCACTCGACGCCATAGCTCTTTTGACCCTCTGGTCAATATGTCTCAGTGGAACCCTCCAGTCCCATAACTCTGTGGGCCCTCTGGCCCTAACTCTGTGGACCTTCCGGTCCTAACTCTGAAAACTCTGTAACATATATAGCATAAATCACATAGAAATCACATCATGCAAAAACATACAAAATACTCTGTCACATAACTCTAATTACCACCCTAGGTAAAGTATAGTGAGAAGACTCACCTCAATGAAGTCGGATAAACTCTCGTGCTAAATGTCTCGACTTAGCCTCCCCCTATCATTCAAATAACATCTTGATCAATATTCTCTCATGATCTCATCTCTACAAATTGGGTAGAAGGCCATTCTACCCTTCCTTGAACACTCCTGAATCAGCCTTGACCAGAACCCTAAAGTCAACAGAAGTCAATGGTCAAACTTTGACCCGACTCGTCGAGTGCACATGGGAGACTCGGCGAGTCCATGGGGGTCCTCTGAACCTTTCAGCCTCTCTTGGCTCGTCGAGTCATCCATCTACTCGACGGGTTACACCTGACACGAATCGCAGGGCAACCTTGACTCGACTCGTCGAGTCCACTTATGGACTTGGCGAGTTGCCGCCATGCTCAAACTCAAATGACCTTATGAGGTCAGATCTGTTCCTCTAATCCATAGATCTAACCTTCCCAAGATCAAATAACACGTAAAGGTTCGAACTTGATACTCATGCAACGTCCAAATGACACTACTTGACGATTTAGCCCAAAATGCAACATCCTAAGTCCATTTCTTCCATAACTCCTCATAAAGCAAGATGGAATAAGTTCTCTGGACCACTATGGATCCATATCTGATATCTAAACATGATAAGGGACCATATTCCCAACAAATCAACCCAATAAAGGGTATAGAAAACCCTAGATCCATGGTTTTTTAACAAAACAGAAAAAGGATCGATATGCTACCTCAAGGATGATGTCCTTCGCTTGGAATCCACAAATAAGCAACCTTCTTCGCCTCCTCTAAGCTGGAATCAACTTCTGATGGGTTTTGGCCATATGAACATTCCTATGTGCACACACAAACCCTACTGCTTGGATCTAGGTTTCTCTAATTAAACATCCATTGAATCCAAGACTTCTAATGGCTAATAGAGTATAAGAACAATACAAAATCAGAGTTAGAAGTATACCTTGAAACACTTGTTTGATTTTCTAGTTCTTGGAGCTTTAGAGTCACAAATGTCACTCCTCTAATGGCTTACAAACACCAACTAGCAAGAGGATGATTTGAGAGAGAGGAGAGGGAATAAATCGGCCAGGGTTTCTTTGCTTTTTCAGAGGTGTCGATTTCCCTTGCCCCAAGGGTCTATTTATACTTGTAAGGCTCCTAGGGTTTCACCCTTAAACCCTAGTTGGATAATCGTTTACTCAAAGCAATCCAAATCCTTTCCAAGATAAGCCCTTGGATGATTTGTAGCTTATCCCAAGCCCTAGAAATCGTCCAACCCTATCCATAAAGGATTTACAGCCCAAAGTGTAACTATCAAACAATTGACAGTTGTTACCCTCTTATTTAATTAATCTCTTTAAGTCACCAAATTAATTCTAATTAATTTATGACTTATATTAATCAAATAACAATATTATTATTCCTTATATTATTCTAATAATATATTAATAATATTTATTCTCTCATAATAAATCATCATGTCAAGTTGCTATGGTGAAGGCAACCCAAAAGGACCATGCACAATCGGGTCAAATACTTGCCTAATATAGTTGCAGCCTTAGACACTATTCCAACAGTCTCCCACTTGGATAAGTCTAGTAACTATATGCATAAGTACAATTCGATTTGCAATCGTAGCTCTCAAAGACACTGTCAAACTCTGATCTAATCAATCTTGTCCTTTAGATAAGGGATCGTACAGTCCTCTGTTAGATATAATGCTGACAATTCTATGGAATAATTAGTCTAGCATTTTGGTTTCTCGATCTCCGATTCATTTGACATAGAACTTAATCGAACACATCAATTCAGTTTTGATCGGGCCCGACACATAAGTCAAATCAAATCATCGAGCGGCCGAGATATCGCTTTTACCCTCTTGAGATAAAAGTTACAGATAAACTTCGACTTATATCCATTTACTTATTCATTAATCAACTATACACAACAATGCGTTTTATAACACCGAGTTACTGATGCTTTTTCGCATTATCAATGTACAACCAATTAACAAACAACAAACCATATATCTAGGTTTTAAGACTATATGATATTATCGTCTTGCGATCACCCTTTTATATCATATTCCATAAGGTGATTCCAGCAAGCGCGGGTTTGTTCCAATGCTCAAAACCAGTTCATAAGCACTCATGAACGTTGCAACAACCCTTTTGCTATGTCTAAAACCATTTAGACAATCTACACACCGATTCATGACAATCTTCATTCATATCTACTTCCAACATATGAACGATTGTGGACAATTTGAATAATTCGATTATTCTTAATAAACTCAATTATTCTGGAAGTCAAAACATGCAAAAAATGAAACAATAGTTAAACAATTAACACAAGACAGTAACATTACTCATAAATAATACTCCTTTATTTAATCATCAAATGTTAATTACATTTATCTATTACATGTTTCTACTACTATCTAATCTATGCTAATATCGTCCTTTAGCCCAATACTCCTAGCATGCTGCAAGTGCTTAACCCTACTAAGTCCCTTCGTAAGCGGATCTGCTGGGTTATCTTCAGATGATATCCTCTTCACTACGAGTTGTCCTTCGTCTACACGATGTCTAATAAAGTGATATTTTCTGTCGATATGTTGAGATCTACCATGATCCCTCGGTTCCTTGGTCAAGGCAACCGCTCCTTCATTATCACAGAAAATTTCCATGGGCTCCTTTATGGCAGGTACAACTCCAAGATCACCGATGAAGTTCTTCAACCATATTGCCTCCTTCGAAGCTTCGCTCGCTGCAATGTACTCTGATTCGCACGTTGAATCAGCTACGGTTTCTTGCTTGGAAATTTTCCAAGTTACTGCTCCTCGATTTAGGGTAAGACCCAGCCCGACTGCGAACGGTAGTTGTCCCTGTCGGTCTGAAAGCTGGTGTCACTATACCCTCGCACCTTCAAGTCATCACTCCCTCCGAGGACTAAGAACCATTCCTTCGTCCTCCGAAGGTACTTAACGATATTCTTAACCGCAATCCAATGGGCTCTACCAGGATTCCCTTGATATCTGCTAACCATGCTCAAAGCAAAGGCTACATCAGGGCGAGTACAAGTCATAGCATACATGATTCATCCAACTGCAGAAGCGTATGGTACTCGGCTCATTTCTGCTATTTCAGCTTCGGTACTCGGACTTTGAGTCTTACTCAACTTGGCATTACTTTGTATCAGTAATTCTCTCTTCTTCGAGTTTTCCATACTAAAACGTTTTAGTACCTTCTCTAAGTAAGTGTTCTGACTAAGTCCTATTAGTCTCTTACTCCTTTCTCTTACTATCCTTATTCCCAAAATATAAGAAGCCTCTCCGAGGTCCTTCATAGCGAAGCACTTCCCGAGCCAGGACTTAACCTCCTGCAGAGTCGGGACGTTGTTTCCTATGAGTAATATGTCATCGACATATAGAACGAGGAAGCTTACTATACTCCCACTGGCTTTGACATATACACACAATTCATCTTCGGTTCGTACAAATCCAAACTCTTTGACTTTCTCATCGAAGCAAAGATTCCATCTGCGAGATGCTTGCTTAAGTCCATAAATGGACTTCTCAAGCTTACATACTCTATTCGGATGCTTCGGATCCACAAACCCCTCTGGCTGAGCCATGTAAACATCCCCAGCCAACTTTCCATTAAGGAAAGCGGTCTTGACATCCATTTGCCAAATCTCATAATCATGAAATGCGGCAATAGCTAGCATCACTCTAATAGACTTTATATTCGCAACTGGTGAGAAGGTCTCATCATAGTCAACTCCTGGAGTTTGAGTAAAGCCCTTCGCAACCAATCGCGCCTTCTACGTGTGTACTTTTCCATCCACGTCGGTCTTCTTCTCGAAGATCCATTTGCACCCAACGGTCTTACGTCCGGGCACATTATCAACCAAATTCCCAACTTGGTTATCATACATGGATTGGATCTCGCTATCCATTGCCTCTTTCCATTTCGCAGACTCCGGGCCTGCCATGGCTTCCTTATAGCTATTAGGTTCATCAAGGTTTATTAGTGTACCATCACTAATATACGTGTCCCCTTCGGTAATAATATGAAAACCATAAAACTGGGGTTGAACTCTAACTCTTTCGGAACGTCTAAGAGGTAAGGATTCGTCAATTCGTTCAACAGGAGTTTCCTCCTCGGGTTGAGTGCCAGCGGTAGAGGTTCCTTCATCTATCGATTCTTGAATCTCTTCAAGCTCAATTTGCCTCCCACTGTCTCCTTGGCTTATGAGTTCTCGCTCTCGGAAAACTCCTCTCCTTGCAACAAAGACAACATTGTCCTTCGGTCTATAGAAGAGATATCCAAAGGATTTATGCGGGTAGCCGACGAAAATACATCGCTCACTACGAGGTTCGAGCTTGTCATGAGTATCTCGTCTTACGAAAGCCTCGCAACCCCAAACCTTGATATGTGCCAACGAGGGAGCTTTCCTTGTCCACATCTCGTGAGGTGTTTTGGCAACCTTTTTAGTAGGGACTCAGTTAAGGATATGGGCGGCAGTCTCTAAGGCATACCCCCAAAAAGAGATTGATAGTGAAGCACGACTCATCATAGAGCGAACCATGTCCAACAAGGTTCGATTATGCCTTTCTGCCACACTATTCAATTGTGGTGTCCTAGGTGGCGTCAATTGTGAAACTATTCCACACTCTTTGAGATAATCGTGGAACTCAAGACTTAGGTACTCTCCTCCTCGATCGGATAGAAGCATCTTGATTTTCCTGCCAATTTGATTCTCCACTTCATTCTTGAACTCTTTGAACTTTTCAAAATTTTCTGACTTTTGCTTGATTAAGTAGATATACCCATATCTACTATAGTCATCGGTAAAAGTCACATAGAAGCGGTTCCCATCCTTCGTGGTTGATCTAAACGGTCCACATACATCGGTATGTATTAGGTCCAGTAGACCCTCACCCCTTTCACACGTACTTGTGAAGGGTGACTTAGTCATCTTTCCAAGCAAACAAGACTCGCATGTGTCATCTTCCCTAAGGTCGAATGACTCCAACACTCCATCCTTTTGGAGTTGGGCTATGCGCTTCTTGTTGACATGTCCAAGACGACAATGCCACAAGGATGCTCTATCCATACTATTGGAAGAATCCATGCATAAAACATCATTTCCTAAGTTATCTACAATCATAACGGTTTCATAAATTCCATTACATGGTATAGCTTCAAAATAATAGACACCATTTAGATAAACCAAAATAGAACCATTCTCATTATTAAAAGAAAATCTAAAACCTTGTCTAAACAAACCATGAAATGAAATGATGTTTCTAGCCATTTCTGGCGAATAGCAACAATCGTTCAAATCTAAAGATAAACCATTCCTAAGCACTAAAGAATACACTCCAATCTTGGTCACAGGCGACGATCTTCTGTTCCCCATGATTAGATTTATTCTTCCATGCTCCACGTCTCTATTTCTTCTTAGTCCCTGCACATTAGAACAAATGTGGTAACCACAACCGGTATCAAGAACCCAAGAAATAGCATGTGATGAATCGTTAGATTTAATTGTGTATATACCTACGAAAGACGGCTTGATCTTTCCTTCCTTGATGGCTTGCAGGTACTCTGGGCAGCTTCTCTTCCAATGTCCTATCTTGTGGCAGTGGTGGCACTCTGCCTCCTTTAGGTTAGGGCAGGGTTTAGCAGGATCAACTTTGGTCCCACTAGAAGAGGCACCATCTCGGGGCTTAATCTTGCGATGGTTCTTAGACGAAGCCTTCCTCTTCTTTCCCCTTCCTTGTCCAATAGCCAAAACAGGAGCAGCGGGTGGATTGGGAGTTGGTGCAACAGACTTGTCCTTGAAGTTGCTCTCAGCGACCCTCAAGAGACCTTGGAGCTTGCTTAGGGTAACCTCTTCTTTGTTCATGTGGTAGGTAATCCTAAATTGATTGTAACTTGGAGGCAAAGAGTGAAGCACCATGTCGATCGCCAAGTCTTCCCCAAAGTCAACATTCAACTTGTGAAGACGGCCGACATACCTTTGCATCTTTTGCAGGTGCACGGTAAGAGACTCTCCATGACCCATTTTAGCGGAAATCATGTTAGTGAAAATCTCATAACACTCTTGTCTCGCGTTTTGGTGGTATCTCTCCAACAAGTCTTGGTGCATCTGGTACGGGTACATGTCCTCATAGGACTTTTGGAATTCAAAGTTCATAGTGGCTATCATGATGTAATGTACCTTCGTTGCATCACGCTCATGAGTTTCAAAAGCAGTCATTTTATCCGGAGTAGCGATTTCAGGGTTGATTTTCTCGAGCTTCTCATCGAGGACATACTCCTTGTCCTCATAGTGAGCAATAGTGTGAATGTATCTTATCCATTCGCTAAAGTTCGTCCCATCGAAAGTGACCTTTTGACAAAGGCTCATCAATGTGAATGAACTAGCAGCAGCGTTGTTTGCGTTCGACATCTACAAATAGAAAGGACAAAGATAGATTAGAATATGAATCCCTAATTATCACCCAATAAGAAAATTAGGGCTAGGATCCAACAACAATATTTACATATTAGAAAAAGGGATGCCGTAATCTAAATGTAAACAATTTGAAGGTAAGTGAATGACGATTCACTAATTCTCCACCACAAAACATAACTTTAAATTCTAAATGTATTGAGAATTCCTAGGTTTAGATGAGATTCATTGAAACTTTTCAATGGCATGTTTAAATCTCGATATGCCCCTCTTGTTTGTGACTGGGATACTAAGGATCACAAAGCGGGTGTGAATTACCATGCAAATTCACATGGTGCCTTCATTGTAACGATCACCTATTCGATGTGCCGGTAAACCACACACGCTCCATCGAACTATGATAAACAATGAATCACCCTTTGCCACCTTCTCTTAGAACCAATTAGTGTGCCGGTAAACCACACACGCTCCACTAACTTCTTAGCAAGGTGCAAAGTGTAATTTCATGGGATTGCATCAATTCACTTTTCCTAAAGTAACTAAGATTGGGAAATTTTTTGAAAAAACATGTAGTTACTTTGTATTTCATATTATACTTTTAATGAGAGGATGAGGTTGCCCTATCCTACCCATTCGGCTAACAACCCTCCACCGATCAAGCAAGCGGTGGGTGTGAGTGTACACCCATTAAGCGCCATTTTATAGGCAGCAACCTTATATCCACCTTATAGACCGGTTTCGTGAATGAGGCCTACTAACGGTAAGACTAGCATTTTAATTATACATATATATATATATATATATATATATATATATATATATATATATATATATATATTAATCTTGTAATAGTATATTAGTATAGGGTTGGATTTTAAACTTGTAAAATTCTAGGGTTTGAAATTTAAATTGTCTAAATTAAACTTTTAATCACAAAACATAAATTTCAAAACTTGAGGGCAAGTTTTAAACATTTAAAACATGGAGGATCAAATAACAAATAATCTCATTTAACAATTAATTTCATAATTATCCATATTTTATTTATTTAATGATTTCTTGCAAAATAATTTACCAATTTAATCAAAATAATTAATTAATTATCACATAAGGAAATTAAATATTTTATTAATTGATAAATATCTTTAATTAGATCAAGATTATAGTCATATATATCAAAAAATCGGATTAGGGTTGATTTAATATGATAAAGGCAAGTTTCCATAAGATAAATAAAAAAAAACCCGATTTTGGCCATTCCTAACGCTCGGACTCGCCGAGTCAGGCCAACTCGCCGAGTCCACCACGGGACTCGCCGAGTTCATGACTCATAACCAAAAAATTCGAATTTTGCAAGCAAGAAACAAACAATCATGCATCAATTTAATAGAAACCAACCTGGCTTTGATACCACTGATGGGTTTTGGCCATATGAACATTCCTATGTGCACATACAAACCCTAATGCTTGGATCTAGGTTTCTCTAATTAAACATGCATTGAATCCAAGACTTCTAATGGCTAATAGAGCATAAGAACAATACAAAATCAAAGTTAGAAGTATTCCTTGAAACACTTGTTTGATTTTCTAGTTCTTGGAGCTTTAGAGTTACAAATGTCACTCCTCTAATGGCTTACAAACACCAACTAGCAAGAGGATGATTTGAGAGAGAGGAGAGGGAAGAAATTGGCCAGGGTTTCTTTGCTTTTTCAGAGGTGTCGATTTCCCTTGCTCCAAGGGTCTATTTATACTTGTAAGGCTCCTAGGGTTTCACCCTTAAACCCTAGTTGGATAATCTTTTACTCCAAGCAATCCAAATCCTTTCCAAGATAACCCCTTGGACGATTTGTGGCTTATCCCAAGCCCTAGAAATCATCCAACCCTATCCATAAAGTATTTACAGCCCAAAGTGTAACTATCAAACAATTGACAGTTGTTACCCTCTTATTTAATTAATCTCTTTAAGTCACCAAACTAATTCTAATTAATTTATGACTTATATTAATCAAATAACAATATTATTATTCCTTATATTATTCTCATAATATATTAATAATATTTATCCTCTCATAATAAATCATCCTGTCAAGTTGCTATGGTGAAGGAAACGCAAAAGGACCATGCACAATCGGGTCAAATACTTGCATAATATAGTTGCAGCCTTAGACACTATTCCAACAGTCTCCCACTTGGATAAGTCTAGTAACTATATGCACAAGTACAATTCGATTTGCAGTCGTAGCTCTCAAAGACACTGTCAAACTCTGATCTAATCAATCTTGTCCTTTAGATAAGGGATCGTACAGTCCTCTGTTAGATATCATGCTGACAATTCTATGGAATAATTAGTCTAGCATTTTGGTTTCTCGATCTCTGATTCATTTGACATAGAACTTAATCGAACACATCAATTCAGTTCTGACCGGGCCTGGCACATAAGTCAAATCAAATCATCGAGCGGCCGAGATATCGCTTTTACCCTCTTGAGATAAAAGTTACAGATAAACTTCGACTTATATGCATTTACTTATTCATTAATCAACTATACACAACAATGCGTTTTATAACACCGAGTTACTGATGCGTTTTCGCATTATCAATGTACAACCAATTAACAAACAACAAACCATATATCTAGGTTTTAAGACTATATGATATTATTGTCTTGCGATCACCCTTTTATATCATATTCTATAAGGTGATTCCAGCAAGCGCGGGTTTGTTCCAATGCTCAAAACCAGTTCATACGCACTCATGAACTTTGCAGCAACCCTTTTGCTATGTCTAAAACCATTTAGACAATCTACACACCGATTCATGACAATCTTCATTCATATCTACTTCCAACATATAAACGATTGTGGACAATTTGAATAATTCGATTATTCTTAATAAACTCAATTATTCTGGAAGTCAAAACATGCAAAAAATGAAACAATAGTTAAATAAACTCAATTATTCTGGAAGTCAAAACATGCAAAAAAAATGAAACAATAGTTAAACAATTAACACAAGACAGTAACATTACTCATAAATAATACTCCTTTATTTAATCATCAAATGTTAATTACATTTATCTATTACATGTTTCTACTACTATCTAATCTATGCTAATATCATCCTTTAGCCCAATACTCCTAGCATGCTGCAAGTGCTTAACCCTACTAAGTCCCTTCGTAAGCGGATCTGCTGGGTTATCTTCAGATGATATCCTCTTCACTACGAGTTGTCCTTCTTCTACACGATGTCTAATAAAGTGATATTTTTTGTCGATATGTCGAGATCTACCATGATCCCTCGGTTCCTTGGTCAAGGCAACCGCTCCTTCATTATCACAGAAAATTTCCATGGGCTCCTTTATGGCAGGTACAACTCCAAGATCACCGATGAAGTTCTTCAACCATATTGCCTCCTTCGACGCTTCGCTCGCTGCAATGTACTCTGATTCGCACGTTGAATCAGCCATGGTTTCCTGCTTGGAACTTTTCCAAGTTACTGCTCCTCGATATAGGGTAAAGACCCAGCCCGACTGCGAACGGTAGTTGTCCCTGTCGGTCTGAAAGCTGGTGTCACTATACCCTCGCACCTTCAAGTCATCACTCCCTCCGAGGACTAAGAACCATTCCTTCATCCTCCGAAGGTACTTAAGGATATTCTTAACTGCAATCCAATGGGCTCTACCAGGATTCCCTTGATATCTGCTAACCATGCTCAAAGCAAAGGCTACATCAGGGCGAGTACAAGTAATAGCATACATGATTGATCCAACTGCGGAAGCGTATGGTACTCGGCTCATTTATGCTATTTCAGCTTCGGTACTCGGACTTTGAGTGTTACTCAACTTGGCATTACTTTGTATCGGTAATTCTCCCTTTCTTCGAGTTTTCCATACTAAAAGGTTTTAGTACCTTCTCTAAGTAAGTGTTCTGACTAAGTCCTATTAGTCTCTTACTCCTTTCTCTTACTATCCTTATTCCCAAAATATAAGAAGCCTCTCCGAGGTCCTTCATAGCGAAGCACTTCCCGAGCCAGGACTTAACCTCCTGCAGAGTCGGGACGTCGTTTCCTATCAGTAATATGTCATCGACATATAGAACGAGGAAGCTTACTATACTCCCACTGGCTTTGACATATACACACGATTCATCTTCGCTTCGTACAAATCCAAACTCTTTGACTTTTTCATCGAAGCAAGGATTCCATCTGCGAGATGCTTGCTTAAGTCCATAAATGGACTTCTCAAGCTTACATACTCTATTCGGATGCTTCGGATCCACAAACCCCTCTGGCTGAGCCATGTAAACATCCTTAGCCAACTTTCCGTTAAGGAAAGCGGTCTTGACATCCATTTGCCAAATCTCATAATCATGAAATGCGGCAATAGCTAGCATCACTCTAATAGACTTTATATTCGCAACTGGTGAGAAGGTCTCATCATAGTCAACTCCTGGAGTTTGAGTAAAGCCCTTCGCAACCAATCGCGCCTTATACGTTTGTACTTTTCCATCCACGTCGGTCTTCTTCTCGAAGATCCATTTGCACCCAACGGTCTTACGTCCGGGCACATTATCAACCAAATTCCAAACTTGGTTATCATACATGGATTGGATCTCGCTATCCATTGCCTCTTTCCATTTCGCAGACTCCGGGCCTGCCATGGCTTCCTTATAGCTATTAGGTTCATCAAGGTTTATTAGTGTACCATCACTAATATACGTGTCCCCTTCGGTAACAATATGAAAACCATAAAATTAGGGTTGAACTCTAACTCTTTCGGAACGTCTAAGAGGTAAGGATTCGTCAATTGGTTCAACCATAGTTTCCTCCTCGGGTTGAGTGCCAGTGGTAGAGGTTCCTTCATCTATCGATTCTTGAATCTCTTCAAACTCGATTTGCCTCCCACTGTCTCCTTGGCTTATTATTTCTCGCTCTCGGAAAACTCCTCTCCTTGCAACAAAGACAACATTGTCCTTCGGTCTATAGAAGAGATATCCAAAGGATTTCTGCGGTTAGCCGACGAAAATACATCGCTCACTACGAGGTTCGAGCTTGTCGTGAGTATCTCGTCTTACGAAAGCCTCGCAACCCCAAACCTTGATATGTGCCAATGAGGGAGCTTTCCTTGTCCACATCTCGTGAGGTGTTTTGGCAACCTTTTTAGTAGGGACTCGGTTAAGGATATGGGCGGCAGTCTCTAAGGCATACCCCCAAAAAGAGATTGATAGTGAAGCACGACTCATCATAGAGCGAACCATGTCCAACAAGGTTCGATTATGCCTTTCTGCCACACTATTCAATTGTGGTGTCCTAGGTGGCGTCAATTGTGAAACTATTCCACACTCTTTGAGATAATCGTGGAACTCAAGACTTAGGTACTCTCCTCCTCGATCGGATAGAAGCATCTTGATTTTCCTGCCAATTTGATTCTCCACTTCATTCTTGAACTCTTTGAACTTTTCAAAATTTTCTGACTTTTGCTTGATTAAGTAGATATACCCATATCTACTATAGTCATCGGTAAAAGTCACATAGAAGCGGTTCCCATCCTTCGTGGTTGATCTAAACGGTCCACATACATCGGTATGTATTAGGTCCAGTAGACCCTCACCCCTTTCACACGTACTTGTGAAGGGTGACTTAGTCATCTTTCCAAGCAAACAAGACTCGCATGTGTCATCTTCCCTAAGGTCGAATGACTCCAACACTCCATCCTTTTGGAGTTGGGCTATGCGCTTCTTGTTGACATGTCCAAGACGACAATGCCACAAGGATGCTCTATCCATACTATTGGAAGAATCCATGCATAAAACATCATTTCCTAAGTTATCTACAATCATAACGGTTTCATAAATTCCATTACATGGTATAGCTTCAAAATAATAGACACCATTTAGATAAACCAAAATAGAACCATTCTCATTATTAAAAGAAAATCTAAAACCTTGTCTAAACAAACCATGAAATGAAATGATGTTTCTAGCCATTTCTGGCGAATAGCAACAATCGTTCAAATCTAAAGATAAACCATTCCTAAGCACTAAAGAATACACTCCAATCTTGGTCACAGGCGACGATCTTCTGTTCCCCATGATTAGATTTATTCTTCCATGCTCCACGTCTCTATTTCTTCTTAGTCCCTGCACATTAGAACAAATGTGGTAACCACAACCGGTATCAAGAACCCAAGAAATAGCATGTGATGAATCGTTAGATTTAATTGTGTATATACCTACGAAAGACGGCTTGATCTTTCCTTCCTTGATGGCTTGCAGGTACTCTGGGCAGCTTCTCTTCCAATGTCCTATCTTGTGGCAGTGGTGGCACTCTGCCTCCTTTGGGTTAGGGCAGGGTTTAGCAGGATCAACTTTGGTCCCACTAGAAGAGGCACCATCTCGGGGCTTAACCTTGGGATGGTTCTTAGACGAAGCCTTCCTCTTCTTTCCCCTTCCTTGTCCAATAGCCAAAACAGGAGCAGCGGGTGGATTGGGAGTTGGTGCAACAGACTTGTCCTTGAAGTTGCTCTCAGCGACCCTCAAGAGACCTTGGAGCTTGCTCAGGGTGACCTCTTCTTTGTTCATGTGGTAGGTCATCCTAAATTGATTGTAACTTGGAGGTAAAGAGTGAAGCACCATGTCGATCGCCAAGTCTTCCTCAAAGTCAACATTCAACTTGCTAAGACAGTCGATATACCTTTGCATCTTTCGCAGGTGCACGGTAAGAGACTCTCCACGACCCATTTTAGCGGAAATTATGTTAGTGAAAATCTCATAACGCTCTTGTCTCGCGTTTTGGTGGTATCTCTCCAACAAGTCTTGGTGCATCTGGTATGGGTACATGTCCTCATAGGACTTTTGGAATTCAGAGTTCATAGTGGATATCATGATGCAATGTACCTTCGTTGCATCACGCTCATGAGTTTCAAAAGCGGTGATTTCATCCGGAGTAGCGATTTCAGGGTAGATTTTCTCGAGTTTCTCATCGAGGACATACTCCTTGTCCTCATAGCGAGCAATAGTGTGAATGTATCTTATCCATTCGCTAAAGTTCGTCCCATCGAAAGTGACCTTTTGACAAAGGCTCATCAATGTGAATGAACTAGCAGCAGCGTTGTTTGCGTTCGACATCTACAAATAGAAAGGACAAAGATAGATTAGAATATGTATCCCTAATTATCACCCAATAAGAAAATTAGGGCTAGGATCCAACAACAATATTTACATATTAGAAAAGGGATGCCGTAATCTAACATGTAAACAATTTGAAGGTAGGTGAATGACGATTAACTAATTCTCCACCACAAAACATAACTTTAAGTTCTAAATGTATTGAGAATTCCTAGGTTTAGATGAGATTCATTGAAACTTTTCAATGGCATGTTTAAATCTCGATATGCCCCTCTTGTTTGTGACTAGGATACCGAGGATCACAAAGCGGGTGTGAATTACCATGCAAATTCACATGGTGCCTTCATTGTAACGATCACCTATTCGATGTGCCGGTAAACCACACACGCTCCATCGAACTATGATAAACAATAAATCACCCTTTTCCACCTTCGTTTAGAACCAATTAGTGTGCCGGTAAACCACACACGCTCCACTAACTTCTTAGCAAGGTGCAAAGTGTAATTTCATGGGATTGCATCAATTCACTTTTCCTAAAGTAACTAAGATTGGGAAATTTTTTCAAAAAACATGTAGTTACTTTGTATTTCATATTATACTTTTAATGAGAGGATGAGGTTGCCCTATCCTACCCGTTCGGCTAACGACCCTCCACCGATCAAGCAAGCAGTGGGTGTGAGTGTACACCCATTAAGCGCCATTTTATAGGCAGCAACCTTATACCCACCTTATAGACCGACTTCGTGAATGAGGCCTACTAACGGTAAGACTAGCATTTTAATTATACATATATATATATATATATATATATATATATATATATATATATATATATATATATATTAATCTTGTAATATTATATTAGTATAGGGTTGGATTTTAAACTTGTAAAATTCTAGGGTTTGAAATTTAAATTGTCTAAATTAAACTTTTAATCACAAAACATAAATTTCAAAACTTGAGGGCAAGTTTTAAAAATTTAAAACATGGAGGATCAAATAACAAATAATCTCAATTAACAATTAATTCCATAATTATCCATATTGTATTTATTTAATGATTTCTTGCAAAATAATTTACCAATTTAATCAAAATAATTAATTAATTATCACATAAGGAAATTAAATATTTTATTAATTGATAAATATCTTTAATTAGATAAAGATTATAGTCATATATATCAAAAAATCGGATTAGGGTTGATTTAATATGATAAAGGCAAGTTTCCATAAGATAAATATAAAAAAACCCGATTTTGGCCGTTCCTGACGCTCGGACTCGCCGAGTTCCCAACTGGACTCACCGAGTCGACCATGGGACTCGCCGAGTTCATGACTCAGAACCAAAAAATTCGAATTTTACAAGCAAGAAACAAACAATCATGCATCAATTTAATAGAAACCAACCTGGCTCTGATACCACTAATGGGTTTTGGCCATATGAACATTCCTATGTGCACATACAAACCCTAATGCTTGGATCTAGGTTTCTCTAATTAAACATGCATTGAATCCAAGACTTCTAATGGCTAATAGAGCATAAGAACAATACAAAATCAAAGTTAGAAGTATTCCTTGAAACACTTGTTTGATTTTCTAGTTCTTGGAGCTTTAGAGTTACAAATGTCACTCCTCTAATGGCTTACAAACACCAACTAGCAAGAGGATGATTTGAGAGAGAGGAGAGGGAAGAAATTGGCCAGGGTTTCTTTGCTTTTTCAGAGGTGTCGATTTCCCTTGCCCCAAGTGTCTATTTATACTTGTAAGGCTCCTAGGGTTTCACCCTTTAACCCTAGTTGGATAATCTTTTACTCCAAGCAATCCAAATCCTTTCCAAGATAAGCCCTTGGACGATTTGTGGCTTATCCCAAGCCCTAGAAATCGTCCAACCCTATCCATAAAGTATTTACAGCCCAAAGTGTAACTATCAAACAATTAACAGTTTATAGCCTCTTATTTAATTAATCTCTTTAAGTCACCAAATTAATTTTAATTAATTTATGACTTATATTAATCAAATAACAATATTATTATTCCTTATATTATTCTCATAATATATTAATAATATTTATTCTCTCATAATAAATCATCCTGTCAAGTTGCTATGGTGAAGGCAACCGAAAAGGACCATGCACAATCGGGTCAAATACTTGCCTAATATAGTTGCAGCCTTAGACACTATTCTAACAGTCTCCCACTTGGATAAGTCTAGTAACTATATGCATAAGTACAATTCGATTTGCAATCGTAGCTCTCAAAGACGCTGTCAAACTCTGATCTAATCAATCTTGTCCTTTAGATAAGGGATCGTACAGTCCTCTGTTAGATATAATGCTGACAATTCTATGGAATAATTAGTCTATCATTTTGGTTTCTCGATCTCCGATTCATTTGACATAGAACTTAATCGAACACATCAATTCAGTTCTGACCGGGCCCGGCACATAAGTCAAATCAAATCATCGAGCGGCCGAGATATCGCTTTTACCCTCTTGGGATAAAAGTTACAGATAAACTTCGACTTATATGCATAATTCAGAACTTTGATCTTCTGATCCCGGATCGCGATTGGCCTTTTTGCATAATTCAGGCTCGCATCCACCTGGATATCCTCCACCGGTACCACCGCCGACTTGTCGACTATACACTTCCTCAACTAGGACACGTGGAAGGTATCATGAATCTGGCTCAACTCCGCAGGTAACACTAACCGATATGCTACCCTGCCCACCCTCGCGGTCACCCTGAATGGAACGATGTACCGGGGCCCCAACTTGCCCCTTCTCCTGAATCGGATCACTCCTTTCCAAAGAGACACTTTCAGGAGTACAAAATCTCCAACCTGAAACTCGAGCTCAGATCGACGTCTATCTGCGTAACTCTTCTGGCGACTCTGGGCCGTCAGCAACCTCTGTCTAACTTGTTGTATCTGCTCTGTTGTCTGAAGCACTATTTTCGTGCTACCCATCACTTGCTGCCCCACCTCTCCCCAACAGATGGGAGTCCGACACTTCCTCCCACACAACAACTCAAAAGGAGGCATACCAATGCTTGAATGGTGGCTGTTGTTATAGGAAAACTCGGCCAAAGGAAGATACGAGTCCCAACTCCCTCCGAAGTCCAACACACATGCCCGAAGCATGTCCTCGAGCTTCTGAATCGTCTGCTCACTCTGTCCGTCCGTCTGTGGGTGGTAAGCGGTACTGAAATGCAACCTAGTACCCAACTCCTCATGGAATTTCTTCCAGAACCTGGAAGTGAAACGCACATCTGGATCTGACACATTCGAGATCAGTACACCATGTCGCGATACCACCTCCCTCACATACACCTCTGCCAACCTCTCTGCGGAAAAGCTCTCACTGATAGCCAGAAAATGAGCGCTCTTTGTCATCCGATCAACGATCACCCAAATTGCATCGACTCCTCTCGCTGTCCTCGGTAATTTGGTGATAAAATCCATAGAAATTTGTTCCCACTTCTACTCGGGAACCTCGAGTGGCTGCAACTTGCCATGCGGACGCTGGTGCTCGGCCTTCACCCTGCGACAGGTCAAGCACCTCTCTACGAACCATGCAACACCCCTCTTCATACAAGGCCACCAATAGTCTCTTTTCAGGTCCAAATACATCTTAGTGGCCCCGAGATGGATCGAAAACCTCGACCTGTGCGCCTCCTCCATCAAAATGGAACGTGCCCCGCCCTCATATGGCACCCAAATTCGGCCCTAAAAATTCATAAGCCCACGGCTATCAGCAACGATCTCGAATATCTGACTGATCACACGCTCCCTCTTCCGGTTCTCTAGTCTCATGGCCTCCACCTGGGCCTCCCGAATGGTGTCCAACACCGGAGTCATCACTGTCAACCTCATACAAACATCTCACAAAGGGGCACTCTCTGTCCTGCGACTCAAGGCATCAACTACCACGTTAGCCTTGCCCGGGTGGTACAAGATCTCACACTCATAATCCTTTACCACGTCTAACCACCTCCTCTGGCGCATATTCAGGTTGGGCTGATCCATTAGATATTTCAAGCTCTTGTGGTCCGTGTATATGGTACACCGAACCCTATACAAATAGTGGTGCCACATCTTGAGGGCGAACACCACAGCCCCCAACTCCAAATCGTGAGTGGATACCTCGCCTCATGAGGCTTCAACTGCCTCGATGCGTATGCTATCACATGACCCCTCTGCATCAACACCGCACCCAATCCCGATATCGACCCATCACAGTATACCAAAAAATCCTCCATTCCCTCCGGAAGGGCTAACACTGGTGCTTCGCACATTCTCTGGTGAAGTGTCTCGAATGAGGCTTGCTGCTCCGGGCCCCAACTGAAAGCCACGCCCTTCCGGGTCAGCCTGGTGAGAGGAACAACAATTCTGGAGAAATTCTGGATAAATCTCCGATAATAACTAGCCAACCCCAGGAAACTCCTGATCTCCGAAGGAGATCTCGGCACCTCCCAACTCATCACCACCTCGATCTTGGCCGGATCAACCAATATCCCATTCTGGTTAATGAGGTGCCTAAGAAACTGGACTTCTCGTAACCAGAAATCGCACTTGGAGAATTTGGCATAAAGCCTCTCCGATCTCAGAACTCCGAGGATCTCCCTCAAATGCTCCTGATGCTGCTCCCTGGACCTCGAATACACCAATATATCATCAATGAACACAATCACCGAACGATCCAAGAACAGCCTGCACACCCTGTTCATGAGATCCATGAACACCGCCGATGCATTGGTGAGTCCAAAAGGCATCACCACGAACTCGTAATGCCCGTAACGAGTCCTGAATGCTGTCTTCTGGATATCCTCCTCACGCACCCTCATCTGATGATATCCAGACCTCAAATCAATCTTGGAGAACCAAGATGCTCCTTGCAACTGATCGAACAAATCGTCGATCCTTGGTAAGGGGTAACGGTTTTTGACCGTTAGTTTGTTCAGCTCCCGGTAATCAATGCACATCCGGTGTGAACCATCCTTTTTCTTGACAAAAAGGATCGGCACTCCCCTCGGCGAGCTAGTCGGCCATATAAATCCCTTTCCCAGCAGCTCCTGAAGCTGCGAGGATAACTCCTGCATCTCTGGAGGTGCTTGGCGATAGGCGCTGCCCCCGTAAGCAAATCGATACGGAACTCCACCTGTCTCTCGGGAGGTACACCCGGCAACTCCTCGGGGAAAACATCCGGGAACTCACGCACTATCGGGACCTGTTCGACCGACCTCGGTCTCTCTGCACCTACCCTCGTATCCACCACATAAGCCACATACCCACTACAGCCCTGCTGTAGACTCTGCCTCGCTCTCGCGGCTGAACAAAAAGCCAACCCAAAACGGGTACCCTCGCCATAAACCGTAAGAAATCCCCCACTAGGGTCTCGTATGGTCACCAGCTGTCGCTCGCAGTCGATAACCGCTCCAAATCTGCTCAACCAATCCATTCCCACGATGATACAGCCATCTCCCATAGCAATCGGGACCAAATCAATCGGAAACTCAACACCAAAGATCTCGAGTACACATCCTCGAATCACATCAGTGGTATACACTGCTCTCTCGTCAGCTATGGAAACTCGCAAAGTTCGACTCAACGCCTCACGACGAATACTGATGTGCTGACTAAAAGCTAACGACAAAAAAAACCGACTCGTACCCGAGTCGAATAACACCAAAGCAAGTACAGAACACACAAGAAATGTACCTACGCATATCACAACATAAGCATAACACCACAAATTCAATATAAATAGAGGAAAGAATACATACCAGCCACAACATCGGGTGCTGCGCGGACCTCCTCCGCTGTCAACTGGAAGGCTCTCCCGCGAGCCTTCGGCGCCTCGGCCTTCACCGTCCGGCTCTCTGTAGTTCGAACAGTAGCAGGGACAGATCCCTGAGAAGATCCGTGAGCCGACCCTCGTAACTGCGGACACTCGGCCTTCCGGTGTCGGGTCTGGTTGCAGTGAGAACAAACTGCAAACCCCTTGGGGCAATCCTTGGTCATGTGCCCCTCCTTGCTACACTTGTACCAAGACACTGCTCTACACACTCCCTCATGACTCTTACCGCATTTGCCACAAGTGCGGCTCTTCTGGTTCCTTAGTCTCGAATCAGCGGGCGTAGCCTGCTTGGCAGCCAGCTAGGACTGTGCCGGTCGCCGATCCTTCCCCTCCGCCTCCTCCATGGCCTGAGTCTCTAGCTCAATCTCCCTCTTCCAGGAATTTGCCTGAATCTCGGAAAATGTCCGGTACGTCGAGTTCGCCACGAACTCGCGGATCTCTCCTCAATATCCTCAAATACCGACTCATACATGCCTGCTCGGAAGACACATGCTCAGGGCAGAACATCGCCCTCTCATGAAACATCTTGGTGATCACAGTAATAGACTCAGTACCCTGCTTGAGGGTCAAGAACTCCTGGGCCAATCGCTCCCTTTCCACCGGGGGAACGTACTCATCACGAAACATAGTGGTGAACCTCTCCCAGGTTACCGCAGCAAGCTCTGCTGAAGAGTAGTGCGCTGTCACAAACTTCCACCAGTCCTTCGCACCCTAGCAAAGCTAGTTCAGAGATCCACCTCATCGCGGCTATCGGATCATGAGTCCCATCAAACTCTGGTGGCTTCGTGTTGCTGAACTCCCGGTACAACAACACGTCACCTCCCTGCGGTTTGGCAGCAGCAACGGCCGTAGTGGCTGCAGCAACAGCAGCATCAGTAAGAGCAACATACCGCTCATCAAATATCTCAATCAGTGTGGTCTTGATAGACCCGAACATCTCTGGAATCTCGACACTGATGGCAGCACCTCCTCGTGAATCAGTCTGCGGATCTCCTCATCGCTAACACCATTGCTCTCAGGTGTGTGGCGTGTCCCAACCATGATGTCTCTCTAAAATACAACACATGATATCAGAGACCCGCTCGACTGTATACACACTCGATATCCCAATCCTACTTGATCCCTAGTACCCTAAGGATTCTTACTTGGGCTGCACACTGATCCGGTGCCTTCGGTAGTACAGGCCCAATACTACCGTCCACACCACATCAATATTCACCCCAAGTCCTCCTCCTAGGATCCCAAATCCCTAGTACTCTATTCTTTCTCTATACATAGTCTACTCTCTAGCAGATCTCTCATAAGTTCCTCGCTGTTATCTATTCACTCTCAAGCATCTCCTACCAGCAAAATCCCTAGGCTAAGTCTTAAGAAATCAGGCCACTCTAGTTCTAATAAGAATACCTAGCCTACTCTAGCATGCATATCATATCATAACATATCTCATAACTCATAATGTAAGGGTATTTTGGGAAATCACCGTTCAGGCGCTGGCTGATCGTACACACTGCTCTGCTCTGCTCTTTCAAAAACGTTTTACTCTTGAGAAAAATTTTGTGAATCTTATTTTGACAAACTCTCAAATCCTCAGTTTGAGTTCAGATATGCCCGTAGGTGTACCCAAATCCCTCAAACCAAGGCTCTGATACCAACTTGTAACACCCACATTTTTCAAATAATTTTTCACATTTTAAAAACACACTTCATTCATAATTGTTATAAAAATTTCATTGTATCACATAATCAATTCATAACATCACATCCCAAGATCACAAAATGTAAAAGCTCCTCATGTGTGTACAGATCAAGCTGACGCCTTCCCGCGATCCTCACTGGTACCTGAAACACATAACACAACACTGTAAGCATAAATGCTTAGTGAGTTCCCCAAAATACCACACACAGAACATATTAGCCACTCGAGGCCATAACTCTGTTGACCCTCTAGTCAATATGTCTCAGTGGGACCCTCCAGTCTCATAACTCTGTGGGCCCTCTGGCCCTAACTCTGTGGACCTTCCGGTCCTAACTCTGAAAACTCTGTAACATACATAGCATAAATTACATAGAAATCACATCATGCAAAAGCATACAAAATACTCTGTCACATAACTCTGATTACCACCCTAGGTAAAGTATAGTGAGAAGACTCACCTCAATGAAGTCGGATAAACTCTCGTGCTCAATGTCCCGACTTAGCCTCCCCCTATCATTCAAATAACATCCTGATCAATATTCTCTCATGATCTCATCTCTACAAATTGGGTAGAAGGCCATTATACCCTTCCCTGAACACTCCTGAATCAGCCTTGACCAGAACCCTAAAGTCAACAAAAGTCAACGGTCAAACTTTGACCCGACTCGTCGAGTGCACATGGGAGACTCGGCGAGTCCATGCGGGTCCTCTGAACCTTTCAGCCTCTCTTGGCTCGTTGAGTCATCCATCTACTCGACAGGTTACACCTGACACGAAGTGCAGGGCAACCTTGACTCGACTCGTCGAGTCCACTTATGGACTTGGCAAGTTGCCGCCATGCTTAAACTCAAATGACCTTATGAGGTCAAATCTGTTCCTCTAATCCATAGATCTAACCTTCCCAAGCTCAAATAACACGTAAAGGTTCGAACTTGATACTCATGCAACGTCCAAATGACACTACTTAACGATTTAGCCCCAAATGCAACATCCTAAGTCCATTTCTTCCATAACTCCTCATAAAGCAAGATGGAATAAGTTCTCTGGACCACTATGGATCCATATTTGATATCTAAACATGATAAGGGACCATATTCCCAACAAATCAACCCAATAAAGGGTATAGAACACCCTAGATTCATGGATTCTTTAACAAAACAGAAAAAGGATCGATATGCTACCTCAAGGATGATGTCCTTTGCTTGCAATCCACAAATAAGCAACCTCCTTAGCCTCCTCTAAGCTGGAATCAACTTCTTCTTGCAAAACAAACCCACAAAGGTCCAATGATGGCTTCTTCTCTCTCACAAACGCTTAAGCACTATTAGGGTTTCTCTCAAGGGTCTGGTAGCCACAAATGGTAGCTATAAAGGTCCTTAAATAGGGCTCAGGCCCTAAGATTTAGGGTTTCATTTAACAACACGGACTCGCCGAGTCCACGCATGGACTCACCGAGTCCTTCATTAAACCAACCAAAAGATGTGCGATCCCACTCGGCGAGTATGAGCGTCTACTCACCGAGTCCCTATCTAAAATTCAATATAAATACTTAAAACAGGATACCTCGGAATCCGGATGTTACACTAAAATACATAAAACCTTTAGGGCTAAAGTTGAAAATCCACTAGTTCGGGTAAATATAAGTATTGATATGGGTTGCTGGTGTTGAATATTATGGCAAGCATACAATCATCAATAAAGGACAATGATCTTTCTTTGAATTTCGTAAAAATCATGTGCTAATTAACCAATACGGAATGTTTAGTACTCCTCAATAAATCTCTATATCGGAAAGGAGGAATAAAACCATAATTACATGGTGCTAAATATGATTGCAAACACTAACTTGCCTAAACTTTTTTATAAACCAGGGCATTAAAAATGGCCGTCCATGTCTTGAAGAGATTTCTTTTTAAGTCTGTTTCTAAAAATCCATTTGAGATTTCCACATGAAAGAATTTGACATTTACGTAGGAAGGAAACCAAACTTAAGGTATTTAAAGGTGTGAGGCTGTCTGGCCGAAGCAAAACTCAGTAATTTTCAGTCGAAAAATAGTTGAAGATTACATGAAGGTGATCTTAACATAGGGAAGGAAAATGACCTTATCATGTATAGTGATGCCATACCTTATAATCAAATACCTAAATGGAAAAAAGTCATGATTTACGATCTTAATTCCATGGAAAATAATGATGTTTTAGAAACCTGATGAATTTTTAAAGGGTTATAAATCTATAGGATACAAGTAGGCCTTTTAGACCAAATTGGACCCCAATGATTAACATCGAATGAGATAAAGTTAAATTGGTCGCTAAGGCTATTCACAAAAAAAGATACTATACCAAGAAATGTTCTCACCCTTTTCTCAAAATGACTTTCTTAGGATTGTAACGACCCTTGTAGTAATTTTTTTATTAAGAGCTACATCTAATAGATTTCAAATAATTATTCTTAACTTGGATTTACACAATATTTATACATGACCCTATCGAGAGTTTTATTTCTAAGGGTCAAGAAAATATAGTTTACAACTTAAGGAATCATTATATATGCTAAAGGAAACTTCATATCAATGGTATCTAAACTTAGATGAATTCATAAAGAGGAACAACTTCATTAAGAATTATCAAAGTACATACCTCAAGATTAGTAGGAGGAAATTAATCATGATCGCTCTCTCTCTCTCTCTCTCTCTATATATATATATATATATATATATATGACATTATAATGACGAGTAATAACATTAATATCTTGAATTAATCAACGAACTTGTTATCATACCACCTTGATAATAAAGATCTCCTTAATCCTGGCAAAAAAAATACATAGAGTTAGAACACAGAGGAATTTAGAATTTTCCTTAAAGGTACATACTGATTGTGTAGTAAGTTGATATAACATGCACCAATGCTTCCCTTTAGTTGCTTTCGTAGTTAAGGAAGGCATTTTTGATTTATTTCAATGCTTGAAAATAAAGGTAGAATGAGATCAAATGAAGTTAATATCTTATGCTTCGGTAATTGGAAGATTTATGTATGCCCAAGTTTATAACCGTCCCAAAACCGTTTATGTTACTGGCATGATTAGTCATTATCAATCAAATCACGATCTAGATCACTAAAAGCCGCCAAGAAAGTTTGTGATATTTACATGGGAATGATAATTACAAACTTATTTATAAAAGAAGTGATAACTTGGGATTGGTATGATTTTTGACTCTAAATTCACAAAGTGCAAAGATAAATAGCCATTATTAGGATACATGTTTATGTTATCAGCCGGCCAATCTATTGGAAGAGTTATAAGTAAAAGTTAACGACTATATCAACTATAATGGCAAAATACGTTTTCATATATACTTCAACTTGCTATGAAATATCGTTGAGAAATTAAATCACATGACTCATGATCGTAAATTCTATTTTAAGGTCATTAAAAGAAAACTTATTTCTCTAATTTTTCATTTGTAAATTTCTCCACTAGCAATAATCATAGTGCAATGAGGAATAACCTTGATACAAACTATTTGTTCGATAAGGAGCAAATGGGGTAAATAATATTTGTATCGAATACATTAACACCTATAAGATGCTAGTGGATATGATAATGAAAGGTCTACCACCCAATTATTTGAACAAGTCGTCGATATGAGTTTAAGAATAGACCTACTATTATGTAATTCTAGAACAATGCTTTAGTGGAACATTTTGTTTTATTATTCATGTACTTGATTATCACTCTTCCATTATATGCAATTTGTCTATATTAATAACTTGTGCACACTTACTTTCTATACAGACACATGTAATGTAATACCACTTAAATCTAACGTTATTTTGCTTAAATTCATGAAAGTCTCATATGAAGCACCCAAGTATGATTGGTGGGGGTCCCGTGTCTAAAATAACACGTTAGATTGTACCTCTACTTTTGGTGTTAATATGAAACATTATGAATATATATAACTAAGCCAAGAGAACAAAACATGTATACAAATAGTCATTCGGTCAAGTGGGAGAATAATGGAAAATAACCCATTAGTGTGGCCTTCAGACTATTCTTGTAGTGTTTATAAAATAATGGGTACAATTACATTTTGTACCATAACATTTCCAGACTGACATGTGAGGTCCCTAGGATTAATTATATGTAGTATGATGAATATGACATTTATCCATAACTTGAGGTACTAATTTTTTGTGGTTCCAATTTCTTTTCCATGAGGTGTAACTGATGAATTTATTCCACTAGATACTCAAGAGTTCTTGATTACGTTCAAGTACTCTCATATAAAACACCATCATCATGGGTATCAAAGGATATACAATTCTCTTCATTAGAAAAATCAGTAAATGCCCTACTGTGGGAAGAAAGGGATCAAGAATATGACATCATCTTCTTCAAAGCTAATTCTTCCATGTAAGTAGATTGATTTATGATCAAGCTTTATATGAAATTAATCATTCATTATGTATGTATAGTCCAACAATTTTTTCATTACTGGCCACGATTTTTCATAATTTTTTGATTTCATTAGATTTCGATTTAAGACAAGTTTGACATGGAACGTTTGAGAGTGTTTTAGAAAATGTTCTGTTTTAAACAAAAAGTCTCGTTTGACGCTACATGCTTTTAACGTTTACTTTAAATAAACTACTTCAAATGTAAAAGTTATCTTCGTAGCGTTTAATAAAACATTACCAGCTACCAGTTACCCATTTTTTCGCTATCCACTAGCATCTAGTTTTGTTACAAAAGACTTGGTATTATTATACGAAGTTTCATGCTCTTCCTTTATTTAATTTTTTTTAAACTGATATTAATTTAAGTAGAAATGAAGTAATTTTCAAATAAAAAAAGTGGTATTTTCATAAACTTAGGTGACATGAAATCTTTTTTAAATTGTATATATATATATATATATATATATATATATATATATATATATATATATATATATATATAGAGAGAGAGAGAGAGAGAGAAAGAGAGAGAGAGGAGTGGGTAAGTTCTGTTGAGAACTTAAAATTTTACGAGAATTTGAGAACTCCTAATCTACTCATCATTTTACAAAACCAAAACACTTTGTACTCCTAGACCAACGACTAAGATAGATCCATGGTCTAAAAAAAGTTTTGTTGATATTTTTTTTTTGAAAATGAACATGTATGTACAATCAACAGTTATATGGACCGTAGGTGCATGATTATTTGTAATAATATTGATAATCAACATTTAAATAGCCTGCAGACGTATTATTATTTGTAGTTATATTGATAATCAACAGTTATATTGACTGTAGACATATCATTATCCGTAGTAATATTGATAGTCAGCAGTTATATAGACCACGAATGCCGTCCATATAACGCGGGTTATCAATATTCCTATGGATAATCATGCGCCCGTACTTTATATAACAATTGAATGAGCATACTTGTACATTTCAAAAAATATACATTCAAATCTTTTTTTTATCCTAGATGTTGCTTAGATATATCATTTGGAGAAGATTGATGGTTTTGGTTTTGAAAAATAATAAGCATATTAGGAAATCTCAATTTCTCACAAATCTTTAAATTCTCACAATAACTAATCTCTCTCTCTCTCTCTATATATATATATATATATATATATATATACTCTCTCTCTCTCTCTCTATATATATATATATATATATATATATATATATATATATATAGGGCTAGGTTATGTTGTTTCTTACATTTATTGTGTGCTAGAATGCACCATTAGGAATTGAGTAAATTAGATAATTATTTAATTAAATAAATATAGATATTAAATGATTTTCATAATTATATGTATATTAAATGATATCCATAATTATAATTCTTTTTTTATGGAAACTAATTAAATCTGTTATTAATGTCAGCAATAACATTCTTTCAGAATGAATTCACATCTAGATTTTTATATATGAGTTCGTATTTTGTTTCATTACTCACTTACTTAAAATACAATAAATTTGCATGGAATACGAAGAACGATAGAGTATTCTACTAGAATACACTCTCATTCTTCTAGATATGAATTCATTCGGAAAGAATATGATTGTTTACGAATTTAATTAGTTTCCATAAAAACGACTTATAAGTATGGATAGCATTTAATATACATATAATTAATATTAAATTCCTATTGGTGCATTTTAGCACACAATAGATGTGAGAAACATTTGAACCTACCTCTCTCTCTCTCTCTCTCTCTCTCTCTCTTTATATATATATATATATATATATATATATATATAAGGATAATGTCATAAAAAGCCTTAAGTTTGGTAGAAAATGTCGGTTTTTACCATTCGACAGATTTTTGGTTCGTTTATACCGCAAACTTGTTATTTTTTGTCAGTTTTGCCCTTATTACCTGTAATAGCAGGTTTCCAGTTTCCATAAATTGTTTTTTGCAAAAAACTTAAATTTACAAATATTTTGAAAAAAAACCCTTAAGATTACAAAATTATAAAATATATATATATATATATATATATATATATATATATATATATATATATATATATATATATATATATATATATATTCAAAATTTGATAAAACAAAATGGTTTTTAAAAATTTAATTGTCAAAAGTTTATATCATACTAATATAAGTTTTACTGGATTTATATTATGAAACCAAAACTGAAACATATTTTTAGCTTGACATACGGTAAATTTTATATTTGTTCAATATAAACTTTTTACATTTAAATTTAAAAAAAAAGTTACCTAGTTTCATCAAAATTTGAATATATTTTTTAAGTAATACTTAACTTTTCAATGCAAAATTAAAAAATGTCTATTAGCTAATAATTAATTATGCTAAAATAGTTAAACGTATGAATAATATGACACTAGTCATATTCAATTAATTTTTTTGAAAGGAAAATAAATATATTTTATAATGTTAAAAAGTTTATATTTAATTTAGTATTTACTCAAAGAGATAAGCAAATAAAACTAGTCACTTGATTCTCAAGTAATAATATTTGCTAAACCATATTATGAGAATTAATAAATTTTCAAATATTAAGTAATTCAATCGGCTCCAAGTGATTGATTAGTAACCATATGAATATGAAATTGGGATAATGCATTCAAAGGGTAATATAGTTTAAATTGTATATATATTTAGTAATTCATGTTTATTTTTGTATATAATTAGTAATTTATATTTTTTTTATATATTTAGTCAGTTATGTTTTTTTATTTTATACACATATGACCATTACGTTTGATTGTCATATGTGTACAAATACAAAAACATAAATGACTATACGTGTACACAAAAAAACATAAATAATTAAATATGTATAAAAATAAATAAATAAGTAAATATATTTCTAAACTGTTACTGTTCCAGTGGATTATCCCTATAAAATTATATAGTTATGATCCCAATTTAAAAGAATCACATAAACCAAGTTATCTAGAAAGAATAAAAAAAAAAAAAAAAACTTGATCCTGGACAAAATTCCAAAGTTTATCGCATTTGATGTTGGGCTACTATGAAATGGATCCAACACAATCAATGATGTGGATGAATGTGCCATATAAAGGAAGAAATTCAAAATATGTAGCAATTGAATGTGCCATGTAAATTGATGAGTATTATTGGATAGCCATATAGTCAAAATTGTCAAAGGGATCATAAACCCTTCACCAGTAAAAGGAAACCTCACATATCTCTTGGATCAACTTTAATATAAAAATACTGAAATGTTTAAAAATTAGAAATATTAAGTATAAAAAAAAAATTAAACTTAAGTATTTTCAAAAAAGAAAATATCAATAATTTTTTTTTTGAAAAGCTTAAACGTAAAGATTTATATATTGAGCTAGAAAACCAATTACAACAAAATAGTCAAAATGATTTTTTATAGCATGACACTATCAATCCCAAGTGCTTACAAAATCATTCCATCTTTCTTAAATGTTGCAATCTTTTTCATTCTCCAACGCATATAATCTAAGGAATTTATTTTTAACAATAAAATTATGAGAAAATGACAAAAATAGCCATTTACATTAATTACATTACAAAAATAGTCAAAAAAAAATCGAAATTACAAAATTAGCCCACAATTTCGCAGATGGAAATGCCCCATCTACGAAATCAACATCCCATTTGCGAATATACAAGCAGCTAAAACACAGCTATGCTTTAGCTGCTTGTACATTCGCAGATGGAATGTTCCATCTGCGAAATGAAGCTGCCATCTGCGAAATCCCTTTACTTTTCACTATATAAACGTTTTTTTCCTTCATTTTTTACCCTTCTCTACACAAAAACTTTCTCTATCTTTGGGCTTCTCTCGGGATTTTGGCTAGTTTTTGAAAAAAATGAAGGATTATGTCAACAATCCCGCAAATATGGTTAGATTTTAACTCTTTTAATGTTTAAACTTTTTTTTTTTATTATTTTATCATTTATTGTATTATTTAGTGTTAAAAAAAGGTAATTTTGTTGTGTTTGATAGTTTTAATATTTCTTTAGTATACTTGAAGTTTAAATGCTATTTTGTTAGTGGTTGTTTGAATGTACAAGTAGAGACTGCGTAGATAATGTTTACAATTTGGTATTTTTGTTGTTTGTTTAGTTGTTGTATAACCTGAAAACTTGTATATTCTTATCGTATAATTGTTTATATAAAGTGAAAAATAGTTAAATTACAGTATGTGCAAAATAGTCGTTTGTATATATATTTGTCGTATAAGTATAATATTTGTCGTATAAGTATAACATTTGTATAAGTTGAAAATTTGTCGTATATATATTGTTAGAAATTGTTTGTTTTTGTCGTATAAGTTGAAAATTTGTATAAAGTTGTCGTATAACTTGCAAAATTGTTAATTTGGTTGTCGTTTTATTTGAAAAATTGTTTGTTTATATGGTTATAAAATGTTAGTTTATATAATTAGAAAGATAAAAATTGTTTATATATTTGTCGTTTAAGTTGAAAATTTGTTTAATAAAATGTTTATATAATTATGTATGATATTGTTTTTTATCGTAAATATATTTGTTGTATAACTTGAAAAATTGTTTATATATGTGTATGTTAATGTTTTTTTTATCGTAAATATATAAACTATTAATTAAGAATTTGTATTTCCATTACTAATTGTTTATGTACTTATTGCAGTTCGTAATCATATATTTTAAAAACAAAATATTTTTTCGTTCTCTAATTTGTTTTTGTGTTTTTTTTGCAGCATGATTTTAGTTTTATCAATATGAAAGCAATTGTGAACTTAAAAGGTTCGGACGGTAACATATGGGAAGTATTTGAAGTTTTAGATGACGCCAGACGTGCCATTTTCAGAGATACCGTATTTGGTTATTTTATTGATGTCCCTCGTTTACAAGGGGACGCATTGTTGTTCCATAAAATGTTCCTTCATTAGATCCGGCCGGACCCTGTTTTATCTCCATATGGAATAAAACGATTATATTTTCGAGTAGGCAATACGAAAATGGTTTATGGGCCGGAAGAGTTTTGTTTGATAACCGGCTTCAATTTTGGGGAGTATCCAAAAAACATTGGGAAAAAAGGGTCGGAAAAATTATTAAGCAGTAAAAAAAGATGTTTATTGCGTGAGCGGCTATTTCCGGACCATACCAATAGTTCGGTGAAAATCGGCGACCTGAAACGTTTAATTTTAAATCGAACATTCCTAGAACTTGACGACGTTGATGCAGTTAGAGTATGTTTGATATACATTTTGTGTGAAGGTTTTTTGGGAAAAGAAGTTAATGATCGGGTGCCACAAGATTGTTTTTTTTGGCTGAGAATTTGGATCTCTGGAACAGGTATATTTTGTTTACGTTAAAAGTTTTATTTTATTAAAGTTATAATTTATATAAAAACCAATTTTGTTTTTTTTTGTTTTGTTAGTTTCGCTTGGGGTAGCTATCTTTTGGATTTTACTTATGTTGACCTTGAGGATACATGGAACAAAATAGATAATTATTTATCACTTTCTGAGCGTCGTCAAACTTTAAAGTACTCCGTCTCAGGATTTACGGCTCCAATAAGGGTATAAAAATTTTCTTATATTTAAATTGTTTTATTATTATGTTTTTTATTTTAATTTAACTTTTAATACTGTAATTGTAAAAAATTGTAGATATGGATATATGAGATGATTCCGGCTGTTCGTGCATGAGGATTTGTATTGAGAAAAAATAAAGACATGCCTCGGATGAAACGATGGAGTGGAACAAACAAATTGAAATGGGTTGACGTGAACAAGATTTGGTCAAAGATACAGGTTTATAAATTTTTCGTTTATTATTAATAAACTTGATTATTATACTTTTATATGTATTTTTAATATGTTTAATTTTTTAGGAGGGGCAACCACCAAGACAAAACATGTTACCGGGTGATGGTGAGATGACATCTTGTTATTATATGTCATTTCAAGAGTATGTATAAGGTGAAGGGAAAACAGTTCCATCCCCAGTACGGGACCATTTTAGGAGACAAGACGAATCTTCGTCTAGTATGTCGTCCAGTGGTCGCTCTCATGGTAGAGGTAGGGTTAGTGGGAAACACAACCTAGACGAGGTGTTGAAACGGCTACATGCACTGGAGCAGCATGTGTTTATGAACCGACAACCTACAGAGGTTTTTGTTGAAGAAGTGAATACTGAACAATTTTGGAACGACATTACTTTTGATGATCCGATAGTGTCACAAAGAAAATATGATGAACATGTTAGTTACACACTACATTATTTTTTAAATTTTATTAACATATATGAATACCTGTGTTCATATTTTAAATTTGAAAATATAGGTTGTGCAAGATGAAGTGATGAATAAAAACAATACAATTGAAAATGTTTGATATTCAAGACGACAAGGTTGTTATAGATATTACCTTTACGATTTTAATAATTACTTTTTAATGTGTCTTTCGTTATTAAGTAAAAAGTTTTATTTTTAATGTAGGTGTTGGAGGAGAGGAATGACTATGCGGGGAACAAATTTGATGATGATGTGTTTGATGTAAATGATTATAGTGAAGTTAAAGAGGTTCTTATACTTACATTAATTTATATTTTGTTTTTAGTAGATTGAATCATTTATTTAATTAGATATTATTGCTTATTAAATTATGTGTATTTCGTTATTAAGTATAAAGTTTTATTTTTAATGTAGGAGTCGGAGGAGAGGAATGACAATGCGGGGAACAAATTTGATGATGATGTGTTTGACGTAAATGGTTGTAGTGAAGCTAAAGAGGTTCTTATACTTACATTAATTTATATTTTGTTTTTAGTATATTGAAACATTTTTTTAATTAGAGATTATTGCTTATTAAATTAGGTGCCGGACGAAGACGAAATAATAATTACGGGAATTGTAGATTATTTTGATGAGTATGATGGCAAAGAAGTTACACCCGATAAACCGAGGACTCGAAAAACATCATAATATTTGTGCCCTCCTTACACCAAGATATTCGTTTTATTTATAAACTCATGATTTTATGTTTATGTGAATTATCTGAAAGATAGAGATTTAAACATTTGAATATTGTTTTTAGTTGCACACGACACCGAAGCAAAAAAGAAGAACAAAAAAGAAGGTTGATATCAAATCAACAAGCCCCGTTCCTCCTCCAGTTTTTGGTGTTGCTCATGACTTCTCCATGTTGCGCCTGCAACCTTATGTAGCAGGCGGTGAGGTTGTCATCCAAAATTATTTATTTCATTCATATGATGTCCATCATCGTTTGTTTAATTTCGTGTTAGATAGAGATTTTTGGAGCTCATTGTTTGGGCATACACACGACGGATGGTTGGAGTCATCGGTAAATTAATTGTTAATTTATTATTTTAAAAGTTAATTGTTTTTTAGTCAATAACAAAAGTATCATGTGTGCAGCATATAACCATTTGGTACCGATTATTGATGGAGAGACGATTTGAGGGCGACCGACATACAATAATGCCTCCAAATTTTTTTGTTTCTCATGCTTTGGAAGAAGGGCAGGACTGGAGGGCGTTTATGGCTGGTATTGCTATGTACCCCAACTTCATGGTTGCTTGGTGGGATGTTGATACGGTAAACTTAATTGTTTATATTGAAAATAATATCGTTATTTTTGTTATGTTTTTGTATTGTGATGTAAAGAAACATAATTTTATTTTTTGATCCTTATACAAGTCTTATTGTCGATTCATTCATCCCCTAATCATTGGCTATTTGGGGAACTACGATTAGCGTCAATGGAAGTGCATATTTTATGACAGTCTTGGTAGAGGGGCTTATGAAAAATTCAAATCTGAAGGAATCTTTTCCAAATTTGAACGTCGGGTGGCAAATTATTTGGACAAGATTAAGTATTGGGCCCGGAGGAACATCCCAAGGATTCCATTGAATATAATGTTCCCCAACAAAGTAGTCATTTGGGAGATTGCGGTGTTTTTGTTTGTATGTTTATGGAGCAATTCGTTTCAGGTCAACCAATACGTGTTCTTATTGACCCAAAGAACGCAGCTTTAGAGTTCCGTCAACGGATGGCAAATTTTTTTTGGGGGTCTAGTCTTGGTCCTATGTAGTTGGATTATATAATTGTATATCTAAATTAATGTTGGATTTGATTATTAGTTTATTTTTACAGTTTCGTCAACGGATGGCAAAAAATTTAACGTTACGACAATTACAACAAATTAATGACCTACTAATAACTTATCAATGCATATAGCGTTGATGATTTTTACTTGTGTTTGGAAAGGTTGAAAAGTACATGTAGGAAACCACCTTTCTGCACCTTGCTTAGGAGTCCAATTTACTGGCTTGACGATATACTGATTTCAAAATAGACACGAGCATTTTTCCCAAAAATACGTTACAATGTTAAATCGATTGACGTCCCTGAAATTTTGCAAATTATATCCACATGTGAGTTTCCTATAACAACGATAATTGAGTTAATCACCACGTCGATACAATCAAAGTATGCTGAACGGGCCGAAGTGGCGGGTAAGGGAGATTGTTATATTTAGTTTTTTTATTGTGCTACTATTTTTATTAAAATATCAAATTTTACAGGGAGGTTGTCTGCTGGGTTGACCCCTTACGTTGAGAGTAAGGTTCAAAAATGTCTCAACAAGTCTTATAATTGTAATGCAAGACGTTTGTATGGGGATACATTTGAAGTCGATGACAATTTTGCCACCAGCAACGTACAACTTGAACGAAGGGTATGTAGTTGTGGTAAATGGCAAAAAAGCGGTATACCATGTGGCCACGCTATAGCATGTCTAAGAACCCGTACATCTGAATCCATTCACAGAATGGTTGATTACAAGTTCACTAATTATGTGTATCGACTTGCATATGGATCTGAGTTGGTGAATACTATACCATCACATGTGCATTAGGAAATACCAAATGAAACGGTGGTCCTGTTACCTCCCTCAATGCATTAGTTATTCATGTAGCACCTTTATGTTTTATGTAGTATTATGTATTAGTTTTTTATGTACCCCGTTTTTATTTTAGTGTCGTATTACGTATTAGTTATCCATGTACCCTGTTTATATTTTATGTCGTATTATGTATTAGTTATTTATGTACCCCATTTATATTTTATGGCGTATTATGTATTGGCTATTGAGGAAACAACATACATTAAAAGAAATGGACGTTTATTAAATAGTAACGACTACACACATACAACAACAAGCAACTTAAATAACGAAAAGCAATTAACTTAACCAACATGCATATTAAAAATAAGGGACATTCTTTAAAAGATTCCATGCATCTAAGTGGGTAAACTCGCTACCATCATATTCAAAACGGTATAGTTCCAAATCCACCTGCCGTAGAATGTCTTCATCCATATTTGCATGTTCGTTATCCAACTCGTTATAAATACGTTGAAATTGTTTCACCTTTATTTTCAAATCCAGAAACTTCGCTTTGACATCTCTTCTTCTTCGATATTGAGTACGCCTCATTAAATGGTGAAACAAATGACAGACACGAGACCAAAATGATCCAGCACGAACTTGTGGGGGACCCGGTGGAAAATCCTCCTCTACAGTTATAATCCAAGCTTGAACCAAAGCAACCTCCTCTGCGTTCCTCCATATATGTGGTGAGTCCATAATTGCAAGGAGGGAAGTAATACGATACAATTACAACGGATATTAAAATCTATTTATAACGACTCCTTACTTTCCTGGTGCAATGGCTTGTCAATTCAAGCAACAATGTATTGTGTTGTCATTCGACCGGGGATGATTTGTCAAATCGAACAGTGATCTGTTGTGTTATAAGTATAGTACACTGCATTCGTCAGTTAATTTTGACTATGAATTGCAGACATATTAGAAGATTGGACTGCGATTTTGTGTAGAAACTACTATAAATTGACCTTAAGTTACATAAATACTTTATTAAATAAACCAATACAAATGTTCAAATATTGTTTTTTAGATTCTACTCTCTTTGTTTCAATCAAAATGAGTTCTATATCATGGAGCAATGAAGAGTTCTTGATTCTTACACATGCTTATATTTATGTGTACGAGACAAGCAAGTTGAACGATCCAATGTTTTGGAGCCGTTTAACCAATATTTTCAATGCTGAAAACCAAATGGCTACAAGAAACGATCGTGACGAACTAGACATCTTAGCAAGATGGTATGAAATGAAAACCGAAGTTCTATTATTCAGCGATCTTTATACCAAAATTGACGACACCCGTTTAAATGCTACAGAGGAGGTCATCTTGGAAGCTGCTAAGGAGGAATACAAGTCATTAAGTAACTGGTTGGAATTCCAGTTTGAAGCCCCTTGGAATATTTTGAAATATATCCCGTTTGTTTAAAATCTATTTTAGTTTATTATGTGAGTACTAGGTTATTTTCATGTACTAGGTTATTTTCATGTATTTCGTATGTATTTCGTTTGTTTAAAATCTATTTTAGTTTATTATGTGACCAACTCGTATGATTAATTTGAATTAATAAATGCCCATTGCATTAGGTTTCACAATACATTAGAATACATTACTAACAAGGATTCCATGAACCATTACAAACATTACAACAATTACATGAAAAACAACGACATAATATGAACAAAGCATTAACATAAAGCACAAGTCCATGGGTTATTCTTAACAGAAATTAGAGCGGTCTACATGAAATACTGTTTATCTTTAACAACCTTCCAAACTTCCTCATATTCGAAGTCTCTGCCGTCATGCTCACAGATGTAAAAATCTGTAACAACTTCCAAGAACTCTTCTTCGTCCCGATAACGAACATTGTTACTTTTCGCATAATTACATGCTCGATTGAACCATGTCACTTCTTCCTTTACATCCATCCACTTAGTAACAACATCTGATTTTTCTCTTTTTTGTCCTTCTCCCATCTCATGGTTAAACAAAGATGTTATGCGAGTCCATTCATCACCAATTAGGCAATGCGGGGTAGCAAGTAACGATACACCATCCTTAACACTTAGCCAGCATCGTGTTAGAACTAACACCTCGTTTGTCGTCCATGGCCTTTCAGAATTGGAACCAGGTACTTCATTCGATGAACTTGCTGCATTCGACGACATTTCTAATAATAGGAGTTCGTTTCTTTTAGGTGATTTGGGTGTTTGGTTTTTAGATCTTAAACATCTATTTATATAAATAAATAGACTATGAATTAATACTTTGACTACGAAATGGTTATATTTGGACTACGATTTTCAGCTTTATGTAGTGTTTTATCATGTCAAACTGTCATTTATCTCTTGTCACTTAAGGGTCCCACTACGATGTGCAGGTTACTACCGTGACTTGTCATTACTGTCTAGTCATTTCAAAGTTGGACTTGTCATTACTGTCTAGTATGTATAAATACCACTTATAGCTCCAGTTTAATACAATATCGACTTTATTATGAGTTCCTCACACAAATTCGAAGTTTGCTCATGCAACGAAGTAGATTGTTACTACTGTGATTCGGTAGACCCTTTTTTTACACCCTCTTCAGCCGGGCCATATATGTCACATGAAAATTTTGAAGAATTAAAGAAGGCTGAAGAACAACAAGAAGAGGACAAAGAGTCATCCTGACTTCTCACTCAACTTGCTAATGATATTGAATCGGAATGCAAACAAGCTCAAGAATGGATTGACCTCAATAAAAACAAAATCAAAGAGCATAAAGATTGGATAAAAAAGAGTAAGAAGGCAATCAAAACAACTGAAAAACGGCTTGCTGAGAAGGATGAGCAGTTGATACACATTATGGTAAAAAAGGATCGTTTGGAAGACAAAATGTGAATTAGGGATGACTATCTAACAATGGAGAAAGAGAAGTACCCATTGCAGTTCCCTGAGTTTAAAAAATAGTTACAAAGTTGTTGTAATATTATCATGAAACAGATTAGGTTGCAAAAGGATCGTTTGTTGTTTTTTTAAATAACATGTTGTAACTGTTAAAAAAAATCTGCAAACTATATTTTATAATATAAAGGCTTCATTAATTGTTATAATCAACAAACTTAACTAAAATATGAAAGCATAGCAATGTCTTGTAAGAGTTAATAAAAATATTACAATACATAATAAGTAAACAAGTCATCATTACTCTTGATTTCAAGGTTGTTTTATATCAAAATCAGCATTATAGGTTTGTGAACAACCCGCTGAACCACCAATATTAAATGCCATTTCTGCAGTAGAAATTATGTGACGTGCTCCGCTATCGGACGCCCTTCCAGTACAATTATTTCTTGTGTGTCCTAGTTGACCACATGTAGAACACTCTTTTATAATTGGACCCTTGCCTTGGGATGGAATGCGGTCTGTGTTTCTTGGCCTGCCTGACTGACGTTTATCCATTATAGGTGGCTTAACAATCATCAAATCATCGGGGATCTCCCATTCGGATGGCTTTGGTAGAGGGTTTATTGATTCCTCATATGTTTTCCTCAGTGTTTTGGTAAAGTAAGCATTTAATGCAAACCTTGAGCAGTCTTGGTAATTGTTCACTGTTAAACATCTTATGACATGACCACAAGGTATCCCATCAAGTTGCCAATGCCTACATGTACAAGTCATATGTTGAAAATCAACAATCACATTTTGTGCCCCCTTTTTGACATTGCATTTCGTATTTGAGATCATGCGAACATCCCATTTGGTAAAAGTTTTCTTGTTTTCTTTTACAACTTCATCCGCCCAAGGGGTAAGTATTGTTGTTGCTTCCGCTAAAAAACAGCCAAAATGAAAAAGTTAAGATCAATAACATCAAAATTAATAAAAAATTAATATTACAAATTTACTTAATACCTGCAAAGTTACGTCTTTGAAACCACCATTGTTGCATTGTAGCACGAGAAAAATCGATCAACATAAGTATTGGCACCTTATGTGAGTGTCTAGATAATGCATTTATAGACTCCGCACTGTTGGACGACATAAGATTGTATCGGTTCCCTTTAAAATGTGCCCTTGACCAAGTTTCTAGATTTATACTTTTTAAGTACTCCCATACTGGTTCTTTTGTCTTTTTCATAACATCCATAGCAGCATCAAAAGCATCAACTGTGTACGCCCTACACGCCTCCCAAAAAATTCCTTTAACCGTCTTACTCTTGCCGAATCTTGATACTATGTTGAAATACAAATGGACACCACATATTCCATGATGAGCGTGAGGAAAAATGTTGGCAACGGATGTTGCTATAGATGGAGACCTATCAGATATAATTGTAAGTTCCTGCATATTTCCTATGAAATCATGTAGTTTTTGAAAAAACCATGTCCAAGAATCGGTACATTCATTTTTGCATATACCATATGCAACCGGTAATATTTGGTTTTGTCCGTCCTTAGTAACTGCAAGTAACATGGTACCTTTGAACTCGCCCTTTAGGTGAGCTCCATCTACTACTAGGGTCGGCTTACAAAAATTGACAAAAGCGCGTACCTACAATACATTGTATATCTATTCAAATACACCAAAATAAATATTAAAAAATTAATATAATATGATAATACTAACCGAGCAACCGAGTGCGACGTACAAAAACTCAAAGCGATCATCAGCATCTGTTTTAATATGTGTGACAGTACCCGGATTATGTTTGGCCAAGTTGTGACAATACGCCGGAATTTTGGTAAAAGAATCCTCTTTCGTACCCCTTAACGACAACAATGCATATTGCTTCGCGCGCCATGCCTGATGGTATGAGATATTGATATTCAATTGAGAATTCATATCATTAACAATTTCTTTTCCCCGATAAACTCTACTATAGTCTTCAGCCAAAACATCAGCAACATATTCACCCAAAACATATTTGTTTGCTTGTCGATGATTAGGTTGCAACAATGTTGAAGAACATGTGTGTACATCAACAAATTTATTCACTTGGAAAAGTCCATCAGAATTTTTAATTGCTTTTGCTCTTAGTAACCAAGAACAATTTTTTGAAACACACACAGCTTCATACCTTGATTTGGTGGATCTACTTGTCCTCGTCTGGAAACCTTCTCGAAGACATTTTTTTACCAATACACCGCTTTAAAAGTTCTTTGTTCTTAAATATACTCTCACATTGAATCTTTTGAAGATTCATGTCTACCATTTGTGTTGGGATATCTTCATTAATATCAACTGGGCATGCTGGTACAGGGGCCATACCGTGAAAAAGGTTATCGGGAAACTTAGCTTTAACTTCATCACCCAACTCATCTCTATCGGAATTGCTTTGTAGCTCGGTTATATCTAAACATACATCACCAACATCAACATAATGCCCGTAAACATGATTTTTTTCATTTTTTTGACTTGAATTTTTTTTTTCTTTTTAGATTTATCTACCACACGCGTATTCATAACTTTAACTTCTTGTTCGGCAACATCATCACAACGACCACCCACATGATTAAGATATGTACCAACATCATCATCACCAACAGACTTGTAATTCTCAGGATCCACATAGTGAATAGGTGAATAACTAACATTAACATTTTCAGCAACACTGTGAAACTAAGGTACACTAGGAGTATTGAAAGTACATATCGGATCGTTGCTCCCTTTATAACTGCATAAATTACCAACAAGCTGGTTTCCAATTTCACCACCCCCATTAACCTCCTCAACTTCATCAACCACCACAAACACTTTCATAGCACTTCCTCCACTACATTTGATTACGTTTATCAACATTCTAACATCCATGTCTTCAACTATAGCTATATAATAATTTAATTCAGGATGGTAGAAACGAAGACTAATTCTATATTTGTCTAACAAACCAATTTTGCTTCTTACCAAAGATACAAAATCAGTATAACTAATATACTCAGAAAATATCAAAGCAAGTTCAGAAATACCTCCCTGTGGACGTATGTATTCCAGATTAGTTCCATTAACTTGCCATCTCCCACCGGTTACAAGACAAACCAAATATTCAATCATTTTTTGAGCAAATTGTAGAGAAAGTTCTTAAACAAATAACAACCAAAATGATAATTTTCTACAAAACTTTTTATATAGCAACATGATTTCGTAGTCAAACCAATTGATTTCATAGTCAAACTAAAAAAAAAAAAAAAAAAACAAAAACAAAAAAAAAAACCACAAATTCACAGATAGAATGAGAGTAAATCGTAGATGAACCTATTCCATCTGTGATTTTACCCCTATATATAGAGAAAAAAAATTAAACAAAAAAAAATTAAAAGCACCTGCGAATGTACAAGCACCTAAAGGTGCTTGTACATACGTAGATGGAATGGTCATTTCGCAGATGGAGCATTTCCATCTGCGAAATTGTGGGCTAATTTTGTAATTTCGATTTTTTTTTGGCTATTTTTGTAATGTAACTAGTGTAAATACTATATTTGTCATTTTCTCTAAAGTTATCACACCAACTGTGATTCCAAAAACTAGTATTCTTTCCATCTCCAACTTTCTTTTCCAAGATATTATAGTTGATAATACAATTTATGATGATTTAACAATTCTTGTTCACACTCCGAACCATTCACTTCCTGAACTATGAACATAATATCACCACCATTCCCATGTATCGCTTCAATGACCTTCATCCATAAAGCCTTGGGGTTATTAATTACAAGAAACGGACACTATGGAGGGGACATTTGTTAAATGGATAGATTAATATTATAAAAGCTTTAAATTTTTAACACGTAATTGAAAAAAACTATAATATTTTTTTTTTATTATTGCTATGACCATAACTTTCTCGCCGAATTATCATTCTAACTCATTTAACGAGTTTCATGGTTAACTTGATTAATTTTTTTGCAAAATTAGTCCTAAAAAAATTCAAATTTGATCCCTAAGGATTGCATAAAATTACACCACATAGTTTTTTAATTTTATTTTTTATTTTTTGTATACTTTATTTATTTTCGGTATATATATATATATATATATATATATATATATATATATATTATTTTCTTTTTTTTATATACTTTATTTATTCTCATTTTTTAACTTCATTTTTCAATAATTTTTTTAATTTTTTAATTTTTTTATTTTTTATTTATTTTTTTTTTTACATTTTTGCCTGTTGTTTTCTATTGTTTTTCTATTTTAGTTATTTAATGTTTTTTCTAATGTTTTTATTTAATTTGATTTAAGTAAGCAAACTTGAATTTAATATAAATTACTATAACAAGTTTTTTTTTTATAAAGACCGACTATTATTTTTTTGTTCATTCTTTCAATCTATTATCAAATTGAAAGATATTATCTTGAATTTAAAATATTGATATCATATATAGAAATATGATTTAATTTGCAATTTATATAATACACTGAAACACTAATTCTCAATAAACAAGCTCATTTTTTTTTTAATTTTCATTTTTTTCGTAACATAAATATAATAACACATGAGGCTTGTTAGCACGAACCCAAGATCTTTGAAAAAAAAATTGGCTCTATATCTAGTTAAAGCTAAAGCTGAGTACTCCTCCAACTATGCCGAGGGAACAATAAGCATGTAGGTATCTAATTTTCGTAAGTTAATTTGGATTATGGATTTAACATCCCAAAATCTAGTGATAAAAATTTTCATTTTTTAAATTGTCAAAATCATAAATCATGTGTCTCAAAACCATCATAAAAAAATATATCAAAACATCAGAGTAAAATGATCATCGATGCGGAAATCATAAGGGATGTAATGCGATCATGTCGATCCCTTAAAGTACCTGAAAGTGTTAAACCATAGAACCGGAAGCACACAACTTAATGAGTTCCCCGAAATACCTCATACCAAATAAATAAGTCCAACCTAACATACAAATGGGCTCAACCCAACATAAATAATGGGTCCATCCCAACCTAGAAATGGGTCTATCCCAATATTAATATGTGGCCCGGTCCAACATACAAATGGGCCCAACCCGTCATACATAATAATGGGCCAACCAAACATAGAAATGGGCATAGCCAATATAACATGCAAGAGTCACAAAGACAACTAACACAATCCAGTAGGTTGACAATGGTGTCTTCGACCAACGAGTATAATGAGAAGACTCACCTCGCTAATGAAGTCAAATGTTAATGGCTCCCATAATCAGGAAATAGGTGCTAAACGTCACCCTGATCATCACACAAGATAAACTCTTAGGTCATCTTCCTAAACTAGAACATTGACTAAAAGTCAAAGAGTCAAAGTCAACAGTCAAAGTTAAGGTCAAAATTGCCAACAATGGCCCTCCACGTCGTGGCCCTTCCTTGGCGATGTCGTGGGCACAAAATTCCAAAACAGTCGATGATTTCCCAGTCGCCACACTGTGACGGCCTAAGGCCATGTCGTGGGGACTGGTTTGAATAGCTCATTCGAGCTTAATCCATTTTCTTCCGATTTTAAGAGCTCCAAAGCTCAGATCTGGTCCTTTCATAGGTCGTAATTTCTCCAACTTTATCCCTTAATACATCCCTTTATGTCTAGATCTAAATTCTATGGTCCACAAAGGCAACTTAATGCATGGGACTAGACAATTAAAAACTTATTCCATGAAATCTTCAATCAAAAACTTCCAGAAGCACTTTCGGGACCGTAATTGAACCGAAAAAAATGTAAACTTTATGGACATTCATCCCCATGAATGTCCTTTCCCATGTTTAGGTCAAAAGATGCAATACAACCTAAACTTCAAGCAAAGTTGCCAAATCACCACGAATTCCTAGATCTATGAGATATAATGCTCTTGGGACATAGAGAAACCATAAAGTTGCAAACTTTATCTCTTCAACCCACACAAACCACATCAACGGGACCATAAAATGTTATAAAACCTATATCTAAGGAGAAAGACATAAAAAGATGGAGACTTGAGGACATATAAAGGGTCTAGAAGATACATACAAGTGAAGGCAAGGCTTGTTTGAAGAATCATGGCACCCACTCTTCTTCTCCTTCCTTTAAAACCACCAAGAACTTGCAAAATGAGCATAAAAGCTTCCAAAAGGATTAGGGTTTGTGAAAGGATTCGTTTGAGGGTGATGGAGGTTGAGGGTGGAGGAAACCATAGCCTTAACTTCCTTTAAATATGGCTTAAAGTCCATAAATTAGGGTTTTGGCCCAAAATGGTCGCCACAGCGTGGCCTCTTAGTGTCACGGTGTGGCACCCATTTAAAATGAGCTATCACAAACCAAATTGCCACATCGTGGTGATGCCATCACCACATCGTTGCCAACTAGGTTTTCATACATAATTAAAATATCATACCATAGGATCCGGATGTTACACTGGAAACAATATAAAAACAATTAAGAACCCAAATAAGATTTTGGATGTTTTCCAAATCTAATTCTCCTAAAGAGATGGTGTCATATGTATAGAAAAATGGGAATAGTTTCTTATTACCAATAATTGCTATTAGGAATGTAAACAAATCAAATGTTCAGCGTACCAATAAATGCTATTTGGGATGCAAACAAATCGAATGTTCAACGAACTGTTCGTGAATTGTTCTGCAGGAAGTTCATTTAAGTTCGTTTATTTAATAAATGTATGAACATGAGAACAAGTTCTCGTTCGTTTAGTTAAAAATTGAACGTGAACATTGGTCGCGTTCAATCAGTTATTTTCATGAACGTTCAATTATGTTGTTTTTTTACGTTCGTTTATGTCTGTTCATTTAAGTTTCTTTTATGTTCATATGTGTTAAATTGTGTTTGATTACATTACTATATTATATGTTGAACTATGTTTGTTTATCTAATTTTGTTTATGTTCGTTCGTTTATGTTGAATTAGCATGTTCACGAACATAAATAAACAAACATGAACAATTTAATTTGTTAATGAAGGAACATGAATAAGAAAACTCGTTCGTTAAGCCATTTGTGTTCATTCGTTTGTTCGGATAACTTAAACTAACAAACATGAACAAACTTTTCTTTGTGTTCATTCAGTTTGTTTATAGCCCTAATAGTTATACGACTAACACCCATACTAACTGCATCTTCTATCGCCACATGTAACAGTTCCATTACCAAGATTAAAAAAAAGGTGATAAAGGATCTCCATGTTGAAAACCTCGATGTAACCTGAAATCAACATTCAAATACTCATTGGCTAGGACCGATGATCATAAAGAAGACAAACATGCCATAACCCAATAGATCCAACTCAGACCAAAATCGAGAAAACCAATAACTTGCTCTAAGTACTCCCAACTCCCAACTCATAACTCACAAAATTAGAATCCTTCTCTAGATCAACCTAAAACATCAATAACTTATTTTTCTTCTTTTTATACCAATCAATTCTTTTGTTAACCATTAATGGTTTGTCTAAAATTTGGCAACCTTTTCACAAAAATAGTCTGGTCCATACCCATAATGTTCCCTTCAAACTGATCGATCCTAATAGAAAATAATTATGTGTTGCAAACCAATCAAGCTAGGCAGGTAATCTCTCAAAAACCTCAGATTATCTACTTTCGAAATTAATGTAATGAAAGAGAAATTACACCCACCTGATAACCTTGTTGTCAATTAGAATTGTTGCATAAACGCCACTCTATCTCCTTTGTTAACTCACAATACTACGACTTCACAAAACGAAAATTGAACCTATCCAGTCCACGTAGATGATCACTCCCACACAAACATACAAACAACTTGAACTCATCTACTAAAAACTATGAATCAAGTATGTCTCTCATATCCACAAACAACCTTGCAAATTTCAAGTTACTCATATGACAATGAGAACCTTCAAAGTTATGAAATTTACTTTTACAAATGTAAACTAACAAGAAATAGAACATATAAGGTTTCATATTATTATAAAATAAGAAGTACAAGATACAAGGAATGGAAAAGACATAAATATATAGACTAGCTAATTAGAGTTTTCTACCAACATAAAACCCAATACAAAATAAAGCCCAAAATCTTATTAGGCTAACACCCCCCCTTAAACTCACAATGCAACAACAATAATCATTGAGAGTTTGTTAGACAGAAAATGAAATCGATTAGCAGTCAATGGCTTTGTAAGAATATTAACAATATGCAAAGTGGAAGGAACATAAGGAAAGGAGATAGTGCCCTTCTGCAGATGGTGCCGTGTGAAATGACAACCAATCTTAATGTATTTTGTGCACTCATGAAACATTGAATCCTTGGAAATTATTATCGCACTCTCATTGTCACAGTAAAAAAGGGTAGGCTAAGAGATGTGAATGCCTATATCTGTAAGAAAACATCTCAACCAAACAATCTCACAAGTGACGATAATCATGGCTCGATACTCATGTTATGTAGAAGATCAAGAGACAACATCTTGTTTCTTACTCTTCCATGATATCAATCTCTAAGAAAAAACACAATACCCAGTAGGGGTGAGCAAAAACCGCACCGAACCTACAATTAACTGCAAAAACCGCATAAACCGCAACCGAAAAACCACAACCGCAATAAAAACCGATGGTGAGGTTTTCTGTTTTTCAAAAACCGCAAATTTGCGGTGCGATGCAGTTATTAGTTTCCAAAAACCACAAAAAAACCGCACCGCACCGCATATATTATATACAATTTTTTTATCAATTATTAGTTTATTAAATATTAAAAATAAGACAAGTTTCATGAATGAAAGACGGATAAAATACTAAAAGACAAAAGTGTTGGTTTTTTCTTATGTTTAACTTGAAAAAGGATGAAATTAGACAATTTTAAGATATTTATTGTTAATTACTATTGATTTGATGTTTTTAAGATATTAGTTGTTTGAGGTTTAAGTTAAATAGTTAATTGTCTTATACCTTATGGTTTTTATTATTATTACAAGTAATATCTTTGAACTCTTAAAACTATTTGAACTCTAAATTGTGGTTAAAAACCACACAAAATAACCGCACCAAATCCATGCGGTTAATAACCGCAACACAAAAAAAACAAAACCGCACCGCAAAAATAACCGCACCATGCGGTTTTGAAAATGGATTAACCGCATTTGCGGTTAGTGGTGAGGTTTTGGCTAATAACCGCACCGAACCGCACCGCGCTCACCCCTAATTACCCAGTAGTGGAATTACGATAAAAATATCACTATCCCAATTAGCATCACTATAGGCACACAACCCAAGAGAGGATGTAGATGGAAACACAAGGGTGCAAAACTGAGTAGCATGAAGATATCTCAAAATAAGAAGAACAACTCCCCAATGAACAATATAAGGCGCAGTGAAAAACTGGCTAATCACATGAATTGCATGAGTAATATTCGTTCTAGTGATAGTTAGGTAAACCAAACTCCCTACAATGGTTTGATAAAGTCTTGGATCTGATAAGGGCACACCATTAGTTAGAGAATACTTTGCATTACTATCTATAGGTGTATCAACTGCCTGATGATCCGTGATTCGTGCATGTTCATACAAATCTGAAACATACTTTATTTGAGATAAACAATAACCCTTTAGAGATTAAGCAAATTCAATCCCCAAGAAATAACATACCAAACCCAAGTCTTTCATAGAAAAATGGTGAGCTGAATCACGCTTTAAAGACTCTATACCATCATGATCATCACCAGTAATAATCATCTCATCGACATATAAGGAAAGAATAATCCGACATGTACTCGTACATCGAACAAATAGAGCTGAGTCATGGTTAGTTGGTTGAAAACCAACAAAGTAATCATCATATAAAATTTCTTAAACCAAGCATGCGGGGGGGCTTGTTTGAGACCATACAGTGCTTTCCAAAATCGACAAACTTCACCTGGTTGGTGGGCAATACCAGGGGGAGGAGACATGTATACTTCCTCGTGAAGATCACCATTCAAGAACACATTCATGACATCAATCTGATAAATGTTCCATTGGTGAATGGAAGAAACTACAATCAAGGTGCGAATAGTCGTCATTTTTGCAACAGAAGCAAAAGTATCCTCATAATCCATACCATACTTTTGTGCATACCCTTTCGCAACAAGTCTGGCTTTGTAACACTCAACGGATCCATCAAAATTTTTTTTTGATTTTATTTACCCAATGACAACCAATCATGTGCTTTTCAGGAAAAAGCAAAACCAGCTCCCATGTATGAGTTTGATAAAGAGCTGCAAGTTCCTCAACCATAGCTGTCTGCCAAAGGGGATCAGAAACGACCTCTTTGTAGGATGTTAGCTCAAAGAGACAATGTACATTAGCAATAAAGGAGGTAAAAACTGGTCGGTAATAGGAATATACAAAGTCAGGAAGCTTTGTGGACTTCTTGTTACGATAAGGCCTCGATGGTGGGGGATTTTGATGATATGGAAGCAGAGGATCAACGATAGGCAGTGCTTCAGCAACAAGTGGTGGATCAGTCATATGTGGTGGATCCTCGATGTCAATGCTAAACAGATCAACAGTACCAAAGCTTCTCTCTGGTTGCATCATATAACTGAATAGGAATGATATAGAATGGAATGTGCTCCAAAAACATGACATTACGAGAGACATATATTTTCTGATATGATGGATCATAACACTGATAACTATTCTAACCAATATCGTATCCCAAAAATACACAAAGTGATAGTTTTGAATACAACTTATCTCTTTCTACATGAGGCTTAAAGACAAAACAGGTATAACCAAACACTGGTAATGAAGAACAATCTAGAAGTTTCCCAAACAACATTTCATAAAGAGACTTTCCTAAAATGTGTACAATAGGAATATGATTAATAACTTAAGTGGTAGTATGAACAACTTCTCCTCAAAACATATTGGGAACTTGAGAAGAAAGTAGCAAGGATCTTGTAGTTTTTAGGAGATGTCGATGTTTTCTTTCTGCAACACCATTCTGCTGAGGGGTATCTGTACAAGATGTCTGATGCACAGTGTCATCAGATGCCAATAACTATTTAAAATCATTGGAGGTAAATTCCCCTCCCAAATCACACCAAAAATATTTTAAGCCAACAGAGTGTTGAGTCTTGACAAGAGCTATGAAGTCACTAACTATGGTGAAAAATTCATACACGCGCTTCATAAAATAAACCTACGTATAAGGAGTGTAATCATCAATGAATGAAACATAATAGCTAGCTCTCGATTTAGCGGTGATCTAAGATGGAACCCATACATCAGAATGCACAATATCAAATGGATCAACATAACGAGTGACACTTATTAAACGGTAAAGAAAAACATTTTCCTAGTTCACAACCACAACAATCAGATATATCATCAGTTTTCAAAGAACCTGACACACCAGTGGAAACCAAAAGTTGTAACGAGATGCTGACACATGTCCTAAATGAGAATGCCAAAGATAAAAAACAGAAGATGAAAGGTTTAAACAAAAAGATGACATATCAACACTAGATGAAAAAACATTAGCAACATGTAGTTGCTCCAAAACATAAAACTCCCCAAGTATACGACCTATCTCAATCACCCTCCGAGACCAAAAATCCTATATACAGTAGAATGAATCAGAAAAAAGACCCGACAACTAGACTTACACAACTGAGTGACAGAAGAAAGATTCAAAGTAGATGTGGGAATGTAATATACATCTGTTGAAGATATATAAGGAGTGAAAATAGAACCAACACCATCTAATGACATAGGTGTAGCACTAGCAAACATAACAGAGACAAATATACGAGATGATATCGAAAAAATAAGATGATAAATATGGTGACATGTGATAAGATGCACCAGAATCCAATATCCACAATGTTGAAGGAATACCTGAAGTGTTGACCTAACAGAGACATGGAAGCTGACATGGAAGTTGGATTGGCAACAACGAACTATCTGAACTGCTCAACAATCTAGGGATCTAATGTTGATGGTGGTGTAAAATCTGTCTCATTCTCAACTGGAGGTGCAACATTAGTGTACTATGCTAGCCTAAAAGATGGAAATAAGGGACATGACTGAGATTGTCCAGAGGACATGTTCTGATGTGAAGGCTGAGACTGTACAGGTGCGTAACACCCAGTTTTCGAGATAGATCAATTTAGGGTTTCAAGGAGTCAAAGGCATGGTTTTTGGGTAAAACCAAGGCTCACGATGTAAGCTATAGAAGGGTCACGACATGAGGAGTGACTAAATGAAAATGTTGAATTATGCTGAGCTCACCATGTAAGCAATAAGAGCTCATGACGTGAGATGCGCTGCAGCCCAAGCCCATGATCTTTTAGGGTTTTCTTCATATTTAAACCCTATAAACCTCATTTTAGGGTTTCTACACAGCCTCCTTCATCCCTAAGCTCAGTAAAACCTTAACCATAGCCTCTTATTGTGATTCTTGAGCTTTTGGTGGAGTTTTGGTGGTTTGAAGAAGAAGAGATCATCATTGAAGCATAGTTTCAACTTGAGAGTTCCGTTTACAACATTTAGCTAAATTTTAAGACCACTGTAAGTAACCAATATCCAAACTTTATGTTTCCTTGTTGCTATTTCTAAGGTTTTATGCATGTTTAGCCATTACTTAAGGACTAGAGTGTTGGTACTCCAGAAAGTTAGCAACCTTATGGGTCCTAAGGTTGCTTTGGTGCTTGTATGTTATGGATTTGAGTTCTATAGGATGTTAGCGTCCATGCTTGAGAATTTATCTCCTTTTTTCATGAATGACCTAGTTTGAGCTCAAGTATTGTATTGGATATACAAGACCTTAAAGCATCGATTTTTATGATCTTAGGAGTGTTAGGAAGCCTCCTGGAAAAGATGGACTAGTGGCTTAATGGATTAAGAGGGTTTTTCAACAAAATGGCTTGCAGACGAATCTCACAACGTGAGGAAGATGGATGTCATGCCGTGAGGGTTGCAAGACCCAACTATTTTGTCTTGTAATGATTCACGATAAGAAGTCATATATGGTCACGTTATGAGGGTGTGCTGACTATTAACTTTCGTTGACCATTGACCGTTGGCTTTTTGATCAAGTTTGACATTGGGTCAAACTTTCGGGTTTTGGACTGTTGATTAAGATTTTGCTTGGTTTTGGTGATTAGCCGATTCGTGGGTGCAAGAAGTGCTGAAAAGGGATCGTATCGCATTGTTTTAGGGTTCTTCGATTCAAGTGAATTTCACCTCATTGTACCGTGGGTCGAAGGCACCAATTCTAGCCCATTAGGTTTAGTTATCTTTAGTAAAGGGATGTCATAGGGAATATATATAGTCATGTAAGATAGACCAATGACTCTTGATCTAGGCTTTCTTGTCTGTTCCTTGTTTGGTTGTGGCTCTAGAGTAGGATCACCTATCTAGGAGTCTATCTCACCTCTGGGTATATACGGTTATGCATTCCTTGGATTGCTGGTATTTAGTATGTTGTTATGCTATAATGATCTATTAGATATGTATCCTTGTATATAGGATGTTGTTATGCGGTAGTAATTTTTAGATCTTTATGTCTACCTGTACTTGCTGGTTATTATCTAGTGGAGTTCCCTAGGGACTATATGTGGTCATGTAGGATAACCTGAGAACTCTTAATCTAGGATTTCTTGCTTGTTCATTGTTTAGTTGTGGCTCCGGAGTAGGATCATCTATTCGGGTGTCTATGTCACATCTAGTTACTTATGGTTACACATTTCATGGAGGATAGCTGATAGTGGGACAATGTACGGTGAGGACTAGTAGGCGGTAATGAGTTGTATGATTGTTGTTTGTCTATATTATGTGCTTACTTGATCCTTTATTGTTTATATGTCTGCATATGGTGGTAGTGGGTTGAGGTGGTCCTACTTTGTGTTGTGGGCCAAGATACCCGGTGCGGGCCGGTTGTATGCCGAAGGCACGGAGGCTTGATAGGAGTGGTTGGGTTGAGGCGTAAGTCCAACAAACACTGGGTATTCCAACCTGATGGCTAATTGGACCCATTGTCTATTGGTATTCTAGTCCGAGGACTGATTGGTCCTGGGCACAGGTTCTGGGCCGTTATGCATGCTTGTTTGTTCATTGTATAGGGTATTTTGGGGGAAACTATCTCAACTTTGTGCTTATCCAGTTTTTTATCTTTTCAGATTTTATCAGTGATTGTAGGAAGGCAAAGGTGGGAGTGTACACATTCATCAACAACATTGAGGATTCCGCGTTTCCTGTATTACCTTGATTTTCAATAAATGTATTTTGGAATAAACGGTTTTCTTAACAATGGGTTTATAATTGGGATTTTTTACTCTGATATTTTTTTTTTGCAAAATGTTATCAGAACTAGGGCACGGGTCAATGTTTTTTACAAGGTTGTCGAACCCTATAATGGGGAGTGAAGGTGGGTTGCACCTAATCCCATATCGGCTTGGAACGAGAACGAACCATTTACTTATAAGGGGCGTGGATATCTTCCTTGTCACATTGCGTTTTAAAACCGTGAGGGCATCAAATCCCATAAGAACTCTGCAGTTAAGCGTGTCCGTGCAAGAGCAATCCAGGGATGGGTGATCCCCTTGGAAGTTTTTGTGTTAGGAGCGCAAAGCGAACAATATCGTGATACGTGCCAAGGGGGATGTTACAAGGTGATATCGTTTGCTGTTGCTAATGATTTCCCTTACTTATAAAAAAGACAATTTGCCTTCCAATGGTTCTTCTTCTTCTTACAGAAAGCATGCTCATTAAATTCAAATTTAGGATGATTATGGTTTGAAGACTGAAGTCGTTGTGGAACAACAAAGACAACAATAATGTTTGTCTTGGTACCTTTGTTTGTATAGGACTTGATTCGAGTTTCTTCAACAATCAACGTGTGAACAATCGAATAAACAGTAGGAAGAGGTGTGTGATGCAATATTGATCCATGCAAGCCTTCAAAATCTAAACATAATTACATCAATAAATGAACCTAATGTTGTTCTTCCCTTCTATCAATATAAGGCCTAACATCCTTCAGCACATCAGGTTCTATAAGAGCCAACTGATCCCAGAAATCCAACATAAGTGCATAAAATTCATGAACACTTAGATTGTTATATTAGAGGGCTCGAATATCAAACTCTAACTGATATTGATTTTCAATATTAGACTGAGTATACATCCTAGCCAAGTGATCCCAAACCTCCTTTGTTGTGTCATACTTCGCTAACTGAGTATCGATAGATTGGATAACAGAATTATTAATCCAAGTAATGATCTTGGAGTTATCAGTCTCCCATACTTCTAATTTTATGATCCCAAACTTCCTTTGTTGTGTCATACTTTTAATTTTGTGGATCTACTATCATAATTCACACGGGAGCCTGAGTTGAAGGTGCCAAGCAAAAAACTAGGAGGAATCGGTGCGTATGGTAGAGTAGAAGACAAGGAGACATGTCAATTAGTTCCCCACACCCTTAACCAATTAATGGTTGGAGATTCACTAGAGCGTTGCAACTTCCGAATTGTCTTTTGGCGATATAAATCGCAAATCGACAACTCCGATCTCCTCTCACAACATATCATAATATCACTTATGCTCTCTTGATTATGGTATGCGCCCTACATTTTTGTCTTTTTTTTTCCGCAAATCTGGTTATATTTGTTCTTATATTATCTCCATGAATCTGGTTAATTGAGGTAGTTTCGATTGCTGTAAGTTATTTCTTTTTTAGTTATGCGAGTTCTATGGAGTATAATCAATTTTAGTTATTTCTTTTAAATGGTTTTGCAATTTCTGATTCTATTATTATTGTCAAGTTCAATGACTAACTTATTGTAATCAAATGTTTCTTTTGTAATTACTATGGAGTGTAATCAATTTTCTTTAATTTATAACTTTGAGTACTGCCTGATGGTTTTGTTCTTCTGTAACAACATATAGGAATTAAAGCTTAAATTTATGTTAAAACGTCCTATATAATCGATCATGTTCTTAGAGTCAAAATTTCAATGTTCTTTAATGTTTTTGGGAGGTTTTTGACAATTTTGCCCATGGCCTTTAGAAGTCTCTACAACTATTTTGAAGTTCTACATGGTTTTTTGGCCTGATGCATGTGCTTTGTTTTGTTGTTGTGCTATTGTTTCTAGGAGAATTATGTTAATGCTATCTAAATCATTGATTATTATTGATTTTTACCAAATATATCAATGAAAAAGTTGAGATATTGACTTTTGTTTCTTTGATTACCATTGATTTTTACCCAATATATGGCTAGAAAGAGAACATCCTACCTTGGTTTTATGTTTATTCAATTGTTTTAATCCCATCTTTTGTAATTGGCATGTTGTGAAAGAGAATATGAGATAAATCTTATGGGGTATTAAGAAGTTCATACATATAAATGAGAGTTTTGACTATTTTGTTCCATCTTAAGATGCCATAAGTGGTGCCTATTGATTTTTAACGATTCATTCTATAAAATTATGAATCTTTCTGGATAGATTGTTTATGATACATGCCTGAAACTGATGATCTTTTAAGATAAGTAAAAACAGTCAAATACTCATTTTTTTGTGAATTTCTCTACCTTTTGCATATAATGGATTTCTTGTTGTGGTAATTTTTTTTGCTACAAAGACCGCATAGAGACACTGTTTAGATAATGTTTGTTAGTTTTAGTATGTATATACATGATTTTTTTAATAAAAAATTGTTTGAACCTTTCTTTATAAGTATATGATGTATATGTGTTAAGTCTACTGTGCATTTCACTGTACAAAAAAGGGGCATTATTAATCTTTTTTCCCGTGGCATGGAAAACCTATGGACCGACCCTGCCAATTGGCATAATTCTTGCCATCGAGTTGGATACTGATGTGAAACGTCCCAAAAATAAGACCATAATTTTTTTTGTTTTATAATTAATAAACCATTAGATCATATCACCTTCATAAAACCAAGGTAATCAAAGTTTTATCAACAATCGTCATTATCAGAGTAAATTACATAATGCAGAATCGAGTGGTATGTGCCCTACAATTATCCCGAGCTCTTCCCTTTGAAAACCGTAAGCACAAAGCTTAGTGAGTTCCCCAAAATACCACATACCATATATGTGTTTGCCATGGGCTACCGCTGTGGTCTTTTCCCTGAAATGCCATGGGATACCCCCATGGTCTAACATCCAAGTGCCACGAAGAGAATGTGAAAATATGGGGGAAATGAGATCTAGACTCAAACTTGGAGTCCCAAACTTCACCTAAAACTCAGATCCGGAGACTATAATGAAGAGAATGTGAAAATGATCCATAAATTTTCCAACTTTATGGATCCCATGCAAGCGACCCCCACCAAACATGCAAAAAGGAGCTTATAACTTATACCTAGCAATTTGAACTTATAAAGATTGGATCTTGGATACTTACAATGGTCCAAAATGTGCACAAGATGATGATGATGATAAAACCTCCTTACTGAACCAACACTCTAGAACCTCTTACTCTTTTTCTTCTAGCCACCAAAACATTAAAATGGATCCAAATTCACCAAGATGGATTAGGGTTAGGGTTTTCTGAGTTAGGGGAAGGTGGAGGCTGAGAAATGAACCCTAAAACTGAGATAAGGGGCTTAAATACGTGCGAAACCCAAAAACTTTGTGGGCTTAGGCTGCAGCACTCCTCACGTGTGAGCTCTTATTGCTCACGTCGTGAGCTCAGTCCCGGATGAAATATTCTTGCGGCCCTCCTCACGTCGTGAGCCTCCATGCCCCACATCGTGAGGACCCATTTTTCACCAAATTCTACCCTTTTGACCCTCCGAAACCCTAATTCAATTCATCCAAGGAAATGTATGTTACGTGATGGACTTAAGAGAATCATCTCTTTGGTCCATATTTCCAGTATCAGTCAAACGAGAATAACCAAAAACAACAGTAAATAGAAATAGCATCAACAACAATCAATATCTCGAAATCAACAAAACCAACAGACAAAATGTAACCCTTGAAGTCGACGAAACGAACAAATCAAATCAAACAGAATACATAAACGAGCAAGAAAACCATACCTAAAATTGCCAAAGTTTTCAAAAACAATCCGTACAACATCGTTCCTACTACAATTTGCCCCAAAAAAATACAGATGATCAACTGAGCTCTGATACCATGTAAACTAACAAGACACAAAATGGGCAAAATTTCATATTATTATCAAACTAGATTATGACATGTTTTAAACGAGGGGAACATAAATTAAATACATATCACATTAATAAGTCGCATTTTATTAGGTAGAATTTTAATAAAAAATGTTAGTTAGATTCATTTTTAGAGTTTTTGAATCGAACTTATTAAATAAAACATTTAAAATTTACATTAGAGCAATTTGGTTTTTTAATACAGTAATTTTTAACATAAATGATCAATGTGATGTTTGTTTTATCACAACATAATGCGACTCCTTGATTAAAATATGTTTTGTGGTAGTTTTATGAATTGACTTTGTTCGGTGTACCAACCCACAAGATGCTCATATGTTCATATTGGCCCTGTAAAACCAAAAGCAACAATAAGTTGTTATATGTATCGGCAACATTAAATTCTGCAACGATATTCGATAAACATTACAACTAAAGTGCATTGCCATAACCATAAACATCAAATTCAGACATTGTAATTTGGTAAATTTCTAAAGTATTTTTTCCTTATAAGAATTAAAATATGATTTTTTCGGATACACCCAATCACATATACATATCTTTTGATCAAAGATATTATTAGAAAAAAACCATGTTATGAAATAATATATAATATTAGTTTCGTAATTTGTCAAAGGTTAATACTAATAAATAATAATGAGGTTTCACAAATCTTGCATTTTGGTCACTGCATCCAACTAACAAATGAAATTTAGCTTAGATGATTGATTCAAGAAGTTCATCCATGACTTCTTGTAGTTGAATTTGGGAAAATGCTAAGACTTACTGAGATATGAGGGAATAGTCTGTGAGGCTATGGTTGGTTTCCGGAAGGCAATACAATTTTAAAATCATTAACACATATATTTCCTACCTACTTCAATTATCAAATTTAGATCGAACTTTTCAAAATCAAATTACAAAAAACCCAGATATGTAACCTAGCAATCAAACAACACATTTTTCATAGAAATAAATACGACAAATCTATAATCTATGCTTTATATAACATTCTTAAGTTATATCTTACCTTTTCATCTTTAGTGGTCACTAACACCTCTTTCTGCCTTATTGTTGTAACACGCATCTATATCGAAAATAAGAGAAATAACTATAGAGAACGGATGTTGATAGAGTGATCCTTCATTGAAAACACAACAAAATTCTTCATAGAGCCACTAGGATTCTTCTATAGACCGCTAGAAGGTGTCTATAGTGACATCTGATGTGGCATCTATGAGAACACACCATTTAAAGTAACAGTCTTGATTCATGTAAGTGAAAAATCATTTTGATTGCTTACCAATTGTGATTGTTTCCACTTGGATGTGAACATTAACACTCTTGTAGGGAAATGGAACTTCAAATGAACCCTAAATAGCCAAATCAACAAACATGACAACACAAAAAGAAGCCTAAATTGACATATAACCAAATTTCCAACAAATTTCAAAATTTTAAGGTTTCGTTGAACACCTTTTTCAATTTATCAAAATTTTATTTATTACAACCCTATATGAGTAACCAAGAATTTAAAGCAAGTTAAAGAAGTAATTCTTCATTTAAAGCCAGTAAAAAATACAATATTGTGAAATTGCTTATAGTTTACATGTTTGCTTATTGTCCTGGAGGTACCTGGCCACTTGGACATGTACTATTATTTGATTAATTAGTGCATAAATTATATTATAGAATATGACATTTAACAATTGTTTAAATTCATTTACACTTGATTTAACAATAGAAAATGGACAAATTTATAATTATAAAAGTATGCTTATATAAGATTAAAAAAATGGAAGATTAGAAAGTGGATAAATCTCACAACATCTCCAATAACATCTATTATATAAAATAAAAAATGGAAGAATAGTATAAAAGTTTCTGTATCGTGATTGATGGTAAATAACATAATATCCTTATATAAATCATTAGATTGTAACATATAAACTAACCAACATGTGTGTTCTCAACAAAGGCACCATCCAAAATGGCATTGAAGTTTGCAAAAGAGAATCCATTAAGTGATCCAGTTTACTCGTTGCATCGTGTAACTTTGGTTTTGATATAAATATTGATTTTGTTTTCATTGTCAACAAAAATATCTTTGTTTTCATTAAGACCAAGTTGTGGATTTTGAATGCAGTAACAACCATCCTCATGAAGCAAACATTCAATTCTTTCAACCCATCTGTTAGTAACATTTGCCTCGATCTTCCTTCCCTTAATGCACAAAAAAAACAGTTTATATATTGTTATATGTGGTTAGAAGGAACTTGTAAGACAATTCATTAATAAAAAAATGTTATTACCTATTCATCAGTGAGAATCATATCAATTTTGTAAGTCTTTGTTAAAGATCCATAAGCAAGATGTTTCATGAGATGGATTATTCTTACTCTCATGGTAAATTGACTTTTTGAAACATTAAGTTGGTTTATGAAGGTAATGTTGCTTTGAGCCATGTTTATGTTTGTCAAAAAACTAACGATTGTTAAACACATGTGACTCAACCAAGTAATATGGACCGGATAAAATAGGCAAACAGGAACTATTCAAAATTGTAGGGTCAGAGTGAAAATATAGTTTTAGGGACAAAGTAATTCAAGGACGCCGAATGTAGTTTAGTATAAAACATATAATGTAGAAAGTATTTTGTATGTAATCAAAATCAAAATTATCAAAATAAAATAAAATTCTTATCATCCAAATATGAATGGTGTTATATACTTTATAAAAACCTCATAATGCAAACCTAACTATATAGTAAGTATAAACAGTTTTTGCAGATGCACATCATAAAACATATCAAGAAGTATATACCATTACTAGTTTAGTGTGACACCCTTCAAATCTGAGTATTTTTATATTTTTAGATGTTTACAAAAACTGTTTAAAACAATAATCTACTTTCAAAGTATATTGTTGTAATTTGTAAAATAATTTTTTTTAAGTGGACAACAATATATAGCAATATAAATTATTTTTTAAAGCAATTTTCTATCTAGTAAAAAGTTTGTATTTACATATAAGTTATCAAAAAATTCACAGATTCTTAGTTTTGACTTATATACTTAAAAAAACTAACTATATAGTTTTAACTTTTTTTTATATGTTTACAAAAATAGTTTAAAATAGCAATGTAATTTAAAAGTACATTGTTGTACTTTATAAAATATTTTTTTTTTAAAATGGACATCAATGTATAGCGATATAAATTATTTTTTTGTTCATATAGATAGCAGCCTTTAACATCCAAAATGACCATATTGCCCCTGTATACTATCATATTCACAATTTTAAATGAGTAAAATATTAAAGAAAATTTTGTAGCAGTAGAAGGGGACAACAATGGCAAGGGTAGGGGTATTTCAGGTAAAGAGAATGTATGCATATATGTTATTCTGCCCTCATTCATCATGCAAATAGTATTCAATGTAAAGACATATTTTTTTATGTGGTGTATAGAAATATTGGAGTTCCATTCATTGATATATATATATATATATATATATATATATATATATATATATATATATATATATCATTGCATTTGATTCATGATTACATTTTGATAACCCTCACATATAAAAAATGATTACACAAGTTTCAAGAATGTTACAAATAGAGGTTATAACATAACGTTGATTATACACAAACTCGCAAACAAACATAGGTCAACACATTAAAAAATCGATATAAATGATATAATTTTGTTTCTGTAACTAAATGAATGAAAATAAAATGCTTAAATTACATTGATTAATTTTTTGGATGACCTCTAAATAGGAATAAAGTAATAACAGGTAATAAGAATAGAGTAAATACAAGAAATTGGAGTTATTGAAGGAGAAAAAAGAACCGGGAAAAAAGAATTGGAGAAGAAGACCGCTGAAGTAGAACACTGTAAATCGTAGGACTCAATCCAAAATCATAAGAATAACAACTTCAATGTAATTGTATATACATGGTGTTTTTTATTAAAAATTTCGAGACGAAATTCCCTCTAACGGGCGGATGATGTAACATCCCGATATTTCAACTCTTTGTAATGACCTAAAGAGTCAAGTATTGTAACCACCTTGGGGTAATAAAATTTACTTTGATAATAAATTGCCCAAAAGGTATCTATTTAAATTCCTATTATGTTAATATCATTAAACCAGGATCATACTTAAAAAGAATGCCCAAACCCGGCTTCGTATGTTGAAGTTAAGATTTTTCCAAGTCCGGCTTAGCAGCAGACAGCTAAAATCTCGAATCGGAGATCGAACGACTTTTGGCCGGAATGACCTAAACGAGAATCGAAGGTCTCGACAATGGTATTTCAGCGGTAAAAAGTCTGGCAAAAACCGACGTCAGATAAAGAAGTTATGAATTTTTAAAGAAATTCCTTAATCACGTCATTTTAATAAATAAATAATAAAAATAATTTCATAATTTGCCAACGGAATCTAAACGAAAGTTGTAGATCTTAGTCTCACCTACGCGTGGATATTAAGAACGTCGAAAACAGAGTTCGTATGAAGAAGATATGATTTTTTGAAGTTTATTAAATAAATTATATATAAATTTATATCAAAATCCGGTAATATCTGAAGGAGGAGTCAGCGTCCTCATCCGGGTTACGCGCTGTGTACCCTCATACGCCCCGCGTACCTGAAGGCCTTGGTCTCGGTCCGTCCACGTCGCCCCTATGCGAAGCTATCCGACCCGTCGTCCCATCCGACCCGCCGTCCCATCCCACCCACCGTCCCATCCGAAGCCGAGGCAGTCGAGGAATCGGTCATGCATGACGTACGAGTACGCGCTGCGTACGAGCGTACGCCCCGCGTACCGAGGCCTCTCAGCCCCGATAAAAGGGATGCGAGGGTCTCCGGAAAAATTGCTCATTTCTTCTCACTTCTCTTGCGTTTTACCTCGTTTTCCATGCCCGTTCAAACCCGAAGCCTTGGTCATCTTTGCTCAAGTCCCGAAGGTCGATTTTACTCCTGAGATTCCCGAGAAAAATCCGCTTCCCGAGACGAAACTCTGCCTGGTTTTCCATCTCGCTATCTTCAAAATTCCAGGTGAGTTCATACCCCTACAAACACTCTTTAAATACATTTTTAAATGTTTTCTATACCCTTTAAGGGGGGGGGGGGGGGGGAATACAAGTAAACATACGGTTATTATTGTGTATTTCATAGAATTTCACTTTACTCGTTTTTATCAAATGAATCACTTGTGATTTAGTACTACTATGTGAAAACTCTTGTTATACTTTGCATGCAATAGATTTATACAAAGTATTTAGTAATTCCAAAGTATTCTTCGTTGCTAAACCGTTTTATACATTCTAAAAACTTATGATTTATGCTTTGTCAAACATTGTGAAAAAAGGATAAACTTTGCATACAAAACTACTACTTTAATACAGACTTAGTTGAGAATCCATGAGACGTGTACATCTTCAAACACTGCCTTTTTGATAAAAGGTATCGCTACAAGTCCTGTCTATAACCAGAGTCTCCCGTTCGGAGAACGTGTCAAATGTGTATAGATCTATACGGGAAGTCATGATCCCGTGCCCTGACTGTTAGCTACAGTCCGTCTTTTGGGGTGACAGTTTTCATAACGCTACGACGCCTGAAGAACGTCGCTACAGGCATATTATGTTTAGTATGGTTATAAAACTCATCGGATATACAATTATTATGGTATTATGCTTTTATGAACGAGTAGCTATTAAAACTATTCTTCATCTAACAAGTGCGATCTTCGTATAGCTTTATTATATAAAACTATGCCACAACTTTTAAGCACGTCGGTTGCTTGCGATTTTCGGTCTTAGAGACTGCCAGTTATGTTAGGAAAATAAGGGTTTTTCCTGCATCTAAAACAAACAACTAATAGGAAAATAAGGGATTTTCTTGGTGCAACTATTTACAACTTATAACACGAACATTCATATGCATTTCATACTTTTATAAGAAAATAAGGGTTTTTCTTGGAAAGCACAACAAATCACATCTCAACTATTAGGGAAAATATGAGATTTTTCTGGATCTAATACTTTCATTTTCAACCCAACGAATCATAACTCTTTTCATTTAAAAATACCGCATTTTCTGGAAAACATACATGAACTTTCGAATGACGTATATTTTCTCAAAACACTACTTATGAACTCACCAACTTAATTGTTGACACTTTTTCTTTGAAATAACTTGTATTCTCAGGGAACCGCTAAGCAGGTTTGGAAATCAACTTTTGAGGATTAACGTGCTGACGTTAATTACTTCTTTTGAAAGATGTTTATGTATTTATCTTTTGAACATGTAACGAATACAATTATGTAAACATTTTGGAAACCTTAATATGTATGGTGGTGTGTACTTTCCTTTCTATGAACTGTTATGATACTGAATATGACGTCCTACGCCCCCGAACGTTTCCGCCGTTCTGGTTTGGGGGTGTGACATTAAATGTAATCGTGTTTGAATTCTATTTGGAGAAGACGATGTCAACAATTTGATCTAATGGTGGAGAGCATAGGATTAAAGTACAATCAAGGGCCCTGATTATTTCAATTGTGAATTAACGATTCTTTTTTTAATAATATTTAGAGATAAGAAGTACATGATACATTGAAAAAAAAAGACATAATATATAGACTAGTTAATTAAGATTTTCTAACTAATGAGCCAACATAAACCCAATACAAAATAAAACCCAATACTTATTAGGTTAACAACAAAAATAAAACAAATCTTTTTTAACTTCTTTCGAATTAATAATCCAAATATTGTCTTTCATCACCCCACATACATTTTACTGTATTCTTTTACTTTTAAGTATAGGGATAATGACTTAAAAAGTAATATATTTTCCGATTTCTACACATTTGGTCACTAAGTTTTATTTCGTCCACATTTACTCCTTCAACTTGTTAAACCGTACACGTTCAGTCCTTATTACCGGCTACTCATGGTTAGCCGGTAAAGATGACTTAATAGGGTAATATATTTCTCACTTTGTACACATTTAGTCATTAATTTTTTTTGCAAACTAAGTAATTTTTGTTTTTGTTATAAATTAGGACTTCGGATAAGAATATAATTTTCTTTAAAACTTTCTGTAATCGGAGACCTTTAGAAAGGTCAAAAAGTTTTGTCTAAACTCGGATGTAACACAACTATATGTTTATTATATATAGGACATATCTCTTTCTTGTTTTAATTATGTGTAGTCCGTTCAATTCATAAGTACATCTATTCAAACGTTATTTATGAATCAAGCTCAAAACCCTGTGTTGGCCAAACCAAATTCTTAATCTATTAAAGGAAGTTAACTCAATATCATTCAACTCGCAACCACCGAAACTTATAATATCTCATTTTCCTTTTTGGCAGCGCAATGCCTCCTCGTAGATCAGCACATACAGACGCAACCCCAACACCACCTCCACCATTACCATATGATCCGGCAATGGTCCAGGCTGCTATCACAGCAACAGTAGCAGCAGCTCTCTCTCAAATAAACTCCAATGCAAATGGAGGTACAGGAAGCAGCACGAATCATCCCAGTCGTGGTACCGGCCAGGGCCATGTAAGGGAATGTACTTACAAGGAGTTCTCCAACTCAAAACCAAAGACTTTTAATGGCAGTAGAGGAGTCATTGCACTAATGCAATGGTTCGAAAAGACCGAAATAGTCTTCGAGATCTGCTCGTGCCAAGAAACAAGCAAGGTTAAATTCGCTGCTTGCACTTTCATAGATCGAGCCCTCACTTGGTGGAAAAGCCATGTGAATTCAGTGACGCTCACTGTCGCTAACGCCATGAGTTGGGAAGAACTGAAGGTTCTACTACTGGAAGAATACTGCCCAAGGGGCGAAGTGCAAAAGCTTGAGCAGGAGCTCTGGAATTTGAAAATGGCTGGATCTGATCTAGTCGCCTACACAGCTAGGTTCAACGATCTCGCTGCTTTGTGCCCCACCATGGTCAACCCAGAATCAAAGAAGGTCGAAAGGTACATTTGGGGGTTGTCACCCCAGATTCAAGGGCATGTCCTAGCTTCCAACCCTATCACCTACAACAGCGCTAAACGCCTGGCTCAACGCCTCATCGACCACGGAGTGAAACAAAGTACCATTGCAGCAACCACAAATCCACCTAGGGAGGCTCAGGGCCAGAGTAAGCCTTGGAACAAGAGGAGGGGACAAACCCTCCAGGAGAACCCCAAGAAACAACAAGTGGTAGCGACCCACGCTATTACTGTACCTACCAACTCTGCCCCCACAAGTTCATACAATGGAAAACTACCGAAATGTAACCAGTGCAACTTCCACCACCACGGTCTCTGCCGTGACCTTCAATGCACTAGGTGCAATAAGAAGGGTCATACAGCCCGCTATTGCAAAGAGACAACCCAACAATCCGCCCCCACTGCTAATACCGGAATAAGCCGCGCCTGCTTTGAGTGCGGAGGCACAGGGCACTACCGCAGGGACTGCCCGAAGGCAAACAACAGGATTACCGGCCGAAGGGGCCGAGTTTTCGCAATGGGACAAGATGAGGCCATTGCGGACCCTACTGTTGTTACGGGTACGTTTCTTCTCAATAACTCGTATGCATGCATTTTGTTTGATAGTGGAGCGGAAAGGAGTTTTGTGAGTCACGACTTTAAAAGCATGCTAAAACAAATACCACAATCATTAAGTGAAACATTCATAGTAGAAATGGCCAACGGGAAAACCGAAGGCACTAAGGAGATATATTTAAACTGCATGCTAACTCTAAACGATAATCTCTTTCAAATCAACCTCATGCCAGTCTCGATTAAGAGTTTCGATGTCATCATTGGCATGGATTGGCTGAGTTTACATCGTGCGGACATTTTATGTTACGATAAGGCCGTTCGCCTTAATCTGCTAACCGGCGAAACCTTCCTTGTCTTGGGCGACAAACCTAGTACCACTCTTAGTATCATCTCAAGTATCCAAGCTCAGAAGTACCTACGCAAGGAGTGTCACACGTTTTTAGCACATGTTGTAGATGTGAAACGCGAAGTCCAGGACGTCAAGGAGGTGCCCGACGTATGTGATTTTCCCGACGTTTTTCCCGAGGACCTTCCAGGAATACCACCAGCAAGGCAAGTCGAATTCAGAATCGATCTGGTTCCCGGAGCTACCCCAGTAGCCAAAGCACCCTATCGATTAGCCCCGGCGGAGATGCAGGAGCTATCCAGCCAACTGAATGAACTACTTGGAAAAGGATTCATCAGGCCGAGCTTCTCGCCATGGGGAGCACCCGTGTTGTTCGTGAAAAAGAAAGATGTATCGTTCAGGTTGTGCATCGACTACCGAGAACTCAACAAACTTACCATCAAGAACCGATACCCCCTACCCCGAATCGACGACTTATTCGATCAACTCCAAGGAGCCAACTACTTCTCCAAGATCGATCTAAGGTCGGGATATCACCAGCTGCGAGTCCTAGAGAGTGATGTTCCCAAGACGGCCTTCCAAACGAGATACGAACATTATGAGTTCGTAGTGATGCCGTTCGGACTAACCAATGCCCCGGCCGTATTCATGGATCTAATGAATCGGGTGTGTCGTCCATTCTTGGATAAATTTGTGATAGTATTCATAGACGATATACTCATTTATTCAAAGAACAAAGAGGAATATAGTCAGCACCTGAGACAAGTCTTAGAGAAGTTACGAACTGAGAGACTTTATGCAAAATTCTCAAAATGTGAGTTTTGGATTAGAAAGGTGGACTTCCTCGGTCACGTGGTCAGCAAGGAAGGAATCCACGTGGACCCCTCAAAGATAAAGGCTATCAAAAACTGGTCTGCACCAACCACACCAACCGAAATTCGCCAGTTTCTAGGTCTTGCTGGTTATTATCGAAGGTTCATCCAGAATTTCTCCAGCATCGCAAAGCCTCTTACCGCTTTAACCCAGAAAGGTGTGACCTACAACTGGGGAGAAAATCAAGATGCTGCGTTTCAGACTTTGAAACAAGCCCTCTGCAGTGCACCTATCCTTTCTCTTCCGGAAGGGACCGAAGATTTTGTGGTGTATTGCGATGCTTCGAAGCAAGGGCTGGGTTGTGTGCTAATGCAGAGGGTAAAGGTTATTGCATATGCCTCACGACAACTGAAAACACATGAGGTCAATTACACCACTCATGACATAGAACTTGGAGCAGTGGTCTTCGCTCTTAAAATATGGAGGCACTACCTTTACGGTACCAAGTGCACTGTCTTTACAGACCACAAGAGTCTCCAACACATCTTCGACCAGAAGGAGTTAAACATGAGACAACAACGTTAGGGCGAATTGCTCAACGACTACGAATGTGAGATTCGCTATCATCCGGGAAAGGCAAACGTCATAGCCGATGCCCTTAGTCGAAAGGAGTACTCTGGCCGAAGAGTGAAGTCATTGGCCATGTCGATCCATTCGCACCTGTCAGCGCAAGTCAAGGAAGCTCAAATAGAGGCCTTGAAACCCGAAAACGTGACAGGTGAGGCCCTTAGGGGAATGGACAAGAACTTAGAAATCAAGAGTAACGGAGCACGCTACCTCATGAACCGAATCTGGACACCCAAGATTGGTGGGTTCAGAGAGGTAGTTATGAGCGAGGCACACAGGACCCCATACTCCGTACACCCAGGGTCAGACAAGATGTATCTAGATCTCAAACAACTCTACTGGTGGCCAAACATGAAAGCGGAGATTGCTACTTATGTGAGCAAGTGTTTAACCTGCGCCAAAATAAAAATAGAACACCAAAAACCCTCAGGTCTACTCCAACAACCTGAAATACCTGAGTGGAAATGGGAGCAGATTTCCATGGACTTCATAACTAAACTGCCCAAAACTCAGAGTGGCCAAGATACTATTTGGGTAATCGTCGACAGATTAACCAAGTCAGCCCATTTCTTACCGATCAAGGAAACTGATAGGATGGAAAAACTATCAAGAACCTACATCCGGGAGATCATACGACTTCATGGAGTACCGATGTCCATCATCTCAGATAGAGACAGCAGGTTCACTTCCAGATTCTGGCAATCATTGCAAAACTGACGGACAGAGTGAGAGGACGATCCAAACCTTAGAAGACATGTTGCGAGCATGTGTAATCGACTTTGGTAAGGCATGGGATGTTCACTTACTTTTGGTCGAGTTCTCTTATAACAATAGTTACCATACTAGTATCAAGACCGCTCCATTCGAAGCCCTTTACGACCGTAAGTGCAGATCACCTCTGTGCTGGACGGAAGTGGGCGACACGCAATTGGCAAAAGGCCTAGTCCCTTATAGCACCCTCACTGGTCCGGAGATCATCAGGGAAACGACTGAAAAGATCGTGCAAATACGAGAACGACTGAAGTCCTCAAGGGATAGGCAAAAGAGCTATGCCGACAAGAGACGTAAACCCTTGGAATTCCAGATTGGCGACCGTGTACTACTAAAGGTCTCACCCTGGAAGGGCATGATACGCTTTAGAAAGCGTGGAAAGCTAAATCCTAGATACATTGGACCCTTCGAAATCATTTCGAGAGTTGGTCCAGTGGCCTACAAACTCCAACTTCCAATCGAGCTTAACAAGGTACATCCAGTATTCCACGTATCGAACCTGAAAAAGTGCTTGTCCGACGAAACACTTGTAATTCCACTCGATGAAATCGAGCTAAATGAAAATCTTAACTTTGTGGAAGAACCCGTCGAAATCATGGATAGGGAAGTTAAACGAACTAAACAGAGTCGCATTCCAATAGTAAAGGTTCGATGGAATGCTAAGAGAGGACCCGAGTTCACATGGGAACGGGAAGACCAAATGCAACAGAGGTATCCGCACCTCTTCCTCAGTCCCTAAGACTTCTATTTTGTATTAAAAGTTTCGGGACGAAATTCCCTCTAACGGGGGGATGATGTAACAACCCGATATTTCAACTCTTTGTAATGACCTAAAGAGTCAAGTATTGTAACCACCTTGGGGTAATAAAATTTACTTTGATAATAAATTGCCCAAAAGGTATCTATTTAAATTCCTATTATGTTAATATCATTAAACCAGGATCATACTTAAAAAGAATGCCCAAACCCGGCTTCGTATGTTGAAGTTAAGATTTTTCCAAGTCCGGCTTAGCAGCAGACAGCTAAAATCTCGAATCGGAGATCGAACGACTTTTGGCCGGAATGACCTAAACGAGAATCGAAGGTCTCGACAATGGTATTTCAGCGGTAAAAAGTCTGGCAAAAACCGACGTCAGATAAAGAAGTTATGAATTTTTAAAGAAATTCCTTAATCACGTCATTTTAATAAATAAATAATAAAAATAATTTCATAATTTGCTAACGGAATCTAAACGAAAGTCGTAGATCTTAGTCTCACCTACGCCTGGATATAAAGAACGTCGAAAACGGAGTTCGTATGAAGAAGATATGATTTTTTGAAGTTTATTAAATAAATTATATATAAATTTATATCAAAATCCGGTAATATCCGAAGGAGGAGTCAGCGTCCTCATCCGGGTTACGCGCTGCGTACCCGAAGGCCTTGGTCTCGGTCCGTCCACGTCGCCCCTATGCGAAGCTATCCGACCCGCCGTCCCATCCGACCCGCTGCCCCATCCGACCCGCCGTCCCATCCGAAGTCGAGGCAGTCGAGGACTCGGTCATGCATGACGTACGAGTACGCGCTGCGTACCGAGGCCTCTCAGCCCCTATAAAAGGGATGCGAGGGTCTCCGGAAAAATTGCTCATTTCTTCTCACTTCTCTTGCGTTTTACCTCGTTTTACGTGCCCGTTCAAACCCGAAGCCTTGGTCATCTTTGCTCAAGTCCCGAAGGTCGATTTTACTCCTGAGATTCCCGAGAATCCCGAGAAAAATCCGCTTCCCGAGACGAAACTCTGCCCGATTTTCCATCTCGCTATCTTCAAAATTCCAGGTGAGTTCATACCCCTACAAACACTCTTTAAATACATTTTTAAATGTTTTCTATACCCTTTAAGGGGGGGATACAAGTAAACATACGGTTATTATTGTGTATTTCATAGAATTTCACTTTACTCGTTTTTATCAAATGAATCACTTGTGATTTAGTACTACTATGTGAAAACTCTTGTTATACTTTGCATGCAATAGATTTATACAAAGTATTTAGTAATTCCAAAGTATTCTTCGTTGCTAAACCGTTTTATACATTCTAAAAACTTATGATTTATGCTTTGTCAAACATTGTGAAAAAAGGATAAACTTTGCATACAAAACTACTACTTTAATACAGACTTAGTTGAGAATCCATGAGACGTGTACATCTTCAAACACTGCCTTTTTGATAAAAGGTATCGCTACAAGTCCTGTCTATAACCAGAGTCTCCCGTTCGGAGAACGTGTCAAATGTGTATAGATCTATACGGGAAGTCATGATCCCGTGCCCTGACTGTTAGCTACAGTCCGTCTTTTGGGGTGACAGTTGTCATAACGCTACGACGCCTGAAGAACGTCGCTACAGGCATATTATGTTTAGTATGGTTATAAAACTCATCGGATATACAATTATTATGGTATTATGCTTTTATGAACGAGTAGCTATTAAAACTATTCTTCATCTAACAAGTGCGATCTTCGTATAGCTTTATTATATAAAACTATGCCACAACTTTTAAGCACGTCGGTTGCTTGCGATTTTCGGTCTTAGAGACTGCCAGTTATGTTAGGAAAATAAGGGTTTTTCCTGCATCTAAAACAAACAACTAATAGGAAAATAAGGGATTTTCTTGGTGCAACTATTTACAACTTATAACACGAACATTCATATGCATTTCATACTTTTATAAGAAAATAAGGGTTTTTCTTGGAAAGCACAACAAATCACATCTCAACTATTAGGGAAAATATGAGATTTTTCTGGATCTAATACATTCATTTTCAACCCAACGAATCATAACTCTTTTCATTTAAAAATACCGCATTTTCTGGAAAACATACATGAACTTTCGAATGGCGTATATTTTCTCAAAACACTACTTATGAACTCACCAACTTAATTGTTGACACTTTTTCTTTGAAATAACTTGTATTCTCAGGGAACCGCTAAGCAGGTTTGGAAATCAACTTTTGAGGATTAACGTGCTGACGTTAATTACTTCTTTTGAAAGATGTTTATGTATTTATCTTTTGAACATGTAACGAATACAATTATGTAAACATTTTGGAAACCTTAATATGTATGGTGGTGTGTACTTTCCTTTCTATGAACTGTTATGATACTGAATATGACGTCCTACGCCCCCGAACGTTTCCGCCGTTCTGGTTTGGGGGTGTGACATTAAATGTAATCGTGTTTGAATTCTATTTGGAGAAGACGATGTCAACAATTTGATCTAATGGTGGAGAGCATAGGATTAAAGTACAATCAAGGGCCCTGATTATTTCAATTGTGAATTAACGATTCTTTTTTTAATAATATTTAGAGATAAGAAGTACATGATACATTGAAAAAAAAGACATAATATATAGACTAGTTAATTAAGATTTTCTAACTAATGAGCCAACATAAACCCAATACAAAATAAAACCCAATACTTATTAGGTTAACAACAAAAATAAAACAAATCTTTTTTAACTTCTTTCGAATTAATAATCCAAATATTGTCTTTCATCACCCCACATACATTTTACTGTATTCTTTTACTTTTAAGTATAGGGATAATGACTTAAAAAGTAATATATTTTCCGATTTCTACACATTTGGTCACTAAGTTTTATTTCGTCCACATTTACTCCTTCAACTTGTTAAACCGTACACGTTCAGTCCTTATTACCGGCTACTCATGGTTAGCCGGTAAAAATGACTTAATAGGGTAATATATTTCTCACTTTGTACACATTTAGTCATTAATTTTTTTTGCAAACTAAGTAATTTTTGTTTTTGTACTCATTCAGTTTGTGAACTAGAGTCAGTATACTTGGAAAGTACATAACAAAGTGGTCCCAAGGATATAAACTTTGTAAAAATCTGACTCTGATTTGAGGAGTTGTGATTTTAATGAACCATGCTAATAATGCTATTAATGTCAAAATGGTATAAAAAGTTGGTTGAGTTTGGTTAATGTCACTAAAGGGAAATTCGTAGTACTCCGAGAGATAAGAACTTTAAAAAGAAAAAGGTAAAAAACAGAGTTCGTATAAAGAATATATAATTTTTAGAAAACTATAAATTACGGGTTAAAAATAAAAGTTAAAATTTGGCAATACAACATTAAGGAAATTTGTAGTAGTAGTAAAGAGCTACACAAATATATAAGGAGGGTAAGAAACAAGATTCATATAAGGAAGGTAGGAATTTTTATAAAAGATTTAGAGTTGCACGCCAAGTGCGCGCCATGCTCAACACACACGCCTGACACCCAGATTCGTCGAGATTGGGGAGACGTGGACCATCAGAAGCATGACATGAGGCAAGCTTTGTATGGAGCCACGAATCGAGTACACGATGCTGCGAAGTGTGTCGAGTGCATAAGAACTATAAATAGAAGTGCTCACCTTCTGAATTCTTCTCACCCGAAACTCTCTCTCTTTCTCTCTCTCTCACTCACTCTCTTGATCTATCTCGGAAACACTTCTAATGATGTGGCACTTCGGATGTAGTAGCAACGACATCCTTGATCTCACTACTAAGGTAAGTTCACGACCCCATTTCATTATTTTTAAAGGCTTTACTAGGGGGATACATGTTTATAAAACCACTTTATCAAAATATATTTATATCTATTAATATCAATATTCATATAAAGCATGAAACCTTAGGATAATGTAGCTATGAGATTATGCCTAAGAGTTACGATGTTTAATAGTCTAGGAAGAGATATTACCTAGATGTTATGATAACCAAATCTCTAGGATAACATAGTACCTAAAAGTAATGTTGGTCAAGTATAGGGTATGCAATGTACCTAATCGTCACTCTGTCCAATATCCTATTTTCAAATGAACGATAATTAGGGTATATATGTATGGAAAAATTATATATATATATATATATATATATATATATATATATATATAGACACACACACACACACAAGATAATTTTGAGATCTAAAAGTATAATTATCATATATAAAGTAAAAGATTTATATTGTTATATTTATAGGAAATCACTAAGAAAGAAAGATAAAAGAAAAAATACCTAAGGTTAAGGTGTTAGTGAGTTGTTATTATTCATCCTTTGCCGGATTAAATTCGGCTACCCCGAACTTGTAATCGTTAATATTGAGAGATCCAGAAAAATATGTATAGATCTATACGGGGATTGACACCCCTACCTACGATTGCTAGCTACAATTTCTACATGATAACTTTCTTTATTATAAAAGTTTTATTCGACTTCTGATGAAGCGTCGTGCGTGGAAATTATTAGTCACATCGTCAATTTTGGAGGATAATGGTAATACATTACAACCACCTTATAGATTTGACTAGCAAGCGGGACGCCTTCAAGTAGTAAATAAAATATGATAAGATTAATAATGTATCATAAAAAGATAGTAACATAGGATTGATAAGATATCCTAAAAGATAGTAAGATAGGATTAATAAAATATCCTAAAAGATAATAAGACAGGTTCAGTAAAATATCCTATAAAGATAGTAAGATAGGAATGGTAACATATCCTATGAAGATAGTAGGATATGATTTATAGAATATCCTATTCGAAGGACTTATAAGTTACAAGATTCAAGAAAGTTTGAAGAGATAATATAGGAAAATATAGGAAATAAGGAACATAAGTAAAATGATCAAAATCATTATGGTAATTCTCCAAAAAGTTTCCAAAAAGATTTTATTCTATGTTTATCTAAAACCTGTGAGCTCACCAACATTATGTTGATGTTTCCAAAACCTCATGTATTCCTAGGATGAAGTAAGGAACAATGCAAGGAAGGATAATCAGCTCGAAGATAGATATGTTTCATTTATTCCTTGTAATAAGACTTCATTTATAAAAAGGTAGTTATGGTTTGTGCTCTGTGATTTAGGTAAGCAATGTAATCATAGTCACCACTCAGCATGTCCGTCAACGGCCGGGGGGAGGTATGATAGAATGGTATCAGAGCTATTTGCTATAGTGAATTAGTATTTCTTTAGGAATTATGACTATAGCTTTTGACATATACTCTAATTAGGTTTGTCCTCAAACATATAAATAAAAGTATTACTATTAATTAGCCTACTGATAGACTACATACGGGAGAGGTGACTAGTTTGATAGTCTAAAAGTATAAAACAGTAATAGTCGCCAATCCTGAATAAATATATAAATCAAGAATGCAATATATATATATATATATATATATATATATATATATATATATATATATAAGTCAATTATCTAAGTTGGATCTGTATGTAAAGTTTAGGTCACCATTAAACGTAGCCTAATCACCAAAGTTTAGTATTGACTTCACCAATACATCAATAATGTTTAGGCTTGATAAATGATGAAATAGAAACCACACATAGACAATACAAATCAAAATCATACATGAGTGTATCAAAAATATCCCACAACATAAGTATCAAAATACAACCCAAACAACCTACTCGCTACTCTCATACTCACCCTCCTCTTCCTTCGAGACCTCCTCACTATCGTCATTAGTATCCCTAGGATGTGTGCCTCAGGTTCCATCACCATCATAACCGACACCCCTGAGCTGATCAGGAGTTGGAAAATCAGGACCTACCTGAGGAAAATATGGGTGGTCCAACCGAAGATGCTGTCGCACCCCAGCAATCGAAGCCATGATCCAACGATGCTCCTCCCGTATATCATCCAAACGTCGCATCACACTACATAAAGTCGGATCCGGCTGATCAGGATCGACATGCCTAGGTCTTTGATGCCTCTTAAAGACAAGCTCAAGGATATGCTCCAACTCTACAATATCATTGTCCAGAACCCTCCACTTATGTCCAACTCCGTGCACCAACACTTGTATATTCCTTAGAGCGATAGTACCCATGTCTCTGATAGGGATAGGAACCATCCTGCTAGTGTCATCCTCATAAGATATGGCCAAATGAGTGACCCAATGACCTCGAAAATCCTAATTGAAGGCATGGAACCTAGATCCATACCAGATAAATATAGAGCAAGAGGAAAGGGAAGATGGAGGCAAACCTCAGTCTGGGTAAGGCACCATATATAGAAAAGTTCACAAGAAGGAACCTTGTCACACTCCTTGTGGTGACAATTAGTAGAAGCAATCAATCGGTGAAGCAACCGATAAATAGGAGATCTGAAGGTGCTCTCCTTGGCTGTCCTAGAAAAATAACTCGTCCTAGCATGACCCCAGTCCGGCAGGTAGCCATACTCCTGAGGTGGCTCAGTAATACAGTTGTCAAGATAAGCAAAAAAATGAGGACTCGCGGTCTCCTCTGTTGTATAAATCCATAGACGTCTCCCCAACTCAATTAGCTTGCAGGAGCGGGATACGTCACCTAGGCGAAAAGTGGAGTGATCTATCAACCCATCTCGTCGATGCATTGTCGAAGCGGACTGTCGAAAAGAACTCCCATCAGATCTCTCCGTAGATCACCTCCCGAATCCCAATGACTCAATGCCACCGTGGTAGCAAAAAGCTCGAGATTGCTATCATCTAGCAAGACCTGAGTAAGAAATGGCTCTTAAGGAGTTGTCAACCCGGAATTCTCCGCATCTCTCCAGGAAAGAGCCTGTGGAACACCGATCTTCTTGGATAGAAGAACGATTGGGTGAGAGATGAAGGAACTCTGATCAACAAGATTATCAGGGAACTGTAGGAATAAATGTGATTGCCAGTTAGGAGGTAGCTGACCCGCAACTTGTCGACCTCGTCTTGACATATCCGATGAAAATTAGACAAAAAAATAGTTAGGGATGAATTAAATTAGATAAATTCTGCAAAAGGTGTTGAAATGGACCACACGCATAAAAGAACACGCTGCATGTGAGTGCACGCGACACACTTGCTTCTATGTAGCGTGCTCCAGGAACACGATGGATAGCAGTTCAGAAAACTGATGTTTCTCCCAAAATTCTACCCAAGAGAGATATAGGGATCCTCGGCTAAGCTTTTAGGATACAAATAGGTAGTTCATTCCCCTTAAAACATTTCAAATTTAAGGATTTAGTTAAAAGTTTATAAAAAATTTCAAATTCTGAAAACTCAAAATGAGGATCAATGGATGAAATATACTTGAAATTGAGTATCAAGGAAGTAAAATCGGTAATGTAGCTAGCTAAATCACTCATCCATTTCACGAAATTTAACCAAAATCCACCCAGATGCAAAAACGTCTAAAAAGCCCAAAACATCAAAATTTAGCCTATATAGGAAATAGGATTAAGTATGAAGGATACCTAGAAGTAAAGGAGTCAAAAGAGATGCAAAAATCAAAGCTCGGGAGTAGGCATGTGATGTGTACGTGCAAGTGGGGCCAAATCGAAACAGAAGGGTGGGGGGGGGGCAAAGGAATGTTGGAAAAGTGTAGAATGAGGCCAAAAAACGACTTTTATACTGATCCGCTGCAGGTGCGTGCGGTGCACATCATGTGCCTAACGTGTATGTTCAAAATTTTCAAAAAGTTGACACTTTTTACCCAAAAATTTATGATATCCTAGAACCTTTAGGAAGTTTAATCTTTATAGAAAACTAAGGGTAAGGAAGAGATATTTCATTAGAATAATAAGGAAATTCCATTCAAAATATAGGTTGCTAGGAAAGGAACAATAACATGTCATAATATGGGAAAAACAACAATGAAAGAAAAGGTACATAAGATAAAAGTGAAGTCTTTATTTTAAGCGATAAGAAAACGAGTTTCTAGGAAAGCAACTATAACACACTAAAAATGGGAGAAGTAGTATTATCCAGTAAATCAAGGATAGAATAACAACCCCTTTAGTTAAACATAGGAACAACAAGCAACCTTCTATTGTCATTTCGGGATAACAAGTCTTCAATGCTAACCCTAATTGACCCAACCACAATTCAAGCCATGATTCAGCGTCAAGTATCTGATGAATTAAGGAACCTCAGAGTAAGTAAGGATGAGGGAAGCAATAAGGAAGGTAGTCAAATAACAAGAACCTATCAGGACTTCATTAACAGTAAGCCAACATGTATTTATGGAGACAGAAGAGTAGATAGTTTAATCCACAGGATAAAGGAGATAGAAAGCAAGTGTGCTGATGAACATAGAGTTAAGTTCACAATATACACATTTATGGGAAGAGCTCTCATCTAGTGGATTGTCCAGGTCAAGGCTTTAGGTGTAGAAAAATCCTATTCAACCCTAGGAATAGCCAAAGAAGCAAATGATAAGGGAATTCCATTCTGGATAAGATGTGCCACGAGCGGAACACGAATTCTGTCATCTGAGCACAAAGGAATCGGTTTTGGCCTTCTATACGGTACACTTTGAGTACCTAGTCACCATATGCCTTGATTTGGTAAACTCAGAGATCCATAAGATCAACGCATACCTCCAAGGGTTAGCTCCCCATATTAGGATCGAGGTGTAAGCACACCAGCCCGATACCTACAAGGAAGTTAAATATTTAGACTTCAGTATCAAGGAACATGTGATGTAGAACTCAAGAAGGAGTAAGAAGAAGTCCAAGGAACTTAAGAACAAATGGGAAGGAACCACCAAAGGCAAATCTAGTCAACCGTTATGGAAGGAAAGAGAGGAAAGGAAGTTTTGTGAGAGATCACCCACTCCACCAACAGGATACTCGGGAAGACTCCATTTGTGTAATAAATGTGGACTTCATCATCAGTGAAAATGTGAGGAATTTAGGTGTAACAATTCCAGAAAGACCAGGGTACATCGCAAGCATTTACAGGAGTCAACCAGGCTAATAAAACGGAAAATTGGATGATAGAATAAATAGGTTTAAGGAAAGTCAAATAGAAATGATTGTGTAATGTATAACAAGGGAATTGGAGAGCCTTCAAAATACACTTCTCACTTCTAGCCGCTAGCTTGTTACGAGTCTCTCATCTCATGAAAGCTTCACAACTCCAGACTTTGATATGTGCTAACAAGGGAAATTTCTCTGCCTACATCTTGTGAGGTGTTTTGGAAACCTTCTTTGTAGGGACAAGATTGATGATGTGGCGGCTGTCTCTACGGCATACCCCCAAAAGTGAATAGGAAGAGAATCATGAATCATCATGGAACGAACCATGTCTATCAAGGTCCGATTACACCTCTCATCCACATCACTCAATTGTGGTGTCCTAGGAGGAGTCAATTGCAAAACTATTCCACATTTCTTCAGATAGTCGTGAACTCGATACTAAGATATTATCCTCCTTTATCGGATCTAAGCATCTTTATCTTACTGCCCAACTAATTCTCGACTTCATGTTTAAACTCGTTGAACTTTTCAAAGGTTTCTGACTTGTGCTTGATTAAGTAGATATAACCATATCTGCTATATTCATATGTAAAATTCACATAGAATAGATTAGCATCCCTTGTAGATGATCTGAATGGTCCCAACACATCTATATGTATGGGATCTAACAAAAATTCACCTCTTTCACAAGATCCAGTAAAAGGTGATTTTGTCATCTTTCCCAAAAGACAAGATACACATGTATCATCTAACCTTAGGTCAAATGATTTCAACACTCCATCCTTTTGTAGTTGGGAAATGCGTTTCTTGTTAATGTATCTAAGAGGAGAATGCCATAAGCACTCTTTGTTTATACCATTTGACAAATCAATATGAAAAACATTATTGCCTAAATTATAAACACACGTCACAGTTTCATACACACCATCACAAGGTAAAGCTTCAAATATAAAGACACCATTTTTATAAGCAGAAATAGAACCATTTAAATCATTAAATGAATATCTATAACCTATTCTGAATAAAGCATGAGAAGAAATACTATTACATGTCATCTTTGACGAGTAGCAACAATTTATTAAATCTAAACAAACACCACTACTAAGCATTAGACTATAAACTCCAGTCTTGGTAACAGGAGAAGATCGCTTATTCCCCATGATCAAGTTCATTCTTCCATGCTTCACCTCCTCACTTTCTGTTAGCCCCTTCAAATCAGAACAAATGTGAAATCCACATCCTGTATCAAGGAACCAAGAACGAGAAGATGATGAGTTACTAAATGAAATAGTATATATATATATATATATATATATATATATATATATATACCTGCAGAAGATGGAATCACTTTGACATCCTTGATGTATTGCAGATACTTTGGGGATCATCGTTTCCAATGCCCCTTACTGTTGCAGTAAAAGCAAGTGGCCTCTTTGGGATAAGAGGTGTGAGGAATGTTAGAACTGGGCTTGGCCTTTGGGCCACTGGTAGATGAACCGACATGGGCCTTGCCCTTCCAGTTTTGCTTTAGAAGACCTTTCCTCCTTTTCCCTTTTCCTTGACCAATAGCCAAAACGGGAGCACTAGCAGGATTAGGGTTTGAGTTCTTACCCTTCATTCCTACCTCAGTAGTCTAAAGTAGGTTGTGTAATTGAGCCAAGATGGTTTCACTGTCGTTTAAATTATACATCAAGATGAACTAATCATAACAAGTTTGTAAGGAGTTTAGGACTTTGCACGTGGATACATACAGATTCTCCCTCTTTCATGTTGCACGCCATGAGGCAGTTGACCACTTCGTACTTTTCTTGACGAGCTCGCTTATGGTACTTTTCCATAAGGTCCTTATTCATCTCATAAGGCTACGAGTCCTCATAGAATCTCTTCAGCTCAAGGGACATAGTGGCTACCATGATGCAATCAACTTTTGTTATATCATCATAATGTTTCTTGTAGGCGGCCAATTCTTTAGGAATGGCCTTTTCTTTGTCCATTTCATTATGTTCTTTCTCAAGAACATACGCTTTTTTCTCGAATCGAAGGGCCATGTTTATGTTCCGCATCCAATCATTGTAATTGGAACCATCCAATATGACTTTGGAGAAGATGGAGAGCAAGGAGAAGTTATGGTGGTTGGAGGAGGAGGAAGTAGAAGCATCAGTTGGAGTAGACATCTTAAAAGGAAGGTAGTTATAGTTACATAAGAATAATCCTTAATATAGTAACCCAAAATAAAATATTAAGGCTAGGGCCCAACTATATAATTCATAACTTAGAAAATGGATGCCATAATCTAATTGTAAATTTTATAAATGTAGGTAAATGATGATTTACCAATTTCACTAGAATGGAAATGAAATTAATTGAAATTCCTAAGTCTTTTGAGATTTATAATGACATATTTAATCTCATATTATGTTCTTCTATTATAGACTGGGATGCCAAGGGTCACAAACAATATGTGAATAACCATGCAAATGTTCTTGGTAACCTCCTTTGTAACAACCCGTTATTTTCAAGCCAATAAAAGTCGACAAAAGTCAATAAAAGTCAAACCCTATAAATAAAAATGAAGTTTTATTTAATTGCTAAGTTATAAGGGTTAAATATTGATTCAATATACATGGAAATAATTTTATATGATATAATTATTTTAAAGTTGGGATAAAAACCCACTCAACCGAAAACTTCGAAATTGAATTAAGTTAGAATGAAAACTCCCCCACTCAACCGTGAACTCTCGCCTCGGACCCCACCTTTCTTCGGACCGTGAACTGATTTCGGTCAGCACCGAAATCAACATACGAAGGGTCCCACTTTGACCGCAAACTCCCATTTTGGGCTACTTTTCCACCGGAAACCCTATCAAGTCCATTATATTAGACCGCAAACAAAGGTTTAAGGCACATTAGGACCGAAAACCCTTTATATATAAGTGTTTGGCAGTAAACTCAATTCAATTTCTCACTTTTCAAACTATAAACTCATTCAATTTGCTCTCAAGTATCATCCGAAAACCTTCATATCTTCATGAAATATTGCCCAAAATCATCATAATCCCACCAAGAACACCAGAACAATCTTCAAATCTTCATAATTTCCCCAAGAACATCAAGATCACACCGAAAACTCCTCAATCCCACAGAAAACCCCCCATTTTCTCACTGAAAACGTCTTGCAACAGTTCAAATAATTCTAAATAATTTTGTATGTATTCCTTACATAATTAAAGTGTTGTCTAACACTTAAATATTATCTAAACCATTATTTAATATATTATTTATATTAATATCTTATTAATTTAAATACGGCATCAGATACTATTATTTTTAGGATAACGTTATTCGCACATACCCTAGCCCGAGGATCGTCTATATAGTTTTGCTACACGAACGCGAACTCGCACTAGAGGTGAGTTCATACCCCTACGTTTTCACTATTTTCAATGTTTTAGGGGGGATACAAGTTAATTACAAGGACTCTTGTGTTAACATTCAAACGATTTCAAACCATTTCAAAACATTTGCAATTTTTCCAACCTGATTTATCACTACATTTACCAAAATATATTTTTATATATTTTTAACCCTTTTGTAGCATGTCGAGCAAAAGAGTATTTTTCATAAATCTCTTACTACTGCTTTATACACAGTATTATATTGCAAATGCTTTAGTTCATTACAGGGTATACATTTAAAACTATAGTTAGTATAGTTTATGAACCACTACACTATTTAGGTTCAATAAACATTACAAGAACATACATTCAAACTATAATAGGTATAGCTTAGGAGACACTACACTATTTTACATGCTCAAAGAACACAATATAGAAACAAGTATATAAATTATAATAGGTATAGTTTATGGAACACTATTATATTACACTATTTCAAGATTACAGTACTAAATAGTTATTTAAGTATAATTATTTACATTACAAAGTACACTGCTACAATGTAATACATACAGTTTCAAGTACAAGAGAACACTACTACACTACACGTAAACTAATACAGGGTTGTGAGGCACTACTTCGGGGTACCCACCATGGCACAGTTCTAAGTCCTATAAATTATAACTAGAGTCTCCTGGAGGGAGAGCGTGAATTTCTGTATAGATCTATGCGGGACTGACAATCCTGCACCTGAGCTACTTGCAGCAGCTAGGCTGACAGGCCTGGGGTGACAAATATCATAACATTCCGATGCCTGAAGAACGTTGTAGAGGCCACTAGTCATATCAAGCATGGTTATATGAAACTCACAATAGTATCAACTAAAACATTCTTTTACAAGATTAACACAACTTCAAATGGTTTTAGTTTAAATAATGAAACTACAGTACACTACTTTTCTAGTACATAGTACACTAGTACACTAGTTCAACATACAATTTCAAGAAACATTGATGACATGGTTTTATTTATTAATAACACTACAGTTTACTAATACAGACTATGGTTTACTATTACAAAGTACAACTCACTATTTCAAAGCATAGTTCACTATTTCAGAATGCAGTAACTACATACATTTTGGTCTTAAGGTCTAAGACTACATTTTATTCACTAAAGAAAATATTGGATTTTCTGGAAGTACACTATAACATTTTTAAAGAACAAAGACAAGCTTTCCATCTCAAATACATACTTATGAACTCACCGACTTAAATGTTGATACACTTTCAAAACCACTTGTATTCTTAGGGAACCGGTAGACAGGTACACCCACAGGTTTTGAGAAGATGGAGCTTTTAGAGTCGCGTCTTTTATACTTTTGTTATACATTTTGATGTCATACAAACTAATTATTGAAAAGATGTAAATACTATTTTTTTTATCAATGTAATGGTTGTGTTTGCTTTGATTACTATTATACAATTATTGTGATACTGTACATGACGTCCTCCGTCCCCAAGGTTTCTGCCATTCCGGTTTGGGGGTGTGACAGATTGGTATTAGAGCATTGTTTATAGTGAACTAAGTATATCAAATGTTACAAGATCTACAAATATAAACACAATAGGACCGAAGTGCTCTGACTAACAGTATACTTTTAAAATTGAAGTATTTTATAAGAAGTATACAAACATACATACATACCAGAAACAGTATCACAGTAAGAACTACACAAAAGTATGTAGATGTTCGACACTATAGTTAAACCTAGATAGTTATGTAATCATATATGGGATAAATATAGCCTGATCAACTATGTTTATTTGAGATACGACCAACATCTGTTTGGGAGTGATAGTGGTGTTGCAACAAGTCTAAAACTTACCAACTATTCATACAAGGGAAACTTTAGAACTAAACATAAAGTTAAAATACTATATGAGTATTTTATAGCACTATAACACCATACAAATTCATAACAAGTACTACTAATTCTTACAATTGAAATTTGCGATTGTCTACTTATTTTAGTAAACCTCTATTATAAATCACTGATAGAACACTATAAAAGCTAGGTTGTGATATGCTTAGGACTAAGATATAACTTGTTCAATATCACCTGACTCATGACCACTATAGAGGACTTATCGTCATTTCCTCTTGAATCTTTTTAGAAAAAGATGCCTCCAAAGAAGTCCAACATGAAGAAAAACAACCCTCCAACAAATCCACCGCCGCCGCCACCTTTTTAGTATGACCCTACTGTCTTCTAAGCAGTAGTAACAGCCGTCATGGCTGCCGCCATGACGCAAATTAATGCAAGTGGCACTAGTGGGGCTAGTAGTGGTGTCAACCCTTTTCATCACGGGGATGGTCATGGAAACCCAATGGACTATTGATATAAGGACTTTAAGAACGCTAAACCCAAGTCCTTCGATGGCACTGGAGGTGTCATTGCTTCAACGCGTTGGTTCGAGAAGACCAAATCAATATTCGAGATCTGTGTGTGCCCTGAGTCTAGAACGGTGAAATTTGTAGCATGCACTTTCACAGACCGATCCCTCACTTGGTGGAACAGCCAAGTCAAGTTCCTGACTCTCCCGATAGCCAATGTTATGAGTTGGGATCACTTGAAAGAATTAATGTTAGCAAAATATTTCCCGAGGGTATAGGATTTATTCAAAATTTAATTATTTCTTTTTAGGCAAGTAAAATAATAATTACCAAAATTTGGGAACCCTAATATCCTAGCCATTTTCGGAAACTTGGGAAGGAAGGCTAGGGTTTCAAAACCCTAGCCCTAAATTACGAAATCTAAGGGGGTTGGGCTAAGGTTTCGAAAAACCCTAACCCTAGACAAAATTTATGCATTTTAGGGTTGACTTTCTGTAAACCCTAATTGATATGATTCAACAATTATAGCTATCCAATTGAAAAAAAAACCAAATGATTTGATACCACTGATAGGATTTAGGTAAAACAAATAAACTTAAAACCCTTAAGTTTGCATCCAACCTAAATAGGATCTATGTCTTCTCTATTGAACCTATAACTAAGAACATCAAAAAGAAACCCTAAGAACCCTAGGTAATTTTCGAAAAATACAAATTAGGGTTTAGGATTACATACCTTAATTGTTAATATAGTAAATAACAATGATTCCTTCTTGTAGATCTCTTGGAAGCAAGCATTGTGCCTCTAATGGTTCACACCCAAGCTAAAAATAGTATGACTTAAGAGAGAGAAGAGGGGAGAGGAACAATTTTAGTCCAAGCCTTACGGAAGAGAGAAGAGTACGGAATATGGGGCTAGGGATGGCCTTATATAGTTGAGGAATCTTGGGGCCAAAGCTAAGGTTTAAGGGATAAGCCGTAGATTGATTTACTTGGTGACCAAGCAAACCAATCTCCTTATCCAAGGATCCTTTGGACGAAATCTTCAAGGCTTGCCCTAGAGGAATTTTGGCCACCTCATCACCTGAGGTTCTAGATCCTTCCTTCTGCAACTTTCAATAAATAACCAAATAGTCCCTATACTTTTAGTTAATCCAATTAATCCTAAAATTAATTCCAATTAATTTCTGATTAATTATTAATTAAATATTAACTGTTTTGGTAAAAAATTACACAAGTACTAATCAACCAAATTGAATGAGAGGTTGTGATGTTCAAATTGTAAAATAGCAAATGATAAAAGAGAATGACATAGTGGTTTACAAGGAAATCCATTGATCCTTGCTAGGATCTCCGACACAAAACTTTGGGAGGTGATAATGATCACCTTCCTTGATGATTTTATTAATGTAAAATGGTGGTTATAGAGAATACGTTAGTAAGAAAAATCGAATAATTTCATAGAGTCAGCTCATAGAAAAAACAATGACTTGTGTGCGAGATACAAGTGTCAATTTATAATCTAAACTAGCCAACAAGATGTCCGATATTTTCGGGATCCTCCATGACCAGCTTCATGAACGTTTTTTGACTTGGTATTCCGGGTCTTTAGCATAGTTGAAACTAATCTCCGTTGAGAATAAGTCTTCTCTTGAATATTTCTGCACATGTGTTAATTAAGAACAAAATATAATCGTTAAAAACATTAGTAAATAATTATAATGGTAATAGTCGGGATCCTGAGATAGTTGAGGATCCTGAATATTTGGTGAGTGTTGAGGATCCTAAAGGCTTTGAGGATCCTTCCCCTAACAATTGCCCCTAAGTTATTCCTGAAAATGTAAGAGTTATTTTCGAAAATATTAAAGGAATAAATTTAGTTAAACAGATAAAAGGAGATTTTTAAAATTTACGTCTCAATGGATCAGTTTTATCCATTTCGAGGTAACTGAGAAGCAGTCAAATCATCTTTATTATCTCTTCTGTGCTATAAATAAGGGCTTCTAGTAATTTCTTTTTTATTCTCTTAATTCGTCATCGTCTCATTGTGAAGGTAATTCTTTTCCTCTTACTTGTTTTCCGTTGTTCCGATTTCTGCTGTTATGGCTAAGAAAGCTAGTCGTCCTCGAGCTAGTGTTGTTACTCCTCCCGAGAATAACTTTAGTTATCAGGCGATCTTATCTTACGACGAGGTTTGTTCCTTTAACGATGAAGATATGGAATCATTCAAAGCCATTGGGGCTTTTTTCCTTCAGGTTTAGTTTTTCGACCATTTGATGCCAATGTGCAACCATATTTCATTTCCCCGACGTAGGTTTGCTTCCTTGAATATCCATTTAATTTAGGTTTAACTTACCATTTTACTGGTATCATTCGTGATTTGTTTTTGACTACCCAAATCTCTTATATCCAAAATATGGCTGTGGTTTGGAGGATCCTATTATTGATTGGTCGTTTGAATCAATCCAAAAATATGGACATTTGGTCACCCGAATTGGCTTTCATTTATGATCTTTCCACTTTTGGTTCTTTCCATTTCCTGCTAAGAGTTAAGACAAACAAATATCACCTTATTCTAAGATGGAAACAGAATGATGGTGCTTGGAAGGAAAAATACTTCTTTGTGAGACACGATTCATTCCCAATGGGCATTCCCTGCCGAAAACATGGATTAAAAAGGGTAGGACTTAAATTTTGACTTTAAAGATCTTTAAATTTACTTCCCTTATTTTTTTTGTTTTGATGCAGCATTTAAATTTGAGGAGTTCGTTCCTGCTACTGGTGATTCTGAGGAGAAGTATTCCAGATTTCTTGCACTTCCTACACTTGAAAGGTCATTCAAGCTTGAACATTCCAGTCTCCAAGAGGGTTCTTCTACTATTGCTTCTATGGCTACCGGTAATACTATTTCTCTTGGATATTTCTTTTATACTGACAGGGATCATGAATTGACGGGGATCTTTGATAGGTTCCAAGACTACTCGATCCAAGCCTTGTTTTGGTTTAGCAGATCTTGAAGACGGTATGACCAGTGGATTGATCAAGGTTAAGCAAGAAAAAGGTCTCATCCCTCCTCTTCCCAAGAGATCTCACATAGACCTTACAGTTAAGGCTTCAGGGTCCTGTAAGCGGAAGACCTATGAGGTCATAGTCTTCAACCTAGAGAACCTCAGCACCGAGGATGCTCTTTGAAAGTTAACCTTGTTTTCCCAGTCTATAAGTTTCTTGGGTATGAGAGTTGTTAATTAATCATATCTGCACTTCTTTTGCTAATTTTTGCGTTTGTTTTAGGTCTCCACTTATGTCTCTCAGTTGTAACACCGTAAATTTTCATTTAAAAACCCAATTATCTCATTTCAAAACCACAAATTCCACAAACATCAAGTTATCTAAACACATGTTTCAAAAACTATTTACAACACGAATCCAAGATCCTCCAAAAACATATCTCCAACTCAAGTGTGTATACAATCAAGCCAGTGCCTTACCATGATCTTGAGAGGTACTTGACACACATAACACATAACAAGGTAAGCACGAAGCTTAGTGAGTTCCCCAAAATATCCCACACATCACATTAGCCACTCGAGGCTAACTCAATACGAACCTCCAGTCAATGTGTCTCAGTGGAGACCCTCCTGTCCCACAACTCGGGTGGACCCTCAGGTCCTAACTCAACAAGCTCATAATAATAATACTCAACATAAATCACAAAGACATAATGCAGGACATATCAAAATACTCAATATAAAACATAAGACGCTCCAATCACACATAGATACCAGTCATGGTAAGTATATTAAGAAGACTCGCCTCGTAATCAAGTAAGTAATAATCTCGTACACGAATCTTGAACTAGCCTTTGCCTAACACATAAGATAATAATCTCTAATCAACACTTAAATCACGATCCGAGATAAACTACATAAATCTCTCTCTCAAACTCATGAAATAGGTAAAAGACCATTTTACCCGTCTACGGTCCCCATACTGACTGCCTTGACCACACCCTAAAGTCAACAAAAGTCAACACTCGAGTCAATTGTCCATGTTGACCCAAATCGCCGAGTGCTTCTAAGTGACTCGCCAAGTCCCCCTTGTTCCTTCAGAACTAGTGAAAACCCAACCATAATCGTCGAGTTAACCCGCCAACTTGCCAAGGTACCCATGTCCAGTCTCATTGGGGAAACCCCTAGCCGACTCGTCGAGTCAGCTCTTTGACACGCTGAGTCCCTTAAGTCAAAATCTCATTCAGACGTTTTAAGGCAGGTCTATCACTCTAAACTCTAGATCTAGCCTCCCAAGGGTCGAATGTCACGTAAAGCTTCGATCTTTACATTCATGCATAGCATGTTTGCTCCGTAATGCCAAATAAAAGCTCTAACCAAGGTGTTTAAGCATAATAACTCTTTATGGTTGGATAAATTTGGGACCTTTGGACTCTATGGACCTCACAAGGTCGAGATTTGATGTCTCAATGCTTAGCAAGCACAAGTCATACAAAATCTTAAGGAAATATGGAAAAAGCCCCAAAAGTTTCTCATTAACAAGATCTAAACAACATCATGAGCAAGGTGATGACTTTTACCTTCCAACAGAAGCTCCAAGTGAATGATTACTGGATCTCATAGCCTTTCCTTGTTACTTGCTTGAATCTCCTTCTTCTTCTTCCAATGCTTCACTAAAACACTCAAATATATCTCTAACACTCTCTCTTAGCTTAAAGGTCGATTAGGGTTTCACTCAGGGGAGTAGGGTAGCCGGTGAGGTGGAGATGAGGACATAAGTTTCCTTAAATATGCCCAAACCTGGGGATTTAGGGTTTCACCTGAGAGCGCCTACTCGGCGAGTCATCTCTTTGGCTCGTCGAGTCGATCATTAAACCTACGTGGTCTAATCGGACTCTACTCGACGAGTTAGGCTCACAAATCGTCGAATCACACATGAAGTCTCAATAATAAATAATAATAAAGAAATACCTGGGAGTCAGGATGTTACAATTCTCCCCCACTAAAATCAGACTTCACCCTCAAAGCCAGGCTCCGAAAACAACTCTAGGTACTGCTTGCGCATCTCGTACTCCGGCTCCCAAGTACACTCGGATCCCTTCCAATGTTGCCACTGGACCTGATCAGGGGCACCTCTTTGTTTCTCAAAACCTTCACTTTCCGATCCAAAATCACAATCGGCCTCTCGATATAATTCAGGCTTGCATCCACCTGAATGTCCTCTAAGGGTACCACTGTCGTCTCATCGGCTACACACTTCCTCAACTGAGACACATGGAAGATGTTATTAATCTGGCTCAACTATGATGGTAGCTCTAACCGGTAGGCCACCCTACCTACTCTGGCGATCATTCTAAAAGGACCAATGTATCGGGGCCCCAACTTGCCCCTTGCCTGTTTCCTGAATCGGATCACCCCTTTCCACGGGAACACCATAAGGAGGACAAAATCTCCAACCTAGAACTCTAGCTCGGATCATCGCCGATCCGCGTAACTCTTTTGGCGAATCTGGGTTGTCAGTAATCTCTGTCTGACCTACTGAATCTGTCTGGTCCTCTTCAGCACTATCTCAGTGCCACCCATCACTCGCTGCCCTACCTCTCCGCAACAAATGGGAGTCTGACATCTCCTCCCATATAGAAGCTTAAAGGGAGGCATACCAATACTCGAATGATGGCTATTAATGTAAGAAAACTCAACCAAGGGAAAATAAGTGTCCCAACTTCCTCCGAAATCCATAACATATGCATGCAGCATGTCCTCAAGCATCTAAATCGTCCACTCGCTCTGCCTGTCTGTCTGCGGATGGTACACAACACTGAAATGTAACCGGGTACCCAGCTCCTCATGAAATTTATTCCAAAACTTGGAAGTAAAGCGCACATGTCGATCTAACACTATCGATGTTGGCACTCCATGCCGAGCTACCACCTCTCTCACATAAATATCGGTAGTCTCTCTGCTGAAGATCTGTCACTGATAGCAAGGAAGTGAGCACTCTTCGTTAGTCGGTCCATAATCACCTATATCATGTCAACCCCACACGCAGTTCTCGGCAACTTGGTGATAAAGTCCATAGAAATATGTTCCCACTTCCACTGAGGGATCTCTAAATGTTGCAAAGGACCATGTAGACGTTGGTGCTCTTCCTTAACCCGGCGACAGGTCATACACCTCTCTACAACCCATGCCACATCCCTCTTCATACAAGGACACCAATAATCTCTCTTCAGGTCCAAATACATGTTAGTGGCCCCTTGGTGGATCGAGAATCTTGATCTATGTGCCTCCTATAACAATACACGACGAGCTCCACCTGTATAAGGCACCTAAATCTGCCCATGGAAAGTCATAAGCCCACAAATGTCCGTCACAAACTCGGAAACGTGCCCCATCACACGCTCTCTCTTGTGGTTCTCTGGTATCACAGCCTCCACTTGAGCCTCTCAGATGGTATCTAAGACTGGATTCATCATTTCCATCCTCATACACATATCCCGGATCGGAGCACTCTCGGCTCTGCGACTCAAGGCATCGCCTACCACATTAGCCTTGCCTGGGTGGTTTAAGATCTCACAGTCATAGTACTTCATTACATCCAACCATCTCCTATGTCTCATATTCAGGTTGGGTTGATCCATCAGGTACTTCAGACTCTTATGGTCCGTGTAAATATTACACCGGACGTCATAAAGATAGTTGCCCCAAATCTTAAGGGGGAACACCACCGCCCCCAACTCCAAATCATGGGTGGGAGACCTCGTCTCGTGAGGCTTCAGTTACCTCGACGCATATGCTATCACGTGACCCTTCTGCATCAACACTGCACCCATCCTTGAAATAGAGGCATCGCAATAGACCACAAAGTCCTCCACTGCCTCTGAAAGGACTAACACCAGAGCTTTGCACAACCTCTGGCGAAGAGTCTCGAATGAAGCCTGCTGCTCGGGCCCCCAAACAAAAGTAACACCCTTCCGGGTCAATCTGGTGAGAGGAACTGCAATCTTGGAGAAATCCTTGATAAATCTCCGATAGTAGCCGGCCAATCTCAGAAAACTCGAGATCTCGGATGGGGATCTCGGCACCTCCCATCGCATAACTGCCTCAATCTTGGCTGGATAGACCAATATCCCATTCTGATTAACGAGATGTCCCAAGAACTGGACCTCTCGTAACCAGAAATCACACTTGGAGAATTTGGCATAAAGCCTTTCCGACCTCAAAACCCCAAGAACCTCTTGCAGATGCTCCTCATGCTACTCTCTGGTCCTCGAATACACCAGGATGTCATCGATGAACATGATCACCGACCGATCCAACATAGGCCTACACACTCGGTTCATGAGATCCATGAATGATGTCAGTGCATTGGTGAGTCCGAAAGGCATCACCACAAACTCGTAATGCCCATAACGAGTTCTAAAGGCCGTCTTCTGAATATCCTCCTCGCATACTCTCATCTGGTGATATCCAAATCTCAAATCAATCTTGGAAAATCAAGATGCCCCCTCCAACTGATCGAATAAATCATCGATCCTCGGAAGTGGATAACGGTTCTTGATCTTCAGCTTGTTCAACTCCCGGTAATCTATACACATCCGATGTGAACCATCCTTTTTCTTGACAAAAAGGATCAGTGCTCCCCACAACGAGCTACTTGGTCTGATAAATCCCTTCCCCAGCAGCTCCTAGGGCTGTGAGGATAACTCCTGCATCTCTTGTGGCGCAAAGAGATAAGATGCCTTGGCAATAGGCGCCGCGCCTGAAACTAAATCAATTTGGAACTCCACCTGCCTCTCGGGAGGCACACCTAGTAACTCCTTTGGAAAAACATCCGGAAACTCGCACACTATCAGAACCTCGGAGATAGAACTCGACCACTCTGAAACAACCCGCATATCCATCATGTATGCCAAAAAGCCCATGCATCACAGCTATAAACTCTGCCTTGCCCCGACAGCAGAGCAGAAAGCTGACCCAGATCTGGTACCCTCGGCATACACTAGAAGCACTCCCCTACTGGGGTCTTGTATAGTCACCAACTAACGCTCGCAGTCGATCACTGCTCCAAAACGACTCAACCAATCAATTCCCACGATGACAAAGACATCACCCATTGCAATCGGTACCAGATCAATTGGAAACTCGACACCAAAAATCTCCAATACATATCCTCGGAATACATCAGTAGCAAAAAACGCATGCTCATCAGTTATAGAAACCCTCAGAGGTCGACTCAACGCCTCATGTCAGATACTGATGTGACGACTAAAACCTAAAGACACAAAGGATCGACTCGCACTCGAGTCAAATAACACCAAAACAGGTATAGAACTCACAAGAAATGTATCAGCCACAACATCAGGTTTTGCGCCGACCTCCTCGGATGTCAGCTGAAAAGCTCTCCCACGAGCCCTCGGAACCTCGGCCTTCACCGGCCGACTATCATTAGCACGCAAAGCAGAAGGTGCAGATCCCTATGCTGATCCCTGAAGAAGCTGGGGGCACTCGGTCTTCCGATGGCCAGTCTGGTTGCAGTGGAAGCAAACTGTAAACCCCTTGGGGAAATCCTTCACCATATGCCCCTTTTTGCCACATTTGTAGCAAATCCTCACCCGGCACGACCCCTCGTGACTCTTGACGCACTTTCCACAAGTGCGACCCTTCTGGCCCCCAGTCCACGTATCAGTGGGCTTAGCCCGCTTCGCTGCTGATTGTGACTGTGCTGGCCTCCGGTCTCTCCCCTGAGACTCCGCCTCCTTCCTGGCATGAGTCTCCAGCTCGATCTCCCTCCTCCTGGCATTTTCCTGAAGCTCAGCAAATGTACAATAAGACGAGTTCCCCACGAACTCTCGAATATCCCTCCTCGGAATGCTCAAATAACAGCTCATGCGTGCCTGCTCAATTGACACATGCTCAGGGCAGAACAGCGCCCTCTCGTGAAACATTCGTGTAATCTCAGGTGCTGTTTATTTTTCCGAAGCGAAAATTAATGACGTCTGCGGACCACCTCTGCAATCCTCTGTAGCAAAAGAGGTGGAACAAACGGCTGCAACCTATAATAAGAAGCATGTTTGTTTTTTAACATCTGCAGACTGCTGCAGTAAACTGAAATTTAAATAAACTAATTTTATTAACTAAAAATAGTTCTCAACACCGAAATTTAATAATTCTAGTCTTAAAACATTGAAATAATAATAAAAAGAGCATGTAAAAAAATATAAAACTTTTTTAAAAAAAAATTAGAAAAATGTAAAAGAAGCTAATAGTTTTATTCTAGAAAAAAAACTAATTTTAAAAAACATTATCAAAGAAAATAATAAAAAAATTAAGAAAGTATTGCAAACGTTGTCTACAAAGTTCAAAAAAAATTACACACGTTAAAAAAGATGCAACTGAAATTGAAAACATTATTAACAAAACGGTAAAAAAAAATTTAAAAAATCAAGTTAAAAAAATCGTGGAAATTATAAAAATGAATTGTATCACATCCCTAAATAAAAATTCAAGAAAATAAAAGTTTTAAAAAAAATTAAAAAAAAAAATTATACAACAATTCTTAAAAAAACACTTAGAAAAATGAAAGCTGAAGAGGTTAGAAGAGGCATGTCAAGTGTTGCGTCACGCACCACACGCGCAGAGGTTTTGTAGTCTGAAGTCTTCCAAAAAACAAACTGCTGCGAGAAGGAAAGTGTTGCGCGTGTGCTGCGCCGCGCAGCAATAATGTCACAACTAGAAATTTTTGTGCCTTGTAACCAACATTTAAACCAAATTATGAATCAAAAAGATAAGAGCATGTATGATGCATACTCTATGACAACAAAACTTCAATCAAACACCCCATGCAAGCATTTCAAGTAGTCAATAAGCAATTGGAAACCCTAGAAGTTCTTGTTTAAGTCCATTTTTGACTAGGACTTCCTTATTGGGCCCAATGGACCAATAAGCTTCCAATATGACCATCTTGGGTTTAGAACTCTTAAATGGGCTCTAATTGGATCCACTTCCATTTTTTTCAATATTTTGGGCCATATTGGGCCTAGAATAAAATAAATTAATTATAAGAACCATTTTGGGCCATAATTAACCTAATTTAGCCCTAATAGGTCATAAAAATCACATTTATATTTTTAGGACCAAAAATCATCTAACTTAACTATAATGTGGGCTTAGGAACAAAAATCCCAAAAATCTCCTCTTTCCCCTCTCCATTCTCGGCCCAAGCCCATAAAGAGGGAGAGTTGACTTTGTTGGGTGCCACCTCACAATTATTCAAGGGATTTCCATGCAAGAGGAGCCATACATCCATGCATTCCCATACTTCCATGCAAGCCATCTCTTCTTCTCCCTCTCTCTCTTGCTCTCGGCCGATTCCAAGCACACACACACACACACATTTCACTCACTATTCTCTCAAGAAACTCTCTCATTTCTCCTCCATATTTTCGAGATCTAAGAAGAGTTCAAGGGCTTCTTCCATAAAAATCATCATCTAAGGTAAAAAATTTCTTAGATCCTTAAGCTAGCTACTTCATTTTATCCAAAAATCACCTCTTAATCCATTCAAACTTATGATTTAGCACCTTAGAAGCATCTAAGTTCGAGATCTTCCAAGGAGGGTTGCTAAGGCCGAATTTTCTTCTCATTTTCCTTCCAAAACCGAAACCACACCCAGGGTGAGCTTCATACCCCCTATTTTTCTGTTTTTATAAGTTTTTGTGGGGGAGAATACAAGCAAATGTGTAGATCTATGATTTCATGTATGCCTTGTGTGATTTTATGCTTCAATGTATGATTTTATGTGTTATGTGATGAATATGTTAGCTAAAAATACCTAAAAATCGAGATCTACAACATGAGGAATGAAATAAACATAGCTTATACCATTTTACACTAATCAAGTCAATAAAAATAATTTATTTGGTTAGGATGAACGTTTTTGGACATAAAACCCATTTTTGGGCTCAAATTGTTAAAAATACAAAAGCTAAGGGCCCAAATCGACAAATGATAATTTCTGGAGGTTGGAAAGAGTCCAAACAGTTTCTAATAAAATTTTCCTGAAAATCAACACTTTTGAGGGGCTTAAAATATAAATTTTGAACATAATGGGCTAAAAATGGGCTTTTCGGCCCAATAAGCCCCAAATTGCGAAAATTTTGAAATAGAGGGGCTGAAACTGCAAATTTCTGTAAAACAGGGGACCAAAAATGTTTTCAAAGTCAAAAGGGACCAAAAATGCAAAAAATTTCCATTTTGGGCCAAAACGGTAAAGTTGCGAAAATAAGGGTTTCAACCGAGAAAAGTTCATTTTTGAAGGACTTAAGCTGTTTATCAAGTAAATTTGGGCTGAAAATGTCTTTTCAACAAGTTTTGATACTAAAGTGTCAAGAAAAATGGTTTAAGGACTAAAATGGAAATTCTTTTATATAAAGGGTTAAAAGTGTAAATTTTATCCAAGAAGGGGCATAAAAAAGATAAACTCTAATGTTTAAAACAACAAATCCCTTAAGATAAAATACGAGTACCACGGGTACCGGCGAAACGTAATAGCAAATACACTTTCAACACCAATATCGTTACCAAACGAATTGATTCGGTCTCGAATCAATAACGAATCAAAAATCAATAAACAATAGAACTTCAATACACATGCGAAAATCTACGAGAAGTCAATATTCAATCTTTGGGCTTGAAAGTTTCAAATCGTGCTTGTTGGGCCTAGCTAGCCCAATGACATGATCTTTAGGCCCGAAGGGAACGAGCTTACATGATATTGGGTCTTCTATGACCTAATTCCGTGTAAAAGGACTTTCAATAGCATTATCATGCTGTTGGGCCCCAAGGGACCATTGGTACTGCTAGCAAAGTTGAGAAGTCAAATGTGAGTCGGGCCAAGTGCCTTTCGCATTCACGATAGCCTTGAATGACTTAGCGAAATAACGGGGGCTTCATACTCTCCTTTCTCCTCGGTTGTGGGGCTATGAGAAGTCAGGGTGGTTGGATTAAGTGAGTATTACGGACGATGCCCAAGGGATCGTTTGTATTTGGTAGTTTTAAACTAGTCATTTTCATTAATGCGTGATTATAACGACTCACAACCCATAATTAATCCAATGTCACCTGGAATTATCGAAAACAAACGTCGTATCGGTATAACAATAAATAAGACACGTAATTTGATGTATTAGGAAAACATCGGGTTTTCCTAGGGAATTCAACACTTTCACCTATGGGATGTATACAAAGTCTAACAATTATTCACGTTTACAGAAATCAACAAGCATACTTACGGATCTTCACACTTTTTCTTATATACAATACTCTTTTTAGAAAATATCGGATTTTCTGGTGGTCTTCAAAATTATACAAATCATTTCTTTTCAAACATTACTTATGAACTCACCAACATTTCATATGTTGACGTTTTTCCAAAATACTTGTATTCTCAGGTAACAGGTAATCGAAGAAAATGTATCGAGTGATGTCATGATGTTTTGTTTAACTAGTATCGAAAGGTTTATGTTTTGGAAATGTAATGTTTTAAAACAATGTACTGAATGTAAACAATATCGGTTGTAATATTTCAATGCATGGTGATGAATGATGTTATGATTCATGTATAATCATTGTGATGGTATTCAATTAAGTCACAATAGCCCTCAGACGTTTCCGCCGTCTGGTTCAGTGGTGTGACAGGTTGGTATCAGAGCTCTGTTTATAGTGAACTAGCATATCTAACCACACATTGATATGCAACTATAAACCAAAAGAGGGACTAACACAACTCTGAACAAAACAAGTAAAACATTACAATAAAACACCTTTGCTTGTATTAGGAACAAGAACCTAACACCGAACCAAACAAGAGAATGCTAGTATCTCGGTTAATCCAGGATTGTTCTTAGTTGTATCAAGGAGCGGATGTAGCCTGATCAACTACGTTCCCTCCAAGGTATCACTATCACATGTCCTGAGGAGATCGTGATAGCTAGGGAACCTAAAAAACATACCCCTTTATCACCAAAAAGTGAACCTCTGTTTAGTCTATACAATAGTTGTAGCATCCTAGGGATAATGTTAGCATATTTACACACTCTCGCAGACAGCATGGCTGGTTTCCATCACCCCGGAGATCCTTACTTCCCTAACCAGGGAAATAACGGATGGATCGACGAAGAGCCTGAAGAAGAGCCTGAGGAAGACCCCGAGGAGGAATCTGACGGGGAACCGGAGGCAGGAATAGAGGGCGAGCCTTCCGAACCAGAAGAAGAACAGGAGGAGGAAGAAGATGAAGGAATCCTTGAGGAGGAACCCGACGACAATGAAGGGGGTGATTCGGATGCGGAGTCCGAAGTCATCAACCCCCCTTACCCGATTAGGGTGCCTACTTACCGGGTGGGCCCCATTGGCCCTACACCCCCCCTGGGGTATTGATCTTTGGAGATGGAGTAGACAGCAGGGACAGCAACCCCCGTTCGGCATGTCACGCGAGTTCTTTGACCTGAGGGACGGAGGACCGGCCGATCGAGCCCTTCCGGGCATGGTGAGACGGTTACGGAACACCAGCGACCTCACTCAGAGCACCGCCGACTAGGTACGCCAGCTGTGGACTAGGGTCGAGCGTGCAAAGCAGGAGACACGGGACGTTCTTCGAGAGTTCCATATGAGGCAGGTGAGGTGGGAGTCTCGACTCCAGGACACATAACGACAGGTGGCTCGTCTTCAGGGAGCATCCACTTCCTCAGCACCACCCCCGGGCATAGCTCATCGCGATTAGGGATGGACGTATCTTACTAGGCCATTAGGATCTATGCTATGTACCCCGACTCTATGTTTAAGTGACTACACTACTAATAGAGCCGTTATATGCTATCGAACTAATATCACTCATGTATGCTCTTTTCGAGCAAAATTTTCATGTATCAAATGCGGATAATATTAGTGAACTTTTATGTGTTTTATTATTACATTATAATCTGCTATGTGTTGCGAATCCATGATTGTATGCTAATTTGTAGAAGTACTTAAGTTCGTACCATGCACCTAGTCGGTAGGATCACAACCTCACAGAAACCACATACACTCAACATCTTTCCGTTTCATGACAGAAAGATGCCTCGCTGACCTACTCGCAGAAACCCTGGACCAACCCCACCCGAAGTTGACTCCACTGCATTCCAGGCAGCCATATCTGCTGCGGTCACCGCAGCAATGGTACAAATTCACCAAGGGAACAACGGAGGAGGAAACGGACAAGGGGCAGGGAGTTCGAACAACGGAATGAATCAAGGACCCACCAAAACATGTACCTACAAGGACTTCACAAACGCCAAACCACGAACCTTTAACGGCACTGGAGGAGTGATCACCCTGAAACGATGGATCGAAAAGGTGGAATCGGTGTTTGAGACATGCGATTGCCCTGTATAGATGAAGGTGAAGTTTGCTGCATGCACTTTTGTTGACCAAGCGCTCACTTGGTGGAATGGACACGTGGAAGCCATGACACTCCCCGTAGCCAATTCCATGCCATGGATAGAAATGAAAGAAATGTTGATGGCCGAATACTGCCCTCGTGGTGAAATTAAGAAAATGGAGCAAGAGTTGTGGAACCTCACTGTCCGGAATGCTGATATAGATGCCTACATATCAAGGTTTAGCGAACTATCTCTGTTATGTCCTGGCATGATCACCTCGGAAGGAAAGAAGATCGAGAGATTCATCTGGGGACTAACCTCTCCGATCCAAGGAAACGTGATAGCTGCAAATCCCGAAACTTTCGACAGCGCCAAGAGATTGGCCAAGAAGCTGTATGACCACAACAACAAGAAGGGTGAGAAGCCAGCGGAGGCGGAAGCCAAGAAGGAAAATGATGGCAAGAAGGGGAAGAACAACAAGAGAAAGGGGCGTCAAGGCTCCGAGACTTCTAAGAAGCAGCAGACAGTGACAGTTAATGCTGCCACCGCAGAAGTTCCGGCCACACCACATGCTCCAGCCTTAGCTGCTCTAAATGCTCCTAGACCTTATTCCGGTAATCTTCCCAAGTGCAACAAGTGTGGTTTCCATCACAATGGAGAATGCAAGGAGCTGCAGTGTAGCAGTTGCAATCGGAAGGGACACACGGCAAGGTATTGTAGGACTTACCCTCCCCAGAATCAACAACAGGGAAGCAACAACAACAACAACCGCAACAACAACAACATCAACACCGGCGGCAACAATGCAGGACCTAGCCACACCTGCTATGGGTGTGGAAGGACTGGGCATTTCCGTCGAGATTGCCCTAACAACAACAATCCTAGAAATGGAGGAACAGGAAGGGTACTGACCATGGGTCAGGGGGAGGCGATTCAGGATCCCGCTGTTGTTACCGGTACGTTTCCCCTAAACCACACTTATGCATGCATCCTATTTGACACCAGAGCAGAGCGAAGTTTTGTGAGCAATAAGTTTAAACATTTGTTAAAACAACAACCCCAGAAGCTCAATGAAACCTTTACGGTGGAAATGGCCAATGGGAAAATTGAATCCACTGGGGAAATCTACACCGGATGTACCCTAACCTTAAATCAACACGTCTTTCGAATAGACTTAATGCCTGTTTCCATTAGGAGTTTCGATGTGATTATTGGCATGGACTGGTTAAGCCCCCACCATGCTGAAATTATGTGTCACGAGAAGGTCGTTCGCCTTCACCTTCCCAATCACAAAACCCTAGTTATTTACGGAGACAAACCTAGCACGAACCTTCGTCTCATCTCGTGCGTCCAGGCACAGAAGCACCTATGAAAGAAAGATTTGACGTTCTTGGCTCACATAGTGGATAAAACCAAGGAGGAGGTTAACATTCAAGACATTCCAATAGCACGTGAATTCCCAGACGTATTTCCTGAAGATCTTCCTGGAGTACCCCCAGAGAGACAAGTTGAGTTCCGAATTGACCTCATTCCAGGAGCAACCCCTCTCGCTAAATCGCCTTACCAGCTAGCTCCTGCTGAAATGCAGGAATTGTCCAGCCAGTTCAGTGAACTCCTGGGCAAGGGATTCATCCGACCCAACTACTTGCCATGGGGAGCTCCGGTCCTCTTTGTCAAAAAGAAGGACGGATCTTTTAGAATGTGCATCGACTACAGGTAGTTCAATAAACTCACCGTCAAAAACCGCTATCCACTCCCACGAATCGACGATCTATTTGACCAACTCCAAGGAGCTAGTTACTTCTCTAAGATAGATCTACGGTTCGGGTACCATCAACTCAAGGTCCGGGAAGAGGATATTCCTAAAACCGCTTTCCAAACTCGTTACGGACATTATGAGTTTGTCGTAATGCCCTTCGGTCTAACAAATGCCCCTGCCGCATTTATGAACCTGATGAACCGAATCTGTCGACCATTCCTCGACAACTTTGTCATCGTCTTCATTAAAGACATTCTCATCTATTCGCGAAGCGAGGAAGAGCATGGCCAACATCTCTGACAAATCCTACAAACCCTGCGAACGGAAAAGCTATACGCAAAACTCTCCAAGTGTGAGTTATGGCTCCGTAGCATGAACTTCCTAGGTCATGTTGTTAGTCAAGAAGGAATTCATGTGGATCCTTCTATGGTCAAAGTCGTTGAAGGATGGGCAGTCCCGACAACACCCACAGAAATTCGTCAATTCTTAGGCCTAGCAGGCTACTATAGGAGGTTCATTCAAAACTTGTCTAAGATCGCCAAGCCACTTACCTCACTTACACAAAAGGTCATACCATTCAAATGGACAGACAAACAAGAAGTTGCATTCCGAACCCTGAAGCAAGCCCTCTGCAGTGCCCCGGTACTATCTCTACCAGAGGGAACGGAAGATTTCGTGGTCTACTGTGACGCGTCGAATCAGGGTTTAGGTTGTGTTCTCGTGCAACGTGGAAGAGTGATATCTTACGCATCCCGCCAACTAAAGATACACGAAGTGAATTATACGACCCATGACCTAGAATTGGGAGCCGTGGTCTTTGCTCTGAAGATTTGGAGGCATTACCTTTATGGTACGAAGTGCACCATATTCACAGACCACAAGAGTCTCCAGCACATCTTGAATCAGAAAGAGCTGAATATGAGGCAACGAAGATGGGTTGAATTATTAAATGATTACGAGTGTGAAATTAAGTATCACCTGGGCAAGGCCAACGTGGTAGCTGATGCCTTGAGTCGGAAGGAGTACTCTAATCGTCGCGCAAAAACTCTCTCAATAACCATCCAATCTCACCTAACCACTCAGATCGTGGTAGCCCAGTTAGATGCCATGAAGACGGAAAAAAGAGCAAGCGAAGCATTACGCGGAATGGAGAAGAATCTAGAGGTAAAAGAGGACGAAGTATACTATTTCATGAACTGTATTTGGGTCCCTAAACTCGGAGGATTTAGGGAGGTGGTCATGAATGAAGACCACAAGACACGATACTCCATCCATCCCGGTTCGGACAAGATGTATTTGGATATTAAACAACATTATTGGTGGCCTAACATGAAGGCAGAAATTGCCACCTATGTCAGTAAATGCCTTACTTGTGCCAAAGTAAAGGTGGAGTGCCAGAAGCCCTCGGGGTTATTACAGCAACCGGTGATCCCCAAGTGGAAGTGGGAAGGGATTTCTATGGATTTTGTGACCAAGCTACCCAAGACGTCGGATGGATTAGACACCATATGGGTAATAGTTGACCGACTGACGAAATCCGCTCATTTCCTGCCAATAAAAGAATCCTACAAGATGGAGAGACTGACGCGATTATACATTCGAGAAATCGTGAGACTTCATGGAGTACCAGTGTCTATCATCTCAGATAGAGACAGTAGATTCACTTCACGTTTTTGGCAATCACTTCAGAAAGTACTTGGAACCCATCTCGACATGAGCACCGCTTATCACCCACAAACGGATGGTCAAAGCGAACGAACCATTCAGACGCTTGAAGACATGCTTCGCGCATGTGTGATAGACTTTGGGAAGTCTTGGGACACCCACTTACCCTTAGTTGAATTCTCGTATAACAACAGTTACCATTCGAGCATCAAATTCGCTCCTTTCGAAGCTCTATATGGACGTAAGTGTAGATCACCATTGTGTTGGGCTGAGGTGAGCGACACCCAGCTAGCAAAGAAACTGGCATCGGACAAGGCGTTAATGGGACCAGAGATCATTCGTGAAACCACGGAAAAGATAGTTCAAATCAGAGCTCGATTACAAGCATCGCGCGACCGACAAAAGAGCTACGCTGATAAACGGTGAAAGCCCTTAGAGTTTCAGGTCGGGGATCGAGTGCTGTTAAAAGTTTCACCTTGGAAAGGGGTCATTCATTTCGGAAAACGGGGAAAGCTGAACCCACGATACATTGGACCCTTCGAGATCGTTGCCCGAATAGGTCCAGTGGCGTACAAACTGCAGCTACCCGCAGAGCTAAACAGTGTACACCCCGTGTTCCATGTCTCCAATCTTAAGAAGTGCCTATCAGATGAAACACTCGTCATTCCCCTTGACGAGATTGAAATCAACAAGAATCTCATGTTCATCGAAGAACCAGTCAAAATCATGGACAGGAAGGTGAAGCGTACTAAGAAAAGTCACATCCCGATCATGAAACTACGATGGAACGCGAAGTGTGGTGTCACACCCCCGAACCAGACGGTGGAAACGTCCGGGGGCTGTCGTGACTTCATTGAATACCATAACATTGAATATATATGAAACATAACATCATTCGTCACCATGCATTAATATAGTACAACTGATAAAGTTTACACCGAGTACATTGTCTTAGCATTACATTCCCAAAAATAAATTGTTCGGTTCATAGATAAACAAACTGCAAGCCATCACTGAGTACATTTTTCCTTCGGTTTACTTGTTACCTGAGAATACAAGTATTTTGAAAAACGTCAACATATGAAATGTTGGTGAGTTCATAAGCGGTATTTGAAAAACAACGTTTTGTATTGCTTTGAAAAACTACCAGAAAATCCGATATTTTCTGAAAAGAGTTTATGAAAAAGTTTGTGAAGATCCATAAGTATGCTTGTTTGTTTCTATAGTTGTAAGAAAATTGTTTATTAAACTTGTATACATTTCGAAACCGTATGTATTGAAAAACCCTAGGAAAACCCAATGTTTTCCTAACACTTTGAATTCCATGTAGTTGTTGTACCATCGCGGCGTGTGAAGTCATTGATTCCAGGCGACGTCGGATTATTGCGCATGGTAAATTGCTATAAACACGTGTTACGGAAACGGCCAGTTTACAACTATACTAACGATCCCGTAGGCGTCGTCCGTACTATTCACGTAATCCAACCGCCCTGACTTCTTGTAGTCCCACATCCGAAGAGAAAGAGGGCACGAAGACCTCGATAACTCCGTTAGTCGGTTGGGGATAAAAAGAGTGCGAAGAGCCCTTGACCCGACTCGCATTAGAATAACCGACTTTACTAGCAGTACCAAAGGACCCTTGGGGACCAATAGTATAAGAGCCATTGAAAGTCCTTTTACGCTGTGTTGGATCATGTAAGACCCAACAACTCGTAAGGTTGAAGTCTTCGGGCCTAAACAAGATTTTACACTTTGGGGCCCAAAGATGGTGTGTCGACGTCTGTGCACTCTCACGTGTGTATTGAATTCCCAAATGTTACTTGTATGAATCGAGTTATCGTCGTGTTAGTAGTTTCGGGTTGTTATTGATTCGAGACCGAATCAATTCGTTTAACAACGATTTTTGGTATTGTTGTGTATTGTATTTCGTCGGTAGTCGCGGTGCCAATATTTGATCACGATGGGTGTATTGAATTAGCATTGAAAATTTTCTGTTTACAGCCCCTCTTTAATTTGTAAATTTACTTTTTCGACCCTTTAAATAAATAAATTTCCGGTTTAGTCCTTAAACCATTTTTCTTGGCAATTTAACACCAAAACTTATTGAAATTGATATTTTTCAGCACATTCTTAGTTCAAAACAGTTTTAGTCCCTGAAAATACCGTTTTCTCGGTTGTAACCCCTCTTTTTCGCAGTTTTTACAATTTTGGCCCAAATTGGAAAATTTTTGCAACTTTGGTCCTTTTTAATTTTGAAAAGTATTTTAAACCTTAGAAAAGGACTTGGAACACTAGTAGTCCACTGTTTTACAGAAAAACACAGTTTTGGCCCTTCAAAACAGAAAATTTCGCATATTGGGCCCTATTGGGCCAAAAATGCCATTTTTAGCCCATTAAGCTTGAAATTCATATTTTTAATCCTCCAAAAGAATGTATTTCCAGAAAACACTTTATTGAAACTGTTTTGACTCATCTCACCCATCAGAATTCGTAATATGTCATTTTGGGCCCTTTAACTTTATATTTTTAACATTTTGTGTCTAAAAATTGAGTTTTTAGCCCAAAGAAGATGTTACTAAGCCACTTAGCTATTTTTCTTGAAATACTTTGTATGTAGAAATATAATTGATGCTAGTATCATTTAACATAAAGTATATCTCGATTTTTAGGGGCTTATGACTAGATCCAACATCATAATCACACAAAAACACACATATAAGCATAGAAATCATACAAGGCATACAAAATACATATAGATCTACACTTTCACTTGTATTCCCCCCCCCCCCCCCATAAAACTTATAAAACAGAAAAATAGGGAGTATGAAGCTCACTTTAGGGTGTAGTTTCGGTTTTTGAAGAAAAGATGGAAGAAAACTTGGTGATTTTTGGCCCTAGCTCCCCTTGATGAAGATCTCGAGTTTATGGAGTTTTCTAGGATGCAAGATCACGATTTTTGCATGGATTAGGAAGAGATTTTTGATAAAACAAAGAATCTATGTCATGGATCCAAGCATAACCTTACCTTAGATGAAGAGTTTGTGGAAATATCCTCTTGAAAACCTCCTAATTTTCGAGATTTTTGAATGGAGAGGAAGGATGATTTCTTGAGTAATCTAGAGAGAGTTTGTGAGGTGTGTGTGTGTTTGAAAATGGCCGAGAGCAAGAGAGAGAGAGAGGGAGAAATAGACCTTGAGGTGATATGCATGGAAACATGGGATAGGTTGCATGGAGAACCCAAAGATAAAAATGAGGTGTCAATTGCAAGTCAACCCTCTTCCATGTTGGGTTGTTGGGCCGAGATTTTGAAAGGAAAGAGGGTATTGGGCTTTAATGCCCCTAAGCCCAATATTAGAGTTAGGTTGGATGATTTTTGACCCCAAAAAAATATAATATGATTTTTTTTTACACTTTGTTGGGCTAGTTTAGGTTAATCATGGTTCAAAACTTTTAATTTATTTCATTCTAGGCCCAATATGGCCCAAAATGTTGAAATAAATTAATGTGGGTCCAATTAGAGCCCATTTAAGGGTTCTAAGCCCATGATAGTCAAATTGGAAGCTTATTGGGCCATTGAGTCCAATAAGGAAGTCCTAGCCCAAAATGGACCTAAACAAGAACTTCTAGGGTTTCCAATTGCTTAATGACTATTTGTAGTATTTGTATGATCTATTTGATTGAAGTTTTTGATGTCATAATAATAGGTATCACACATGCTCTTAAGTTTTTGATTCAACATTTTACTTAAGTATTGTGATTACATGACACAAAATTTCTAGTTGTGACACGTGAGCCAGAATTCACGTGGGAACGCGAAGACCAAATGACGCAAAAGTACCCTCACCTATTCTAGCATTCTCAATTCTAGCTTTCAAAGGAATTTCGGGACGAAATTCCCTCTAATGGGGGGATGATGTCACAACTAGAAATTTGTGTGCCTTGTAACCAACATTTAAACCCAATTATGAATCAAAAACATAAGAGCATATATGATGCATACTCTATGACAACAAAACTTCAATCAAACACCCCATGCAAGCATTTCAAGTAGTGAATAAGCAATTGGAAACTCTAGAAGTTCTTGTTTAAGTCCATTTTGGACTAGGACTTCCTTATTGGGCCTAATGGACCAATAAGCTTCCAATATGACCATCTTGGGTTTAGATCTCTTAAATGGGCTCTAATTGGATCCACTTCCATTTATTTCAATATTTTGGTCCATATTGGGCCTAGAATAAAATTAATTAATTATAAGAACCATTTTGGGCCATAATTAACCTAATTTAGCCCTAATAGGTCATAAAAATCACATTTATATTTTTAGGACCAAAAATCATCTAACTTAACTATAATGTGGGCTTAGGAACAAAAAGCCCAAAAATCTCCTCTTTCCCCTCTCCATTCTCGGCCCAAGCCCATAAAGAGGGAGAGTTGACTTTGTTGGGTGCCACCTCACAATTATTCAAGGGATTTCCATGCAAGAGGAGCCATACATCCATGCATTCCCATACTTCCATGCAAGCCATCTCTTCTTCTCCCTCTCTCTCTCTTGCTCTCGGCCGATTCCAAGCACACACACACACATTTCACTCACTATTCTCTCAAGAAACTCTCTCATTTCTCCTCCATATTTTCGAGATCTAAGAAGAGTTCAAGGGCTTCTTCCATAAAAATCATCATCTAAGGTAAGAAATTTCTTATATCCTTAAGCTAGCTACTGCATTTCATCCAAAAATCACCTCTTAATCCATTCAAACTTATGATTTAGCACCTTAGAAGCATCTAAGTTCGAGATCTTCCAAGGACGGTTGCTAAGGCCGAATTTTCTTCTCATTTTCCTTCCAAAACCGAAACCACACCCAAGGTGAGCTTCATACCCCCTATTTTTCTGTTTTTATAAGTTTTTGTGGGGGAGAATACAAGCAAATGTGTAGATCTATGATTTCATGTATGCCTTGTGTGATTTTATGCTTGTACATATGATTTTATGTGTTATGTGATGAATATGTTAGCTAAAAATACCTAAAAAACCGAGATCTACAACATGAGGAATGAAATAAACATAGCTTATACCATTTTACACTAATCAAGTCAATAAAAATAATTTATTTGGCTAGGATGAACATTTTTGGACATAAAACCCATTTTTGGGCTCAAATTGTTAAAAATACAAAAGTTAAGGGTCCAAATCGACAAATGATAATTTCTGGAGGTTGGAAAGAGTCCAAACAGTTTCTAATAAAATTTTCCTAAAAATCAACACTTTTGAGGGGCTTAAAATGTAAATTTTGAACATAATGGGCTAAAAATGGGCTTTTCGGCCCAATAAGCCCCAAATTGCGAAAATTCTGAAATAGAGGGGCTGAAACTGCAAATTTCTGTAAAACAGGGGATTACTAGTGTAATAAAACTAATTCAAGGGTCAAAAATGTTTTCAAAGTCAAAAGGGACCAAAAATGCAAAAAATTTTCATTTTGGGCCAAAACTGTAAAGTTGCGAAAATAAGGGTTTCGACCGAGAAAATTTCATTTTTGAAGGACTTAAGCTGTTTATCAAGTAAATTTGGGCTGAAAATGTCTTTTCAACAAGTTTTGATACTAAAGTGTCAAGAAAAATGGTTTAAGGACTAAAATGGAAATTCTTTTATATAAAGGGTTAAAAGTGTAAATTTTATCCAAGAAGGGGCATAAAAAGATAAACTCTAATGTTTAAAACAATAAATCCCTTAATATAAAATACGGGTACCACGGCTACCGGCGAAACGTAATAGCAAATACACTTTCAACACCAATATCGTTACCAAACGAATTGATTCGGTCTCGAATCAATAACGAATCAAAAATCAATAAACAATAGAAATTCAATACACACGCGAAAATTTACGAGAAGTCAATATTCAATCTTTGGGCTTGAAAGTTTCAAATCATGCTTGTTGGGCCTAGCTAGCCCAATGACATGATCTTTAGGCCCGAAGGGAACGAGCTTACATGATATTAGGTCTTCTATGACCTAATTCCGTGTAAAAGGATTTTCAATAGCTTTATCGTGTTGTTGGGCCCCAAGGGACCATTGGTACTGCTAGCAAAGTTGAGAAGTCAGATGCGAGTCGGGCCAAGTGCCTTTCGCATTCACGATAGCCTTGAACGACTTAGGGAAATAACGGGGGCTTCGTACTCTCCTTTCTCCTCGGTTGTAGGGCTATGAGAAGTCAGGGTGGTTGGATTAAGTGAGTAGTATGGGCGACGCCCAAGGGATCGTTTGTATTTGGTAGTTGTAAACTAGTCATTTTCATTAATGCGTGATTATAACGACTCACAACCCATAATTAATCCAATGTCACCTGGAATTATCGAAAACAAACGTCGTATCGGTATAACAATAAATAAGACACGTAATTTGATGTATTAGGAAAACATCGGGTTTTCCTAGGGAATTCAACACTTTCACCTATGGGATGTATACAAAGTCTAACAATTATTCACGTTTACAGAAATCAACAAGCATACTTACGGATCTTCACACTTTTTCTTATATACAATACTCTTTTTAGAAAATATCGGATTTTCTGGTGGTCTTCAAAATTATACAAATCATTTCTTTTCAAACATTACTTATGAACTCACCAACATTTCATATGTTGACGTTTTTCCAAAATACTTGTATTCTCAGGTAACAGGTAATCGAAGAAAATGTATCGAGTGATGTCATGATGTTTTGTTTAACTAGTATCGAAAGGTTTATGTTTTGGAAATGTAATGTTTTAAAACAATGTACTGAATGTAAACAATATCGGTTGTAATATTTCAATGCATGGTGATGAATGATGTTATGATTCATGTATAATCATTGTGATGGTATTCAATTAAGTCACAATATCCATCGGACGTTTCCGCCGTCTGGTTCGGGGGTGTGACAAATAAGTGGTTTGAAGAGGTTTTTATAGAAAAACAAACATCACCTCAGTCACCGACTATGTCTTCTGCTTGAGAAACAGGAACTCTTGCGCCAAACGGTGCCTCTCGACTAGGGGAACATACTCATCTCGAAACATCAAAATAAACCTCTCCCAAGTCACTGCAGTATGCTCTGCATGAGTAAAACTGGTTGTCCCAAACTTCCACCAGTCCTTCGCTCCCAAGCGAAGCTGGTTCAACGCGAACCGAACCCTCAAATGCTCTGGGCATGAAGACGTGTAAAAACATCCCTCAATATTAGAGATCCACCTCATAGGAGCAATTGGATCATGTGTCCCATCAAACTCTGGTGGCTTCATGTTGCTGAACTCCCGATACAACAACGAGTCACCTCCCTGTGGTCTGGCAGCAGCGACAGCTGTGGTGGCTACAACAGCAGCCGCCTCAGTAACCACAACATATCGCTCATCAAATGTCTTGATTAGGGTGGTCTTAATAGACCCAAAAATCTCAGGAATCGCCTCTCGAATGGCTACGACCACCTCATCCTGAACCATCCTGCGAATCTCATCATCGCTAGTCCTACTGCTCTCGGGGTTGTGGTGTGTACCCACCATGATGTCTCTGAAACACAAGATAAAAATCATCAGAGACTCGCTCAAGCATACCCACACTCGACCACTCATCCCTACTTGTTCCTTAGCATCCTATGGATTCTTACTTGGTTACATGCAGATCTGGTGCTTTCAGTACTATGGGCCCAATACTACCTTCTACTCCTAACCTGTAGTCACCCCAAGTCCTCCTCCTAGGATTCTAATTCACAAGTACTCTATCTTTCACAAATATCAGACTACTCTCTCAGTAGGCTACTTTCACGGTCATGTAAGTACCTCTCCTAGATTACCCCTCAACTCAGAACTCAGCACATACTCAGTGAAAATAACAAATAACACTGATCAATATCATCTCCTAGGCTAAGGAATCACAAATCAGGAAACTCTAGCCCTAGAATATGAAATACCTAGCCTATTCTCTAGCATGCATTTTTGATATCTCATAAATATCTCATAACACAAATAAGTAAGGGTATTTTGGGAAATCACCGTTCGGGCTCTGGCTGATTATACACACTGCTCCAACTCATTTTCTCTTAAAACTCTTTCTCGTTTTAGAAAAATCACTTCTTTTGAAAAAAAAATTAAATCCTCAGTTTGAGTCCAAACACACCCGAGGGTGCATCCAAATCCCTCAAACCAAGGCTCTGATACCAACTTGTAACACCGTAAATTTTAAAACAAAAATTTTCATTAAAACCCAATTATCTCATTTCAAAACCACAAATTCCACAAACATCAAGTTATCAAAACACATGTTTCAAAAACTGTTTACAACACGAATCCAGGATCCTCGAAAAACATATCTCCAACTCAAGTGTGTGTACGATCAAGCCGGTGCCTTCCCATGATCCTGAAAGGTACCTAAAACATATAACACATAACACGGTAAGCACGAAGCTTAGTGAGTTCCCCCAAATACCACACACATCACATTAGCCACTCGAGGCTAACTCAATACGACCCTCCAGTCAATGTGTCTTAGTGGAGACCGTTTGGTCCCACAACTCAGGTGGACCCTCCGGTCCTAACTCAACAAGCTCATAATAATAATACTCAGCATAAATCACAAAGACATAATGCAAGATATATCAAAATACTCAATATAACACAAAAGACCCTCCAGTCACACATAGATACCAGTCATGGTAAGTATAGTGAGAAGACTCACCACATAATCAAGTAAGTAATAATCTCATACACGAATCTCGAACTAGCCTCCGCTTAACACATAAGATAATAATCTCCAATCAACACTTAAATCATGACTCAAGATAAACTAGGTAAATCTCTCTCTCAAACTCATGAAATGGGTAAAAGATCATTTTACCCCTCCACAGTCCCCATACTCCTTGCCTTGACCAAACCCAAAAGTTAATAAAAGTCAACACTCGAGTCAACTGTCCATGTTGACCTGACTCGCTGGGTACCCTTGTTGCTTCAGAACCTCGCGAAAACCTAACCCAACTCGTCGAGTTGTCCTGCCAACTCGCCGATTTACCCATGTCCAGACTTATCGGGGAATACCCTAGCCGTCTCGTCGAGTCAGCTCTTTGACTCGTCGAGTCCCTTAAGTCAAAATCTCATTCAGACGTTTTAAGGCAGGTCTATCACTCCAAACTCTTAGCCTCCTAATGGTCGAATGTCACATAAAGCTTCAATCTTTACGTTCATGCATGACATGTTTGCTCTATAATGCCATATAAAAGCTCTAACATAGGTGTTTAAGCACAATAACTCTTTATGGTTGGATAAAGCTAGGACCTTTGGACTCTATGGACCTCACAAGGCCCAGATCTGATGTCTTAATGCTTGGCAAGCACAAGTCATACCAAATCTTAAGGAAATATGGAACAATCCCCAAAAGTTTCTCATTAACAAGATCTAAACAACATGATGAGCATGGTGACGACTTTTACCTTCCAACATAAGCTCCAAGTGAATGATTACTGGATCTCACAGCCTTTCCTCGTTCCTTGCTTGAATCCACATTCTTCTTCTTCCAATGCTTCACCAAAACACTTAAATATAAGCTCTAACACTCTCTCTTAGCTCAAAGGCCAATTAGGGTTTCACTCAAGGGAGTAGGGTAGGTGTTGAGGTGGAAATGAGGACATAAGTTTCCTTAAATAGGCCCTAAACCTGAGGATTTGGTGTTTCACCTCATAGCACCTACTTGACGAGTCAGCTCTCTAAATCGTCGAGTCGATCATTAAACCCACATGGTCTAATCGGACTTTAATCGACAGTTAGGCTCACAACTCGTCGAGTCACACATGAATTCTCAATAATAAATAATAATAATGAAATAAATTGGAGTCGGGATGTTATATCAGTTCACTAATGATCTCAGGATCCGTGCTGAGAAAGATGATTTTGCTCTAAAAGTGCACGAGAAAACCTGGAGGGCCACCATCGAGGATATCTTCCGGAGGGTGGAGTTGTTGACCAAACAGAAAGCTGAGAATGAGGAGGAGTATTCTATGGATCTTGAGGAGGCGATTGATGATGTGAAGACAAGTGTTGTGATGGCTATCCCGGAGGCTAAGATCAAGTTGGCAGAGGATTTGGAGAATACAGGTTCCTGGGATGTGGACGATTGGCGCGAGGCACTGACCAAGTTGATTGGCAAGCCTTCCGTCGTCAATCAGGATCCTGTATTACTGCTGACCGATGGACGTGAGAAGAAAGACACGGCTGATGATGACCAGGCTAAGGTCTAGGTCTGCAAAAAATTAGCTTAAGTAGTTTTTTTATTAGTAATGTAAGACAATTATTCTTTTGGCTGGGTTGATACGTAATCCTTTTTTGAATGACATGGTAGTATTTTCCTTTCATACTTCTCTTTTGAGTTCTCTGCATGATAGTTATGATATTAGGATCCCGGAAAACTTGGTTCCTGCAAACAATTCTGAGACAAATTTTTCTTAGTGGATCATTTTTAGCGTGCTTGAATTCTGATAACCCAATGGTTTTTGCTTAGGATCCTTGAAATTTTAAGATCCTTAAGCTTTATCTAGAGTTCTTTGAGAATAAGGATAGATGGAACCTGATTATCTCCATGTTTGTCCTTAAGCTTTGTAAGTTCTTCAACCTTGGAATTTACTGAGGATAAACCTCAACTTCGAAAAGAACTTAGGTTCACTGTTGATTTCTGACAATAAGGTTCTTCACCAATGAGGATCGATGAGGATCCTTAACGATGATGATCTGTAAAGATGAGGATCCTTAATGATGAGGATCCTTAAATATGAGGGTCATGTGGGAGAATTCCCTTCTCAAGATAACCTATTTAGGTTATAAAATTTGACAATATTCTTGGGTAACACCATAAGTTCGACTAATAACATTTTGATGTTATTTATTGGGAAGGATCCCCACCTGTGAAGTATCTCATGGGAAATCTCCCTGCTTATGAAAATGTTATGATTTGTGTGTATTTTCGAGGGAAAAAATCCCAACATGTGGTAACATAAAGATGTTATTGATGGGTTTTGAGCATTCTAACACTTCCTAAGTGTACATGCAACCCTAATAAACCTTGGATCTATGTTTGTCTAAGATACATGCAAATAATTATTTTTCCAAGGTTCATATCCTAACTAGCATGACATGGGGAACATGAATCAAATACAGCTAGTAGAAATACTTACCTTGTAGTTGTAGTTGATTGTTTGGAGTTTTAGAGCCTAGCACCAATAGTGTGGATGCCTCAAATGGAAATCACAAATCACCACAAACCTTGGAACTTTGAGAGAATAGTCACTACTATCTTGAAATCGGCCCTCACCTCAACAAGTGTCAACTAGTATGATTTCAAGAACCAAAGCCTTCTTTATATAGTGTGGTGGATTAGGGTTACATCCATGTAAACCCTAATACCCATGTCTCTTCATTTCCATGAGATCCATGGGTTAAAGCTCCATGGAGTATCCATGGACTTTTCCATGCAAGCCTAGCCCATTCCAAATAAGCCTTAGCCCATACTATATAAATATAGAAGCCCATATTTAATTAGTAATATCTTTGATCTCTAAATTAATCCTAGATTAATTATAGATCAATACCAATTAAATAATATGATCTTATATTAATATATTAGAACTTATAATATATTAATAAATCATAACTTGTACTATTCTCAACAGATTATCCATAAATTGTTCGGGTGAAGTGCAATCCAAATGGACCATGCCGGGTCGGGTCAAGTACATACCAAATATAGTTATGGACTTAGACACTATATCCAACAGTTATAAACCTTATGTTATTTCGGGGGTAAGATCCCAACTTTTGGATAACATGAAAATGTTATAAAACTTAAGTAATCACTAGGGTAGCATCCTAAATTTTGGATAACATGGAAAAGTTTATAAAACTTAAGGATCTTAACTTATGTTCAAGGATAAGAGAGTTGACAAGCCACTGCATCGTGAAATGATCCCCTTATCCGTATCCCATAGTTAGACATCATGTGTTCAATCGAGGGGCCCAGATATCAGCTTCTAATCCAAGAAGGAACAGATAAACTTCGACTCATATGTTTGTTCTACCACTCATTGAATTATACACAAAGGCACGTTTTATAACATCGAGTTACCAATGCATTTTCGTACAATCAATGCATAACCAACTCGTAAGTAACAAATCATATCTCTAGGTTTGAAGACTTATATGATATTACCGTCTCACGATCACTCGAGATAAAATTCCATGAAGTGATTCCAGTGAGCGTGGGTTGAGTCCAATGCTCAGAACTTATGAGCACTCATGATTGTTGTAGCCATGTCCAACACCTTAGACCTCTGCAACCAATCATAACAGTCTTGATTCATACCTACTTCCGACATATGACCGACTGTGGAGGTTTGAATAATATGATATACCAAACATAATTATTCTGGAAGTCAAAATATGCAAAAGAAATATAGTAAACGATCGACAAGAGATAGCAACACTTTACTCATAAATAAAACACCTTTTATTCATCATCTAATGTCAATTACACTTTACAAATTTCATAATTTATCTAACTACCAAAACTTATATCATCCTTCAGCCCTATGCTCCGAGCATGCTGGAGATGCTTAACCCTACTCAGTCCCTTCGTGAGGGGATCTGTTGGGTTCTCATCTAATGATACCCTCTTTGCCACGAGGATTCCTTCTTCTATTCGATGTCTGATGAAGTGATATTTTCTGTCAATGTGCCTGGATCTCCCATGATCTCTTGGTTCCTTGGCTAAGGCAACCGCACTATTGCTGTCACAGAAAATCTCCATTGGCTCTTTTACAGCTGGTACAACTCCAAGGTCTCTGATGAAGTTCTTTAGCCATATAGCCTCCTTTGTTGCCTCGCTTGCTGCTATATACTCTGATTCACAAGTGGAATCAGCCACTGTCTCCTGCTTGGAACTCTTCCAAGTGATTGCTCCTCCGTTTAAGGTAAAGACCCAGCCCGACTGAGAGCGGAAATTATCCCTATTAGTCTGGACTCTAGCATCACTATACCCTACAACTCTCAAGGCATCACTCCCACCGAGGGTAAGGACCCAGTCCTTAGTCCTCCACAGGTACTTCAGGATATTCTTTACCGCAGTCCAGTGTGCCTAGCCAGGGTTCCCCTGGTACCTGCTAACCATGCTCAAAGCAAAGGCTACATCAGGTCGAGTACACGTCATAGCATACATGATCGATCCTACAGCTTAAGCATAAGGTAGTCGACTCATTTCTGCTATCTCAGCCTCAGTACTAGGGCTTTGTGTCTTACTCAATCTGGCATTACTCTGAATGGGTAACTCACCTTTCTTGGAGTTATGCATGTTGAATCTTTTCAACACTTTGTCCACATAGGTGCTTTGACTAAGTCCAATTAGTCTTTTACTCTTGTTTCTCAAAATCCTTATCCCTAGGATATAGGCAGCTTCACCAAGGTCCTTCATAGCGAAACACTTCCCAAGCCAGGACTTAACTTCCTGCAGGGTTGGGATGTCATTTCCTATGAGTAGTATGTCATCCACATACAGTACCAAAAAGCTGACTATGCTCCCACTAGCCTTGATATAGACACAAGATTCATCTTCACTCCTTGAAAAGCCAAATTCCTTGACTTTCTAATCAAAGCAAAGATTCCATCTGCGAGGTGTCTGTTTTAATCCATAAATAGATTTCTCGAGTTTACACACTCTATTGGGGTACTCTGTACTAACAAAACCCTCTGGCTGAACCATGTAAACATCTTCAGCCAACTTTCCATTAAGGAAAGCGGATTTGATATCCATTTGCCATATTTCATAGTCATGAAATGCAGCAATGGCCAACAGAACCCTAATAGACTTTATCTTGGCCACTGGTGAAAAGGTTTCATCATAATCAACTCCCGGAGTTTGAGAATAACCTTTTGCAACTAGTCGAGCCTTATAAGTGTGTACATTACCATCCATGTCGGTCTTCTTCTTGAAGATCCATTTGCACCCTACAGTCTTACGACCTGGTACATTCTCAACCAAGTTCCAAACTTGATTGTCATACATGGACTGTATCTCGCTATCTATAGCCTCTTTCCATTTAGCAGCCTCAGGGCCTGCCATGGCTTCCGTGTAACTATTAGGCTCATCCAGAACTACTAGTGTCTCATCACTAATAAGTGTCTCAACTTCCGCAGAAATATGGAAACCATAGTAATGCTCAGGTGCATTCCTAACTCTCGTGGAACGCCTCAGAGGTACAGATTCGTCAATTGGCTCAACAGGAGTTTCCTCCTCAAGTTGAGGGCTAGCGTTTGAAGTTCCTTCACCACTTGACTCTTGAATTTCTTCAAGATCAATTTGCCTCCCACTGTCTCCTTGGCTTATAAACTCTCTCTCTCTCTCTCTCTCTCTCTCTCTCGAAAGACTCCTCTTCTTGCTACAAAGACCACATTATCACTAGGTCTGTAGAAGAGGTAACCAAAGGATGTTTGTGGGTAGCCGATGAAAATACACCTCTCGCTTCGGGGTTCTAGCTTGTCATGAGTCTTGCGCCTCAAAAAAGCCTCGCAACCCCAAATCTTGATGTGTTATAGGTTGGGTACTTTACCAGTCCACATCTCGTGAGGATTTTTGGCAACTTTCTTTGTAGGGACTAGATTAAGAATATGGGCGGCAATCTCTAAGGCATACCCCCAGAATGAGATTGGTAGCGAAGCTTGACTCATCATGGAACGAACCATATCCAACAAGGTTCGATTACACCTCTCAGCTACACCATTCAACTGTGGTGTCCTGGGAGGTGTCAATTGTGAGACAATCCCACATTCCTTAAGATAGTCGAGGAACTCTGAACTAAGATACTCACCACCTCGATCGGATCGAAGCATCTTAATGTTCCTGCCCAATTGATTCTCGACTTCCTGTTTAAATTCCTTAAACCTTTCGAAATTCTCTGACTTATGCTTGATCAAGTAGACATATCCATATCTACTGTAATCATCAGTAAAAGTCAAATAATAACGATTAGCATCCCTTGTGGCATGTTTGAATGGTCCACACACATCCGTGTGTACAAGGTCCAACAAACCTTCACCCCTCTCACAAGAACCTATGAAGGGTGACTTTGTCATTTTCCCAAGTAAGCATGATTCGCAACTATCATCTGACTTTAGGTCAAATGACTCCAAGACTCCGTTCTTTTGGAGTTGGCCTATGCGTTTCTTGCTTATATGTCCAAGACGACAATGCCATAATGATGCTTTGTCCAAGTTATTATTATTAACAGAATCAATACACAATACATTATTTCCTAAGTTATCAACCATAGATACTGTTTCATACACGCCATCACAAGGTAACGCTTTAAAATAAAGAACATTATTAAAGAAAGCATTAATCGAACCAACTTCATTATCAAATGAAAAGGTGAAACCTTGTTTATACAATGCATGAAAGGAAATAATATTTCTTGCCATTTCTGGCGAATAACAACACTTATTCAAATCTAAACTAAACCCACTACTTAGCGATAAAGTATAAACTCCAATCTTGGTGACATGTAAAGCTTTCCTATTCCCCATGATTAAGTTTATTCTTCCTTGCTCCACATTCTCACTTCTTCTTAGTCCCTGCAAGTCACAACAAATATGAATACCACAAACTGTATCAAGGACCCAAGATTTAGAATGGGGTGAGTTATTAGAAATGATAGTGTAAATACCTGCATGGTTGGGTTTAACTTTCCCATCCTTCACATCTTGCTGGTATTTTGGGCAGTTCTGCTTCCAATGTGCCTTTTCATGGCAATAGAATCATTCAGCCTCTTTTGGGTCAGAAGAAGGAGTGATGAAACCTTTCTTGGTTCCACTTGAAGAAGAGCCATCAAGGGTCCTAACCTTGGTACCCTTCGAAGAACTCTTTCTCTTCTTCCCTTGTCCTTTCCCGATTGCCAAGACAGGGGCGGAGTTGGTAGGAGTAGGAGTAGTAACAACCGCCTTACTCTTAAGACCACTTTTCGCGGTCTTTAAGAGTCCTTGAAGTTTGCTGAGAGTGACCTCTTCCTTGTTCATGTGGTATGTCATGCGGAATTGATCATATCATAAAGGTAAGGAGTGCAAAATAATATCTATTGCTAGCTCCCCCGGGAAGTTCACATTAAGCTTCAGCAAACGGTCCACAAATCTTTGCATTTTTTGCATGTGGCCCGTGATGGGTTCACCATCCTTCATGCGAGTTGTTATCATGGAGGAGATGATTTCATACCTCTCTTGACGAGCACTTTGATGGTATCTTTCCATCAAGTCTTGGTGCATCTCATAGGGGTAGAAATCTTCATAGGATTTTTGGAGATCCGCGGTCATAGTGGCCATCATGATGCATGCCACTTTGGTGGCATCCATTTCATGTGCCCTAAACTCAGCGATCTCATGAGGAGTAGAAACTGTCTCATCAATCTCCTTAAGCTCCTTATCAAGGACATATTCCTTGTCCTCGTAGCATGTAATCATTCTGATGTTTCTGATCCATTCATTAAGGTTGGATCCATCAAAAGTGACTTTCCCACACAAGTTCATAAGAGAAAAGGAGCCACTAGGATTAGAGCCAGAAGTAGCGTTGTTTGCAGACATCTAGTAAGAGAAGAAAGAAATAATTAGTTTAGATATAGAGATAGTCCTTAATAAAACACCCAAATGTAATATTAAGGCTAGGACCCAATCACAATATATTATACTTAGAAGAGGTATGCCGTAGTCTAAGTAATAACATACTTGACAGGTAGGTGAATGACGATTCACCAATTTCCACCAAAGACGAAATATTAAAAGTATTTAATTTGGTTCTTAGAAACTCCTAGATTATTTTGAGATTCAATGAACTTTTCAAAGGCATGTTTCAATCTCGAGTGTGTCCTCCAAGTTTTGTGACTGGGATGCCGAGGATCATAAAACGAGGTGTGAAGTAACCATGCAAATCACTTGGTACCCTTAATGTTACCCCTCAATCGATGTGTTGGTTAACCACACACACTCCATCGATACTATGATAAATATTAAGTCACCAGTTACCTACCTTGTTAAGTCCAAGTTAGTGTGCCGGTTAACCACACATGCTCCACTAACGACTTAGACAAAGTGTAAAGTGTAATTTCATGGATTATCACCTTATTCACGTTTTTCCTAAAGTAACTAAGATTGGGAATTTAATAAAACATTTAGTTACTTTATAATATTCATCATACTTTTAATGAGAATTTATAAGTCCTTGTCTTACCCGTTCGGCTAACGACCCTCCACCAGTCAAGCAAGCGGTGGGTGAGAGTGGACACCCATTAAGTTGCCATTTTATAGGCAACAACCTTATACCCACCTTATAGATCGGCTTCGTGAATGAGGCATACTAGCGGTAAGACAACTTTAATCTTATACATATATATATATTATTAACTTATAATATTATAAGTATAAGGGTTGAATTTTAACTTTTTTAAAATTCTAAGGGTTGGAACTAAAGTTTTTAATATGACTTTACTTGTTCCAAAACTTGAGGGCAAGTTTTGTAAACTTTCAAAACTTTTCATTTCTTGTAACTTATGAGTTTAATAGAGTAATAAAAATGAAGACTCTTCATTTTTCTAACTCTTGTGTTCTTTTAATGGTTTTTAATTCAAGTGACTTTTGGTTTTCCATAACTTGAGGACAAGTTATGGACTCCATTAAAACACATTATGATCAAGAATTAAACTACCACATAGGTTACAAATAATTCCTATGATCATCTAAACATCATAAGATCAAGAACATGAATACGAACACTTTCATGAATCAAAAATTACACATAAAACTTTGTAATTTTGATAACAAGTTGTTGTAAATGGATTAGCAAAGACATTACACCATCTAAAACAAGTTTTCAAGTACCAAAACAGTTTAGGGTAATGTTTCTAGTCCATTTCCAGCAACTAAATTCAAAAATCTGCACTCTGTAGCTCCTACTCGCCGAGTGCATGAACCTACTCGGCGAGTAGGTTGAAGATACACATGAACTCGGCGAGTCCCCCCATGGACTCGGCGAGTTCATCAGGCAGACAGCAAGTTTTTCGACTTTTTCAACTATTTTGCATCAAGTATCAAACAAACAAGCCTAGGCTCTGATACCACTAATGGGTTTTGAGCATTCTAACACTTCCTAAGTGTACATGCAACCCTAATAAACCTTGGATCTATGTTTGTCTAAGATACATGCAAATAATTATTTTTCCAAGGTTCATATCCTAACTAGCATGACATGGGGAACATGAATCAAATAAAGCTAGTAGAAATACTTACCTTGTAGTTGTAGTTGATTGTTTGGAGTTTTAGAGCCTAGCACCAATAGTGTGGATGCCTCAAATGGAAATCACAAATCACCACAAACCTTGGAACTTTGAGAGAATAGTCACTACTATCTTGAAATCGGCCCTCACCTCAACAAGTGTCAACTAGTATGATTTAAAGAACCAAAGCCTTCTTTATATAGTGTGGTGGATTAGGGTTACATCCATGTAACCCCTAATACCCATGTCTCTTCATTTCCATGATATCCATGGGTTAAAGCTCCATGGAGTATCCATGGACTTTTCCATGCAAGCCTAGCCCATTCCAAATAAGCCTTAGCCCATACTATATAAATATAGAAGCCCATATTTAATTAGTAATATCTTTGATCTCTAAATTAATCCTAGATTAATTATAGATCAATACCAATTAAATAATATGATCTTATATTAATATATTAGAACTTATAATATATTAATAAATCATAACTTGTACTATTCTCAACAGATTATCCATAAATTGTTCGGGTGAAGTGCAATCCAAATGGACCATGCCGGGTCGGGTCAAGTACATACCAAATATAGTTATGGACTTAGACACTATATCCAACATTTATAAACCTTATGTTATTTCGGGGGTAAGATCCCAACTTTTGGATAACATGAAAATGTTATAAAACTTAAGTAATCACTGGGGTAGCATCCTAAATTTTGGATAACATGGAAAAGTTTATAAAACTTAAGGATCTTAACTTATGTTCAAGGATAAGAGAGTTGACAAGCCACTGCATCGTGAAATGATCCCCTTATCCGTATCCCATAGTTAGACATCATGCGTTCAAGTGAGGTGTATAAACCTTAGTTCGTGTGAAAGAGGTAATTAGCTCTTTAAACCTTAGAGGGGATTAAGTACCCTTAAACGTAGGAGAGATTATCAGTCTCTAGCTTGTGTATGTAATAGTTTAAAAATCATACTGTTGATATAAGATGTTGATATCTTTGTGTGCTAGGAGGCTTATTTTTCAGGATATTTTAATCATGAGGATCCTTATGTTTCAGGATCTTCAAGCTTGAGGATCCTGGTGTTCTAGGATCTTTAACCTCGAGTATCCTCATGTTTTGGGATCGTTGCTTATGGAGATCTTTATATGTGCATTGTTCTGCATCGAAAACGTTAGCTAGGGTAGGAGTTAATCTAGCTAACCACCCTTCGATGCTTAAGTTAGTAATGTAATCGAGGAGAAAGAAGTAACGACAAAAAGTTCAATGTAAGGAACATGTGTACATTGGTTTTGTTGAAGATTAATCGACCCTACTTATATGTAGTATGCTTTGGGATGTATAGCATTCCAGGATCATGGCAGAACGTGTCCTTCGAGTGTTGGTAGCCAGTATTCTCCTTTTCCTGCTTCATCATCTATGAGATATGGTGCTTCCCACTTAGGAGCTAATTTACCTGCACCAGGATCCTTGGTGTTTTGGAATGTTTTCCTTAATATAAAGTCTCCTATTTGAAACCTTCTAACTTTTATGTTCTTATTGTAAGCCTTGGTGATCCTTTGTTGATGCGCAGCGATGCATATTTTGGCAAGATCTCTGAGTTCGTCAACAGTATCAAGATCTTGGGCAAGGATCCTGCCATTGTTTTCTTGATTTTGGAGCAAATATCTTGATGTCGGGATCACTACTTTGGTAGGGATCATCTTTTCTATCCCAAACATCAGGGAGTAGGGGGTCTGACCTGTGGCTATTTTGGAAGTAGTCCTATCTGCCCATAAGACGAAAGGAAGCTCTTATGCTCATCTTCCTTTCTTATTATCCAACCTTTTCTTCAAGTTGTTTACTATGATTTTATTATTGGATTCTGCTTGACCATTAGCTTGGGGATGAATAGGAGTGGGCATTATCATTTTGATTCCCCAACTTGTGCAAAAGTCTCTTGTCCTTTTGCTTATGAATTAGGATCCATTGTCGCATATGATTTCAGCCGAGATCCCAAACCTGGTCAAGATATAACGTTTAATAAATGAGATTACCTCTTTGTCTCTTACCTAAACGAAGGCTTCAGCTTCGATCCACTTTGAGAAATAATCAGTCATCACCAGCATGAAGACTTTTCCCTAGAGCTATTGGTAATTTTCCCACTATATCCATTCCCTATTTCATGAATGGCCATGGAAAGTTAACAGGATGTAGAGTTCTGCTGGTTGATGTTGGATGTTGCTATGTCTTTGGCAAGCATCACACTTTTGAGAATGTAGGAAAGAGTCTCTCTACATGGTTGGCCAGTACTATCTTATTCTTAATATCTTGGAGCATAAGGATCTGCCCCCAGTATGATTGCCATAGTATCCTTCATGTATGTCTTTCAAGACTTCTGCAACTTCAGGATCTTCCAAGCGTCTAAGGTATGGAAATGCCATAGACTTTTTATAGAGTTTACCTTGGATTATTATGAATCTTGAGGCTCTTGTTCTAAATGCTCTTTCTCTTTTTTCTTCTATTGGAATCGTACCATTTTGGAGATATTCCATAATGGGTTGGGTCCATGATCGTGGACTTCCTTGAGGATCCTGTTTGTCGGGATCCCTTTGAGGAGGGATCTGAGGGTCAGGATCTTTGATGGATGCTATGCTTATTTGTTGTTAGGGATCCTCTGATTTTTCGGGAAGGTTTCTATGGCTGGAATTATTATATGGGTGATAGGGATCTTCATTTATGGTGGGATCCTTAGGGAGGATCCTAAGTTGGCTAATGCGTCTGCTTCAGTGTTTTCTTCTCTGGGAACTTGGGTTAGGCTAAAGTGTTCAAAATTAGAAGCTAATTTTTTGAGGATCTCCAGATATAGTGCTAATCTTTCACATTTCACTGTGTAAGATTCATTGAAGTGATTTGTCAATAATAAATAATCAACAAATAACCGAAGATCCATGATTTGAAGATCCTTAGCCAATTGTAGTCCCATGATGAGTGCTTCATATTCTGCTTCATTATTGGTAGTGTTGAATTCGCAACTAACTGTCTAGGGTAGGATGTCCCCCTGTGGCGATTTTAGTATGATCCCTAGCCCTGTTCCTTTTTTATTTGAAGCTCCATTTGTGAACAGTGTTCATTTTCCCAAGTGTTCATCTTCTAGGAGTTATTTGGCTTCCAAGTACACTTCGTTTTGTAGATCATCTCTAAAGTCAGCCACAAAGTTTGCTAACGCTTGTGACTTTTTGGCGGATCTTGGTTCATATATGATGTCGAACGTGCTTAACTTCACCGACCATTTTTGCATCCTTCCTAACATTTTTTTCTCATGACATTCTTAATAGGATAATTAGTTTTCACATGTATAGTGTGTGTTTCAAAATAACGTCTTAATTTAGTAGAAGAAGTTACTAAGGAAAGAATAAATTTTTCAAGGTGAGAGTACCTAGTTTCAGGACACTACTAGAAAAATAGCCTTTTACGACGCGCAAATCACGACACTCATTAATGTATGTTACGCAAACGAGAGTGACATTAAAAAAGTGTTATCTCTTCAAAAAATTTCAGGATTTAGGTCACGCATTATTGCGTGCCTTTAAATTAGTGTCAAAAGAAAAAAAATTAAAAACACGAAGGGCGCTGTATCTTAAATTCGCGTCATCTGTAGGTGTCACTTTATAATTTTAATGAACGCGCATTCCTTAGTTACAAGCGGGAAAAGAAAAGCCAAAAAATTAGAAAAACCCGCTACCCTCCCTGCCCTAAGCATTTTCACGCATCTTTCGTTCTCCTCACACTGTTGTGCAACTTCTCAATCAAAGATCGAAGGTTACGATTTCATCTCCATCTCTCGACTTCATCATCTCAATCAAGAAAAAGGGCTTCTGATTTCCATTCATCTACTTCATCACTGCTGTAATTTCACCTTCCTCATCTCTCTGCTGTTCTTGAGAATACTTGCCAACAGTTTTCTTGCACTATTCCTTGACCTGCTTCCTTTTAGATACGCTTCTTCAAAGATCTTGATTACATGCTTCCTTCTGCAGACGTTTACCCCAATTTCCCCTTTCGTCTCTCACTCTAGAAACCCTAATCCCTCCGCCAGGATGAACACCACCACCAACTCATCCACCAGACTATACCGCACCTGCAATGCACCACCAGGTCCACCACCACCTTCTGTCGTCATTATTCTCTATTAACATCGCTCAGCCACCACACTCCTCCCTCTCTGTGTTGCAATCATAGATACACACTACTGTTAAAATCACACCACTGCTTCACAATCTTACCAGCTTAAGCTTCCATATTCTTGAACCCCATCTTCGAACCAGAAGTGTGAGTATCCCAAACATGGTTCTTTTAAAAAAGGTATATATTATTTTTCTATTTTTCTTACATGAAGTTTATCAGAGCTGTTTCTTTCTTCTTGAATTATGAAATATGAATACTAATATGAATTATGAAATATGAATATCTATAAACATGTACTTGATTTCATATCCTTTATTCGTGACTATAACTCATGATTGATTGCAAATACCTTCTAACCCAATTGCACTTATCCAAAGCAGTACGAATAGACTTTGAATTTAAGAGATGCAGAAAAGATGAAGAGAGAGTTACAATCAGTGGAAAGAGATATAGGAGAGGCAGATATTGAAAGGAACAAATGGGAGGAGAAATGTTAGGATCTTAATGTTGTCATAGGGACAAATTTAAAGGAGCTTGAGGCACTTCAAATCAAATGCAACCAGACTATGAGAAGGTACACTTTTTTGACATATGAATCATCTTTATCACAACCCTTATTAATTTTTTGTTTTCTTGTTGAATTTTTAGGTTGAAACTAGGAAATGACTTCTAGTATGAATTGAATGACAAAGGTTTAACACTTGCTGAGGTGCTTCGGATGGATTGTAAATCAACACTGAAGCCTGCACTAAATTCTTCTAGTGATGATGTAAAGAAAAGTTTAATGGAAAATCTTGAAAGTTTGATATCTCTTCAGCAATTATTTGTAAAAGGTGACTCCTGGATTTGGGAATGGATTTCAAGCAACTCCAAAGACTAGCACCACCAATGGGATCCCTTCTTCACTTACTCCACCTTCTTGGGATGGTTTTGCTTCATTGGCTTCTTATTTGTTTAGCTGGCAGGAATACTCTGATTCAGAAAGTAAACAAGTGAAGAAACTAACAGAGCAAGATTATAGTGACATGTTTGCCCTTCATTGTTCTCCTGTTTCAAATTTTTCTGCATATGTGAGTCCTGAAGCTTCAGCGCAATTAGCAGCAACAACTACATGGGGTTCTAGAGTTACTGCAGTTGCCTTTGACCCTACCTGTGGTGGCTCTGTCATTGCTATTGTAATTGTTGAAGGTACTTAACCTTTCAACCTTCCAACCTTCTCCATTTGTGAAACATATGGAGGGCCTACATATCTTGTACCATATCCCTGCCTATGCAATTGGTATAGGATGAATAGGACTATTGTGACTTGGTTTATCATAATAGTTGATTTTATGGGTTTCCACTGTTACAATAATATATCTATGATTGATATACATCTCAAGTCCCCATTTTTGTTGCCTTATACATATGATACTTTTGTAAGTTCACATAAGTGAAAAGATTATCCATGGTCCAATAAACCATTGTAATCTAGAACCTTTTTGTACGTGATGCTAATTCTGTTATATGTAGTGTAATGATTGGGTTTTGTTAACTGGCTCTGGTGTTTATGAAAAATAAATAGGAGGACATTTACAAGATTGCAGAGATGTCAAAATCATCTTTTGTAGATAAAACATTGGAGTTCACGTCAAGCCTGCTTGGGGAGACGATGAAATCTTCCACATCGTTTAAATTTAGTGAAAAAACAATAAAGGTAATTGAATATTATGTTTAGAATATAAAAGAAAGAGAAGTTAAATATCCTCCTACCCATCTTAAATGTAATAGGAAGAAAATGTAGGAGGATATTTAATTTCTCAGAAAAGAAATGATTTTAAATATTTCCTTGTGATGGAAATTAACTCACTCCCACCCAATAACACACTAGTTTACAACTACATGTCAACGTAAGTTGCATCTATTGACAATATGAACTTGTTAGATGAAGTGATGAGTTTAGTATTTCATCACATATATGTTTGGCTTTTTCCCCGAGTCACAAACATGACCGAGGAAAGCTACAACCCTTTTATTGTCCTTCAAAAAGAAATGCCTAAAAAATTATGGAACTTCACTTTGAATCTGGCTTTCATCTAACTCTTGTAAATGGTCTATGCAAGACATTACTGGAGTTTGATTATCCTTTGACGCTTCTGTTAGTTATTCCATCAAATGCCTTCAATGTTGTGGCCATTAGCTTTATGAGCTATTATCTTTTAACAAAACTAATGTCCTTATTAGATGATAGATCCTCATACATAACAAATGAAAGAAAAATCCATTTTCTAATTTTTTCTTACTTCTCCCTTCATTTTGCTTACATGCATGTGGGGGTACATTTGGTTATTTAAAGAAAACAACAGAAAGTCAATGAACTGTTTGTGATTTTGTTCAGGAATTAAAGGAAATTCAGGAGTCTACTTCAAGCAAACCTTGTAAGAAGTTGAAATCACTGACTACGCATGTTGTTACTGGTGGAATTAAGGTAATTTGACATTAAGCTTATTAGATACAAAGCATAAACCAACAAAAAATGGAAGCGAACAACAAGAATTAAGGCCTTTGAATGCTTAACAGGAGAAAAAACTTATAAGCACATTTTATTTTCATCCACCCACCAATGTGGGATAATGAAAACTTAGCTACTTGCAAATAACCACTAATTTCCAACAACTACCATGTCTTCTTTCTAAACTTATGAATCTAGTTGGCAAATTATTTGCTTATCATACGATCCTTTGATTTTATTAACATTTACTTCCTTTCTGATAGGTGCAAGATGGGGTGCAGCTTCCATCTCAACAGATCTTTGGTACATTACCAAGGTTGTATCTCTTTCTCATTTTCATGGGTGTATGCTTTTCATCTCCACTACATATTTCTATAAAAAGACTTTGATGCATGCTTGAGCATAAAATGAGATTTACAGTGTGTGTGTATATATAATAGTTGTGCATTTCTTTTTTCTTTTATAGATCTCCTTCTGATGCGCATAGTACAACATCCCTGCAGCTTCGTTTCCAGACTATGTTGCTTCCTACATTTTTCACTGGAAATAGGATTGAATCCGAGGAATCCTATTTAGAGCCAGATAAAGGTCCTTCAATTACTGGATGGAGAGTTTAAAGATGGGAATCCTATTTAGAGCTTGTTGTTTTGCATCTGATATTTGGGAATCCTACATCAACTTTTGGTGGACAGCCTCCTATGCAGACAGTGTGGGTCACGAAAGTGAACTGATTACTTTAAAAACAATCCAACACCTACACCAGGATCAACTTCTGAGGGTATAAACATGTCAGATTCTGACATAGAGAAGGAAAAAAGGGTTGTTTTTTATCCTTCTAATTTGCCAAGTGATGTTTTTGATCCTTGTAATCTAAAAAAACTTTAGGCCTAAAAAATTAGCTAGTGAAGGGCAGTTTTGTCATTTCAATAACATGTGTTGATGTTGTGGCTGTTATGTTGTTACTCAGTTTCACTGAACAATCTGATTGCGGTTATGGATGCAAATTTTCATTCTCTTCCTTCCACTCAGCACAGACAACAATATGACCCTGTATGTTTGTTTAAGCTATTTCTCTAATTTATGGATGGTTCTTTTTCTGTTGGATTTAATAAAAAAAATTAAAAAAATGCAGGGATTAGACAGGATAAAATGCAGGCTATTAGAAGGAACAAATGCTCAAGAGGTGAGAGTAATGGCTAGACATCTGATGATATATGGCTTACTGTATCAGAGATACCTCCATTTATACAACCTACCAAAGCACCACCACCTTCAAGACCTCCCCCTTCAAAAGTCCATATTTTTAGGAAAAAATTTCATGGAAAAGTATATTCTCTACAATTTGTCCATCAGAAAATAACAAGCTTAGAAAATTCTTACCCTATTTATAGATCATCGTGACGTTAAACCATGGTAATAAGTTTTGCTTTCAATCAAAATAATTCGTTGTGTTTTTCCAATTTAGCAAGAAGCTTTAAAAAGATCTCAAATTGCATACAATCCTGAATAAACATGAGAAAAGAAGAAGAATTATTTTATTCTTTTTATAGGTTGGAAATTACTCTTTATTTGGTGAAATAAATGTAAGTATATTGTTGTTTCTTGAATTTGCACTTTTATTAAACTTGAAATTATAGAACTACCAATTTTTTATTCCATTAATTTCTTTCTATTACTTTTTTTACGAGATTATTGCATGCCAAACAAGGTAATATTTGTTTCTTTTTTTAGTTTATATGAGTTCGAAAATGAAAAGACTATATTCTTTTATTGAACTTCTTTAAAACAGGGGTAACTACTTTGATATGGATCAATGTCTGGTCTTGTAAATCAGGTTCCTCCTACAACAACTCATATAGGGCAACTTCAACTGACTAGTTACCAAAAGGTCGTAGAGATTGTTGCTCTATGAGAAATTTGTCATCTTATCATCCTCAAACATAAATAAACAAACACACAAGGACCACTGCACAATGCACTTTTCACGGATGAAGGCGAGTCAAGACTTTGACTTTTCTTGTTCTTATAATTCCATCCTTTCTTTCATAGTTTCATTAACATTTTTATGGAAAAAGGGTATTCTTACAAGACTTCTCTGATTGCAGGTGTTGCTGATGCTGTCCAAAAAGAAAGTCTACACTTCTATGTAAGTAACTATTTTATTCAGTTCTTGTTCCATTGTATAGTGACCACCAAGAAATACGGGTATTTTCACTAATGATTTTATAAGCACTTTTCATATTTATAATGAAAGCCTTGTATGTTTGCTAATTTGTATCTTTTTAAAACTTATCCATATTTGATCGGCCAACAAAGGACAACATACTGATGGAAAGATATCATTTTTTTGCTTCAAGTTGTAAAGAATTAAGATGCCGAGGTAATAAATAATTATCTAAACTAAATTGGATGAAAGTGAAGTTGATGGAGCTCTTGCAAGAATTTTACAAGTGCTCAAGCGAATCTATCATATGTTCTTTCATTATTTTATGAAGTAGTGCAAGTTCTATTAAGAGGAAACCCACACAATCCCTTGTTTCCTTTGTATGATGTGTCTACACAGACAGTGCTGTGAAGCTGCGGGTATCAACATGGGGTTGTTAATGGTGGGAACCGCTAGTGAGAAGGCAGTTGAGATGCTTGTGAATGCTCATGAGACACAACATGAAAAGATCATAAGGTGAATTAAGAATTTACAATTAGTACCTTTTAATATTATGTTAAATAGTAGTTAGTTATGACATGTATATAAATACAAGGTCATTTCGGTCATTATACCCCCATAAAAGTTTTGAAAAAAGATAGGTTACTATTTGTTGCGCTTAATTTATGGATTGATAACATTAGAAAAATCACATCTCATAGTATTTTCAAATATACATTTCTCCTTTTGTCTTACAATTGTTATATTGAATGTTCAGGATGATTTAGATAACATAAATCGTTATCTAATACTAGCAAGAGAACCTATAATCCCAGGAATTGACAAGCCCCATAAGGTAACAAAAAAGATAATTTATTTTATTGTACTTTAAATCAAATTATAAAATCATATATAAACTACCCAAACAATATTCAAATTTTATTTTATCGCCTCAATTTTGCAGACGAGCATTGTGTTTACATTAAAAGAAGGCCCTAGGGTCTTGTTCAATGCTTTAGTTGTGTTTGCACTAAGGGAGATCAACTTATCAAAAGTATATTATTTTTTTCACCCTTTTATTTAATATTTTTGTGATTGAATGAAAGTCTTAATGAAAGTAATTGACAACCCTTTTTCTGTAAATGATGTTCATGTGATGGTGGGAGAGGTGTTGTATTTTTCTCTATTGCTAGGTAACCTTCTCAACAACAACATTCTACTTAAGTAGGTGAGTAATCGAGATTAAGGGAGACTTGTAATCATGTTTGGCATTCCTTTCCAGTAAGAAGTAGAGTTGTATGATTATTTGTTAGTTTTATAGGAATGTATAACCCATGTTAGCAATGTATTATTTTTGTTTAACATTTGAATGATTCTTTGTATGACATTATAATTTGTGCAATTTATTTTATTTTTTGAGTATGAAATTTTATTTTATATTATGCAATGGATTGTATTTTTTTGTATTTGGCATTTTATTTCTATTATGAGAAATTAAATGCAAATTTAATTTAAAAATTAATAAATATATAAATTTATTTTTTTTAAACATTTAAATTTACGATACGCAAAAATGTGTGTCATCTTCATTTATGACATGGGCTTTCTTGACAGGGGCTTTCTTGATACGCATTGCGTGTCATTAACACGCGCATCGTAAGGTTACGACACACGAATGTGTGTCGTCTTCCTTTATGACAGGGCCTTCCTTGATACGCATTGCGTGTCGTAAACGCGCGTCGTAAATGACCGTCGCAAATGCGCGTCGTCTCTCTTTATAACATGGCCTTCCTTGACACGCATTTGCGTGTTGTCTGAGCCTTTTACGACGCGCAATGAGTGTCGTAAAAGGCTAGTTTTCTAGTAGCGGGATCCATAAGACTTTTACTTACATAGTAGATAGGATGTTGGTCTTCGTTAAGATCTTTGGTCAGGACAACACTTACCATGTTTGAGGATACCGAGAGGTATCCTCAAACATTTTTTGAGTTCCTGAAAAGCTTTTCCTTGCTCTTCAGTCCATTCGATCCTCTTGTTCTTCTTCAAGATATCGTAGAAGGGTTTATATCTTTCTGAGGATCTTGAAATGAACCTGTTGAGTGTTGCTACCCTTCTGGTTAGCCTTTGGATGTCTTCTGCTAAAGATGGAGATTTCAGCTCGATGATTTCTTTAATCTGCTCCGAACTTTCTTTTATTCCTCTCTTGGTTTCCATGTACTCAAGGAACTTGCCCGACTTCATCCCAAAGTGGCATTTGAGTATATTCAACTTCATATTGTATTCGTCTAGGATGTCGAATGCTTCTTTGAGTTCCCTATGATGATTTTCAGCTTTCATTGACTTCACCACCATGTCGTCAATATATACCTCCATAGTGTGCCCCGACTTGTCTTTAAACATCTGATTCACCAATCTTTGATATGTTGCACCTACATTTCTAAGACCAAAAGGCATTATAGTGTAACAATATATACCTGTTGTTGTTATGAATGTCATATCTTCTTGATCGGATGGTTCCATCTGGATTTGTTGGAATCCTGATGAAGCATCCACGAAGGTCAGGAGTTCGTGGCCAGCCGCTGCGTTTATCATAGAGTCAATGTGTGGTAGAGGGAAAGGATCCTTAGAACTTGCCTTTTTAATACTTGTGTAGTCCACACATACTCGCCATTTTCCATTCTTCTTCTATACGACAACCATGTTAGCTAGCCATCTTGGGAACTTCACCTCCTTGATCATTCTTGTCTTGAGAAGCTTTTCTACTTCTTCTTGGAGGATCTGATTCTTTTCAGGTGCAAACTTCCTTCTCTTTTGGTGTATTGGTCTGAAAGATGAATCAATATTAAGTTTGTGAGTGATAATACTCTTGTCTATACCTATCATATCTTTGTGTTTCCATGTGAATGTCTTGCTTCTTGTTCAAAGGAAGTTTAACAGATCTTGCTTGATTTGCTCAGGTCTTGAGGATCCTATGAGGACTTTAGCTTCAGGATTCTCGATAGCCAGGGGCACTTCCTTCATATCTTGCTCCTTTGTTTCTAGAACATGTCGTGCCCCTTGCCTTAATTTCTATGCTTGCTGGGGTTTTCCCGCAGGTTTCATAGAGGTTTTATAACATTCCTTCGATTCTTGTTGGTCTTCCATGATCTTCACTGTTCCCCATGGAGTAGACCTTTTTACACACTGATGCTACATTAATGGAACCGCTTTCATCTCGTGGATCCACGGTCTAACTAGTATCACATTATAAGAAGATAAGGTGTAAATAACACATAAATTTTGTATAGAGTTTACCCCATCTATGTATATTGTTAGCTTTATTTCCCTAATTGTGTGTTTCGTTTCCCTGCTAAATGCTATGAGGATCGAGGATCTCTTGATTATATCTGATTTTGGGATGTTCATCCTTTTTAGTACGTCTAGGAGTACGATGTTAACTGAGGATCCTTCGTCAACAAGGATCCTTCTGACAAAGTGGTTAGCCATGTACAGTGTTATCACAAGTCCGTCATGGTGAGGATCCTGGATCCCTTCCCTGTCTGTCTTGTCAAATGTGATTTCCTGGTCGTTGCTAACCATGATATTCATTCGTGGTCCATCCTCCTTTTCTATTTTAGAGACCTTGGTGTGTATTTTAGCCGGAGAGTAAGAAGTACCACAAATGTTAGATCCGCCCAAGAGAACTTTAATTATCTTGGCGTTTGGGGGTGGAGATCTTGTTTTCTCCGGGATCTTGTGACCATCCTAGTTGTTCTCCTTGGATTATTCTCTTTTTCTATCGAGGATCTCTTTAAGTCGCCCCTTCCTAAGGAGGTAGTTGATCTCTTTTCTTAGGGCTATAAAATTTTCCGTTATTTGACTGAAGTCTTCGTGGTAAGCACACCATTTGGATTTGTCTTTCCAACTGGTGGACTTGTTATCCTTCTTTGGCCATCTTGCTCTGTTTTCGAGATCCTGTATAACATGGATTATACCTGAAACATCCACAGAAAAACAATATTCAGTGATCTTAGGAAGTTCCTCTTCTTCTCTTTCATCTTCGAGGGCATTAACCCTATGATGATCCAGTTTGGAATAAGGCTTTGATTTGTAGGATCTTGTGGCCGAGGATTCGGCCTTCCTATTGAGATTCTTGTATTGAGTTGAAGGGTTGCTCCTCTTCTGGATTTCTTTATCCTCTTCAAGCCTTATGAATTTCAATGCTCGGCACCTAACTTCGTCCAATCTCTTACATAGGTTAATCACAAGATCTTCATAGAAGGGTGAATCCTTCCTTAGACCCATCTTGAAGGCCTCTACAATAGTCACCATGTCAATGTTGGGGATGCTTAAAGCTTCCCAGCCAAACCTGTTAACAAAATCTCTAAGTCATTCCTTAGGATCCTGAACCACCTGATAGAGATCACTAGCAATCTTCTCGAAGGTTCTGCTACAAGAAAACTCGTTATTGAAAATATTGACTAATTGTGCAAATGAAGTAATAGGATATGGAAGGACTTTTAACTAGCAGCCATTTGAGAGCTGATCCCATAAGGGTTGAACTGAAACCTTTGCATAGGCAAGCTTCCTTCAAGTGTACTGGATGGGAATGATCTCCATCCTTTCTCGGTATTGTGCTACGTATTCTTCAGGGTCCATAGTTCCATCGTAAGGCTTCATGCCAGGGGTTTGGAAGTGCTTGGAAACTTCGGTATCGGCTATTGCGGGAGAAAATCTCGAGATCATGTGACTTGTTGGAGATACTTCTAGTATGGGTTGGACCACCCCGGGTATGCTTGAGATCAATTGTCTCAACTGCTGAAGTTTCCTAGCCATGTTTGGATTTATTCATGTATCAACATTAATAGAGTTAGTATGAATAGTATTGTTCTTTAAGAAGTTACTATAATCAAGGTTTCTAGGAGTATTGAAAGTCACATTGAGATTATTGATCATATATGCTTGGTTTTCCATAGTTACCCCCTTAGGTGACGCCATAGTGGTAGGAACTATGTCCTTCTGGTTAATTCCTGAGCATCCTGCATCATCAAAGTTCAGGATCCTTGGTTGTAGAATTATGGGCATTGTTTCCTGGGATTTATGAAATTCTGCCTTCATCCTTTCCACTTCTCTAAGCAGTTCTCTATTCTCCTCTTGTTGTTGGGTCACCTGTTGCGTTATTTTCCTCATAATAGTGAAGAGTTGTGTAGTAATGACTGAGGCAGTCAGATCCTGGGGTCCTGAGGATCCCAAACTTCCTTGGTTAGTGACCGGAAGGGTGTTTTTCTTCGAAGTGTCAGGCGTTTTCCTCTGACCAGGGGGTCCACTTGGAGGAGGTGGTAGGTTTTTGGTTGGAATGGAAGGAGCGGAGGACGAAGAAAGGATTGGTTGTGTAGACATGATCTTTCGAGGATTTTGAACACCATGGCCCCACGGTGGGCCCCAAATTCTTTTGGTAAAAAATTACACAAATACTAATCAACCAAATTGAATGAGAAGCTGTGATGTTCGAATTGTGCAATAACAGTGATAAAGAGGATGACACAATGGTTTACAAGGAAAGCCCTTGATCCTTGCTAGGATCTCCAACACAAAACCTTGGGAGGTGATAATGATCACCTGTCTTGATGATTTTATTAACGTAAAATGGTGGTTACAGAGAATATTTCAGTAAGAACAAGCGAGTAATTTCGTAAAGTTAGCTCAGAGATAAAACAGTGTCTTGTGTGCTAGATACAAGTGTCAATTTATAATCTAAACTAGCCAACAAGATGTTCGATATTTCCGGGATCCTTCATGACCAACTTCATGAACGTTATTTGACTTTGTATTCCGGGTCTTTAACATAGTTGAAACTAATCTCCATTGAGAAAAGTCTTTTCTTGACTGTTTATGCACATGTGTTAATTAAGAACAAAATATAACCGTTATAAATATTAGTAAATAAAGATAACAGTAATAGTCGGGGATCCTGAGATAGTTGAGGATCCTAAATATTTGATGAGGGTTGAGGATCATGGCCCTAACAATAACTTTTCTAAGTAATATATTATTTTCATAATATATTAATAAACTTCTTATTTCAATTTATTAATCAAATAATAAATTAACCTCTCTCTCTCTCTCTCTCTCTAAAAGTCATCCTGTCCAATTGCTAGATTTGAAGGCAACCTAAAAGGAATGTGCTACCATTAATTCAAGTATATACCAATTATAGTTATAGGTTTAGACACCTAATCTAACAGATTCATCCTCACATTCTTGACATCTTTACTTTCTTTTAGCCCCTATAATTCAGAACAAATGTAAAAACCACATCTTGTATCAAGGACCCAAGAACGAGTAGATTGTGAGTTATTAGTTTGAATAGTGCATATACTTGTTGGCGATGGCTTCACCTTTCCATCTTTGATGTCTTGCAAGTACTTAGGGCTGCTCCCCTTCCAATAGCCCTTGTTATTGGAATATAAACAAGTGACCTATTGGGATCACTAACAGCTGGAATGTCTGAACTGTGCTAGGCTTTTGGGCCATTGCTAGACGACCTAAAATGGGTGTTGCACATCCAGTTAGCTTTAGGAGCAACCTCCCTCTTCTTCCCTTTGTTTTGCCCAATAACGAGAATGGGAGCATTAGTGGGTCAATATGAACTGAAGATAGTAACTTCGCAAGGAGTTCAAGAACATTTTAATGGCCAACTCCTCGACAAAATTCACATTGAGCCTAACACAGAGTTTCACTTATCTTTGTATTCTATGCACGTGGTTGCACACAAACTCTTCCTATTTCATCTTACAAGCCATGAGGGACTTGACCAGTTCATATTTCTCTTGACGAGCTGTCTTGTGGTACTTTTCCACAAGGTTATTGTTCATCTCATATGCCCAATAGTCCTCACAGAACCTTTGCAATTCGGGAGCCATTGTAATGACCATGATGCAAGCAACTTTTGTTGCATCATCGTAGTGTTTCTTGTAGGAGGCTAGATGTTCTGGAGTAGACCACTTCATCGATTTCAACAAGTTTTTGTTCAATGACATATTCTTTGCCCTCGAATTGAAGAGCCATCTTGATGTTGCACATCCAATCATTGTAGTTGGTGCCATCAAAGGTAACCTTGGACATGATAGAGAGTAGGGAGAAACTCGAGAGGTGGGTAGACGACAAAGGAATAGAAGCATCACCAATAGTAGACATCTATAGAGAAAAAGAATAGTTTTAATTAGATGACAATAATCCTTAATATTTAACCCATAATAAACTTCAGGCTAATCCTTAATATTTAACCCATAATAAACTTCAGGCTAGGATCCAAAATAACAATTCACAACTAAGTGAGCTCCTCCCAACAAGCTTCATAGAGAACATTGAGGGGTGGTGTAGCATCTCTTGGCGAGGCTGTTTGGCGAGAGGGGTGGTGCAGCCACTCCCTCAAGCCTTATGATAGCATCCCACTTTTGTTTTATCGTAGCACAACATTGTACTTTAAAGAACTATTTGACCAATTATAGTAATGTAATGGCAAATCGAAAGCAACTTTCACTCTTATAATTTGGTTGAGTTTTTCAAATGTACATAAAAGAACAATTGAAAGTACAACATTATAATTGGATAAAATTTTCAAAGCACAACACCTTAATAACAAATATATAAATAATTGAAAATTGTAATAGAAAGAAATGAAAATAAGACGATATACTTATAATACACAAATAAATAAAATTATGTTGCAATTTCAGTAGGACAGTCTCCGATAGTGCCCCATGTTGTCAATTTTCTCATTGAAAATGACAGCTTTTTGCATGTGCCCACTTCTGTTTCCAGCTAAGTTCATGTCTAGAACCAAATGACTCCTTGTGTCTCCCTCCAACACTTTAAGTACCTACCAATTTTAACATCAACAAAAATGTTATTTCAAAATATAATTAAAATCACAAATGATGTAAAAAAATGATCACTGTATTTTCTGATTTTTCACTTTTACGTGTTTAGTCCAAAATTGTAATTTTTTTTTTTTAATTTTGGTACTTTTCAAGGTTTCCTATCCATTTTGGTCCCCGTCTCTTTTGATTTTCCGTGTTTATTCCAAAACTTAAACCTTCTTTCAGTTTTGGTTCTTTTTCAAGGTTCCATATGAATTTTATTGCCCATGCTTTCTAATTTTTATCGCATTTAGTCTAAAATTAGAACTTTTCTTTTTCTTTCAATTTTGGTCCTTGTGTCAAGGTTTCGCGTCGATTTCAGTCCTGGTGCCTTCTGAAATTTATCTTGTTTAGTCCAAAAACCGATTTTGCTTTTCAATTTTGGTCCTTTTTCAAGCTTTCGTATCGATTTCGGCCCCTAAGACTGTCTGATTTTCACCCTTATTTTTAAAGTTACATATCGATTTTGGTCCTTATTTCAATGTTCCAAGGACCAAAATCGATAAAACAATGAAATAAGGACCAAAATCAATATAAAACCTTGAAATAGAACCAAATTGAAGAATTTTCAATTTTCAACTACACATGGTAAAACTCAAAAACCAAAGGGACCATTTTCATAATTTACTCTACATTAACATGTAACAACTATAGTAAAAATAGATAAGAACAAAAAACCTTTGACATAGGGGGTCTAGATTCTGGATTTTTTTGAAGACACAAGGAGGCAGCATGACCAATAGCGTGCAATTCAAGTGGAAAATTTGAAGGTTGATAAGAGCCTAAACGCGTGTCAACCAATTTATGCTTATACGCTAAAAGATGTACAAATCCCATTTCTTGTGATCCATAAATATCATGCCAAAAATCACGTGCTTTATAACATTGTAGTTCACTTATTCTTATACCCGTGATTAGCTCTAGTAATACCAATCCAAATGCATATATATCAACCTTTTCTGTTATTGGTTCTCCATTGAAGTATTCTGGTGCTAGATACCTACAATATATCCATTATTTTCGTTACAATAGATTGAAATATTTATTTATTATTTAATTAAATCATTAAAAGAATAGGATATACAATTTAATAAATTAATACCCTGAAGTTCCAATGACTCGTTCTTCATCGAATGTGTCTTGTTCAGTGTGCAAGGTAACGAGCCCAAAGTCGGCAACCTTGATGAATAAAAACACATATTAGGGTTTTAATTTAATAAATTAATTAATATATTTTAATTATAAGTGAGATAAGTTTGAATATTTTACCAAAGGTTCATAATCATGAGTTAAAAGGATGTTTTTAGGACGCATGTCTCTGTGAACTATACACCCCACTCTGCAATCTTCATGAAGATAACGTAATCCTGTTGCTGTTCCAATTGCTATTTTCAAACGTGATGCCCAATCTAAATGTGTTTTCTTGTTCTCTGTTATCCAAATAAATATGAAATTTAATCTTGAAATTTTATCAAATTGTGGATCGAAATTCCAGATTATTGAAATTTGAATAAACTATATATTTTTTTGGGTTCTTGCTTTTTTGGTTTTGGTCCAAAATATTGTTATGTTGGGAATCAAAAACATAATTAAAGCGTGGAATAGGAATAAAAATTAGAAATTTACAAATTTGGTCCCTATGGTTTTATAGAGAAAAGTCTCATTATTTTGAGAATGTTTTTGATAAAGTGCTACTTTTTTTTTTTTTTTGAAAGAAAAGTCATGATTATTTAGTTTTACATAATAATATGTCATTTCTTGTGAAAATAAAAATAAGGATTTTTTTCGTTAATTTGGGCAAAATATTAAATAATTGAGACTTTTCTGTTAAAAAAAAAATTAGGACGACATCAAAAAAGCTGTGACATAATGGGACTTTTCTATATAAACCCATACTATTTATACAATTTTGGTCCATGGGTAAAAGAGTCATAAAAAAAAAGACATGGAGACCAATTTCATTAGGAAACTTCAAAATAAGGACCAAAGTCAAAAGTGAAAATTTCTTGGGACCAAAATTGAACTCTCGTTACAAATTTGGCCCATGTGGTATAATACTATTTATAACAGTTTTGTTCCAAGGGCAAAATGGTCATAAAAAAGCGTAAGAGCTAAGGTTGTTATTTGTTAACTTAGACAACATAGGGACGAAGATCGTTAAAAAAGGACAATTTTCACAAGAAAACATCTCAGGGACTAAAATTGAAAAAATCAGCTATATTCAGGGACCAAAACTGTAATTTACTCAAAATAAGATCTATACCATGTAAATGGATGTCAAGGGAGCCATTGCACACGTACTCATAAACTAACAACCTTCGATTCCCTTCAATGCAAAACCCAACTAACAACACAACATTTTTATGTTGTGCACAACTCAACACTCTCACCTCCTTACAAAATTCAACATCATTATCAGAGCCATAAAGCTTTGACCGTTTGACCGCAACCACTAACCCATCTTTCAACACCCCTCGATGAACAACCCACATTTCACCTTCTGCCACAAAGCTTGATTCAGAAAACCCATCTGTGGATTCTTGAAGCTCAGTGTAGTAAAACTGTCGCAAAGGTTTGACCATGGATGGAGCTTGATGTTGACAAAGGGAACACAGTGGAGGCGGTAGTGATGACGTTTTACCTAAAGAAACCACTGCTCTTATTCCCGAATTATAACTATCTTCATCGTAATGTCTTGGGATGAGTGAGAGAGTTATGATTTTTTCACTACAAGAGTCGATTGGGATAAGTTTGTCGTTTTGGTTGTTGGGTTTTTTGAGTTTTGATTTGATTAGGGTTTCGAAAAGTGGGTTTTGTTTGTAGATAAGGAAAAGGTTTTTGGTAGATGATTGTGGAGAAAAAACGGAGGTTTCTTCTGGACTACTGACGGGAGTAGAATGATTTATTCCATGGCCTAAGAGTGTTTCAGGGTCGACACTTGGTGATGAAACTGTTGAAAAATACGGGGTTTGAAGGTCATCTGAGTGGCCTAAATTGAGTCTAAGGACTTTTGGTTCGGACCCTTTCATTACTACGATGTTGCATTGTAATTCATCCATACAGTGTTTAAGTTCTTGTTTTAGTTTCCTAATAATGAAAAAACATTAGTTACATAAGTTGAAAGAATAACGTTTGGAGAGAAATGAAAATACCAACAAAAAAAAAATGAGATGATAGTTTTACTTCTATTTACTTATCCAGTATGACCCAACTGGCGGCATTGTACTTTGCTTGAGCTGCCACAGCTCCCGAAGGAAAAGCTGGCACGACCTTGATTTGCACCATTACCTGATCCAATTGAAATGAATTTTTCATCAATTGATCAGTTGAATTATATTATTATTTGTAACTAAATGTTACAAATAATAATATAATTTCAATCTTGTATTTGAGGTAAAGAAAATAAAAATGTTGGATATTTTGGGTCCAATAATAAATATACATATAAATAATGTTATCATTAATTTTATACTATTATAGAAATTATATAAAACTGTTGATGGGGTTTTAGAGAAAGTTTTTGAGATTGACTGAAAACCAACCCTACTCATCAGATCTAAAGATCTCAAGACAAGAAGATATGCATTATTTCTTGTTTAGTTTCTTGTAATCAGATTCGAGATATAGATCTAAAGTTACGCTTCCGCGTTTTATGTTTTGGTTATGAAAATAACCAACAAAAAAAATACCAAATTAATTGTGGTGTTGGGTTTTTTTAAAGGACTAAAGCCAGGTGAAGTAAATTGTTGCAGTTGTACTGTTAAGGAAAAGGGTTTCATTCAAAAAGTCAAATAGCTGTTAGGGTTGAAATGCAAGGAAGGTGGTTAAAGGGGTATAAAGCTGAAAGGAAGTTGGATGTTGAAAGTTACTAGAGCTAAAAGATTAAAACTAAAGGGGTGGAAAATGAAATTTACAGTTCGTTAAAAAGTCAATTTCATTTTTTTAACCTTTATGTCTGACATGAAGAGAGAAGATATATTTTAACATTATCCAGATTCCATATACAGTCGCGCTCAAACTCCATAAAAGGGGGTATTATTTCATCTTTTTCAATAGATCTTGTTTTTGTTCATCTGTTGTTCTGATTCAGTTAATACAAAGTTCATATTTTTAAGGGTAAATAAATGTTTAGGTTGATATTATTTGATGTTTTTTTTATCATTAAATTAAACAAAAAAAAAAAAAAAAAAAAAAAAAAAAAAAAAAAAACTGCAAAAAGATTCCCCGAGAAGACACATTTCAGATCTAACAGGAAAAGAGGGTTACATGGCATATAAATACAATACCTCGAATTGATTTTGAAATTGGAGCACCATTCTTGAACATGATTCTGAGATTTGACATATCCGATCAGGTAGATTAAGATTAACACAGTCGACACTGTTCCGGCAATCTCCACTCAACCGCCGCCAGCTCCATGATTTCCGACCTGAGAATCACAAAATTACCACCCACTGAGATCCTAATCGAAACCCCAAACCCTCGATTAGAAATCAAAAGCAAATACTAGAGTCGATGATGAAACAAATCAACAAGCACAAATTACTTGATTTGACACCGGGATATACTGCAAGCAAGATAACACAATCGCCGGGATGAACAACATGCGTAAGAGCCCAACCCAAAGCTGCTTTTGAGACGACCTTCTCCTCCGCCTTCACGGCAACAATCACGTTCTCCGGTAAGTTACGGCGTGATTTTTCAGATGCCGCTTCATTTATTGGCGGGAACATCGAAGAATCGTTCATGAAGGTCGCCGAGAAAAAAAAATGAGAACGTAATTGAAGAAACAAATTGAGTGATGAGGAATGGGGTTTGGGGTTTGGAGGAAGTTTAATTTTGAGTCGATACTACAGTTGTAACCGACTGAATTGTCTATATGCGTGATTATACCCGCCCATGTTTTTGGTGTCACTTCTATTTAAACTAGTAAAACTACTGTTATATTATTTGGTGTTTGCGTATAATTTTCGTTGATTTTTAGGAGTATATGTAAAAAGTAAAAACTATCCTCTAAATAGTTAAATATAATTTTTATATATAAACAAAATTTATTAACACTAGGATAAGCATCTACTAGACTGGTTTTTGTTAATTATATTACTGACTATGGTTGAAACAAAAAAAATGTTCATTTAAAAATAATCAGCGATGGTAGTTACCGACGAAACCGTAACAGAAGCCACGTGATTCCAAAATATTTTGCGACAAGCTAATTCGGTTGCTAAGTCCTTCACTAAATTAGTCATTGATTTTTTGATGTTAGCCTTTAACGTCAGGTTTCCAATAGAAATTTCCGTTGTTGATATCTTTTTACTATTATATAAAGCATTTTAGATATTTTTTGAAATTTAAGAGGTATTAATCATACTACATCATTTACCATCAACTTATTATTACCATTCAATACACATATTACATTTCCGTTTCAGAAACTAATCACATTAAACATTAATGTTTCATAAGTAATCAAACGATAGTCTTCCACCAATTAAATGATTTTCCTTCTTTATTCCCCAATCACGTATTGTTATCTCCGACTATCCCCCATTAAAACTCACACTCAGTTTATCTAGTCATTTCAATTTCAAAATTAGAATCCTAAAATCTTATATTCTCTGTTTACAAAATTCCAAGGAATATAGACACATAATAAAAGATTTTATGGCTCAGATAAAATTTTTACAATATTCTTTCTCTGAATGTTGCTTTTTTTTTCTTACCATAGACCTAATTGGATTTCTTATTAAAATAGTGTGTCCTCAATGGATATAATGGTAATTTTGGGTCTCGACGGCGATGACAATATGATTCATCTTCTCCACATTTTGATTAAATTATTAAATGCCACCACAGTAATCCTCCATTTCATTTCTCTCTATAAATTTTATTCTTTGAACCACGATTTTAGTGTTTTAGATGTGGCCTCATCTGCCAAGCATGTTAATATGTCGATTTTTTTTTTTTTTGTAGAATCAAGTATCTAAGACCGCCATCAGAAGTGCTAAACCCATCATGGTTGGGTTGCATATGGTCACCTTGGAAAGCAACCATGAGTTTCTATGTTATAGGTCGTCTCTATTTTGTTCTGAGTAACTAATCATGAGCTTATTTGTGGAAGGTTATATTCAATCTACTCTTGTATTGCTATTTCAAATTATTGGTTTTTTTTTATAATCCACTCATAATCATAAATAATCATAATGGCATTTCTTAACAGTTACATTCTTCGTTTTGTCAAGGTTTGAGATGACTTTGGATTTTTATGTGAAATTTTATCATCTGTCTAAGAAGGTATATGGTAAGAATCATTTTTAACACAAAAACAAAGTAAAACATCTTTCCATTTTACCTATTTGTTTGTATTGTTGGATTCTATTTGTTTTTATTTTTAACAAGCATCTAGGATTTTAATGGTCATGTCCAATTCAGAATCTTGTTAAAAAATAAAAGTAAAATGTTATAATAAACAAATAAATGGATAAACATTTGTATTAAATTTATAAATTAAAATGGTTTCAAGACTACAAAAACAACTTAAAATAGATTGAAAAATAATCAGATTGAATTATTACAACCCTATAACTCACAAAACCGGTCAAAGTTCTGGAACAAGTTAAGATGTTACGGTTAACATCATGAATGAGTGATTAATTGCAATTTGCAAAGAAGTGACACATAAATGAATTCATCAACGTTTGAGGATTGAACTCTCAGCTTCTTCTTTGTTTTTGATAACGACCGAGGGAGATGGTCGATGTAGGTGGTGACCTACGATAATGACCAAGATGCGGTGCTGAATAGGCGAATCGCCGACGTCGGTAGTGGGGGAGGCGAAATCGCCGACACCGGAATCGGAGAAGGTGAGGATCATTTGGGGAAGATCACAGGCGACGTTGGGAAATTTTGTTTTCTATTTTAGTAAATTAGATTTAACATATAATGTAATAAGATAATAATATATTTGTTTCCAATAGTACCCTTGTCTAATTTAATTGATACACCCCCACATCTTTAGTTTTCTGATTATTTACATGTCACCTTGCAGATACAAGTTTTCTATAATTATTACCCTGGAATGACGAAAGAAAAATTGAATTCCTACTCATACCTGATTGCAACAATGATGTGAAAATTTTGAGTGTGGTTCAACCTTTTTAATGAAAACTTTAAGTGTGGTTCAACCTTCTATATACATAAGTCACTGATTTTTAACGGTTGAAACCTTGGATTCGGAAGACCTAAATGCTAATTATCTCCAGAACCCACCAAATTTCCAACAAATATACCTCATTTTACTCAATAATCTTCATCATTTGAAGTCATTCTTCAAGGTAAAATCAATTTCCTTATATTTTGTTCACTTTTCTTAAAAATATCATGTTTTCTTGTATTTTTCTCATTCTTCTACATCATTCTTTATGAACATTCATATGCATGTCAAATTTGATGATGATGATGGTAGGATTTCACCCAAAAACAACATGCATGTTGTTAGAAGATGAAATCCAATAACCAAAACCTAAATCAAATCCATCAACTTGAGTTTTACAAGTTTTAAAGATTTAAAACCACATGAATTCAAGTTTTTCATTTAGAAACATTATTTTGAACAAAATAAGTTCATTCATGGTCTTCAAATCAAAATGCAGGTAATGAACATCAAGCTTAATGACTTGATGATCAAAGTACATTGTTAAGAATGCTTATAAATGATTTATTCACAAATAAATATCTAAAACTCATTTTCTGCACAAATCCGATTTTTCCTTGAATCCAAAAAACAAAATAATATGATCTGGAAATTTTCAAAAAATAAATCATTGTTCACGATTTATTGTAATTTTTACAAGAAAATAGAGTAATAATTCACATAAAATACTTTTTTACTCAATAAATTCTAAGAAACTTTTGGGACTACCCATACATCGAGTAAAGACATTTTATAAAGTTACATGTATTTATATGATTTTTTTTTCTATTGAGTTCGATTCTGTTTTTGTTGAAGAAAAATAATTTGTAAAATACATGTATGTATGTAAAAAACGAGATTTGATAATTTTCAAACCTTCTATACATCATAAAGACTCCATGTAAAAATTTATGGATTTTTCCGTGAGAATTTCTTATTTTTACCGATTTAATAATTGTTTAAGGGGTTTAATTTATAATAAATAGCTACAATTCTCCAAATATTATATAAATTTATCAAAATATTTTCAAAAAGATATTAACTATAAATAAAAAGTTTTAGGAATTTTTCTTACTGTTTAGTATTTTTTTTTTCATGAATTAATGCTTATTTATAAGGATAAACAAAGGAAAAGTACTTAAACCAATCTAAAAATCACAAAAAATCATTACAACATCTTGTACTACAGTGTAAACAAAAATAAAATTTTTGGTAAGTTTTATAAACTGTTTGATATTATTTGCATTCGTAATAGAATAAAAGCACAGAATTCATAAAAATATGCTAAGTTATTTAAAAACCGATTTAGCTATTTTTCCAGTTTGTATAAATTAAATTACAATTGTACAAAATTTTTGAATAATAATTTAATCATTTTACTAATTATTCTATTTTTATTACATTTAATATACATAAAGGAATACCAGAGTCTGCTATATGAAAACAACTTTTGATATTTTTCCCAGATAATATACATTGTATAGAAGTTTTACAAAAGGATTGAAAATTTTTATTAACTGTTTACTATTTTCCCATGAATTTGTGAAGAAGTCAAGTGGTTAAATATGGGAAAAATATCTATAAATATCTAAAATTCATAAAACATTTTTTGGAAATCTTTGACTTCAATTGGAACACAAAGAAAGTTTTACTATTTTTAATTACTATTTGCTATTTAATTAGAATTTCTTGGTGTAAAACACAATTAAATTACAAAAACTAGGTTTTATTGATCAAAAGTAGAATTTAATAGTTTTCCCAGTTTAGGAATACTGTGAAACAGTTACACAACAATTCTAATAATTTTCCAATATCATTTACTAATTTCCCCAATTTTATGATATTTTCAATGAATTAAATTGGTGAAAAATAGTTAGACAAATAAAAAATTAAAGAAAATATATTTTAATGTTTTTGACTTCAGTTAAAACTGAAATGTAAAGTTAAGGAAATGTTATAACTTATTTGATTTAGTTTTGAATATTTAACCATTTAAAATACATTCTAAAATGTTATAGTTACACTTCAATTGACATTGCCAAAAATAGGATTTTTCACTTAAGTATGTTATTTAACAAAATGATCCATGGAAATCTGAATTTACATAAAAATGTTTGTAACTTATACATAACATTATTTTGACACAATATTGGCATAATTCTATTTTATAAATGAAGTATATTGGTGTTAGATTTTTGACTAGAGACTTACTAGTGTGTAACCTTATCATAGGGAATCGATAGTTGGATGTGAGGGAAGTTAGCTCAAGGTATCACAAATACCTTCACGCATCTTTTTGAGTATTCATGCCTTCCCCTATTTTCGGTTTTTAAATGTTTTGGGGTGGAAAATCATGTCGTTTATTCAATTATGTTCGTTGGACTTATTTTCAGTTGTATCAAAAGTGATTTGCTATGTATGTGTATGATATTGTTAATTCATGAGGTCTTATCGCGGTTAAGTCCCTGGAATCAGTTCATACAACTCATTAACTCATTTGAGTCCATGGTCATTATGGATGACGCTATTAGGAGGTATACAACTCCTCACTCGCACGATTAGCTTGAGTGCATTTTACCATATTTCCCTATGTTAGCGATAGACATGGAAGAAGGCACCCTCGGTCATTAGGCTTGGGTTGTGAACTCATGGTATAATCATTATACACAACAAACCTATTTATTCATTTTAGCAACGAACTTTATTTCCCAAGAGAATATGAACGCTGCATTTCATTTGGGCAAAATACTTTTTTCTCATGATGACAACGAATCTATTTATTCATTTTAGCAACAAAATTTATTTATAATGAGAATATGAACTTTGCATCTCATTTTGGCAACGTACTTTATTTCTCATGATGACAAGGAACTTTGTTTATGCAAACTTATTTACTCATTTTAGCAGTATACTTTTATTTATGGAAACTTCTATCAAGACTTGATTACGATTAATGAAACCAATATTTTTGTAAACCTGTGAACTCACCAACTATTTTTATAGTTGACGTTCGTTTTACATGCTTATTTAGGAATCATCGAGCAAGTAGCATATAGAGACATATCACTTGTAGGATCATTTGCATGTGTTATTTTTCAAATGTATTGTAATATTTTTCTTTGAAGTTGTTCAAACTCATTGTAAACTATAAAGTTTTTAATACTATGGTTGGTGTTGTCTTTATCTTTTTCTATGAAACCCTTTGTACTGTCGTGCCCCGTGTTGCCGCTTTAGCGGGGTGTGACAGGAAATTGTATCTGAGCCGAAGGTTATAGAGAATACCGGTTTTCCTTTGGAGCACCTCAACTATAGCCAAAAATTTTCAAAATGATTTTCAAAATATTGGACATACTACTGGCAAAACTAAGTCGAGTACGCATTATTGGACTCTAATTAAGTATAGCCTGGCCAACTATGCTTAATTAAAGAAAACTAATGCGATGCTGGAAACCGTTATAGTAGAATTATGTTCAAAACAATTTTCAACTCAAACTTTTGAAAAATCAAAGAAAAAAAATCCAGTGTGCGTATGGGCATTTCATATTATAGGCATTCATCTAGGTACACTTAGAAACTAAGTTCACTTTTATCACAATGCCTTTATTTTGAAATATTCTTATCCCTTATCAAGTGTTAGGCTAACCAATTTGGTTATATCACTAGCCACTCTAGGAGTAATCCACATAGTACTGAGAACGAGTACTTCCCGATAGTTATTGACTCTGGACGTAAGGTTAGTAACTAGATAGCCACTAGTAATAATCTTAAGTTGAAACCGATACCAATTATACCTCAATACCTCATCATCGCCTTCATACTAGAGTTACAACTAGGAAAAGCATTTTGATACCGACACGAAAGACAATTGGAGCATCGCTTTAGAAGGTAGATGAGTCGCCACGAGTAGTCACTTGGATACCATTGGTGAGCATCCCTGATATAACTCACGAGGAGGCATGAAGGTTTAGCCCATTGCTATTGATACGTGAGACTTCTTTTCTACGCTACAAATTTAGCTTTAGGTTGTCTCCACCTTAAGCTTAAAACTTAACATAGGATATCTCTTTGACCCAAACCCTTATCTTTTGTGATTCTTACCTTACCATCTTTACTTTGTATTCAAGCACAAACCATCCCCTTTATGATAAATATTTTTTTTACATGTCTTAGTTCGATGCCCCCAGATGCACCGGTGATTGTCACAAGTATACCATCATCTTAAACTTTTTAAATTACTAACATGTTTCCTAACCAACCTTCAACCTTAAATTTTCATGACCGATCAAACATCGCACAACTTCGTTGTACGAATCTTTCCTATAATTTCAAATACTCCTTCGACCCTTATCGTTTTCATACATTTACTTGAGTCCTTACTAGCGTTACCAACATTCTCATCGTTATCAAGGGTGTATCTTATTACGCCACAAGCTAAACCTATAAATTAACCTTTGACCCCCATAAAAGGGTGCGAAACCGCCTCTACACTATACAACGTTTTACAACCATTTATTTGTTGGGTTAGTGTCGAAGTCCATAACTATTTTGGTATGTACTTGACCCGATTGTGCATGGTCCTTTTGGGTTGCCTTCACCAAAGCAATGTGATAGGATGATTTATGGAGAAAGAGGATTAATTATGATTTATTAATATATTATATGAATAATATATTAAAAGAGAAATCATATTGTTTAATTAATAATAGTCAAGAATTAATAAGAATTAATTTTGTGGCTAAAAGAGATTAATTAAACTTAGGGGACTGGATTTGTAATTATAAGATAATTATAATTGGGCTATGGATTACCTAATAATATATAGGTTGGACGAATTCTATGGGGAAGCCCATTAGAAATCGTCCAAGGGATATGTTAAAGGAATCCATGGGCTGCTTAGGGCCTAAGCAGTCAAATTAGGGTTTCCTTGTTTGATAACACTAATAGCCTCACTATTTAAGGATCCCTAGAGCACCAAAAACGTGGCCAACTAATTCCTTAGGGTTTCTAGACGTTTTTGGGTGCCTCCTCTCTTCTCCACTTCATCCAAGTTGCTTAGTGGTCTTTGTGACTCCATTAGAGGTGTAACATTTGAGGCACTAAGCTTTCTGAAGCTAAGGATTGATTGTTATTGCTATATAACAATCAAAGGTAAGATCTAAACCCTATTTTATGTTAATATGATTAATTGTATGCTAGATCTAGGGTTTATAGCTTTGAATATTCAATTGCATGTTCATTAGACATACTAGATCCAAAAGCTATTAGGGTTTGCATGTACACCATAGGAATGATGTATTGCTCAAAGCCCATCAGTGGTATCAGAGCCAAGGCTGTTTGTTTGATGTATTTGATGCTTATTTGATTGAACATTAACTGAAAATCGAAAATTTTGAGTTTTAGGGCTGGACTCGCCGAGTCCATGGCTGAACTCCCCGAGTCCATTGGGTACTCGACGAGTCCAGTGCTGACACAACGAGTCAACGAGTCTGCCAGCTGATTTTTCGTGATTTTCTTGCTATTTTGGCTTAGGATTATTACCAAAAATGTTTTTGATATATAAAATCCAATTTTTATTGATTTTGGGTGAATATCTTTACCAAAATAGAAGATAATTACCAATTAATCAAATATTTGTTGCCTTATAAGATAATGTTTAATTATTTGAGTTATTTGATGAATTATCTTGCAAGAATTTGGACTATGTCAAATTAGATAATCACCAATTAATTTTTAATTGCCTTATTTGAATTTTGTGATATAGAATATTCTTGATAAAGTTTGGAAAAGTTTCAAATTACTCCCTTTAGGTTTTATAGTTTAAATTTGAACTTAAAAGTTTTGTTTTTGAAATTTAAATAAGTTAAACCCTAATGTTTTGAAATGTTTCAAAACTTTCCCTCAAGTTTTGGAATTTAAAAGTTGATTAAAAGTTTAATTTTGAAAATGTTAAATTCTAAAACCCTAGTATTTTGAAAAGTTCAAATTACACCCTTATGGTTTTATTAATTAATTAAGGTGTATAATTAAAAGAGATTTAATAAATCCATAAAGTTTTGGTTTACATTTAGTTAAATTAAAAGTATAATTTATTAAATTAGACCACCTAGTATTTTAAAAGCGTAAAATAAACCCTTATACTATATATGACATTAAAAGTCTAATATTATATATGTATAACTTAAACTGCTAGTCTTACCGTTAGTAGGCCTCATTCACGAAGTCGATCTATAAGGGGGGTATAAGGTTATGGCCTATAAAATGGCCGTTTAATGAGTGTCCACTCTCACCCACCACTTCCTTGATTGGTGGTGGGTCGTTAGCCGAACGGGTAGGATAGGGCAAACCCTCTCCTCATTAAAGTATAATGAATAATAAAGTAACTAAATTCATACAAAATTCCCAATCTTAGTTACTTTAGGCCAAAGTGAGTTGATGCAATTCCATGAAATTACACTTTGTGCCCTTGCGAAGACGTTAGTGGAGCGTGTGTGGTTAACCGACGTACTAAATGGTTCTAAGCAAAGGTAGCAAAGGGCGACTCAATGTTTGTCATAGTTCGGTGGAGCGTGTGTGGTTAACCGGCACATTGTATAGGTGACTGTAACATCAGGGGCACCATGAAAGTTTGCATGGTTATTCACACCCTGTTTTGTGATCCTCGGCATCCCAGTCACAAATCGAGGGGCATATCGAGATTTAAACATGTCATTGAAAAGTTCAATGAATCTCAAAAGATCTAGGAATTTTCAATAGATTTGAAACTTAAATTTCCTTTTCGTTTTTCATGGTGGAAATTGGTAAATCATCATTTACCTACCTTCAAATATTCTGCAACTAGATTACAACATCCCTCTTTTAGGTTGTAGAGTATTGTGTTGGATCCTAGCCTCGGTTTTCATTTGGGTGTCACATCAAGGATTCTAATCAACTTAACTTGAATTTTATCCCGTTTTGTAGATGTCAAAGTATGACAACTATGGTCTTCCCAAATCCCGTGGAACAAGCTTTCCACATGAAGATGATATTCCACGATTCGATCGAGGAACAAGAGATCATGCTTCACTTCCTCCACCTCCTCCAATTATTCTCCCTAACCCACAAGTTCGAAGGCTTGAAAAGTTCAAGCTTACTCAAGCCCTTTTGGCAAGTAAACATGGGAAACCTGTGTGTGTACATGTCTTAGAGATGAAGTCACACATTGATAGGTTAAGGATGTTGGGTGTCGAGATTTCAGGTAAGTTGGCTGTTGACTGGGTTCTTCAGTCGATTCCCGAATCATATAGTGAGTTCGTTAGAGACTACTATATGATGGATCATGACGTGACCCTCATTGATTTGACCTATTTGCTTATAGCTGCTGAATCTGCAATGATTTGGCGAGCTGGTCAAGCAAATTTGTCTGGTGAATCAAACTCCCAAACTTCAATGGATATTGAAGATGGTGACATTAGATATCCAGAAAAGGTAAAATTCTTGTGCCATTCCAAAAGAGCCCATTTGATTTTATTGCCAAGAGAAGGGGCATTGGAGACGAAGCTGCCCTATTTACCTGAGAGATCTAAGAGATGGGAAAGTCAAGACGTATGGCTCTACTTCAGGTAAAATCCATTAACTAACTCTTTTAAGTTCCTATTCTAGATTCTTAATACATGATGTGATAAGATTACACTTTGATGTTTTGTAGGATCAAAGAGAGGAAGCTTAAGGGAAGAAGTGAGCTGAATCTAATCGTGAACAAATGGATTTCAATCGAAGATTGGATTCTTGAGCTACTACTTGGAGTTAGAATAGATTGCTAAGAAAATGTATTAACATAGTTTTTCAATTGAATTGCATTGTAAGGAAAAAATTTTCTGCAATAAAATAAATTTTGATTTGATATTATTTATTTATCCTTGCAATGGCGTGTATGAGAAATTAATGTTTGAAGGTTTCTATTATTAGCAATAATGGATTTGATTCTTAATTAGGTTATTTGTGGAAATGTCGAGAATTTACCAAATAGGGAGAGTTTCTCATCGCCCATGTTTCAATCGGACTGAAACTTGGAAGCATACAACTTGGTTGCGTGATGAATGAGAGACTCCATATTTTGGAAATTAGACTAATTCTTTGACAAAGTGTCAAGTGAAGGACTAGGAGATCGAGCACACTAGGTTGTGTGTTGATCAAGTCCACCACAAGAGTGACAAAGATATTCGTCATGATTTACTAAAGTTTAGTAAATATGATTGTACTTATAAGATTAAGTGTAATTCTTAGAGTTTCAATGAATAGCAGAACGAATAAGAAGAATCAAGGAGGCAGAAATATAAAAGTTTCTCCATTCTAAGAAGAAGGGAGAGTATCTTTTATTGTGTTTTATGATAAGACTTAATGATTAAGAACCATGTCTCAATTGATCCTCTAAGTGAGTCTTAGTGCATTTGTATGAGAAGAGGAATCGAGAATTGTGGAAATGGTTAAATCATTAAGTCAATCATACTTCGTTCCAATATCAAGTCTTAGAGTTACACTCCAAGATTGTGAATTGAGTGACAAGTCTAAAGAAGGTTTATAACATTCATCAAATACGGAATTTAGACAAAGGTTTTCTTATTCTTGCACATTTGAAATTGGTAAGTTGTGATGTTTTGGATAAGACAAAGACCAACTAGGACCAATTTCGTGAAGTGTTTTGTCTTGATAAAAGCTACACTGACTCTTGAATATTTGTTTGTCAAGAAATGTTGCTTGACAAGAGAATATTATATGTCAAGGAGTCAGTGGGAGTCTTAATGGTCTTGAAAAAGTTCAATAACTAATCAAGAATAAACCTTATCGATCATCACTAGCACACGACTTCAGGTTTACAACCTATTGTGTTGACACTATTTTGTTTCTGTGCCATTCCAATTGAGTTAATTATGCATGTGAGTTCTATGAGTTATCATTTGAATGCATAAAGAGAAAGCACCTTCATCGATGGAAAGTACATTCATATGTAAGGGTAAGTTGCTAAACTACTTGGAAGACATGGTGGGCACTGGTGTTACCATAAGGCAAGAAATCAAGATTGAGAAATTTCGGTCCATATGAGTTTGGATTTGTCGCAAACTTTGGTTTTGGCAAATTCACATGGATAGGAACACATACACCATAAAATCTAAGTGTCATAAGATTCCCTCCTTCATGAAAATGACTGTGAGGAAATGCTTTCATTAAGAGAGATTTTAAGAAGATAGTGGGAGCATAAGTGTTATGCTTATATGATAATAATCATCATGATAGTGGGAGCATAAATGTTATGCTTGTATGATTATTAAGGCAAGTATTGCAAGTTAGTAATATTAATTATAGAAACAAAAGTTATACTTTGCAAAGTCGTAAGGGTTGAAAAGTTGTTTTGCTATAATTAAGGGAGAGAATATTGTACTTCGTTTCAAAATCTAAAGCTTAGATTAAGAAATTTTAATAAATTTAGTCAAAGGATACATAGTGTGTTCTTAAATTTCGATTATGATTACGACATCCCTCTTCATAGTTCGAATTGTAATAACGTGACACATAAAATATTATGGCAGAAGATTGATAGAGTATTGTATCTTTATGTAAGACATTATGCATCGTGTCCCATACGCTTCGGGTATAGGATCGATTGCAAGTGCTATAATATTTGACCATTCTAAAATTTTCCAAATGTCTAGCGCATTAAGAGGGAAAAAGGACAAGAATCGGTTTTCACTAAGATAATTAAACAACTATCAAAGACGATCCAAAGTTCGCTAAAGATTGGTCGTTTGTGAGTAGTTGGAAGTATGGTATTGGATGGACCATATCGACATTATTATGAATATATAAGATTCTATTAAGAATGAGTTATCATATGGCAAATATGGAAATGTTTCCATATTGGGAGTTGTATATTGAGAGTCTATGTCTAGATTAGAAAATTTTATGCAAAAGGATGTTCAAAGGAATGTACTTTGAGTGAGAGACATCACGTCTATGGAATTGTCTTGTAACAATCTCCAATAGAGGACTTTGTAATTTCATTGGAAATAGTCATTGTGACTTTAGTGCAGCGACATTACGAAAGGATCGTTGCATGAAACGTTAGAATATAACATATTCTATAAGTGGCAAGAATTTGATATTCTTACACTTGTGATAAGGATTGAGAGTTGTGAAATGAGTATGATTGGAAATGTGTTCATTTGATCTATTTCACAATGTAAGGATCATAGGTAAATAATGTGTGCATGCTAAGAGCATGAGACAATTGTAGTAATAATTCAAGTAATAAGTTAATTAACAAAAACAAAAAATAATGAGTAATCGATATGGTGATGAATAAAAGGCGTTTTATTTATACTCAAAGGTTTGGGACCATATAGGATTAGTATTATTCTTGTGTTTCACTTTGCATGTTTTGACTTCCTGAATAATTAATTATTTCAGAATAATCAAATTATTCGAGTGGTCCACAGTCGTTCATATGTTGGAAGTAGGTATGAATGAAGACTGTCATGAATTGGTTTGTAGATTGTCTAAAGTGTATTAGACATAGCAAAGGTTTGCTGCAACGTTCGTGAGTGCTTATGAATATGATTTTGAGCATTGGATTAAACCCACGCTCACTAGAATCACTTCATGGATTTTATCACAAGTGATTTTGAGTCGATAATATTGTATATTCTTGAAACCAAGACGTGTGAGTTGTTATTTGCTGGTCAGTTGCACATTGATAATAAGTAAACACACCAGTAACTTGGTGTCATAAAACTTATTGTTGTGTGTGATTCAATGAGTGAATGCAAGCAAGCATTTGAGTCGAAGTTTATCCATTCCTTTTACCCAAAGTGGGATAAAAGCGATATCTTTGGTCCCATCGATGATTTAGTGATGGCACATAAGCGCTTGGCCAAGCCGAGATTAAGTTGATGTGTTCAATTGTAGTCAGTTGTCAGTCGTCATAAATCGGAAGTCGGGAAACAGTATAGAGAGAATGATTAAAATCCATGCCTCATGTCTATACGATATCTAGAATGGAGGAATATATGATCCCTTATCTAAAGGACACGCTTCTGATAAGATCAGAGTTGACAGCGGCTTTTGAAAGCTATGATTGCTAATCGGGATCTGAAGTTATACGCAAAATAGTTATTAGACTTATCCAAGTGGGAGACTGTTGGATTAGTGTCTAAGTCCATAACTATTTTGGTATGTACTTGACCCGATTGTGCATGGTCCTTTTGGGTTGCCTTCACCAAAGCAACGTGATAGGATGATTTATGGAGAAAGAGGATTAATTATGATTTATTAATATATTATATGAATAATATATTAAAAGAGAAATCGTATTGTTTAATTAATAATAGTCAAGAATTAATAAGAATTAATTTTGTGGCTAAAAGAGATTAATTAAACTTAGGGGACTGGATTTGTAATTATAAGATAATTACAATTGGGCTATGGATTACCTAATAATATATAGGTTGGACGCATTCTATGGGGAAGCCCATTAAAAATCGTCCAAGGGATATGTTAAAGGAATCCATGGGCTGCTTAGGGCCTAAGCAGTCAAATTAGGGTTTCCTTGTTTGATAATCCTAATAGCCTCACTATTTAAGGATCCCTAGAGCACCAAAAACATGGACAACTGATTCCTTAGGGTTTCTAGACGTTTTTGGGTGCCTCCTCTCTTCTCCACTTCATCCAAGTTGGTTAGTGGTGTTTGTGACTCCATTAGAGGTGCAACATTTGAGACACTAAGCTTTCTGAAGCTAAGGATTGATTGTTATTGCTATATAACAATCAAAGGTAAGATCTAAACCCTATTTTATGTTAATATGATTAATTGTATGCTAGATGTAGTGTTTATAGCTTTGGATATTCAATTGCATGTTCATTATACAAACTAGATCCAAAAGCTATTAGGGTTTGCATGTACACCATATGAATGATGTATTGTTCAAAACCCATCATTATTACGTCCTCTATTTTTGGGAAAAAGTCACCAGTACTCGCCTTAGTATTTAGGTACGATCAGCTACACTAACCTACCTATTCCTTACTTTATAATCTTCAATCCAAAACCTATTTCATTTCACTGGTTTTATCTTTCGTAAGTATAGTAATTTGTAACCACTTCATATAACTTACTATACCTTTCCTAACAATGTAAGTTATATTTCTTGCTAAAAACAACCAACTTTATTTTTGACAACTTGCTTTAATTTAACACTTTTCTTCAAATCTCAATTTAACCAATGTTGGTTTTAAACTTGCTATTTCAATTTCATTTCATATCCATTTCAATGGATATATGTGCTTTTTAAGGGCACATAGACCATTTTAAGCCTTTCTTACCATTTTGGCATGTTTTTGAAAAACTCAGAAACATTTTCTTTTATAAAAATGTTTAAACTCTATGAAATAAAAGTTAAACATATGAAATTGAAGTTCATATTATGTGTAAAAGCTTCATCGGATCTTTCAAACCACTCTTGTTTTGACTCTTTTGACAACTTCTCATTTAGGCATTGTACTTTACTTAAATTGAATTTATATTTTTAGATAAAGAAGAAAGTTTTACATAGACATAGCAGGTAAACGAGAAACAAGTTGTGCCGCAACCCCTTTAGCTCCACAACTTCTGGCGTAAAGAAACCGAAAGTATCAAAAGCAAAGGGTATAAACATGTGTTGATTTTCCATGCACGCTTTCTCATGTTTTGTCACTTTGCTTGATGCAGCTTTTAACGCAGCTTGCCCCACAGTGAAAACCCCACTCCCAAAGCCCACAGGAGGGGAAACCTCTGTTAGATCCACACATGCATGTTTTCCTCCAGCCCATCCAAATACTAAAACATCAGCTGGTCTAAGTGCTGATCTTCCTTCTAATGGGTCAGTCAGAAAGTTCACAGGTGCCTCTTTTTTGGCAGAAACCCCAACACACCTAAATATGTCAAAAAGAACATCCCTAACCAGATCGTGTTGGTTCTTGAAACCCAAGAGCTCTTTACAACGAACTGCATGCTCCCCAAAGGAGTCCAAGCATGCCTTGCGACAAACAGGCCAAGTCTCGTCAGCCAGAAATAAAGGGATCATAAGGCGATACTTGAGGATGACACAATACTCCACCGGCGACATATGCTGGCCAAGAGCGTAAATAGGAATAGTCATAAGAAAATCCTGAGCATGTGGGGCCCTTAGACACTTAAAATTTTCTTTCTACCAAATCTTCATGTCGAAGTGAACTTCCATGTCTTGGACAATATTACTAAAATGGGCACTCGCCAATGAATGTTGGGATTTTGGAGGGGCGATGTCCTTATTAGTGAAACCGTTGTAATAAAAGCCTGAAATCATATCACGAAGACAATCCAAAGCACAAACATAATCTGAATCCATACCACATATGCCGCTATTTCGTAAGATGTGGTCTTGTAACAGCCACAGTTGAGCTCGTGAGGCCACAAAAGCATAGGAGGAATCCTTTACTGCTGAGTACAACCCTAAACCACCGAACCTAATTGGTAATGAAGCCAGTCGCCATTGAAGGTCCCCAAAGAACGGACCCCTGCAAACCACAATGTCCTCAATCATCCTACGTAACCCTTTATGAAAATACAATGCAGCCTCTTCCATGTGAACGGGTTGGCACGTTCTTAGGCCAAAGAAAAGTTTGGAGATGCCCATGCAAGATCAAAGCAAAAGGAGTTCACTCTGGGGGTCATGTAACTGTGGTAGAAGGTGCATCAAATCAACAACCTTGGCAGCCCTCTTCAAGGCTAACCCACTAATAAAACTCGTATCTCTACTAGCAGCTCCCCAAAGAAGCTTCGTCCCCACTGACGGTCACCCAATTTTAGTAGGTAATAAACATGTATGAAACTTCTTACCATCGCATGAAGGACAAAATAGCTCAGTTTTCTTGATATTCAGTTCAAGCCCCAATCTTGGGCCTGACACCTTAATGATGTCCAATACTCTGACCACCTCCTCTGAATCTCCAATGACGGTCCCATCATTGAGGTATCAAGCATGAAGAAGAAGCTTGCAATTGTCTCTAATTTTATGTATATGTGGGTGCAGTACAAGAGCAAAAAGAAGTGGTCCCAAAGGGTCGCCTTGATGGACCCTAGTAGTGGACCAAATATGCTTATATCCCAAATACAACCTTGTTGCATGTCCGTATAAGAATTCGACCCATAAGGAAATGGAGGGGCACCTCACCCTAACCTTGTGAAGTAAGATAATTATATCCACTAAATTGAAGGCATTCGAGAAATCCACCGTAAGCATTGCAAGAAATCCATCATGATGATGTACACTTAACACCCTATTGACACTATAAAGTATAACTTCAGCGCCACCCGACACACCTACTCCAAATTGAAAGTCAAGAAGTTATTGTGCCATTTCTTTATCGACTCATTTCATAGCAACCTTTGAGACCAAATGCCTCCATATAGTGCCTACAAAAATAGGACAGATTCCATTGTCAGGTTTTAGGAGCGAAGTAAGAGGTGCAGACGCTACAAATTCTGCCAGACATGACAGACATCTTCCCTTAGCCACAGATTAACCACAGCGGTGATGGTATGTAAGAGATCTGTAGCTATAGCAGACTCCTCCCTGCATAGAGCATCCAAAATGTGTTGAGCTCTCAAGCCGTCTCTCCCACACAAAGTTCCTTTAGGAACCGATTTAATACAACCAAGGACATTGTCAATATCTACTATAAGGGGAGGCTCAGAATAAATGGTGCTCGACATGGATGGGGTTGGCTTGTATGGTTGCTTAGCCTCTAAAGCTTTGATAGTGTTACTGTCATGTGAAGAAACACCAGAGGAGCACAATACTTTCACTGTTGTTGTAAAATACCCATCAAAAACCGTAAGGAGACATTGTCTGATGTTGGTGTTGCCCTTTGTTCTGCCATCCTGAGAGTGATCAGCTCTTTGGCCCGATGAGCCAAGACCTGCATTGTCGAACATATTTTCAACTAATGTGAAACTACCGTCCTCTTTCACCCATGTGGCTAAAGAATTCAATATGTAATGATTTTGTAACGATTTCCTGTTCCCAGACCTACGTTCTTGTCTATTCTTAGGCCTGAACATCTGCAAAGTACATCGAGGAAGAAGGAACAGCCTAACCCATGATTCCATAAACTCAGGGTGAGCGACCACCTTGTTAAGAGCTATTTGCAACACTTGAGAGAAAGCCATACGACAATTATGAGGGATACTTAAATATTTTTCTTGAAACCCAACATGATATTTTTATAACCTTCTACTCCAAATGTGTTTACAAGACATCTCTAATGCTTACATTTCAAAACATACCTCATTTGTGTACTTTGCTTCAATATAGTTTTATAATCTATAAAGTTTCTAAAATTTATAGGATTGCAAAACTTAGTGTTCACTTTTAAACTTCCAGTGACGCACTTTCAACAATGTAAAATTATTCTTCTAAATATATTGTAACAGTTGAAATTTTCAAACGAACTTCTTATTTTAAATTTCCCAAAAACATAGTTCATAACACCAACCCATGTCAAAATATAATTGTCAAATACATAATATCAAAAAACAAAGTCAGAGTATCCCGTAATCCACATAAAGCCTAATCATCAGGTGGGTGTGGACAATCATGTCGGCGCCTTCCCGCAATCCTGAGATGTAACTGAAACATATTTAATCAGAACTGTAAGCACGAAGCTTAGTGAGTCCCCCAAAATACCACAAACACAAGTAATTAGCCTCTTGTGGCTATATCTCAATAAGGACCATCCGGTCATGTGTCTCAGTGAAGACCCTCCGGTCTCATGTCTTGGTATGGACCCTCCGGTCATAGCTCAATATATATACACAGAATAATATAACAACATAAGTCACATAGAAAAAAATGCATAAAAACACATATCTCAGTATAAGCAGATAAGACCCTCCAGTCAATAACATGAATAAGACCCTCCGGTCGCAAATAAACTACCAGATAGGTATGTGTAGTGGGAAGACTCACCTCACACAGAAAAGCAATAAATCTCACACCCGAACTGCCGGTCTAGACTCCACCTAAAATATGTCACATTTAACTCTAATTAATAATTAATATTAATAACCCCAAAATGCTAGACCGAGCCTCTCTACTAAATCTCGGTAAGGTAAAAAGACCATTTTGCCCCTCCTTGGCTAAAACTCAGCAAATTGACCAAAAAATTAAAAAGTTAACGAAAGTCAATGCCCAACGATTACGCTAGGTGTACAACCCTCTACGTTGGGCGTAGTACTGGGTAAGCATGCGTCGGGGATTGTCAGTGCTACGCTGCGCGTAGCAGGGAGTATGCATAGCTCACTCCTCTGACTCCCTTTTCCACTTCACTTGGTCTTAATCCTTTAAGACAATCGTTCCAACTATTGATCTGAGCTAAATAAGGCCTCTTGATTCGTAAAGTTGCTGAATTTAAGCCTTAGCATGGCTGGTCAAGACCCAAGCCCAAAAAATCTAACTTTCTCGACACAAAAGTCCATATAACTCATGCATGGAGAGATCTAGACATCCGAGCTATCATTTTTATGGGTCAAGACACTCTAATACACCTAAAAGGACAGAAGAATAGCTCTGGAGTTAACCAAACTCACAAAGTTCCAAACTTGGGACCTAAATCCCTAAAAAGGACCTAAAACAAGAACTAGAACAAACAATGAACAAGTTTTGAACTTGATACCTCTGGAAGATGCACCAACTGAAGTAGAACTCAAATCCAAGAGCTAGAAGCATAAGAGATCCTTTCTTTAAGGTTCCTTCTCCACCAAAAGCTTTATAAGAACACTCAAATGAGCCATAAACACTCATACAAGCTAGAGGAACGAGATTAGGGTTTGGAGGAGGTTGGAGGTAGATAACGGTGGCTAGAAATGAGGCCATAATATTCTTTAAATATGGGAACAAGAAGTTATTAGGGTTTCATTATGAGCCTAGTACACCCAACGTACTAGGTGGTCTCCGCGATCATGCTAAGTGCATGAGTACGCTGCGCGTACACATGCGTACGCCCTGCGTACTCAAATGCCACCTATTTCACAATAAGGATTAGCCTTGACATAAATAAAAAGGTTAAGTTTTGGGATGTTACAATGCTCCCATACTATAATCAGATTTCACCCTCAAATTCATTCTCCAGAAACAACTATGGATACTGCTCATACATCTCGGACTCTGGCTCCCAAGTCCACTCCGAACCTCTACAGTGTTGCCACTGCACCTTCACCAAGTCTACCACCTTGTTCCTCAAGGTCTTCACTCTCCTATCTAAAATCACCACCAGTCTCTCCATATAATTTTGGCAATCATCACCCTGAATGTCTTCTAAAGTAACCACAACCATCTCGTCGGCTACACATTACCTCAACTGGGATACATGGAAGGTTTCATAAATCTGATTCAACTCTTCAGGAAGCTCTAACCGATAAGTTATGTTTCCCACTCGAGCAATCAATTTGAAAGGACCAATGATTCTGGGGCCCAACTTGCCCCGTTTCCTGAATCGGATCACACCCTTCCATGGTGATACCTTCAGGAGAACAAAGTCACTGACCTGAAATTCTAGCTCAGAACGCCACCGGTCTGCGTAACTTTTATGATGACTCTGGGCTGTTAGCAACCTATGTCTAACCTTCTGGATAAGCACTGTCATCTTGAGCACTTCCTCAGTGCTCCCCATAACTCTCTATCCGACCTCTCCCCAACAGAAGTCCAGAACCTCCTTCCATATAAAAGCTTAAAGGAAGGCATCCCGTTGCTGGAGTGGTGGCTGTTGTTGTAAGAAAACTCAGCCAAGGGTAGGTAGGAGTCCCAACTCCCACCAAAATCCATAACGTGAGCGCATAGCATATCCTCGAGCGTCTGAATCGTACTCTCGCTCTGCCCGTCCGTCTGCGGATGGTACGCAGTGCTAAAATGTAGCCGGGTACCCAAATCCTCATGGAATCTCTTCCAAAATCTGGAAGTAAAGCGCACATCTCGGTCAGACATTATAGATTTTGGCACCCCATGGCGAGCCACCACCTCTCAAACATAGACCTTGACCAGCTTCTCCATGGAAGAGTTCTCACTTATATCCAAGAAGTGAGCACTCTTTGTCAACTGGTCCACTATCACCCAGATAGTGCCCACACCCTTCGCATTCCTCGGCAATTTGGTAATGAAATCTATAGAAATCTGCTCCACTTCCATAGGGAACCTCTATAGGCTGCAACTTGCCATGAGGGCGCTGGTGCTCCGTCTTGACCTTTCGACAGGTCAGGCATCTCTCTTCAAACCATGCCACATCTCTCTTCATGCAGGGCCACCAATAAGTATGCTTATGATCAAGATAGATCTTTTTGGCCCCCGGGTGGATAGAAAACCTTGACTTGTGGGTCTCCTCCATCAAAATCCGCTGGGCTCCACCTACATATGGCACCCATACTCGCCCATGGAGAGTTAAAAGCCCCTACTGTCTATACTAAAAGCCTAAATTTTCTCGATCACCCGCTCACTCATATGGTTTTCTTCTTTTATGGCCTCTGCTTGGGCCTCCTTGATGACATCTAAAACTGGAGTCATCACTGTCATCCTGATATATACATCTCGTATCGGGGCACTCACTGCTCTCTGACGCAGGGCACCGGCCACCATATTAGCCATGCTTGGATGATACAAGATCTCACAACCGTAGTGCATCACTACATCTAACCACCTCCTTTGCCTCATATTCAGTTTATGCTGATCTATAAGGTACCTCAGGCTCTTTGGTCCATGTAAATGGTACACCGGACACCATAGAGATAATGACGCCGAATCCTGAGGGCGAAAACCACTGCCCCCAGCTCCAAATCATGAGTGGGATACCTCGCCTCATGAGGCTTCAGCTGCCTCGACGCATAAGCTAATACATGCCCTTTTTGCATCACCACAACACCCAATCTTGATATGGATGCATCACAATAAACCATAAAGTTCTCCACCCCCTCCAGGAGGACTAGCACTGAGCCTCACACAACCTCTGACAAAGGGTCTTGAATGATGCCTGCTGCTCAGGCCCCTAAATAAAACAACATCCTTCCTAGTCAACTTGGTAAGAGGAGCAACAATCTTAGAGAAATCCCTGATAAATCTCCGATAATAACCAGCCAGGTCAAGGAAGCTCTGAATCTCGGATGGAGATATCAACACCTCCCACCGCATTACTGCCTCAATTTTGGTTGGATCAACCAAAATACCTTTCTGATTAACGAGGTGTCCCAAGAACTAAACATCCCGTAACCAGAAATCGCACTTGGAGAATTTGGCATAAAGCCTCTCCATCCTCAACACCCCAAGAATCTCCCAAAGATGCTCCTCATGTTGTTTCATAGTCTTCGAATATACCAAAATATCATCAATGAAAATGATCACCGATCGATCCAACATGGGCCTACACACCTAGTTCATGAGGTCCATGAATGTTGCCGATGCGTTGGTGAGCCCAAAAGGCATCACCACGAACTGGTAATACCCATAACGAGTCTGAAAGGCCGTCTTCTGAATATCCTCCTCACGAACCCTCATCTTATGATATACAGATCTCTAATCAATCTTGAAAACCAAGACGCCCCCTGCAACTGGTCAAATAGGTCATCGATCCTCGGCAACCAATAAAGGTTCTTAACTGTCAACTTGTTCAACTCCTGGTAATTAATGTATATCTGGTGTGAACCATCCTTCTTATTGACAAAAGGGATCAGTGCTCCCCACTGCGAACTACTTAGCCATATGAATCCTTTCCCCAACAGTTCCTGAAGCTGCGAGGATAACTCCTGCATATCGGTCTGCTCAAGATAATATGGGGCCTTGGCGATAGGTGCCACCCCCATAACCAGATCAGTCCAAAATTCCACCTCCCTCTCGGGAGGCACACCCACTAACTCGTCGAGGAAAACGTAAGGAAATTCACATACCACCGAAACATTGGAAATAGAAATCAACCCCTATTTCACAACCCAAGTGTCCACTACATAAGCTAGGAAACACATACACCCATGCTGCAAACTCTAACTTGCCCTGGCGGCAGAACAAAAGGCTGATCCTGACCTAGTACCCTCGCCATAGATGGTAAGCACTCCTTCACTTAAGTCTCGAATCGTCACCATATATCGCTCGCAATCAATCAAAGCCCTAAAACGGCTCAACCAATCAATGCCTATTATAACACATACATCCCCATCGCTATCGGCATCAGATGAATCAGAAACTCGACACCAAAAATCTCCAAAACACAGCCCCAAAAGATACCAGTAGCAAAAACTGCATGCTCATCAGCCATGGAAACCATCAACGGACAACTCAAGGCCTCGCACCTGGTGCTAAAACAATGACTAAAGGATAAGGACACAAAGGATCGACTCACACCCGAGTCAAATAAGACTAAAGCAGGCACAAAATTCACAAGGAAAGTACCTAACAAGAAACACAATATAAGCATAAACAATTCAAATCAACAACAAAATAAAGAGATAAATACCAACAATAACATCAAGTGCTTCGCGGACCCCATCTGTAGTCAGCTGAAAAGCTTTCCCATTAGCTCTTGGAGCCTTGCCCTTCACCGGATGACCCTCAGTAATATGAAAAGTAGCAGGATCAGGGGTCTGGACTAAACCCTTAGTGAGCTGTGGACAGTCTGGTTGCAATGAAAGCAAACCGAAAATCCCTTGGGGAAATCCTTTGCCATGTGTCCCTCCTTGCCACATTTGAAGCAAATCCCAGATCGGCAAGATCCCTCGTGACTCTTACCACACTTGCCACAAGTGCGGTCCTTCTGGCCTCCTGCACTAAAGTCAGCGGGCATAGGTCGCTTAGTCGCCGGCTACGACTGAACTAGCTTCCTGTCTCCCTCCTCTCTCGTTTGGGTCTCCAGCTCAATTCCCCCCTCTTGAAATTGGTCTACAACTTAGCCAATGTCTGATATGATGAGTTCGCCACAAACTCCCAAATATCCCTTCTCAAAATGCTCAAGTACCAACTCACACGTGCCTACTCCATAGACATGTTGATATGTGTATTTATATATATATATATATATATATATATATATTTATGTATAACATATCTTAATATTTTAGCCTTTATTATTATTATTTAGACTAAAATATACTTAATATGCTTTGAAATATTTAATTATAGTTAAAATGGGAGATGGAATGCAAAAGAAAGAGAATGAAGCTGAAAAGATGCAAAAAAAAAATTGCTGGCAGATTGACCCCTCTTCAGTCTTTCAGGTATATCTGACGACTCATAAGTCCAATTGACAAGATTCAAAATGTTCTGGAAACTAGACGAAATTTCCTACGACTTATGTGAGAGGGCCTTTTTGCTAATTCGGAACTTATCTTATTCAAAATCGGCCTTGAAGATGAAGCATAAAAGCTGGACGGACATTCCCTCCAAGTTACTTGTTCCCCAAGCACCACTTACCTTATTTTTATTTGCTTAATCTCTAAGCCACATTAGTTTCCTGATTCCAATCCAACTCTAATATTCCATATTAATTCCATCTCCATTCAACTATAAATACCCAATATCATTCCACCATTTTTCATAATCTAGGATATTCCACTTCGACTTGTGCGACAAGAAAACTTCATAGCTGCCGTTTTGAGGGTCTAGAAGGCGGCCGGAAGGCCGTAAAGCTAAAAGGAGCAAAGATCTAAGGGATTGGAGAGCGGATTCATGTCGGTAATCATGTGGGTTGTTAACGTGACCATGCTTCGCATTCCACTGTGATACTATTATGTGTTTACTTTCTGATTTAGGTGTAAAAACCTTTTACTTTGTGTTTATGATTGAATGAAACCTTGATTATTGGATTAATTGCTATACTGGATTGTTTATTCATGTTTAATTTATCTTGACAAGCTTGTTAAAAGATCCTTACGTTTTAATGATAATTATTTGCTATTAATTGTCAAGTAAATTGAGTTGTATGAACATCTGCTTGATTGCTTGTCTCTTATGATTTTGATGACCATCAAGATTATATGTCTAGGAATAACGAATGTGAAATTAGGATTAACTCGTAAATAAGTAAGTTAATGTGTGAGCCTTGTGTGATAAACCATCAACAAGAGGTTAATTGAATTAGTAATTTGATTAACTATTATTACAAGTCTTGCTTGATACGAACTGAACACTAGGAAGCATGTTAGTTTAATCAACTGATCACTGTTTGAATTAACTTGTTTGCTAAAGGATTAGTAATAGTGAACGCGAATCTAATCATTTTAGGAATCGGTGAACATGAATAAATGAATTTGTGTATGCAATTGTCTATGCATGAACAAGTATAAAAACATTCCTTGAAAATCAAAGCTCCATCCCATCACAACAATCGGGTCCTGGGTCCTATCAAACTCTATGGCTTCGTGTTGCTGAACTCCCGAAACATCAATGAATTACCTCTCTGTGGCTTCGCAACAAACACGACTGTGGTGGCTGTGACAGTGGCAATATCAGAGACGGAAGCATAACTCTCTTCAAAAGTCTCGATCAACATAGTCTTAATAAACCCGAACATCTCAGGGATAGCCTCCCTGATAGCTGTGGCCACCTCCTTAACAATGATCCTGCAGATCTCCGCATCACTGGCACTCGACCTCTCGGGGTCGCTGGAGCCTGAACCTCGGGTAACTACCATACTCTCTCTGAAACATAAACATGAAATTCATTAGAAATAGGATAAAGTGCAGACACCCAACACTTATACACTCCTGCAAGCTCCTTAGCATCCTAATATTTCTTCTGAGTTGCATACGAATTAGGTGCTTTCAGTAGTACGAGCCCAATATTACCTTCCATGCCAATCTGTATTTGTACCAAGTCGTCCTCTTAATACCCTAAGTCACAAATACCCTATCCAACATGGATATCTATTTATTCACTCTATAGAATTCTCAAAATAACATCTAGGCACTCATCATATACTGCTCAAATTAGGACACAACTCCCTAGGCTAAGGCATCACAAATCAGGCAAATCTAGCTCATACATCCTCAAGATACCTAGACTATAATCTAGCATGCAGTTCTAACAGTTGAAATAACAGCTCATCTCATAATAAAATCAAGTAAGGGTATTTTGGGAAATCACCGCTCGGGCTGTGGTTGATTGTACACACAGCCCCAACTTGCTTTTCTCTTAAAGTCCTCTACTCTTTTGGAAAAATCTATTTAAAAAATCATTTCTTTTGAAAATTTATCAACTCCTTAGTTTAAGTCTAGACATACCTGAGGGCGTGCCCGAATCCCTCAAACCAAGGCTCTGATACCAACTTGTAACAACTCAAATTATCAAACAAATTTTTTATTTTAAACTTCCCAAAGACATTGTGCATCACATCAACCCATGTCAAAATATAATTGTCAAATACATAATATCATAAAAAAAGTCAGAGTATCCCAGAATCCACATAAACCATTATCATCAAGCGGGTGTGTACAATCAAACCGGTGCCTTCCCATGATCCTGAGATGTACCTGAAACATATTTAATCAATACTGTAACCACGAAGCTTAGTGAGTTCCCTAAAAGTACCACATATACAAGTAATTAGCCTATCGTTGCTATATCTCAATAAGGACCCTCCGATCATTTGTCTTAGTGAAGACCCTCCGGTCTCGCGTCTCGGTATGGACACTCCGATCATAACTCAATAGATATGCACAAAATAATATAACAACATAAGTCACAAAGACAGAATGCAAAAAACATATATATATCAGTATAAGCAGATAAGACCCTCTGGTCAATAACACGAATAAGACCCTCTGGTCAATAACACAAATAAGACCATCCGGTCACACATAAACTACCACATACGTAAGTGTAATGAGAAGACTTACGTCACGCAGAAAAGTAACAAATCTTGCACCCGAACTGCCGGTTTAGGCTCCGCCTAAAATATGTCACATTTGACTCTAATTAATAGTTAATATTAATAACCCTAAAATGGTAGACCGAGCCTCTCTACTAAATCTTAGGAGGGTAAAAAGACCATTTTTCCCCTCCTTCGCCAAAAGACCACAAATTGACCAAAACCTCGAAAGTCAACGAAAGTCAACGCTCAATGAAGACATTAGGTGTATAACCCTCTACGTAGGGTGTACTACAGGCTAAGCATGCGACGAGGATTGTCAGTGCTACGCTGCGCGTAGCAGGGAGTATGCACGGCTCACTCCTCTGACTCCCTTTTCCACTTCACTTGGTCTTAATCCTTTAAGACAATCATTCCAACTATTGATCCGAGCTAAATAAGGCCTCTTGATTCGTAAAGTTGCTGACTTTAAGCCTTAGCATGGCTGGTCAAGACCCAAACCCAAAAAACCTAACTTTCTCAACACAAAAGTCCATATAACTCATTCATGGAGAGATCTAGACGACCAAGCTCTCATTTTTATGGGTTCAGACACTCTAATACACCTAAAAGGATAAAAGAATAGCTCTGGAGTTCACCAATCTCAAAAAGTTTAAAACTTGGGACGTAAAACCCTAAAAAGGACCCAAAACAAGAACTAGAACAAACAATGAACAAATTTTAAACTTGATACCAATGGAAGATGCCCTAACTGAAGTGGAACTCAGATCCAAGAGCTAGAAGCACACACTATCCTTCCTTTAAGGTTCCTTCTCCACCAAAAGCTTCACAAGAACACTCAAATGAGCCACAAACACTCACACAAGCAAAAGGAACGAGATTAGGGTTTGGAAAATGTTTGATGCAGATAATGGTGGCTAGAAATGAGGCCATCATGTTCTTTAAATAGAGACACAAGAAGATATTAGGGTTTCATTCTGAGCCTAGTACGCCCAGAGTACTAGGTGGCCTCTACGATCATGCTAAGTACATGAGTACACTGTGCATACACATGCATACGCCCGACATACTCAAATGCCACATTTTTCATAATAAGGATTAGCCTTGACATAAATAAAAAGGTTAAGGTCCGAAGAGTTATACCTCATTGTGGGGTGTTACATATATTGAGTCTTTATCTTATCTGTTTTAACCATTGTTTCGTTGGGTTTTGAGCAAACTAACACTCCTAAGGTTTTCATGCAACCCTAGAAACCTTGGATCTATGTTTGACTATGATACATGCAAAATAATTTTTCCAAGATTCATAACCTATCTAGCATGGCATGGGGTACTTTTAAACATAAAAGAATTAGAAAAATTACATACCTTTGATTGTGAGTTGATTCCTTTGGAATTTGAGAGCCAAGCACCAATAATGTGAATGACTTAAATGGAAATCACAAAACACCACAAACTTGGAAAACTTTATGAGAGAGTATGTCTAGCTTCTAGAAATCGGCCACTCTTATGCACACACACTTAATGTCATTTCAAGCATCACAAGCCTCTTTATATAGTGTAGATGATTAGGGTAATCGCTAATAACCAATGTCTTTTACTCTTCCAAGGATCCATGGGTTAAAAGCTCCACGGACCATCCATGGACTCCCATTTAAGCTTAGCCCATTTCCTAACGAGTGTTAGCCCACACTATATAAATATAATAGCCCATGTTTAATTAGTCTCCTTTTTGATCACTAAATTAATTCATAATTAATTTAAGATCAATACATATAAATAATATGATTTCATATTAATATATTATAACTTATAATATATTAATAAATCATAAACATACTATTCTCATAAATATCATCCATATAAATAGTTCGGGGGAAGTGCAAACCAAATGGACCATGTCGGGTGAGGTCAAGTATATACCAAATAAGTTATGGACTTAGATAACTTATCCAACAGTCTCCCACTTAGATAAGTCTGATAACTGTATTTGCTTATATTACATCAGGAACCAACCGGAAATCGTAGCTCTCGAAAACTTTATTGAACAATGAAGCACCATTTTAGATAAGTGATCATATAATCCTCTGTTCTCATGATATCAGCCGGAAAAATACATGGAACAATGTCTTACTTATTATCCAGCAGTTTGTTTCCCAATTTCTGATTTGTTTGACAAAGAACTTAATCGAACACATCGATTTAGTTCTGACCGGGCCCGGTACATGGGTCAAAACAAAATCATCGAGGGGCCCAGATATCGCTTCTATTTCTAGAAGGAACAGATAAACTTTGACTCATATGCTTGTTCTACTACTTGTTGAATTATACACAAAATCACGTTTTATAACTCCTAGTTACTGATGCGTTTTCGTGCAATTAATGCACAACCAACTCATAGGCAACAACTCATATCTCTAGGTTTGAATACTTATATCACTACTAGAAAAACAGCCTTTTATGACACTCATTGCACATCATAAAAGGCTCAGACGACGCGCAAATGCGCGTCAAGGAAGGCCCTGTCATAAAGAGAGACGACGTGCTTTTGCGTGTCGTCTATAGACGACACGCATTTACGACGCTCATTTACGACGCGCAATGATGACGCGCCTTTACGACACGCAATGCGTATCAAGGAAGGCCATGTCATAAAGGAAGACGACACGCATTCGTGTGTCGTAACCTTACGACGCGCGTGTTAATGACACGCAATGCGTATCAAGAAAGCCCCTGTCAAGAAAGGCCATGTCATAAATGAAGATGACACACATTTTTGCGTATCATAATTTTAAATGTTTAAAAAAAATATTATTTATAGATTTACTAATTTTTAAATTAAAAAATACATTAAAAATATCATAATACAAAATAAAATACCACAAATAACAAAGATAATTCATTTCACTAATATGTCAAATACAAATAATTATTCCAAAAGTGAATAAATGTTATAAAAACATGAACTTATTTATATACAATTGCATCATCTAGCTTACTATGTGCCAACAACTCTCTGTATGTTTACTTTTGCTTGAGTCTCGTTTCCTCCAAAGCATCTAGCCATGCCAAAATATGATATCTTGAGTCTCGTTTCAAGAACCAAAATCACCTTCAATCACCCAATTAAACTCTAATGTTGGTAGACTGAGAGTTCCAGAATCAAGTTTACATCCATCACCTTCAATCACCCAATTAAACTCTAGATCTTCTGTTGTTTGAAAGAAATTGGTGTTTGTAATCTATGAATAAAAAACACAAAGACCAAGGTTAACATTTTCTATATAGAAAGCACAACTGGGCATATGAATATATAATACGCAACATAAACATTTTCATGAAAATGATATAGACAAATAAGTAAGAGTGATGATATTGATACCTTAATTACGCCATTGGTGAACGAAATTTTAATTGGTTGATAGCAATACTTGACCTCTGAAAACAAATAAACAAAGGATCGCATCATCATTATCTCAATGGTTTAAGCTACCAAATTACCTTTGAGAACCAGCAGGTGAAAACACTATGTGACCGGCTGCTCTTGTTGTTCATATCTGTTCCTGCCACTTTTATATTTGCAGCACCCTGATAAAGCATGAAAACTAATTTTAAATCCAATATAATCATAAATAAGAAGTAACAAAGTGTAAAGGGGATCTGACTGTACAACGTTATTAAGAGGTTTTCCCTAACTATATATAACCTAATACTACATTTCTATTAAGGGACACCTTGTTTAAAGTAACTATGACAGGAATTGCAACTGTGTCAAATTGTAGAAACTCTTCATCACTAACATCAACTTCTGGTTATGTGTCAAAAGGAGCAGTTGAAGCAACTATGACAAGAACTGCATACCAAAAAAATTTATATTAACCAAAAAAATAACTGCATTCCAACATAAAGAACAAGGGAATTCATTAATGTCACATTGTATCGTGTTCCTGCCCTTGCTGCCTCACTTGGTGAAATAAGAAGTTTCTGCTTTAGTTCAGACAAAAGAAGTCCCTTGTGGCCTTTTCTGTATAAGTATAATAAAACAAAATTATAAGTTAATTAAGAGTCTGAAATGAATTAGAATTGTTAATAGTTTGTTTTAGTTTTAAAGTACATTTAGATACTCGTCCACATCTTTTTTCATTCGCTTAGTTTTCAGAGATGTATCAACTTCCGACAGAATGCAAGGTGACCGACCAATCTCAGCTAGCAGATCAATCTGAATAATTAAAATAATAATAATAAAAAATCAATAATGATCACTGAAAGTTACAATTAATTATACTATGAATAAGAAAAGAAAAACACAACGAACCTTTAAGTTGGGAGTTGAAGGGTCAGGCTGTCTCACGGTGAACCACACGCAGAGAATGTAGATACTCCAAAGCAAGAACCTGCAGTGCACACTATATCAAAACTCAAACTAATTTAAATTCAACAAACTTCCATTAATTTGTCTGTCTATTATAATTTATTGCATCCTACTTTCAAAAATCTATTCTACCCAATTATATTTATAGCAATATCCCCCACAAAAGAAAAAAAAAATGGAAGTAATGATACAAATTTGCATTATGGAAGAGGTTTATTATTTAAAGCACTCAAAGGTTGTTAGAATAACATTTTGCATTGTAAGGGGCTTAGTGTTATTTTTATTCTTTCGTAACAACCTATTGACTAAGTTTTTTGGTTAGCAAGTTAGAATAATAGTATATATAGGGTGTTAGGGTTAGGGATTTGGTGAGCAGAAATTGAATTTACTACTTGTTGAACTGTAGACCTATAATTTTACTTTCTTTTATCCAGTTTATATCATATAATTGGCATTGGATAGATTTTTCAGGGTACGATGTCTTGATAAGAAATGAAATGAAAATAAAAACATACCACTTCTGCAATGTATATACGAGCAACATCTTCATCCAAGCAGCCTAAGTTTCTCAATAACGAATATAAATCACCGCCATTCAAGTATTCCACGACAAGGTACAAATTTTCGCGACAAGTAAAAGAATAAAAGAAACGGACCTGTCACAATTTAAGTATTTCATATTTGATTATATTTTCTAAAGAAAGACCAAAAAAATTATATATTATTACCACAAAAGGATTGAGGACTGATATCAAAATATCACGCTCTGCCAATATACTCTCGACCGCATTCTTCCAGATCATGTCAGCTTTCTTAAGAACCTGCCAAAAAAAAATTCATAAATATAAATATATAATAAACAATTGAAGAATGAAAGGGTGAGGTACCTTTATAGCGAAAAGATCTCATGTGGTTCTCTTTTTGGCTAAAAAGACGCGCCCAAATGCTCCACGACTAATCGGTTTTATAATCTCAAAGTCATCAATGGAAGTGCGGTCCTTATTTTCGGAATGTATAGGGCTGGTTCTCAAGCTCCGTATCACATCATCCTCCAATGGAGCATCTTCATCGATAACCGTGCTTGCGATGTCAACTTTTTCATCATCAACCATCTCACACATCTGCAAATACTTCTCCCTGCTTGTAACGACTAATAGTTAACATTTATGATTTAACAACCACACACCTCATAAAAAACATGTTTATTATAAAAATGTTATCACCGAATAAGGTTCTCTATGCGTGCTCCAAATGTCTCGACGGTCAGGGCATCAAACTTTCTCCGGTCGATCACGACTCTTAAGTCATCAAGACACATCAACAGATACGACAAAGATCGGTCATCATCCAATGGCGTATTGCCAGCACATCGAGCAATATCAGCAAGCTCATTCATCTACAAATATTTCAATATCAGTACCTATATCTCATAACAAGTAAGAACCTATTACCTACCTGTGGAAGGTCATCATGTTCAGAATAGGCACCCTTCCCTGCCAATAACAAGTCTATCTGGCTGGTTTTTGGTGTCATCAATGGCGACCTAGGAGTCATGCTGCCAGCAGATGATGTGGTCATTCCTTGGTCAGATTTAGGACCAAAGTGGGTCCTACATGACATGGAGGGGTGAGCTTTAAGTATGGGTTTTTCTTTCTTGGGTTCCAGCATCCCGTGTTGTTCCTGACTGAAATATTTTCTTGATGATGATGATGATGGTGGTTTTGAGGGTCTTGGAGGAATACGTTTATCTGCTGAATGAAGGGATTGACGGAGTTGAAGAACAAGTTCATCTTCAGCCAATCTGCTTTCTTTATGGAAATGCAGGAGCCTTGTACATCTTGTGAGTATGAAGAGCATTTGGGTGTGAAGCTGTTTCAAGATACCCATGGGGAGCTCTTGGCGCCTGTCGTCCAGTTCCTTAGGGTTCTCACAATCATATGATGTCTACAAACACAGAAAAATATAATGTTTCAGTTACACTTACACATAAACAACTAACTAACTAACTAAGATAATGTTAAATTAAGTATCATTATTACCTTCATCTCTGTTGTACAAATCTCTGAGCTCCTCAACCCTCCAGAGTATCCCCTTGACTTCAGACGCCCGATCATCATAATTGATTCAAACAATAATTTATTGAATGATCGTCTTCTAGTAAGTATTAGAAAGCTAGACGTATCAGCATTTCAACAAATGCTCAATAAACTACAAACATATAAAATTATCATATGCTTTAAACCAAGTATCTCTAACAGCTAGAATTTCCATAGGCCACCAGATGTACCAGAAATATTACGAGTTTTGCTGCCCTAACAAATAATACATATCCGCATAAATAATATGAAATAACTAACTTTGTTTCTATTTTCTACTTTTTTTTAAATGATCAGATCAAGAAAAGTTTAATAGTTACTGTATTTCATGCACCTTTTGCTTGGCAAGGGTATCCCAGTTAATATCCCTAAAATATGGATGCTGTTTCACCTGCATTTATCAAATTATTCAGCTTCCTGTTCACAATGATTAATGTTGGTCAAGAAAAAGAAGAAAGCAGACCTCTGTTTCTCCCCTAGCTCCAAATCTCTGGTTGGGATCTTCTGTCAGTAATCTGCACAATGATTGAAATCAGAAAAATGTATTTAAATTTTAAAGATGATAATTAAAAAGTTTCTCTTATTGATCAATGAGATCCTGGGCATCAGGGCTCATTTCATCAGGCACTGCAGGCCAGGGTATGTTACGGTTGAGAATGTTGTCAAATATCATCTGAAAAAACAGTGAAGAAAAGGTAAGATTACAGCAACTAACAAAGAAGTGAAAGTAGAACCCCAACCCCAACCCCACCTGAGGGTGCTCTGCATTGAAAGGAGGAATGCCAACAATCAGCTCAAATAGTATTACACCAACAGACCACCAATCCGCTGATGTACCTGAAAGATATTTGAATAAAACATTTTAATGCATGAGATTTTATAAGCAATTCATGTCATTATTATATCAAGTTAGTTGTGAACAAACCATGTCCATTTCCCAGAAGAATCTCGGGTGCCAAATAGTCTGGAGTTGTCCAACAGCAGAGCGGTTTTTGCATCTTTCTTTCTGAATCCCAATGGCAGACAGAGATGGAGATGGAGATGGAGATGGAGATGAGAGAGATGAATGAGTCCCATTATCACCCAATAGTGATGTGCCACTCACTGCTGGACCAGATAAATCGTTTGTACTGTTAATTAGACCCACCTTTGACAGCCCAAAATCTGTTAACTGCTCACAAAACACAAAACAATTATTACCGAAAAAGATCTTCATTAGAACCCTAAAAAGATTCAACAAGTTGATTCATTCTGAAATAACTGTGAGAATTTCTTAAACTTAATTGTTGTTGGAAAAATAAATTTTACCTCAGATAAAGAGCATTTTAGAGTATGCCATTCTGACCATTGATGTAACAGTTCTTCAAGCTTCTTTTTGCTCTTCCTAAAATTTTAAAACATATTATTATTTAGTTATTGAGTCATAAATAATATCTCCATTACTAGACTGATAATAAAATCTATTATATTAACATCAACCTTGATAATAACTTATAAATAAATTGAAAAGAATTTGGTTCATTTTCATCCTAAAGTGCCCTTTTAATAGTTGTCATCTGTAAGTTCATAAGAATCAGTATCAGATCCATTGATTATCTAAAAACATGATTTTACAGCTACAAACATTTCATGATGTAGAATGGTTTATACAACATTTAAAAAAGCCTTCAAAGTATATATGTTTAATCCAATGTATACCTCTATGTATGCTTAACATGCCCCAATTTCATTTGGTGAAAGAAGAGTAACCAACAGCTAGCCTTCGATCACTGGTTCTTGTTAGTTTTTGGTCAAAGCATAGGATTTTTAGATTGAAATTAACTTCTTATCCTGATCTTATTATAAATCCAATATGATGCAGATGTAGCTTTAGATCCATATGATGAATCGGATGTTTGGTTAAAAAATGAAAATTTCATTTATTTGCAGTAGTGATCCAAAAAATTTATTATAGAGGTTGGAAATTCAATACCAACATTATACTCAATTTCATAAAGAATGCAAATCTTAAACGAAAGGTTAATTTTTAATGTTAGAATGTGACAAGTTTGAACCCAGCAGTTAACTAACCATGAAATCAATAAGGGCGATAGCAAGTGTGCTGAAGAATAAAACATAAGCAAACAAATCGGGTAAGATAGATTGAAGTTTGAATCAAACATGGATGAAAAACGAGCTCAAATACGTAAAAAAATGTAGAAGATGAATATAAAAATAAATACGTACCTTTTAATCTTCTTATCTTTCTTTAGCCTCATGTTTAAAAAATCTTCCACCTCTTCATCCGCTAACCCTCCTTACGCACGAAACAGGTGACGACGCCCTAGAAGTCAACCATCTGATGTAATACCTTCACCATTGTTCCCTTCGGGGATAAAAACGTTAAAATCATTGTTGTTGTGAGCGTAAGTAGTCACAGAGCCCCAATCGCCGACTCTATGAAGGATTTTGTGAGGTCCGATTTCAGGGGTAAAAAGCCCTATTTCTTCGTTAATTTTTTTGATTTTGTGAGAAGGGGCGTTGAAGCGAGGTTTAAGAATTATAAGATGAGGATCGTAAGAACGAGGTTTTATATGAGATCGCCGGTGAGGGAAGATTAACGGATATGGAAACTAGGGTTTTTGAGGGAGACGGAGGAGAAGAATAAGAGGTTAGACCTCAAAATGACGTTCTTGAAAAAAAACCCTAGTTTTAGTCCCCATTTCTTAATAGGAACGCGTGTTTGTAAATTATGAAGAGACATTTCTAGACGACACGCGTTGAACATAAGCACCCTACATGTTTTTTTTGTTTTGTCAGACACTAATTTTAGGGCATGTAAAAATAAGCGTCCTAAATTTTTCAAATTTCTAAAGCGTGTCATTAAAGGTCTGTTTTCTAGTAGTGTATGATATTACCGTCTCACGATCACTCGAGATAAATTCCATGAAGTGATGCAAGTGAGCGTGGGTTTATTCCAATACTCATAACTTATGAGCACACATGAATGTTGTTGCAACCATTGCCATGTCTAAACTCCTTTAGCCATCTACAATCCCAATTCATGACAATCTTGATTCATACCTACTTCCGACGTATGACCGATGTGGAAAGTTTGAATAAATTTATTATTCTGGAAGTCAAAACATGAAAAACTGAAACAATAGTAAATAATTGACAATGATAGCAACACCTTACTCATAAATAAATCACAACTTTTATTTATCATAAAATGTCGATTACATTTTACAAGTTTCAGAAATAACTATCTAATCTGTAAAACTAATATCGTCCCTCAGCCCGATGCATCTCGCATGCTGCAAATGCTTAACCCTCGTCAGACCCTTCCTAAGGGGATCCACAGGGTTCTCATCTGACGATACCCTCTTTTCCACGAGGATTCCTTCTTCTATCTTGTGTCTTATGAAGTGATATTTTCTGTCAATGTGTCGGGACCTTCCATGATCTCTTGGTTCCTTGGCTAAGGCAACCGCACTATTGATGTCACAGAAAATCTCCATAGGCTCCTTAATAGCTGGTACAACTCCAAGATCTCCGATGAAGTTCTTCAGCCATATCGCCTCCTTTGCCGCTTCACTCGCTGCTATGTAATCTGATTCACAAGTTGAATAAGCTACTGTCTCATGTTTGGAACTGTTCCAAGTGATTTCCCGTCCATTTAGGGTAAAGACCTAGCCCGACTGAGAGCATAATTTATCTCTGTCAGTTTGAAAGCTAGCAACACTATACCCCATTACCCTCAAGTCATCACTCCCACCAAGGGTAAGGATCCAATCCTTAGTCCTTCGTAGGTACTTAAGAATATTCTTCACCGCAGTCCAATGAGCCTTACCAGGATTCCCCTGATATCTACTGACCATGATCAAAGCAAAAGCCACATCAGGGCGAGTACAAGTCATAGCATACATGATAGACCCGACAGCGGAAGAATACGATATTTGACTCATCTCAACTATCTCATCCTCTGTACTCGGACTCTGAATCTTACTCAGTTTGGCATTACTTTAGATTGGCAATTCTCCTTTCTTGGAATTCTGCATGTTGAACCTTTTCAACACTTTATCCAAGTAAGTAATCTGACTAAGTCCAATTAGTCTTTTACTCCTTTCTCTTAATATCCTTATCCCTAGGATATATGCAGCCTCCCCAAGGTCCTTCATAGAAAAGCACTTCCCAAGCTAGGACTTCACTTCTTGCAAAGTTGGGACGTCATTTCCTATTAGTAGTATGTCATCCACATACAGTACCAAAAAACTGACTATACTCCCACTAGCTCTGACATACACGCATGACTCGTCTTCGCTTCTCGAGAAGCCAAAATCTTTGACATTTTCAACAAAACAATTAAACAAAGATTCCAGCTACGAGATGCTTGTTTCAATCCATAAATAGATCTCTCAAGCTTGCACACCCTATTAGGATATTTTGGACTGACAAAACCCTATGTCTGAACCATGTAAACATCCTCAGCCAACTTCCCATTAAGGAAAGCAGTTTTGACATCCATTTTCCATATTTCATAATCATGAAATGTAGCAATGGCCAGCATAATCCTAATAGACTTAATCTTTGCCGCTGGTGAGAAGGTTTCATCATAATTAATACCCTGAGTTTGAGTAAAACCTTTTGCAACCAGTCGTGCTTTGTAAGTATGCACCTTTCCATCCATGTCAGTCTTCTTCTTGAAGATCTATTTGCACCCGACTGTCTTACGGCCTGGTACATTATCAACCAACTTCCAAACTTGATTATCATACATGGACTGTATCTCGCTGTCCATAGCCTCCTTCCATTTAGCAGACTTTGGGCCTGCCATGGCTTCCTTAAAACTGTTAGGTTCATCCAAATTTACCAGTGGACTATCACTGATAAATGTATCACCTTCCGTAGTAATATGGAATCCATAATAGAAATCAGGCGTGTTCCTAACCCTTGTGGATCGCCTTGGAGGCACAGACTCGTCAGCTGGTTCAACAGGAGTTTCATCCTCAGGTTGATTGCTAATGTCTGAGGTTCCTTGACCACTTGACTCTTGAATTTCTTCAAGATCAATTTGCCTCCCACTATCTCCTTGGCTTATAAATTCTCTCTCTCGAAAGACTCCTCTTCTTGCCACAAAGACCACATTCTCACTAGGTCTATAGAAGAGGTAACCAAAAGAATTTCATGGGTAGCCGATGAAAATACACCTCTCACTTCAAGGTTCGAGCTTATCTTGATTCTCGCGTCTCACGAAAGCCTCGCAACCCCAAATCTTGACGTGATTTAGATTGGGAACTTTCCCAGTCCACATCTTGTGAGGTGTTTTGGTAACCTTCTTTGTAGGGACTAGATTAAGGATGTGGGCGACAGTCTCTAAGGCATACCTATAAAAAGATATTGGTAACGAAACTCGACTCATCATGGAACGAACCATGTCCAACAAGGTCCGATTACGCCTCTCAGCCACACCATTCAGCTGTGGTGTCCTGGGAGGTGTCAATAGTGAGATAATCTCACATTCCTTAAGATAGTCAAGGAACTTAGTACTAAGATACTCACCACCTCGATCGGATCGTAGCATCTTAATGTTCCTGTCTAATTGATTCTCTACTTCCTATTTAAACTCTTTAAACTTTTCAAAGGTTTCTGACTTATGCTTGATTAAGTAGACATAACCATATCTACTGTAATTATCAGTAAAAGTCACATAATAGCGGTTAACATCCCTTGTGACGGTTTTAAATGGTCCACATACATCAGTATGTATAAGGTCCAACAAACCCTCCCCCCTCGCACAAGTACCAGTGAAGGGTGATTTTGTCATTTTTCCAAGCAAACAAGATTCACAACTATCATCCGACTTTAGGTCAAATGACTCCAAGACTCCATCCTTCTGGAGTTGGCCTATGCGTTTCTTGTTTACATGTCTAAGACGACAATGCCACAATGATGCCTTGTCCAACCTAGTTGACGAATCAATACACAACACATTATTTCGTAGGTTGTCTAAAACCGACACAGTTTCGTACACACCATCACAAGGCAATGCTTTAAACTAAAGAGCATTATTAAAGAAAGCATTAATACCACCACATTCATTATCAAATGTAAAGGTAAAACCTTGTTTGTACAAACCATGAAAAGAAATAATAATTCTCGCCATTTCAGACGAGTACACACATTTATTCAAATCTAATTTTAACCCACTACTTTGCAACAAGGTATAAACTCCAATCTTGGAAACATGTGAATCCTTCCTATTTCCCATAATCAGGTTTATCTTCCCGTGCTCCACATCCTCACTTCTTCTTAGGCCCTGCAAATCAGAACATATGTGAATACCACATCCCGTATCAAACACCGAAGAGTTAGAATATGGTGAGTTATCAGACAATATTGTGTAAATACCTGCATGGGTAGGTTTCACTTTCCCATCCTTGAGATCTTGCAAGTATTTAGGGAGGTTTCGCTTTCAGTTCCCCTTATTCTAATAGTAGTAGCATTCAGCATCCTTAGGGATGGTAGAAGGAGTGACAGAACCACTTTTGGTTCCAGACGAGGAGCCTTCAAGAGACTTTCCTTTGGTACCCTTCGAAGGGGTCTTCCTCTTGTTTCCTTTGCCCTGTCCTATAGCCAAAACAGGGGTTGTTGTAGGAGTAGGAGTAGAAACAAGTGACTTACCTTTAAGACCACTTTCGGCGGTCTTCAAGAGTCCCTGAAGCTTGCTGAGTGTGACCTCCTCCTTGTTCATGTGGTAGGTCATTCTAAATTGGTCATATCAAGGAGGTAAGGAATGCAAAATAATGTTAATTGCCAACTCCTCGGGGAAGTTCACATTTAGTTTCAGCAGACGGTCCACAAATCTTTGCATCTTCTGCATGTGGCCCGTGATGGGTTCTAATGGGTTTTATGCATAAGAAACATTCCTATGTGCTCATACAAACCCTAATGCTTGGATCTAGGTTTCTCTATTGAACATACTTTGATTCCAAGACTTACAAACGCTAATCTAGCATATAAACAACAAAAATAACATATAGAATCAGATCTAGATGTTTACCTCTTCACTTGTTGTCTTAGATCTTCCCTTTCTTCTTCTCTTGAGCTTAGAGTCACAAATGCAACTCCTTTATGGTTCACAAACCCTACAAGCAAGAAGGCAATATGAGAGAGGGAGAGAGAAGCTAGAAATCGGCTTAGGGATCTCTTAGAATCAAGTGGTAGCCGAAATCAATGCCCTAGGGGTCATATTTATACTTACAGGTTACTTGGGTTTCAGTTTAAACCCTAATGGACAGCTTATCCACCAAGCAGCCCAAGGAACCTTCTGGAATAAGGCCTTGGACGAAAATATGATGGATACCCATCATAATTTCGTTCCCCCTTAAGCCCATTAGGTTTCCTTAACCTAAAACTCAACTATCATACATTTGACAGTTTATACCCCTTTATTCAATTAATCTCTTTTGACCGCCAAATTAATTCCTAATTAATTTATGACCAATACTAATTAAATAAATATGATTTCTCCTTTAATATATTATTCTTATAATATATTAATAAATCATAACACTCTCTCTTTCTCCTTAAATTACCTTGTCAAGTTGCTTTGGAGAAGGCAACCCAAAAGGACCATGCACAACCGGGTCAAGTACATACCAAATATAGTTACGGGCTTAGACACTATTCCAACAGTCTCCTACTTGGATAAGTCTAGTAACTATATCTCACATATGACTTCAGAATCCGATTAGCAATCGTAGCTCTTATACTTCGCTGTCAACTCTGATCAACTTGTCCTTTAGATAAGGGATTGTATAATCCTCTGTTCTGGATATCATGCTGACAATGCTTATTGTCCAGCAATAGTTCCTTGATTTTCGATTTGTTTGACATAGAATTTAGTTGAACACATCAACTTCATTTTGACCGGGCCTGACAGATAAGTCAAATCAAATCATCAAGTGGCCAATATATCACTTTTCTTCTCATAGAATAAAAGGAACAGATCAACTACGACTCATATGCATCTATTATTTACTAATGGATCACACACAATAATGTGTTTTATAACATCAAGTTACTGATGCGTTTACACATTATCAATGTATAACCAACCAGCAAACAACAACCATATCTCTAAGTTTTAAGACTATATGATGTTATCGCTTTGCGATCACTTAAGGTAAAACACCACGAAGTCATACAGCAAACTCGGGTTTAATCCAATGATCAACTCATATTCATAAGCACTCACGAACTTTGCAGCAAATCTTTGCTATGTCTAAAACCTTTTAGACAATCTACAAACAATTCATGACAGTCTTCATTCATATCTACTTCCAAAATATGACCGACTGCGGACCTTTTTGAATAATCCTATCATTCAGGAAGTCAAAACATGCAAAATGGAAACAAAAGATAAATAACCAAAACAAGATAGTAGCTTTACTCATAAATAACACATTTTATTTATTCATCGAATGTCAAGTACAAACTATCTATTACACATTTCCTATCTAATCCAAACTTATATCATCCTTCAGCCCAATGCTCCTAGCGTGCTGCAAGTGTTTGACCCTACTCAGTCCCTTCGTAAGGGGATCTGCTGGGTTTTCTTCTGATGATACCCTCTTCACAACGAGGAGTCCCTCTTCCACCCGATGTCTGATGAAATGGTATTTTCTGTCAATATGTCGAGATCTGCCATGATCTCTCGGTTCCTTGGTCAAGGCAAATGCTCCTTCATTATCACAGAAAATTTCCATTGGCTCTTTTATGGATGGCACAACTCCAAGGTCTCCAATGAAGTTCTTCAACCATATAGCCTCCTTTGAGGCTTCGCTCGCCGCAATATACTCTGATTCACACATTGAATCAGCTATGGTCTCTTGCTTGGAACTTTTCCAAGTCACTGCTCCTCCATTTAGGGTAAAGACCCAGCCTGACGGTGATCGGAAGTTATCCCGATCCGTCTGAAAACTAGCATCACTGTACCCTCGTACCCTTAAGTCATGACTCCCACCGAGGACTAGAAACCATTCCTTTGTCCTCCGAAGGTACTTAAGAATATTCTTAACTGCAATCCAATGAGCTCTACCAGGATTCCCTTGATATCTGCTGACCATGCTCAAAGCGAAGGCCACATCAGGGCGAGTACAAGTCATAGCGTACATGATAGAGCCTACGGCGGAAGCGTAAGGTACTCAGCTCATATCAGCTATCTCTGCCTCTGTGCTCGGGCTCTGAGTCTTACTCAGCTTGGTATTGCTTTGGATTGGCAACTCCCCTTTCTTGGAATTTTCCATACTAAAATGCTTTTGTACCTTTTCCAAGTATGTATCCTGACTGAGTCCTATCAGTCTCTTTTCCCTGTTTCTTACTATTCTTATCCCCAGAATATAAGCAGCCTCTCCGAGGTCATTCATAGCGAAACATTTCCCAAGCCAGGACTTGACCTCCTACAAGGTTGGGACATCGTTTCCTATGAGTAGTATGTCGTCGACATACAATACGAGGAAGCTCACTATACTCCCACTGGCTTTGACATACACACAAGATTCATCCTTGCTTCGCAGAAAGCCAAACTCTTTAACCTTGTCGTCAAAGCAAAGATTCCATCTGCGAGACGCTTGTTTCAATCCATAAATGGATTTCTCAAGCTTGCATACTCTATTCGGATGCTTCGCATCGACAAAACCCTCTGGCTGATTCATGTAGACATCCTCAGCCAAGTTTCCATTAAGGAAATCAGTTTTCACGTCCATCTGCCATATTTCATAATCGTGAAATGCAGTTATGGCAAGCATCACCCTAATAGACTTTATCTTCACAACTGGTGAGAAGGTCTCATCGTAGTCAACTCCAGGAGTTTGAGTAAAGCCCTTCGCAACCAATCACGCTTTATAAGTATGCACTTTCCCATCCATGTCTGTCTTCTTCTTGAAGATCCTCTTGCACCCGACTGTCTTACGACCCGGTACATTATCAACCAAATTCCAAACTTGGTTGTCATACATGGACTGAATCTCGTTGTCCATCGCCTCTTTCCATTTCGCAAACTCTGGGCCTGCCATGGCTTCCTTATAGCTGCTAGGTTCATCCAAATTTACTAGTGTACTATCACTAATAAATGTATCCCCTTCAGTAGTAATATGAAAACCATAAAACTGGGGTGGAACACTAGCCCTGGTGGAACGTCGAAGAGGTAAGGACTCGTCAACAGGTTCAATAGGAGTTTCCTCCTCAAGTTGAGTGCCAGTGTCAGAGGTTCCTTCATTGTTTTGATCTTGAATCTCTTCAAGTTCAATTTGCCTCCCACTGTCTTCTTGGCTTATCAATTCCCTTTCTCGGAAAACTCGTCTTCTAGCAACGAAGACAACATTGTCACTCGGTCTATAGAAAAGGTAGCCAAAGACTTCTGTGGATAGCCGATGAAATAACACTTCTCACTACGAGGTTCTAGCTTGTCGTGAGTCTCTTGTCTTATGAAAGCCTCGCAACCCCAAACCTTGATATGTGCCAACGAGGGAGCCTTCCCTATCCACATCTCATGAGGAGTCTTGGAAACCTTCTTGGTGGGAACTAAGTTAAGTATATGGGCGGCAGTCTCTAAGGCATACCCCAGAAAGCTATTGGTAACGAAGTCCGACTCATCATAGAACGAACCATGTCCAACAAGGTCCGATTACGTCTCTCAGCCACACCATTCAATTGTGGCGTCCTCGAAGGCGTCAATTGCGAAACGATTCCGCATTCTTTTAGATAGTCGTGAAACTCAAGACTTAGGTACTCTCCTCCTCGGTCTGACCGAAGCATCTTGATTTTCCTGCCCAGCTGATTCTCCACTTCATTTTTAAACTCTTTGAACTTCTCAAAGGTTTCCGATTTATGCTTGATTAAGTAGATATATCCATATCTGCTATAATCATCTGTAAAAGTCACATAGAAGCGGCAAGCATCCCTTGTGGTGGATCTAAAGGGCCCACCTACATCGGTGTGTATGAGATCCAATAAACCCTCACCCCTTTCACAAGTGCCAGTAAAGGGTGACTTGGTCATCTTCCCAAGTAAACAAGATTCACACGTGTCATCGTCCCTAAGGTCGAATGACTCCAACACTCCATCCTTTTGGAGTTGGGCTATGCGTTTCTTGTTGACATGGCCAAGGCGACAATGCCACAAGCATGCTTTGTCTAGACTAGTAGACGAATCAATATTCAAAACATTATTTCCTAAATTATCAACAATCATCACAGATTCAGAAATCCCATTATAGGGTAATGCATTGAAATAAAAAACACCATTCAAATAAACGTTAATAGAACCATTACTATTATCAAAAGAATATCTGAAACCTTGTCTAAACAACCCGTGAAAAGAAATAATGTTTCTTGCCATATCTGGCGCATAACAGCAATTCTCTAAATCTATCCCTAACCCATTATTCAACACTAAAGAATAAACACCGACTCTGGTCACAGGCGACGATCTTCTGTTTCCCATAATCAGGTTCATATTCCCATGTTCCATCTCCCTACTTCTTTTTAGGCCCTGCATATCAGAGCAAATGTGGTAACCACACCCTGTATCAAGAACCCATGAAGTAGCAAATGATGAGTTATTAGATTTAATAGAATACATACCTGCAAAGGTGGGCTTAATCTTCCCATCTCTTATGTCCTGCAGATATTGTGGGCAGCTTCGCTTCCAGTGGCCCTTTTGGTGGCAATAGAAGCACTCTGCTTCTTTAGGATCGGAAGAGGGCTTAGCAGGGACAGCTTTGGTCCCACTTGAGGACGAACCATCACGGGGTTTCCCATTATGGTGGCTCTTACATGGAGCCTTCCTCTTTTTGCCCTTTCCTTGACCTATCGCCATCACAGGAGCGGCCACAGCAGGGGACGGTGCAACGGATTTGTCTTTGAGGTTGCTCTCAGCAGTCCTCAAGAGTCCTTGGAGCTTGCTCAAGGAGACCTCCTCTTTGTTCATATGGTAGGTCATCCTAAACTGATTGTAGCAGGAGTGCAAGGAGTGGAGGATTATGTCGATAGCCAAATCCTCATCAAACTTAACATTAAGTTTGAGAAGACGATCAACATATCTCTGCATTTTCTACAAATGAGAGGTTAGGGATTCTCCACTCCCCATCTTAGCGGTGATCATGTTAGTAATGATCTCATAGTGCTCTTGCCCTACGCTCTGGTGATACCTATCCAGCAAATCCTGATGCATTTCATACGGATACATGTCCTCATAAGACTTTTGGAGTTCGAGGTTCATGGTGGCCAGCATGATGCAGTGAACTTTCGTGGCATCACGCTCATGGGCCTCAAAGGCGACCAATTCCTCACGAGTAGCAACATCTGGGATGATCTTATCAAGCTTTTCATCGAGGACATATTCTTTGTCCTCGTAGCGTGTGATCATGCGAATATACCTCATCCACTCGTTGAAATTTGAACCATCAAATGTCACTTTCTGACACAAGTTCATCAACGAGAATGACCCAGAAGTGCTGTTGTTGTTGTTGTTGTTGTTTGCAGACATCTGAAAAAGAAGGGAACAAAGTTTGATTAGAAATGAATCCCTAACTAAACACCCAAATGAGAAATTAGGGCTAGGATCCAACAACATTATTTACAACTTAGAAAGGGATGTCGTACTCTAAAAGTAAATAATTTGAAGGTAAGTGAATGACGATTCACTAATTCTCATCATAAAAAACGAAAAAGGGAATTTAGGTTTTAAATGTATTGAAAACTCCTAGATCTTTTAGATTCATTGAACTTTTCAATGGCATGTTTAAATCTCGATATGCATTTCAAATTTGCGACTGGGATACCGAGGATCGCAAACAAATTTGTGAATAACCATGCGAACCAACGTGGTGCACTCAATGTCTCTATCACCTAATTAATGTGCCGGTAAACCACACACGCTCCATTGATCTATGACAAGCATCGAGTCACCCTTCGCTACCAATGTCATCCCCAAATTGATGTGTCGATAACCACATGCGCTCCATCAACGTTTGACAAGGGTACGAAGTGTAATTCCATGGATTAGCATCATTTTCACATTTTACCCTAAAGTAACTAGGAATGGGAATTTATAAAACATGTAGTTACTTTATATTTAACATTATACTTTTAATGAGGAGAGGGTTTCCCTATCCTACCCGTTCGGCTAACGACCCTCCACCAGTCAAGCAAGCGGTAGGTGTGAGTGTACACCCATTAAGCGCCATTTTATAGGCAGCAACCTTATACCCACCTTATAGAACGTCTTCGTGAATGAGGCCTATTAACGGTAAGACTAGCATTTTAAGTTATACATATATATATATATATATATATATATATATATATATATATATATATTAATTAAACTTGTTATAATATATAATAGTATAGGGTTGAATTTTAAACTTGTAAAATTCTAAGGGTTTGAAATTTAAATTACTCAAAATTAAACTTTTAATCATAAATTCAAATTTCAAAACTTGAGGGCAAGTTTTTGAAATTTTCAAAACACAAGGGATCAAATAGCAAATAATTTAAATTAACCAATTAATTTCATAATTATCTATATTTGACCTAATCTTAATTTTAGTCATTAGATAATTACCAAATAATTTTAAATAATCCGTATTTATCACATAAACAAATAATATTAAAAGATTTGAAATTATCTATTATTTTGGCAAGGATAAACACTTAATTAAGATAAAATTCGGGTTTTAACTTCATAAAACAACTTAAGCATCAAATCCAAGTCAAAACAGCAGCTAAAACCCGAAATACTCTATGCCTGACGAATTGACTCGCCGAGTCAGACCTGGATTCGCCGAGTAGGGGCCAACTCGCCGAGTTGAGTCGGGCAAAGGCCAAAAACTCGATTTTCATCAAATAAAACAGTTAAGCATCATATACAACTGAAACCAATCAAAGCTCTGATACCACTGATGGGTTTTATGCATAAGAAACATTCCTATGTGCTCATACAAACCCTAATGCTTGGATCTAGGTTTCTCTATTGAACATGCTTTGATTCCAAGACTTACAAACCCTAATCTAGCATATAAACAACAAAAATAACATATAGAATCAGATCTAGATGTTTACCTCTTCACTTGTTGGCTTAGATCTTCTCTTTCTTCTTCTCTTGAGCTTAGAGTCACAAATGCAACTCCTCTAATGGTTCACAAACCCCACAAGCAAGAAGGCAATATGAGAGAGGGAGAGAGAGGCTAGAAATCGGCCTAGGGATCTCTTAGAATCAAGTGGTAGCCGAAATCACTGCCCTAGGGGTCATATTTATACTTACAGGTTACTAGGGTTTCAGTCTAAACCCTAATGGACAGCTTATCCACCAAGTAGCCCAAGGAACCTTCTGGAATAAGGCCTTGGACGAAAATATGATGGATACCCATCATAATTTCGTTCCCCCTTAAGCCCATTAGGTTTCCTTAACCTAAAACTCAACTATCATACATTTGACAGTTTATACCCCTTTATTCAATTAATCTCTTTTGACCGCCAAATTAATTCCTAATTAATTTATGACCAATACTAATTAAATAAATATGATTTCTCCTTTAATATATTATTCTTATAATATATTAATAAATCATAACACTCTCTCTTTCTCCTTAAATTACCTTGTCAAGTTGCTTTGGAGAAGGCAACCCAAAAGGACCATGCACAACCGGGTCAAGTACATACCAAATATAGTTACGGGCTTAGACACTATTCCAAAAGGTTCACCATCTTTCATTCTAGTTGTTATCATGGAGGAGATAATCTCATACCGCTCTTGACGAGCACTTTGATGGTAGCGGTCCATCAAATCCTGGTGCAACTCAAAAGGGTAGAAGTCCTCATAGGACTTCTGGAGTTCGGCTGTCATTGTAGCCATCATGATGCATGCCACATTGGTGGCATCTCTCTCATGAGCCCTAAAATCAGCGATCTACTGAGGAATAGTAGTGAACTCATCGAGTTCGTTGAGCTCTTTGTCGAGGACATATTCATTGTCCTCGTAGTGTGTGACCATCCTGATGTTTCTTATCCAATCATTGAAGTTTGAACCATCAAAGATGACTTTCCCACAAAGGTTCATGAGAGAGAAGGAGCCGGTAGGGTTAAAGCCCGAAGCATTGTTGTTGGAAGACATTTCAAAAGAAGGACAAGTTTAGATGAGATATATAGAGTCCTTAATAAGACACCCAAATGTAATATTAAGGCTAGGATCCAACACAATATGTTATAACTTAGAAGAGGGATGCCGTAATCTAAGCTATAACATATTTGAAGGTAGGTGAATGACGATTCACCAATTTCCACCACGAAAATGAAATTAGGTATTAGGTTTAATTGGTTCAAGAAATTCCTAGATTCTTTTGAGATTCATTGAACTTTTCAATGGCATGTTTCAATCTCGATTGTACCCTTCAAGTTTTGTGACTGGGATGCCGAGGATCACAAAACAAGGTGTGAATAACCATGCAAACTCACTTGGTACCCTTAATATTATCACCTAACCGATGTGCCGGTAACCCACACATGCTCCACCGATCTATGATAAACATTAAGTCACCCTTTGTTATCCTTACTAGTCTATATTAGTGTGCCGGTAACCCACACACACTCCACCAACGACTTGGTAAGGTACAAAGTGTGAATTTCATGGGTTAGCACCATGTTCACATTTTCCTAAAGTAACTAGGATTGGGAATTAAAAAAAAATAGTTACTTTATAATAATCATTATACTTTTAATGAGAATAAAAGTCATTGTCCTACCCGTTCGGCTAATGACCCTCCACCGATCAAGGAAGCGGTGGGTAAGAATAGACACCCATTAAGCTACCATTTTATAGGCAGCAACCTTATATCCCCCTTATAGACCGGCTCCGTGAATGAGGCCTACTAACGGTAAAACGACTTAAGCTTATACATATATATATAATAATTAACCATTAATGTTATAATAGTATATGGGTTGAATTTTAACTTTTAAAACTCTAAGGGTTGGAATTAAAGTTTATTAAAGTGTGTGCAACTTTACAAATTCCAAAACTTGAGGACAAGTTTTGAAACTATTCAAAACTCTTCATTTCATAACTTATGAGTTAATGGTTCATAAAAATGAAGACTCTTCATTTTTATGTAACTTATGTGTTTTAAATGTGTGTTTAAAGAAAGTGACATTTGGAAATCCATAACTTGAGGACAAATTATGGAATCCATTAAAACACATAAATGATCAAGAATTAATCATAAACAATTTAGCAAATAATTCCTATCATTTTCGAAACTTATAAGAACATGAACATGAATATCGAAATTTCAAGAATCATATGAACACATATAAAGCATGGAATTTTGATATAAGCCATTGTAAATGGATTAGCACAAACATTAAACCATCTAAAACAAGTTTTAAAACACCAAAATAGTTTAGGGTAATGTTTCTAGTCCATTTCCAGCAGCAAAATCAAAAAAACTGCATCCTGCATGACCAACTCGTCGAGTGCACGAACTGACTCGCCGAGTTGGTTGAAGATTCACTTGGACTCGTCGAGTCCCCCCAATGGACTCGGCGAGTCCCCCTGTGTTGATTGCATAAAAATCGATTTTTCAACTATTTCGCAAAAAGTATCAAGAAACCAAGCCTAGGCTCTGATACCACTGTTGGGTTTAGAGCAAACTAACACTCCTAAGGTTTTCATGCAACCCTAGAAACCTTAGATCTATGTTTGACTATGATACATGCAAAATAATTTTTCCAAGGTTCATAACCTATCTAGCATGGCATGGGGTACTTTTAAACATAAAAGAATTAGAAGAATTACATACCTTTGATTGTGAGTTGATTCCTTTGGAGTTTGAGAGCCAAGCACCAATAATGTGAATGCCTCAAATGGAAATCACAAAACACCAAAAACTTGGAAAACTTTATAAGAGAGTATCTCTAGCTTCAAGAAATCGGCCACTCTTATGCACACACACTTAGTGTCATTTCAAGCATCACAAGCCTCTTTATATAATGTAGATGATTAGGGTAAACCCTAATAACCCATGTCTTTTCGTCTTCCAAGGATCCATGGGTTAAAAGCTCCACAGACCATCCATGGACTCCCATTTAAGCTTAGCCCATTTCCTAATGAGTGTTAGCCCACACTATATAAATATAATAGCCCATGTTTAATTAGTCTCCTTTTTATCACTAAATTAATTCATAATTAATTTAAGATAAATACAAATTAAATAATATGATTTCATATTAATATATTATAACTTATAATATATTAATAAATCATAAACATACTATTCTCATAAATATTATCCATATAAATAGTTCAGGTGAAGTGCAACCCAAATGGACCATGTCGGGTCGGGTCAAGTATATACCAAATAAGTTATGGACTTAGACACCTTATCCAACATGTTTGACTCTAGTATAAAAAGTCAAAAATGTTAGATTTTCAATTGCCAGATTTAGTGCTTTATATTTTGCACAAATAGAGTTTAACTTAATAGATAACTCATGAATTTTTAGCAAAACTTAGAAAACACTTTAAAACTTCCACATGTCTATTTAATTATCAAAATGCATCACGGATTTGAAGTTCGAAATATATCTCAACCTAGTTTTAAATCTACATATAGGTATTGTTCTTATAATTTTAACAATAGTAATCATTGCTGCTACTACCATCCTTTTCTCTCCCCCACACTTGAATTATTGCTCTCTCTCTCTCTCTCTCTGATTTGAGATCTCACACACCCATAATAATAACATAATGCATGGTCTAAATTTGTTCTTGTCTAATCTACTTCCCTTAGTACCATATTCATACGCATACAGACTAGAGGACTACCTTTTCGTCCTGAGCGATTAATATGTGTATAGCCACGAGGCATAATTTTGACTTGGTCAACCTTTATATATTCAACAACACCTCTTATCATATACATTTTGTTCTTATTCTTAAATCTACTGTAAACGAGTAATCCTTATTTCTATTTGTTCTTTCGTTCTAGATTCAGAAATTTGATTTAAAATGCAATTTTCATTGTATTTTCCTTACAATTAATACATAAGATGACTACCCTTGTACTTATCATTTTTCTAAATATGGAGATTATATGTGAAGAATATATTTTCTTATGTTTCTTCTTTTCTTTAAAAACATAAAAAGTTTTGAATGTTACTATTACCTATCCTCCAAAAGAATGTTGTATTAGAATTATTAAATTAAGAATGCACCATTTTGGATGATTGATATTTTGCACCATTCTTAAAATAGCATCCTACTTTGCTATTTCCAGTGAGTTCCTAAACTCTCAAACTTGTTATCATAAATACCATGACTCCTCGTAAACTTGTATTTTTTTTTCCTGAGTCAAACAATTCGACAATTTTTCAAAAGAGTAATCTAAATAATTTTGTGTAATTTCCATTATTGACGACTTAAACCTTTAACCTTAATTAATCTCTTCATTATTTTACTACTTTGTTTGATTGCCACACATGTATCTTCATCTCTTGGAATTAGTACACACTTTGATAACAGTGAGATTACTTATCATTTCTAAACACACAAAATGCTCTCTAGCAATGTGATTTAATTTATCATAAACTTTCATCGCCTCATTAGCAACGACTCTCTAAATATGTATATTCTTTAGTTATTGTTCCATCGTAGTAAGAGTAACCATAGTAGTAAATATAGGAAAGATCATCGATCATTTCGTAACTTATTGTGTAGACGACACTTGAATAGTCTTTAAAATTGAAATGCACTAAAACTTCGTTGCCTACCCTTAACACGTATCTTTAGGAACTTACCTTCGATTGCTTCTCGTTCATTCTTGTTATCCCTTCTTATTTTGGAATATATATTTTCCAGATTTAGTAGCCAACCCGAAAGCGAGAAAATTGTCCCTAATCTCTTCTTTATTAGGCATCAAATTTACACTTAGTGGTGATTTACAGAATGAAAACTTCATTCTCGATTCTACGAGAATTTTTATGCGGTGCGGACTTAGCACTCAATGCAGTTGGTGCTTCTAGAAAAACTTATAATGCTCTTTAAAGTTATATAATATCTAACTAGATAATCTTTTTCAACTAGGTTTTCATGGTTAGATCATGATTTCCATGGTTAAATTCCCCACAATCTAGACGACAGAACTCAAATTGGAGACGCACTAACTTGATTATAGCTAAAGGATTTGACTCTCCCATGAGTAATTAATCCAATATGGTCAAACGGTTCTTCAGTTTACCAACTCTCCAACTATGTACTTGTATCTGACTAAGCTCTAACTGAATACATCGCGAATTGAATTTTGGGACAAAATTCTTTCACCTGGGGGAGACTGTGACAACCGTGAAAATTCGAGACACTTCTATAATTAAATAAACTTAGTTGCATGTGTAGGCATGAAACATTTAGACTTAGTAACTACAAGCTAAGTCATAACCTACTTGAAACTTGGAAACAATTAGAAACGAGGGATAGTGTACATAGATTTCACGTTGATATCTGAATTCAACAATTACTTTAACAGTAACAACTATCCAAATTCAGGTCATTCATTGACTCAAGCATCTTTGTACACTAATGTAGACACGTCATGCACTTGACCTAGAAGTAGAATTTAGGTTAGATTCCCATAGAAACTTAAATCAATGTTGACACTAGGACTAGTATACCTGATTCTTTAATTTCACTTGAATCTCGAAACCACTACATAGAAATGTCAATAAACCGATAAAAATAAATTACGAACATTATTTCTAACTTGAAGAAGAGTTACGAAACTCTAAAATAGTTTGAAGTCTCAAAATTCAATTAATTTTGATATCCAAGGATTTACAAAATTCCTTAAAACCCTAAAAGTCCTACAAACTTAAATTTACGATGTTTTTTATTAAAATCCCATAAAAAAATTATAAGCACTATAATATCAAATTAATATATTTAAAATGTGTAAATATAATCAAGAAAATTAATTTAATTCATTAACAATAACTTTACATTTATAAGCTAAAATCCATGAATTATGAACAAAATTTATATAAAATACACATGTTATATAAATTGAAAGAAAGTTCATAAAAAAATTAAGGAATTAATAAAAAAAAAGAAAATAAAATAAAATATCTTCTCACCTCTTCAAATTTTGGATTCCCTTTCTCTCCCCTCAGTTCTCTTACCAAAGTCAATCATTTTCACTCCCCATTCACTCAACCTCCCACGTTTCTCTCTCTAAAATTTCTCTCTTCATTTTCTCTACAAATGATAAACTTAGAAACATATTTGCATGGAGATATTTTTACATTCGATTCTTCATGAGTTCACATACATCTATATATTTTGGTGGTCAATGTTAGTGGAGAGAAACCCCAAATAAATGACGATAGAGATTGGGTATCAAGAGAGATGAAATCTCTCTCTTTTCTTCTCCCTAAAACCCTCATTCTTTCCCTCTATGAATTAGCTCCAAAACCCATGAAATTTCCAGCAAATATATCTCATTTTACTCAATAATCTTCATCATTTGAAGTTGATCTTCAAGGTAAAATTAATTTCCTTATATTTTGTTCACTTTTCTTTAAAAAATATAATGTTTTCTTGTATTTTTCTCCCTATTCTACATCATTCTTTATGAACATTCATATGCATGTTCACGCATGTCAAATTTGATGATGATAGTGGTAGGATTTCACCCAAAAACAACATGCATGTTGTTAGAAGATGAAATGCAATGACCAAAACCTAAATCAAATCCATCAACTTGAGTTTTACAAGTTTTAAAGATCAAAAACCACATGAATTCATGTTTTTCATTAAGAAACATTATTATGAACAAAATAAGTTCATTCATGGTCTTCAAATCATAATGCATGTGATTAACATCAAGCTTACTGGCTTGTTGTTCAAAGTACATTGTTAAAAATGCTTATAAATGATTTATTCACAAATAAATATCTAAAACTCATTTTCTGCCCAAATCCGATTTTCCAAGAATTTGAACAACAAAATGATATGATCTAGAAATTTTCAAAAAATAAATCATTTTTCTCAAATTATTTTAACCTTTGCAAGAAAATAGAGTAATAATTCACATAAAATATTTTTTGTGGTCAATAAATTATGAGAAACTTTTCAAATGACGCATACACCAAGTAAAGGCATTTTTTAAAGTTGCATGCATTTATATGACTGTTTTCTATTGATTTTGATTTTATTTTATTGAAGAAAAATAGTTTGTAAAATACATGTATGTATGTCAAAACCCATATTAGATAATTTTAGAACCTTCTATAAATCATAAAGACTCAAATTTAAAAGTGCACAGATTTTTCCATGGATATTTCTAATTTTTCCCGATTTAATAATGGTTTAAGGGGTCTAATTGATAATAAATAGCTACACTTGTGCAAATATTATATAAATTTATCATAATATCTTGAAAAACATATTAACTCTAAATAAAAGGTTTTATGAATTTTCCTTACTGTTTAGTAATTTTTCATGAATTAATGCTTATTATGAGAATAAATAAAAGAAAAATTGTTAAATTGTTCTAAATATCACAATAAGTCATTATAACATCTTGGATTACAATGTAAACGCGAATAAAATTTTTGGGAAGTTTTATAAACCGTTTAATATTTATTTGCATTTTTGATATAATAAAAACACAAAAAACATAAAAATAAGCTAATTTATTTAAAAACCTATTTAGCTATTTTCCAGTTTTTATAAACTAAATTACAACTGTACAAAATTTTTGAATAATTATTTAATTCTTTTACTATTTAATCTAGTTTTTTTCACATTTAATACAAATAAATCATGAATACCAGAGTCTACTATATGAAAACCACTTTTGATATTTTTCTCAGATTATATACATTGTATATAAGTTGTACAAAAATATTAGAATTTTTATTAACTGTTTACTATTTCTCCATGAATTTGTGAAGATTCAAGTGGTTAAATATGGGAAAAATAGCTATAGATATCTAAAATTCATAAAACATTTTCTAGAAATCTTTGAATTCATTTGGAACATAAATAAAAACATTTATTATATTTAATTACTATTTAATATTTAATTAGAATTTCTTAAAGTAAAACACAATTAAATTACAAAAATCGGGTTTTATAGATCAAAAGTTGAATTTAATAATTTTCCCAGTTTGTGAAACAGTTACAAAACAATTCAAAGAATTTTCCATGATGATTTACTATTTTCCCCAATTTTATGATGTTCTCAATGAATTAAATTGGTGAAAAGTAGTTAGACAAATAAAAAATTAAAGAACATTTATTTTAATGTCTTTGACTTCAGTTAAACTGAAATACAGAGTTTTAGAAATTTTATAACTTATTTGATTTTGTTTTGAATATTTAACCATTTAAAACACCTTCTAAAATATTATAGTTACACTTCAATTGACATCGGCAAAAATGAGATTTTTTACTTAAATATGTCATTTCATAAATTGATCCATGGAAATTTGGATTTACAAAAATACATTTGTAACTTATACAAAACCTAATTTTGACACAATATTGGCATAATTCTATTTTACAAATTAAGTATACTAGTGTTAGATTTTCGACTAGAGAATTACTAATGTGTAAATTTATCGTAGGGAGTCGATAGTAGGACGTGAGGGAAGTTAGCTCAAGGCATCATAAATACATTCATGCATCATTGTGAGTATTCACGCCTCCCCCTATTTTCGGTTTTAAAATGTGTTGGGGGTGGAAAAGCATGTAGTTTATTCAATTATGTTCGTTGTACGTATTTTCAATTGTATCAAAAGTGATTTGCTATGTATGTGTATGTTATTGTTAATTCATGAGGCCTTATCGTGGTTAAGTCCCTGGAATCAGTTCACACAACTCATTAACTCGTTTGAGCCCATGGTCATTGTGGATAGCAGTATTAGGAGGTAGACAACTCCTCACTCGCACGATTCACTTGAGTGCATTTTACCATATCTCCCTATGTTAGCGATAGACATAGAAGAGTGCACCCTTGGCCATTTGGATTGGGTTGTGAACTCATGGTATAATCATTGTACACATACGAACCTTGTATCTCGTTTTAGTATCAAACATTATTTCCGATGAGAATATGAACGTTGCATCCCATTTGGGCAGCATACTTTATTTCTCATGATGACAACAAACCTATTTATTCGTTTTAGCATCAAACATTATTTCCCATGAGAATATGAACATTGCATCTCATTTCAGCAACATACTTTATTTATCATGATGACAATGAACCCATTTATTCATTTTAGCAATGAACTTTATTTCCGATGTGAATAAGAACTTTGTATCTCATTTTGGCAACATACTTTATTTTCTCATGATGACAACGAACTTTATTTATGCAAACTTATTTACTTATTTTAGCAATATACTTTATTTAGGGAAACTTCTATCAAAACTTTGATTACGATTAGTGAAACCAATATTTTTATAAACCTATGAACTCACCAACTATTTTTATAGTTTAAACTCGTTTTACATGCTTTTTCAGTAATCATCGAGTAAGTGGCATATAGAGACATATCACTTGTAGAGTCATTCACATGTGTTATTTTTCAAATGTGTTGTAATATTTTTGTTTGAAGTTGATCAAAGTCATTGTAAACTATAAAGTTTTTAATAGTATAGTTGGTGTTGTCTTTACCTTGTGCTATGAAACCCTTCTTACTATCGTGTCCCGTGTTTCCGCTTTAGTGAGGTATGACAATACGTGAATAGAAAACGTTGGAGTGATTGCTTCGAAAGACAAGGGAGGTGATGTAAGCAACGAAACATTGATACCTAGCATGTAGAGGAATTATGTGAGGTCTAGCTTTATAAAAAGGTGTGTGTGTGTGTCTAGTTTCCATGAACTTTCGATCGTTTGACCTAATTTTAACTTCTTGAAGTGTATTGGCTGCAATCTTTTTGCAACGGGTAAAGAAAGTTAATAGCTTTGAGCTGTCAACTTCTAAATTTCGTATAAAATCAACCGAAAATCATTAGTGTGAGTTCTTTATATTCATGAAATGGTATGATGATAAACTACAATAATATATAATAACATTACATAAAGAATTCATATAAGAGATCTAAATTAGAACCCAAATATATTGTTGTAATGAAGTTAAAGTACAAATGAGGTATAATTAAGTATTGTTAAGTGATTCTTTAGAATAAAATCAAAGTAGGACTTATTGATATGGCATGTAGGTGCTTAAAGATGTAGAAGTTCATCTATTTCACATCAATAGTGTGCTCAATCTTCTTAGGGATGACAATTGATGAAACGACACGACAAAAATACATGACACTAAATGAAATTTGGACAAAACTGAAATTCAAATTCGTGTTCATGTCGTGTTTGTGTCAAGTGTAAAAACATGATATCGTGTCGTGTCGTGTTGGTGTTACATAAAACATTTTTGTTTTATGTCGTGTTAGAAGAAAACACGACTTGACGGCCCAATTTTCCACCCCTAAATCTACTTCATTGTTTGAGGTGAGCTGCTCACTACATAGTATTGATGTTGTACATGATGTGCTTTAGATTGTGTGTGATTGTAGGATGTATGTGGGTAGTAATAGGATCTTTTTTTGTGTTTAGTATGTGTATCTTGTTGGCTAGACGTACTGAGGAACATATGCATGGTATTTGATAGAAGCACTGATCAATATAGGATGGCTCGATGTAGTGAGCAAAAAGGGGATCAACATTAGTCGACGTGTCATGCCATAGTATATGCTTCTTTACTGATTTGTTCTTAGACTTGCTTGTATTTTGATGTGTTGGTTGTATCCATTTTATTAGGGGTAAAGCATGTTTGATATGATGTGTATGTGTTGGAAACTTGGAATTCACTAAGATTCATGCTTAGCTTTCCCTTAAAACCATTGTTACAAGATCATTAGCTATGAAGGTTGGAAAAGCGTGACGGTACACACTACCGTAGCTAGGTTGCATTGGAAATTTTTATTTGACACTATTTACATTTATGTTGCTGTTGATTCTGATTTTTGAATTATGAGTTAGTTTATATGTTGTTTAAATTGTGGAATGTGTTTTAAGAATTAAAGGTTTTTGGAATGAATGGTGTTGTAATTAATATAATATGTTTTTTTACGTTACAAATTAATGTCATTTTTGGGACTTGACAAGTTTTAATAGTCATTTCAGGGGACAATGAAATATTTTTCTTGTATTCTTGACTCTTGCACTTGTAAATACATGTAGATTCAGATGAAATTGAATAGATAGATTTCTAAGGATATTCATCACAAATAGACTTGGTTTACGAGAAAAACTTTCCAAAACAGTCCTATACCTGGATCAAAATGAGGGATCAGAGTCACTTGAATCTGAAAACTCAGAAATAGATTGGTCTGATTATCTATTAAGTATTTTGACAGGAACAAATCTGTTGTGATTCCTAGTTGAGACAAAGGGATTAACTATTTGTGACTTTAGAGGTTAATGATTGTCTAGTTTCTACTTTCAGATAATTATGTCCTTTTTATTTAGTCAAGATTTCCTCTTAGGTATATACTTTTGTCGATTCTTGGTTTATTTTGATGTCTGTCCGATCGTTGGATTGTTGAAATTTCGTTTGACTGAAGTACCATTTGACTTAACTACGATGAAAGAGTTGGGTTGAGAGACTTGAGGCATTCGGTAAATGCCTTTTTTCCATAACGATCTCCTCATCATAGTAGCTATCAATGGTGGACCATATGGAATCATTAACTTCAATGCATTGGTTTGAGTCATATCTAGAAGTCTAGGGAACAATTCCCTCGATGACACAGTTGTTTCTAGGAGAAACATAGGGTATGAAGACTCATGTGCTTTAGGGTTTGCTCTAATATTGATTTAGGTCTAAGGATATCAGAGGGGGAAGTTGAGTGGAATTAGGAGATGAGACAGATATTGGAGTGAACATAGGGACTAAAGACTAAATGGCCTCAGTTTCTTCTACAAGAGTTGAAAAAGAAGAAATTATGGATTCAGGATATGTGTGATGAGGAATATCATCCAAATAAAAAGATTTTGAATATTGCACCCCTAGTCGGAGCCGGAAACATCAGGTTGTGAGACGACATTAGGGATTACAGTCATCTGATTACATAGAACAATACAATAATATAACATGAAGTAAGAACTTTTATTGCTGAAAGGGAAATTAAATAATCCCTAGTCCAGGGGTACATAAAAATCTGAAAGTACATAAACATGTCTCAACAGTAGGGAAACTATGAAAGTACTAGGCTACACTAGATAAACTACAATCCTATGATTATTCCGAGAGTATGACTTCCAACTTTTTAATTCCTTGAAAATACATGTGTTCTGAAAGAGTGTCAACGTAGTATTGGTGAGTTCACAGGTTTGTAATGTTTGAATCAAATATACTTTTAAACCAAAAAGTATGTTTTCAATATATATATATATATATATATATATATATATATATATATATATATATATATATATATATGGTTTCCTAGCCTATATATGAATGTATTTAGAACACTCTCAACATTATAATGAGTTCGTGTAACCAAGCACCTGATGGTTTGTAATGCCGCTCTCGACGCTTCATCGGACGTTGTATATGTGTATACAGTTATAACCCAGTGTGAATCGATCGTTAAGGTTGTAGATAGCAATCATAGGTAGGGGTGTCAAACCGTATTGATCTATATATAACTCTCCCACTCATGAAGATTAATGATTATACGTCAGGGGTCTAAGTATAACACTTAGGTGATGAATAAGTCTCATGTAAACCATTGAGTGAACATTTCTAAGAGTTTGTAAGTCCTAGAATTATACACAAATGTTTTCTTGGTATAAGTTTAACTACATATATACAAATGAAAAGGCATCTTAAGAAAATAAAATATCACTGCTAGTTGTACTAATGGGTAGCACATGGAATCAAGGTCGAATCCTCAGGGATACAACATAATGGTCAATGCCTCTTTGCGTAAGGAACATACTAGTTATTTAACAGATACTAATAAAAATGGGGTTTTTGATTCAAAACTGAAACAACTAGATAGAAGCACACAATGAAAACCAAATCTAATAACTGATCACATGAAAAGTACTAGTCTGTTGCAGAACTGAAAACTGGGGTTTTAGCCACACATAACTGAAATCCGATTAAAACTAATAAAAAGAGAAACTAACTGATTAATCTTGCTAAACTAAATGTAAGACATGATCCAAAACCTTCAAATCTTTAGAAATCGATGAAATCGGAGAGAAATCACCTTTAGTAGGGTTTTTCTCGTCATCTGGAATCATCTATGGTTTAACTAAGATAATATGTGGTATTAATATAGCAGCCTGGGCAGCAAACAAGGGTTCTGACAATAAGCACGACATGTGCTTGGGGGGGGGGGGGATGGCCCGTTCTAGGTCATCATAACTTGAATATCCAAAAGAATTAAAAAAATCAAAATATGGGGAAGCATGACCCATGCTTGGGCTTCGCATGTTAAAATACCCAAACTAATGGCATCTTGAGGTAGGCACAGGCCGTGCTTGGGAAGTACGACCCACGCTTCAGGGCTAAAGTTTTAAAATGCCTCAAAACACCATCATTCTTCCGATTATGTTTTGTAAGTAAAGAACAAACCATTTTTGGTGAGATATAGCCTCCATTTTTAGCTTTTTTTTTTAGCATTTTGGATCAAAATAGGCTGCAGTTGTGCTCCATATATGCTCCAAGGACTTTCAAACTACCGCTCCACGTCCAATTACCTAAAATAGACACCAAAACATGAGAGTATGGGAATTCTTACGAAATACATGAGTTGAACATTATTTAAACTAATACACATGAAAAAGCATGAAATATGATGCAAAATGCTAATACACATCAGAGAGAGAGAGAGGGAGAGAAAGATAGGAAGAGATTAGGAGAAAGAGTGCGAGATATTTTGTGGTTAGAAAGAGTGAATGGGAGGGAGTATTTATAGGAAGAAAAGTTAGTTGGAATGAGTGGTCGGGAATGCGCTGTGTGGTGCATTCTCGAGCGACGTGTAACAGGTCGCCGACACCTGAGTTTTTGTGAAAAAGTTGAAGTTCAATAAAATACTTCTCGATTTTACCTCCATAAAATATGAAAACGTTTCTGTGACAAGTAGCATAGCGTAGCTAACCTAATGAATTTTTTAAACGTGGGCTTATTGGTAGAATCTCGTTGCTGTGATCCGTTCAAATCCGCAACAATGTTGGCTTTTCATAAAAGAAAGAAGTTCGAATTTTATTCAAATATTAGGTGTAAAACCCCATTTTTTCCTTATGGTAGAATTGAATATGAAGTAGAATTATATTAATGATTAACCTTGGGGATCTAAATAAAAGTCGCAGTAATCGCAAAACGAAGAGCGTGAATATAGAGAACGTTCAAATCTTACTTCGTATGAGGAAGTTATGATTTTTCGAAGTTTTAGCGCAACAGTGTGCGATATAGACATCAAAATTCAAATCGGTCGATTGTTAGGCAAAACAATCTAAACGAGATTTCAAGATCTCGTGAATAGGAATCCGTCAATATAAAGACAATCGAGAACAAATGTCATATGGAAGAGTTATGATTTTTATATGGAATTTAACTGTTTAATCCTGTTAAAAATACGAATAAAATGATAATTAGCCGACATAATTTAGATGAAATTTGTAGTACTCGTCGATAGTTACACATGGATATAAAGAATGTCGAAAACGAAGTACGTATGAGAAACATATGAAATTTTGAAAACTGAAAATTCACGTGCGTGCACGTGCTTCTTGAAACAACAACGTGGACCACCCAGAATTTGACACATGGCAGGAGGGCAGAGGATAGACGTCGCCGAAGTACGCGACATAAAGCACGCAAAGTGCCTCCCAAAAATCTGCTCTATATAGGCAACAACCCCCATTCATTTTTTCACACATTTCCAAACCTCTCTCTACAATTCTATGAAGTTTTAGGGATTTTCCCCTATATTTTAGAAGTTTTTAGTGAAGCCCTGAGTTGTCGAAGAGATAAAAGTGTTCGAGTCGAAATTCTACATGCGAACTATCTAGGCTTTTTGTCAGAAATCTGTGTAAGTTAAGCTACACTTATATTTCTCTATGTGTAACTTATATTTATATTCATAGTCATTATTATAAATCTATAAATAAGATTTATTAGTAATTTCAGTCATAATACTAATTGATTACTTATGAGAGAGGAGTCTACTATGGTCACGTTGGCTTGGTTGTTGGATTTACGAAAATAGGCATGGAGCCTATAGGCCCATGTGTTAACGAAATGGAATGTCTTCCATAAACAAACATAGACCTGTGTTGATGAAATGACATGTATGCCGTAAGGACACATAGACCTAAGTTGAAAAAGGTCATGTAGGCCGTAAGTGCACATAGACCCGTGTTGACGAAATGACATGTAGGCCGTAGTTACACGTAGACGCGTGTTGAAGACGAAATGGTTCAACAATAAGTCTAAAATACACACATTTTTGGCAGATAGTGAGTCATTGTATGTATGCATGTATGTGTATATATATATATATATATATATATATATATATATATATATATATATATATATATATATAGTGATATATGGTATTTTAGGGAACTCACCAACCTTCGTGCCTACCCAGTTGATTATAAATCCTTTTCAAGTACTTCATTGATTCGTGTGAAGGGCAAGGCCTGACTGTACACACGTGCATTCGCAACATGTTTTCGCATAATGTATTTGTACTATGATATATTTAAATAAATAAAAATAAAATATTTGGGTTGAAAATAGGGACGTTACATTAGGCCATTTTACGTTGTATAATATATAAAGATATTTTTTGCAAAAAGCAGCGTAGCTAATGGGATGAATTAATCGAAGGTTTTGCAGTGGTAGAATCGCTCTTGGTTTTGATTCGATCTTATCCACGATAGTGTCGGTTTTTCGTGAAAATTTAGTTAGAGTCTTATTCAAATACTAGATCGAATTATGCTTTAGGGAAAATTATTCAAAATTGTAAATTCGCAGTATAACATGTCAAACGAAGCATTTGAAGTTTCGTTTTTACGATTTCAAGTCACTGGCTATTGTTTAACTATTTGTTTTCTTCGGATAATCATAAATTTTGCATACAAGCTTTGTTTTCGACGTTCTTTATGTCATTGGTTATGTAATTTCGTGTACTCCTGGTTGTGTATCATCTATGCATAACAATATATATATATATATATATATATATATATATATATATATATATTAAGTATTGTTATGCATAGATGATACACAAAACAAGGAGTACACGAAACTATTAAACCAATGATTACTTATATACATGCACATTTGAGCCATATGTATCAAATAATTACATATGTATAATGAAAAATGTTTGTTCGTCAACAATTTAGACCAATCTAAGATTTAAATGAGATTTCAGAAGCATTTCTATATATAAAACTTTATTTGAATTAAAATGAGTGGAATATGTTACATTAGGTCTATTACATGTATGTTCATAGCAATTGAGTTTGATGAATGTTGACCTAAATTTCACAGTCTTCACATTGAAGATCCTTATCAGGTGTATGAATCTTTAATCTGAGGCAAACAATCTTAGACCAAGGTTGATGAAAATCATGATTCAAATGGCTATTTAACTCGATCGTATCCGTACTATTGTGTAATTTGTCAATGGCAACATTTAATCTAATATTATCAGCTACTAACACATGACGTTCCTTAATAGAAATTTCGCATTCATCATTAGAAACAACACATTCCTATTTAGATATTACAAGTTCTCTCTCTCTCTCTCTCTCTCTCTCTCTCTCTTCCTCTCTCTCTCTCTCTCTCTCCCTCTCTCTCTCTTAATCCATATTAAGCTTCCTGTCTTCATGACATAATCTATGTCTGGTTAATTTGTTGTTGATCTCCTATCAGACTTCTACTATAAATTGATAGACTTTAAGAGCTTCTGCTAAATCCAATTCAATTTTAGTCAATTAGGTCTCACAATTAGTTAGATCAAGATTATTTAATGAGAGTAGATGATATACTTGATGGATAATGATGAGATCATGATGCTCATTGGAATCCATGTAGCAATAGTTTCTCTCTACATGGTTTCTAGCATCATCGTTATCATCTGATAGAGAAGAATAGTATCTAGAGTCACATTCAAAAGTTATCATTTCCATAAGGAACATATTCCTTTCACCCCTACTTTCTTTCTCATCGCAAGAAGACTAGTAACCTTCTACATCCCTTGACATAGTGGCCACAAAAGCTTGTTGCTTTCAGCTAGTTCTTTTTCCCTTTTGGCATAGTAAGCTGATTCTTTTATTTTTGGTTTCATAGGTCTTTCAGATTAACACTCCCTAAAAATGGTTTCTAAGACCACAATTTTGGAAAATAATTTATCGTTTGGTTGTTGGTGTTATCAGATGGGTTTGAGCATCTGAGGAATTGTTAGCCGGAAGATTTGGTTGATAGGGAATGGGGGTTTAATGAGTGTTGGGTGGTTTAGGATATGCTTGATGATTGGATTGGTGAGGGGCTTAGTAGATCGATTTTTAGTTGTTGTTCATCCAAGGATGGGGTCTTATGTTGTATTTCGTGGTCAACATACCAAACACATATTGAAAGGCTTGATCTTTAGAAACCTTATCAGGATTAAAGAATCATCTGAAGTCGAAACATATGAATCAAGAGGATGTGGTTCCTTAGGAACAAATTTTGGTGGGGTATAACTTGAGAAATTGACAAGTGTTTGTGCCATATTGGATTCATTACCTCAAAGTTCATCAAGAATTTGAAGAAGAGTCAACCCTTTCAAGGAACCATTACTTTGCAGAAATGATTTGATATTACCCCAACCTTTACACAGACTATTAGTGAACTTCAGGTTGTGTTCAATGGGAATCCTAGAGACTCTATGGGTAGTGAGATTTTTCACCAAAATACAAAATCTATTGGATGGAGCAACAACAAATTCTCCAGGAAGACTTACAAAGGTTTCATAATCATTGAAAAACAAATGCTAATATTTTGTCATTGATATTTTTAGATCCTTACAATAAATTCTTGAGGGTGTCCCATATTTCCTTAACACTTTTACATAGCTTGATGTGTTTGCTCAAATGCGGAAGAATACCAAAGATCATCTCTAAGAAGGCAAGATTGTCTGCATGCATCTTCTCAATATCAAAGAGTTGTGAATGGTGCGCTGATATGTGCTTTTTGTCCAAGAAGTTGAGCATCCATATCTCTTATCACGGTTCAAACACATACATGAGGAACTTTTATTACAGATCTCTAGATTTTCTTTTGAAATTAAAAAACGTTCTATTTTATCTTCTAATGATCATATTCCTCAACCACCAATAATGGGGCTCATGTGGGGCAACCCATATTGTTGTATATATGCATTAAATACAAATGTTGATTCGGATTAACCATTGTTAAGTTTTCAAATTTAAGAGTGATAGTGGTATATGCATTAAATATAAAGGTTGATTAGGATTAGGCATTGTTATGTTTTAAAATTTAAGAGCGATAGTTGTATATATGAAAAACTTTTATCCGGTAGACTTTAGAAATCCAAATGAACACCGGTTTGTTTGTTCTTAAGCAATGGTAATATTGTCAAATGGGTTCAAAGGATAACCACTTAGGTTTTCATACCAATTATGGAGAGTATAAAATTTGAATACTAATATGACTAATAAAAGTAAGTTCCAGTTTAATTTTGAAATGATCCGGTCAAAATCATGAATATCAAGTTATATTTAATGCACGGAGTAATTGAAAATAATAAATAACTCAAAATAATAAAAATAGAACAAAAATATTGTTTTAAGAGAAACTCGTTGACTGTATTACATGTTCATAAAAAGGTACATTACAATAGGGGTGAGCATTTATGTAACACCTTGTTTCAAGTCGTTTCGTAATTCCGGGCCGTGACCCGAAGATCAAGTATCATAAGGATTCGGGCTTTGGGGAAGAGAGGTTTAGACCCATTTGTATGTGGGTAATGTAGATTATGTGATCCAAGAGTTCGGTTTGTGCTTTGGAGTTAAAGGGTAAAATAAGAAAAATGGTGTTTCAGACTTATTTTATGAGTTAAGGATTTTAGTTTGATGTGTTTTAAGTCAAAAGTATTTAGATTGGGTTATAGAGCTCCTCAATATCTTTTCGTGGACATAAAGATCGTCGAAAATGGAGTTGGAATGAAAAAAGTTATGACCGTTAAAAGTTAGGAAGGTTTTGGAATTAGTCTAGTACGTTGGGCATACATGAAATACGCTCGGGATACTGGGCATCCCTGGTACGCTGGGCATACACGATTAGAACCCAAACCCAATTTTGGTGGTTTGAGCCATATTTAAGCTCCGTAACTTCCCCAAACCCATTCTATTCTTAGCCTCTACCTCTCCAAAAGCATCCCTTGAAACCCTAACCCTTTTTTGAGCCTTGTGAGCAAACAAAAGTGTTCTTGAGTGATTGGGAGTGTTCTTGGTGCATCCTGGAAAAGAAGGAGCTCATTTGAGAAGTGTTGGTTGCATTGGAGCTTTTAGACATAGACTTTGTTCACCTCGATATTTCTTCTAGAGGTATAAAGCTTAAATCTTGATGATGTAATTGTTAGATCTAGTTTTGGGTGTTATGAGGGTTTGGTCACTTTAGTGCATAAAGTTTAGATGTTGAAAGTTTATGACCTTGTTATGGATAAATTTGGAACTTTATTCACCTAAACATCATATCAATTCAGATCTAAAAGTTGGAGACCTGGACTTAAGAATTAAGTTGAAAAGGATGCAATTTTGGTCCCTTTGAGACTTAAACAGATCTTGGTTTTTTAGACCATTCTAATGGATAAAGTTGGATACTTTATCCATCATGGAGTTATTAGGAACCATAAAAATGTAATCTTGGACCTTAGTTTCCGTCCATGCATGAGCTAGTATGTCTTAAAGAGTTAAGAAGTTGGGATTTTTGTTATTGAGCACTTAATAGCCATGCAAGATCATAAAGTTGGAAACTTTATGATTAAGAACATCATTTGAAGGCAAGATATGGATTTTGGACGAAAGAACTTAAGGATTAAGCTCTTAATGGGAAGAAAGGGTGGTAGCTGCGTACATTGGGCGTACCAAAGAGTATGTTGCACATACGTTGTTAGCCCCCGACTCTGGTCAAACGCATAGTACGCCCTGTGTACCTTTTGAGTACGCCCAACATATTCACAGAGTTGACCTGATTGATTTGGTTGACTAAGTTTTTGACTTTGACTAGGAGTTTGACCAAGTTTGACCTAGGGGTATTTTGGGTTTATTGATAAGAAGTTAAGTTTGTTCATTTTCTAATGATTAGTTGACCGGTAGATCTGATATTCAGAGAACTTTCATGTTCAACGATCTTTCACATTAAGAGTGAGGTGCAGTTTGTTTTTTCTGAGGCAAAATGTCTGCAGTCTGCGGACCACATCTATAGACCTCTACAGTAGAAGATGTGGACCAAACGTCTGCAGTCTGAAAAAAAAAGACTATTTGCTTTTTTAACATCTGCGGGCTACTAAAATAAATTGAAATCTAAATAAACTGATTTTTTTAAACTTCAAAGTGTTTTTTAAATATTTTTATGACTTTGTTATAAATAATTAACAAATCTATATCAACTTTTATGTATTATTGTATAAAAACTAAAAGTAAAAATGGTATGAATTAACGTATATATTTGATAAAAACCCAACAACTTTGGTTGCAAAGTTATAACTAAACATTATAATTAAGGATCAAAGAATTTGATATATAAATGGATGTAAATCAACTTCGATTTTTTGAATTAAATACATTAAAAAAGTATCATATATGTTTTTTCGAGAAATTAACGATAGTGTATTAAATAATGTTTTACAAAATTTAGCAAAAAAATATAAGAATATATTATGATTTTTTTTCGTATTTATATAAACAACTTAAACGACTATTATTGTAATAAATCCTTATTTATAAACTTGTCAAAAATATCATTTTTGTATCGTCGAACGTTTTTTTTATTTTTTTCAAAATATTTATCATTAATAAAGTCGGAAAAAATATAAATTAAAAAAAAACTTAAAAAAAGTATAGATATATGTGTTTTTTTAGGCCAGAAGATGTCTGAAGATGTTAGAAGACTCTGGTCCACATCTGCGCGAAGAAGAGGGCGCGCATACATTTTTAGGTTTGTAGTCTTCAATAAAACAAACAATCTGCGAAGGCTAATGTCTACGCGTGGTCTGCGCGGCACAGACAGAAGAGGCCACACAAATCTGCAGATAAAAAACAAACACCACATGAGTCTCCTCACTATACTAACAAGTTTAAGGCACCAATGCTGGCCCATTGGATTATGTTATGTAGAAAGACTAGGTGGTGGCACCTGACAATTGCAAGAAAGTCCTGGATACGGCTACTGACAAATTATATGCAAGACTAGGGTTTGGAACTTAGTAGTTATAGGTAGCATGCTAGTTTTCTTTGAGATACTTGCATGGAAGACTAGGAGGTGGGTCTTGGAACTTGTCTGTGAGACCTAAGGTTTGGCCCCCGGTCTAGCAAGTAAAGACCATGATACGACTCATGGCATAATGACAATTATAAGACTATGGATGACACATAACAATCTCTATTGTATGTATGGTATGTGGTATTCTGGGAACTCACTAAGCTTTGTGCTTATGATTTTATGTTTATGGTTTAAATAATATATTCACTTTGATCAGTTTTGGAATAACTAATTTTTATGGTTTATTGTTTTAAAAATGAAAATTTTACTATGAATTTTTGGGACGTTACAAGTTTGTATCAGACCATGGTTTGAGGGATTCAGACACACTCTCGGGTGTGATTGAACTCAAACTGAGGAGTTGGTTATCTTTTAAAAGAAAAAAAAATTCTAAAAATAGTTTAGTAAAGATAAAGGGGTTGTGATGCGTGTAATCGGCCAAGATCAAGTATGTGATTCCCATAATAGCCATACATGTTGATATATTATATGATATGAATGTTTGGATGCTAGGATAAAGCTAAGGATACCTCCAAAACTCACATGATAGATTGGCCTGATATGTGATGCATTATAGCCTAGGGAGCATTGGACGCTATGCTAGATTGGGGAATATGGATTGGTAGCAATAATTGCTAAGTGTAATCTTTAAAAATTATATATGGTTAGGATCATATATTCTTAGAATGACTGATTTGGGCTTATTTCCTGTTCCTTTTCTGGTTGTGGTTCAAGGGTAGAGTCTATCATTCGATAGTCTATTTGATCCTGTATTGTGTAAAATTTGCATGCATAAGGCAACCAGCAGTGAGAGTGGAAGTTCCTAGCATGGGTTATAGTAAGTGAGCTTCGGATGTCTTTTGGTTTTTCTATAGCTTGGAGTGTTACTGCACGAATGCTGCTTGCTTTGTGCTTTGTGGAACTCTTAGTGTTGTGAGTTAACTATTAATTGAATATGTTAAGTCACATCTTTCAAAGGTTATATAATCCCAAAGTGATCTATTTGACTCTGTGGCACAACTCTCGTTTGAGTCTAACCGTTGTAGGTCTGAGTCTGTTACTCGAAGGGTTATGTAAGCTTTATGGCATGTGATTGTGTTCATGATGTAGTTAGCTGAAATTAGGGAGAGTGCTTCAGCAGCTAATGGCAAGGTGAGGTCGGGAACCTAGGAGAGCCTAGGAAGTTTTGTATTCGGTTTTTTGTATTGTTTAGCAAGTACTTGGAGTACCGATTTGAGAAGGTGACTTGGAGGATTTGGTATGACACTTAAGGAAAGTACGGATAGGTGTCAAAGGTAGTATTGGACCCATACTACTAAAAGAGTAGGCTCCATACTCGAATCGAGGGGAGTTACGGAGAATCTAGAAAGCCTGTAGGATGAGGATTCTTTGAGTATATTCTGATTTCTTTGTATGGTTGCTTTTCAGAATGGTGATGAGCACACGTAGAGGAGGTTCAGGTTGAGATGAGGGCACTAAACCGATGGATGAATGGATGCAGGACTTCATCTTGTCAGAGATCACCCGCTACATTTTGGAGCAGACTCCTATGATCTTTGGTTCGGTCAAGGAGGGATTTTGGAGATTTTGGATGAGCATTTAGGCATATTCCGTACGAAGATTTTGGCTAATGTGGGGGCTCACACTATTTCTTTCCACGAGTTCCGCGCTTGTGGAGCTCCCGAGTTATTTGGGGAGAAGGACTCCATTGCTAGTAGGAGGTGGTTAGTGGACATGGTTAACGCTTTCCAGATGAGCTTCTGCCCCGAGGGGTCGAAGGTCAGATTTGCTTCTTGTCTTCTAAAAGACAGAGAACAATATTGGTGGGAGGAGGTGGATTCACTTTCGTAGCCGAGGCCATTGTGACGATGACTTGGGATGAGTTTCTTACCCAATTTAGGGTAGAGTTTTCACCAGCTATCGAGGTGCAGCAGTTGACGAGGGAGTTTCAGGACCTTCGCCATACGACTGAGATTGTGGTGGAGATCATCGTCAAATTTAGGGAAATGGCTCTTTTGGTTCCAAATGTCGCAGATGAGGATATGAAGAAGAATCGATACCATGATATTATGCGAGAAGATATCACGGAGTTTGTTAGCTTTTCAGCTTGTCGGACTTTGGAGGACATAATAGCTAGAGCCCGAGAGCGGGAGATTGATTTGGAGCACCTGAGCAAGAGGAAGCCAAAACAGGTGTTGACAGTTGGGGGGCCTACGCGGAGACATAAGACTTCTGATCAGCGAGTGAGAGGACAACAGGGCCAAGGTCAGTGCAACACGTGCGAGAAGCAGCATGATGGATTTTGGTGATCTAGGGGTTCGGGGTGCTACAGGTGTGGCAGGCTTTTTCATGTCAGTATAGATTGTCCCCAGGGGACGAGTCTGTTTGGTTTCCACTACAACCAAGTGGGCCACAAGAAGGCTGACTATCCAGAGTTGATGAGGGGAGCAGTAAGGGCACCTGCTCCAGCCACTCTGAGGATTGCTGATGTTCGTTAGGGCAGTCATAGGCCAAGTAGATCCAAGTTGCACTAGTTGACATTGCAGGTATGTGCTGTCTTCTTTCCTTCATGCTCTTATTATTTGCGTTTGTGATGGTATGTTGTGTGTGAGATTCTATGTGTGGTTTATATAAATCTCCACCTAGAAATTAAAAATTTCCTCATGATGGTCCATACATTTTATTTTGAGAATCTTCATATGCCATTTTGCATACCGAGAGCCGTGCTTAGAGGATATCTAGGTGAGCCGGTTTTGGATTTCAATATGGGAGGCATTGACCACCGTCATAGCAAGATTTAAGTGAGAGAAAACCAGCAGTCTGTTCGATCTTTGGTGGTATCAACAAGGAAGTCAAGGAATCCGCAAGGTGGGCATGTTGGGTTTGAATGCATGATTTGTAGGGGTATTTCAAGGATATGAGGCAATAAGGAATTTGTTTGATCTTAGGTGTAAGATCGATAATTATCAAGTCATACCTTTGAAGTGTGGTCAGTTGCAGGTTCGCATGGGAGTTATTCTAGTGAAAGTAGGTCGTTGAATTGGTGGGGTACTTGTTTCGATAGTTGAGATTTTTTTCTTCATCAACTGATAAAGTCACTGAGGACTTACCGTGGATTTAGTGGAAAGTGCTTATTGAACTTGTTGAGATTTTGGGGAGTATTCATTCAATTTTGGCAGGTGTGTGTTCGTTAGGATTGGCTAGTAATGGAATGCTAGTACTTGTGAGCTCAAGTTATCGACAACTTCAAGCAGTTAGCTTGCGACTTAGATTGGAAATCTATCAATTTTGTGGTTGGAAGAGAGTAGTTGAGTCCAAGTGGGGAGAACCGCTTAGACTAAGGGATTGCACAAGGAATGAGATTTCAGGTTAGCTTATGAATCAATGGTGGCTCATGGTGGGTATGTGATTAGTTTCAGGTTGAGGGTTGTGATATAGCCTCTTTTCATGTTCTTGTATGATAAAGGCTTTGGGACTCGAAGCATGACCCAAATACCTGATTGGGGTATAGTCGAATGAGGCTTCGACCCATAATTTATTTGGTTTGCAGGTAGCAATAAAAGTGTTGTAAGGCTGAGGGGTGGCCGTAGCATTCACTGGGTTGGCATATTGTGTAGTAGTGTTAGAAGAGTATGGGGTGGTCCGTAGCATTCGCCTGGTCCATGATCAGTTGCAAGGATGTTAAGGAGCTATGCTTAGGCTCGTAGTTTCCTCTAGGTGGAATTAGACCATGGTAGGAAGGGTCGCGATACTGTGGGAATGCCACATCATTAGTGGGATTGAGGAAGGTTGTGAGTCGTTTGGTGTCGATCGTGATGTAAGACTACAACTGGGCGTGTATCATTCATTTAGAGCAAAGCAAGTTATATTGCATCGGTGTAATGGTTGGTTAAGTTATCCTTGGTTGGAATAGAAGAAATGTTGAAGCCTCATATACAAGTAGGTTAGAGTAGCTTTACCAAATAGACTCTTGGATAGAGTCTCGTGGTATAGTCATTCGTAAGGATGCCAATTTCATCGACCGGGTGGAAATAAGGCACTTTAGATAATTAGTAGATTAACTCGGTGCTCAAAAGATCTTGGATAGATCGAAAATGTGAATTTTTTGGTCAGCAGTATAATTTAGGGTCATAAGGATTTGGTTTGGATTAGATTGCGTAGTGGAGCCATATTGGCTATGATTCAAATTGGTTTTATATGTCAGGAAGTCAGATAAGGTATTAGATTCCTGGATTTGAGTTAAGTAAAGATCGCCATCCTTTATTTGTTAAGGTTAGTGGGAGAAAGGATTCGTTCATCGTCAGTACGTGAGTTTTGATAAGGACGAGTTTGATTAATGGTAGGCCATCGTACGTTAGGGTTGACTTTGATAAGGGATCTGGAAGATATGGTCGGATTGTCTGATTGACTGGAAAGTAGCAAGGAGTGATTTCGAGGATGAACTGTAATTTAAGTAGGGGAGAGTTGTAACACCCTGTTTCGAGTCGTTTCATAATTCGGGGCCATGACCCAAAGATCAAGTATCATAAGAATTCGGGCTTTGGGGAAAAAGAGGTTTAGACCCATTTGTATGTGGGTAATGTAGAATATGTGATCCACGAGTTCGGTTTAAGCTTTGGATCAAAGGGTAAAATGGGAAACGTGGTGTTTCGGACTTCTTTTATGAATTAAGGATTTTAGTTCGATGTTTTTTTTAATTCAAAAGTAATTAGATAGGATTGTAGAGCTCCTCAATACCTTTCTGTGGATATAAAGATCGTCGAGAACGGAGTTGGAATGAAGAAGTTATGACCATTAAAAGTTAGGAAAGTTTTGGACTTAGTATAGTATGTTGGGCGTACTGGGCATCTTTGATACGATGGGCATACCAGGAGTACGCTGGGCGTACGTGATCAGAACCCAAACCCTATTTTCGTGATTTGAGCCCTATTTAAGCTCCTTAACTCCCCAAACCCATTCTATCCTCACCCTCTACCTCTCTAACACCCTCCCTTGAAACCCTAACCCTAATTTGAGCCTTGCAAGCAAAAGAAGGTGTTCTTGAGTGCTTTGAATTTTTCTTGGTGCATCTTGGAGAAGAAGGAGCTCATTGGAGAAGTGTTGGTTGCATTGGATCTTGTAGATCTGTACTTTGTTCACCTTGATTTTTCTTCTAGATGTATAAAACTTGAATCTTGATGATGCATTTGTTAGATCTAGCTAGTGTTGGGTGTTATGAGCTTTTGATCACTTTAGTGCATAAAGTTTAGATCTTGAAAGTTTGTGACCTTGTTATGTATAAAGTTTGAAACTTTATCTATCTAAACATCATATTGATTCGGATCTAAAAGTTGGAGACTTGGACTTAATGGATTAAGTTGAAAAATATGCACTTTTGGTTCCTTTGAGACTTAAATACTAGATCTTGGTTGTTTGGAACATTCTAATGGAGAACGTTGGAAACTTTATCCATTATGGAGTTATTAGGATCCATAAAAATGTATCTTGTAGTTTAGTTTCGTTCGATGTACGAGCTAGGATGTCTTAAAGAGTTAAAAAGTTGGGATTTTTGGTATTGACCACTTAATAGCCATGCAAGATCATAAAGTTGGAAACTTTATGATTAAGAACATCATTTAATGGGTAGATCTAGATTTTGGACAAAAGAACTTAAGAATTAAGCTCATACTAGGAAGAAACGGTGGCAGCCGCGTATGCTGGGCGTACCAAAGGGTACGCTGTGCGTACATGGTCAGCCCTGCGACTCTAGTCAAATGCATAGTACGCCCCGCGTAGCTGTTGAGTACGCCCAACGTACTCACCGAGTTAACTCGGTTGACTTTGTTGACTTTGACTTTAACTAGGAGTTTGACCAAGGGGTATTTTGAGTATATCGAATGTAAGTTATGTTTGGTCATGTTCCAATGAATAGGTGACCAGTAAAGCTGATATTAGGAGTAGTGTCCTGTTCAACGATCTTTTAGATTAAGAGTGAGTTTCCTCACTGTACGAAGGGGTTAAGGCACCAATGTCGGCTCTTACGATTATGTTATGTAGAAAGACCAGGTGGTGGCACCTGACAATTGCATGAAAGACTTGGATACGACTCCCGACAAATTGTATGCAAGACCGGGGTTTGGACATTGGCAGTTATATGTAGTATGTAAGGTGTCTTTGTGATACTTGCATGAAAGACCAGGAAATAGCTCTTGGCACTTGTCTGTGAGACCTAGGGTTTAGCCCCCGGTCTAGCAAGTAAAGACCATGATACGACTCATGGCACAATGGCAATTATAAGACTATGGATGGCACATAACAACCTCTATTGTACGTATGGTATGTAGTATTCTTGGGAACCCACTAAGTTTTGTGCTTACGGTTTTATGTTTATGGTTTCAGGTACTTCCGGTAAGAAAGAGAAGGGCCCACCATGACTGCATCGCATCCACCAGACCGGTTAAGATGAAATGGAACAAACAATGGAATAATAAAAAATTGATTAATATTATAATACACCAACAAAGGATCCATGTTGATCTTGGTCCCTAATCTACAACATGAGTAAAGACAAAATAACTTCATTCTCAAATGACAATCTTGCCCAGATACAAACTTCTTCGGGTAGCAGCATATCTCAGATCAAATACTCATCATATCACCATAAGTTCGGATGAAGTTTACATCGGATGACTTGGTCACTTTCATACACTATATATATATATATATATATATATATATATGTATATATATATATATATATATATGTATATATATATATATATACATATATATATATATATATATATATATATATATATATATAAGTTCAGGTTCATTTATACCATTCTAATTTTGTAAGACCTTAAGACCAAATCTAAAAATAATTTTAAAATACAAATAAATGGAAAAATCCAAAAATTTTTTTTTTTTTTAATATTATTTTCGGAACTTGAATTAACTAAAAAAAATTAAAAAAAAATAAAAAAAATCCCGTTTTTTTATTATTATTTTTTTTAATACGTGAAATATTGTAATAGAATATTACACTGTACATATTCTAAAAAATAAATTTAAAACGCAAAATAAATGAAAAAATCCAAAAAAATAAAATTTTAAATATTATTTTCGGAACTTGAGTTAACTAAAAAAAATAAAAAACAATAAAGAAAATCCCATTTTTTTTTTGAAAAATACGTGAAATATTATAATAGAATATTACACTATACATATTCTAAAAAATAGTTTTAAAATGCAAAATAAATGGAAAATCCAAAAAAAAAAAAATTAAATATTATTTTCGGAACTTGAATTAACTAAAAAAATTAAAAAAAATCTCGTTTTTTTTTTTTGAAAAATACGTGAAATATTCTAATAGTATATTACTAGAATATGTAAAAAATGTATTATTATTGTTATTTTTTTAATTTTTTTGGTATTCTTTTTATTTTTTTTTGGAAAATATATATTTCGAAAATAATATTGGAAAAAAGATTTGAAAATTTTCAATTATTTTGTATTTTAAAAATGTTTTTGTTTTATCTACTAAATGAGTGACTAAGATTACGTCTCACGGTCTCATAAAATTAGACCGTCTCACATGAACCTAACCCTATATATATATATATATATATATATATATATATATATATATATATATATATATATATATATATATATAAAATGTTTGTATATTTTCTCTCTAGATAAATACATAAATGAAATCGATCACTAGCTCTCCAAGGCAAGTAGATGAGTGTGATGTGGTGGGGCATGTCATTGTGAACACAGGTCACACTCTGCATGTGATCACATTTACAGATTTTTTTGATCAGTAGTTGTCATTTGTCAACATTCGTGTACCGGGTGTTGCATTATTAGTCATATTATTCTGCCAAAAAAACATAATCTTCTATCATTTAATTTTATTGGTTACTTGCTTTCACAAAATATTACTTTATAAAAATATATACTTTTTTTTAACATGTAATTTATCTATATTTCTTTTTTGTTACGTTAAAAGTGCTTAATAAGGGATTCTTAGCATGCAGTCATGATTTTACTCAAATTTACACTTCCGACATTTAGTCATCTTATTAACTAGAAAATAATACAAAATGACTAGTTGTACAACGAATAAGTGGAACATTGAAGAATTTGTATTGGTAACAGAGAATTGTAATTATAATAAACTTAGAGCATTTTGAAAAGATTTCCATATAGGTTCTTATAAAGAACCTCAATTTTCTTAAACAAATATCCTCTTATCAATCATTCACATCACATTCTTAATAATCTTTTAATTACTATATTTTTTCCTTTTTAATTTATTTTTATGAATTTGTGTATAGCTTCTTATCGACCGTAGTGATAAACCAAAATAATGCTTTAAAAAAATAATGTTCTACAGAGACAGAACTTGTAATATGTAAGATATATAGTTATATAGTTTACAATATTTATCTAATATTTTAAAATACATAAAATAGGTATATATATTGCTAACAAATTGAAACGTTAAAAAAAATTGTCTATATTTAAAAATAAAATATATGTACAGTTTATTTAATTGAACAGTTAGAGGTAAAAAAACTAAAAGTTTTAGACATAGTATTATAGTTAAATAAAATAATTTAATAATAAAAAGTTACTATATTTATATTATAGTTAATACCATATGTTTCACAGTAAAAAAAAAAATAATAACACATTTTGGAAACAAAAGGAATTAAAAGTAGAAATATCTTAAAAAATAGTTCCTATAGTTTTCAGAAATATCAACTTCAGTTTCTAATTTTTTTCGGTCTCATAGAATATCTATATGGTTTCAATTTTTATTGTGCGAGTTTAAAAAGACATGTATACCATTCTTAATTTACTTTTACAATTTCTTTTGACTAATTTTACATTTAGAAGATAAAAATAAAAAAAATAAAAATATAAAACACTTACCCACTACATCCTATGCTACCCATTGCCTTTGGTTTTCAAATCGATGTCCACCACTACTAGTTTACCACCACCATTAGCACCTTATGCCTCCAATCCAACACTACCTTATTTTTGATCAAAGACCACCACCACCACCATCAGACCTTCATCACCACTGGCTACCCCTCATTGCACCACAATCATCAACCCACTACCACCACCATTACCATCACTATGCACCACCTATACCCTCACTATACACTAGTATTACGAACACCATCAACCGTTACCACCACTATCACTATCCAACACCATCAACCACCACCACCACCTTGCTACCCCTACCAACTAAAATATAACACATTAATCTGAAACCAAAACTTGAAAACTAAAATTGAATCCTAACTAACACAAAATCAAATATAGGGGAAATAGGAAGAATAATTTACACACCCACAACTCAAATTCGCCTCCAATAATCAAAATCCATTCCGCCTCCAACAATCAAAATTGATTCTGCCTCCAACAATCAAAATCGATTCATCTTTCTCGATTCATATACCAATCTCAAGTTATAGTTAGAGAGAAAGAGAGATACGAGAGAGACATATGTTGGTAAACAGTTCTTCCATACCCCTCAATCGAGTCACGGGAGAAAATAACCAAACATTCCAATCAAATCCCAGTAGAATCAGCTGAATAAAAAATCATCAACTATTGAGGATTATAAGCATCAAATACACATCAAGAAGGCAGTAGAATAATCTAATGATTTACCTAAGTGTACATGTACCCTAGATCTAGGTTTTACTAGTTATATTAAAGGACTTTAAAACCAAAAAAAGTAGGATATAAACACTTACGTCTTGATCCTTAGATCATGTGATCGAAAACCTTGCAATGGATAGAGTGCCCAAAGTAGGTCTCCTCTAATGTATTCAGACCCAAGACTTCAAAAGCAAATCAAGGAACAAACGTTATTAGGGTTTATACAAAATTCACTAACTATAGGAGAGAGCTTACAAATTTTGTCTAAGGAGAAATATAAAGAGGTAGGAGAATATAATTAGCAAGGGAAAATAAGTACCAAGGTTTGAACCCTAATAGTCTATTTATAGGCAGCTGATGAAACCTAGGAGAGAGCTTACAAATCAAGGACCAAAACTTATTAGGGTTTATACAAAATTCACTAACCCTAGGAGAGAGCTTATAAATTTCTTCCAAGGAGAAATGAAATTAGCAATCAGTACCAGGGTTTGAACCCTAACAGTCTATTTATAGGCAGCTGATGAAACCCTAAAGGATACAAACTCTTAGAGTTTATCATTACCTTATTTGAAACATGTGGCATATCCTTATCTGAGGACATGCAGAGAATCATCCAAATAAATTCTCCAGGAGCTTCTGGAATATTCTAATTAATCCCTTGAATTAACTACTAGTCAAGCCTTTTAATTTATTAAACCAATTCAATTAATTACTAAACTAAGTTCTAATTAGTTTATTAATTTCTTAATAAATTAACAACTTATTTTCCCCAGTTGCTTAATGTTATTTGTGTCATGAGGACAACCCAAAAGGACCCTATTAGTATTTTGAAATATTACCAACTAGTTAATGACCTTACATAATATTTCTAAAAATCTCCGACTTGAACAAGTCATTAACTTTTTAAGGTCTTAATACTTCTTAAAGAACTAATAGAGAGTTAGTTACCCAATAAATCTGCCAAACACTTGATCTTAATCAATTTTATCCCTTAGATAAGTGACCCGTTATTCATTTGTTCTAGATAGTCATATCAACTTAAGAAATAGATAGTGGGTCAATATCAAAGTTTAAAATTTTGCCTCCCGATAGAGATTTCATGTTGGTAAGAGTGTAAAAGGTCATTAATTATTGGTGATATTTCTAATAAAAATAGGGTCATTTTGGGTTGCCCTCAAGTCCCAAATTGAGTAGAATAAATAAAGGATAAATTGGTTTATTAATTATTATGCTTAATAATTATTTAGAAACTAATTGGAAATATATTCTAGGAATTAATTAAACAATTTAATTACTTAAAGGGTTGAATATTCATTAATCAATAGTTGATTAGTTAGGAATGTTCTAGAACCCTTAAGGGATTTAGGGTTTGGACGAAATCCCTCTTGGATAAGAGGGAATTTTGTTCAAGGCTTCCCATCCCACATGGTATGGAGTACAAAACCTAGGAAGGAAGGGATCTAATGCTATAAATAGGGCATGAAGGATTTCTTTCTTTCTTGCACCTTGGGTTGAAGTTTTTCCAACCCTTCTTCCCCCTCGCCCCATAGTGGCGATTTCTAACCCTCTTAGGGTTTGTATAATTGACCCTTCCCCTAGATATTTTCATTCCACTCTTTGGTGTTATTGGGTGTGACACTATTAGAGGGATTCTGGTTTGGGTCCTATCATCCAAGCAACTTCGTGGAAGATAATATCTCAAGCATGGAGATCAAGGTCTACACAAGGGGTATGCTTTCTTCTTTATGTGTTTTTACACTTTCATAGGGTATCTATAATTAGTATGAAGCCATAGATCCTAGGGTGCATGTACACTTAGGTATACGATAATTTGATTTTTCCGCTACCTAATTTAAATGTATTTGATGCATAGAAAACCCAACAGTGGTATCATAGCTACTAGTTCATAATTACTAGCACCCTAAATCCATATTTCCTATAAATGCTTGTTTGAAATTGAAAAGAAGAAGAAAATTCAAAATTGAAGAAATCTTTATTACAGCTCACGACGTGAAAGCCTTATGCTCACGAGGTAAGTAACCCGAATTAGGGTTTCCCATTTCTTTTATTTTTCAAATTTGAAAATCTATTAAATATTGATAAATACCAAATTTAAAATGTTTTAATCTGGAAAATTGATAAATATTATTAAATATAATTATTTTAATTTGAATATTTATTTAGTATTTAATTGGTGAATTTAAATATTTAATATTGTTTATAGTAAAGATTTATAAATTTGAATATTAACCCCTCATGAATTATTAATTATTACATTGCGTCCTCATAAATATCTAGAATTAATAATATACAACTAAATTTAAAGAGTTTTTAATTTACCCCTTATATATATATATATATATATATATATATATATATATATATATATATATATATTAGTATTCTGTCTATTATATGTTTAAGAATGTTACAACATGCGTCATCGTGTGTTTAAATATTGACATTACCAATCTTACCATGACTATGCTCACCCGTTCTGATGTAGGGTTTTTAGGAGCTCTCTGTGATTCCTAATGAGGTCAATTTTTAATATGCTTAGTGCTTACCACCTTCACCGCCCTATTGCATTTTGAGAGTGGAGTTACGGAAAGGGGTTGAGAGTGATAATGGTCAATCTAAAAGTATAACCAATGAAAGTATAAAACAAAATCCCATTTTATTTAAAAAATGTGAGTGTCATGTTATCACTGAAAATTGCACATTCTCTTTTTTATTCTGTTGGTGGAGCTCATGTGGTTAACTGACACATCAATCTAGAGTATAGTTGAGAATAGCATGGAACTCGTGAATCTCAAGCGTAACATGAGTCGGGGACCATGTGATTTTACGTGGTTAATTCACAATATATTTAAAGTGAATCTTATGTTATCCACAAAATTTGCATATTCTTTTTATAACATGTTGATGGATCTCATATGGTTAACCGACATGCCAATTTGAGAGTTTATGTAGAGAATGATGTTAAACTCGCGAATCTCAAGCATAACATAAGAAGGGGACCACACAATTTTGTATGGACGATTCACCATCTGTTCAATGATCCGAGGCGACCCCTTCATTGAATTTGAGATGAACATAATCTTAGATTAATATGCCATTGATAGTCAATGAATCTCAAAGATCTAAGAATTTCATGGTGATCGAAATTGGCAAAGGGATTTGCCTACCTAAGTAACTTTATGGTGTATTTACGAAATCCATTTGCACATCATGGAGCCGAATATGAATCCTAGCCTTCTTAAATAATTTTGTTTACGGTGATTATTTTCGAAGGATAATTAAAACAAATTATAATGGAAATTGATATTGAATGATGTATATAACCTTATCCACTAAAATTTACTGCTACAAAACCTTTGAAAGGATTAGCTATGAGGATGAACAATCTCGTCAAATTCATAGTTTGGGAATAGTTCTCATAAACGAAAGAAAATATCATGCCTTTGATAAATCTCTTCCTAGGTTACTCCAAACATTGCATTCTAATCTATTAGAAAGATCAGTCAACAAGTGTACATTGTAAATTGATATATTGAAGTAAAATGGAATTTCATTGAGTTAGGAGTTGACTAAGGTTAGTGGACTAGCTAAAATGTGCATATGATCCGTTCACTCTGATTTTGATATGAATAAATTGGAATTTCCATGAAGGAGTTGTATAGCATGTTGTGGATTCCTTTTGGAACTAACATGGCCAATCATAGAAACTCAAACATCAAACTACTCCCATATTTTTACTATAATTAATATGTAACATCCTGTTTTGAAAGGTTTCTTATTTTCAGGATTGTCGACAATGAATGGATTAATTAAAGGTCTCGGGCTTTAAGGGAAAGGGGTTTAGACCTTATTGGATGATGACAATGTTGGATAAGTGATTAAAGCCTTGGTTTGTGTCTTAGAGCCAAAGGGTAAAATGGGAAACATGTTGTTTTAGACTTTTTTCATGAATTATGGTTTTTAGTTCTACATGTGTTAAGCTAAAATTAACTATATATAAGTATAGGGCTCATCAATAGCTTTTAGTGGATATAAAGAATGATGAAAACAAAGTTGAAACGAAGAGGTTATAACTATTTGAAGTTGGCGTGAATTTGGATGAAAACCCGTTCTCACGAGCTGAGAAGTAATGCCGATAACATGAGAGTGCTCATGAGGTAAGGATTCATGTTTTAGGGTATTTTCTTAGCCTCCATCATATGTAGAACCTCTTGGATAAACCCTAGCCTCCATTTTTAAGATTTAAGCCTGCCCTCTCCCCTCTCATCCATTTTTGGAGTTTTGGGTGGTGTTGGAGCAATGTTTTCATGCAAGATTGATCCTTGAAGCTTGGAAATTGAAGATCTCAACTTTTATCTACCTTCTAGACCTTTGTAAGTTATAAAGTTCCAAGCTTTATTGCATTTCATCTTTGGATCTAAGTGTATTTTGTGTTTTAGTCCATTTTAATGACTTTTGAGTGAGAGTTCAGAATAAAGTTTGAAACTTTATTACTCTCCAAGATCCCAAGAACATTGTATGTTTCAGATTTGGACTCCAAAACCTTTTTGATAAGTTTAGAATGTTTTCTTGGACCTCATGGACTAGGAATATTTTGATATTTTTCATTCCCATTTATCCATGCAAGTTATTTTGGTCATTTAGGCCATTTTGGTGTATTAGAGTTTAGATCTTGAAAGCTTGAGACATTATTATGTATAAAGTTGGAAAGTTTATCCATCTAAACATCATATTGATTCAGATTTGAAGGTTGGTGACTTGCACTTAATCGATTTAGCTGAGAAAGATGCATTCTTGGTCTCTTTGAGACTTAAAGACTTGATCTTGATTGTTTGGACCAACATAATGGATAAAGTTGGAAACTTTATCGATTATAAAGCTATTTAGGAACTAGATATGATGTTATGGCCTTGGTTTAAAGAGATTAAACACTTAATGAAGATTTTGGCCTTTTGGCCAGAAGTCACGACATGACATAGAATGTGTCACAATGTGACAGTGCCTATAATCGAGATTGTTTCGCCGTTGCATTCTGACAATGTGACTAAGGGATGGTCACGATGTGACGCTGACTTTGACTTAGCTGACATTTGAATTTTTAAATAGTTTTACTTTTCGTGAAACTTGGGTAGAATTGAGCATTGGACTAAGGATTGGTCTCAGTTCGGTTTAGGAAGTTTGGGTTGGTTGTTCTGATGCTAAGGTAGTTGTTGGGATTCTATCGAGTAGTTCAGGTGAGTCTTCTCACTATATTATGTAGGATGCTAGTTGTCTTTGTGATAGGTACATGGAAGACCATGGGGGTAGCATATGGCACTTGTATGTAAGATCGAGATCTGGCCCTCGGCATTGCAAGGAAAGACCATAGGGGTAGCCATTGACACTTTCATGTAAGACCGTGATTTGGCCCTCGATGTTGCAAGGAAAGACCATGGGGGTAGCCCATGGCACTTATATGTTTGGTATGTGGTATTTTGGGGAACTCACTAAGATTTGTGCTTACGGTTTATGTTTAAATGTTTTCAGGTACATCTAATTTTAAAAGGAAGGGCCCGACTTGATTGCACTGCATCCCCTAGAGATTATTCCGCAAGGATTGTTTATTATTTTACTCTGATGTTTTGAGAATACTTTTACTCTGATCATATTTTGGATTAATGAATGAATGGTTTTGACTTAATAAAAATGAAAAATTTTCTTAGTATTTTTGGGACATTATAACACTCCTATGGTGCACATGCAATCCTAGATGCTTTGGATCTATGTTTTCTATAATTATACATGCATTTTATTTTTCCAAAGCATTTACCCTAGCTAGCATACAATTGAAGCTATACAATATAAAACTTAGTTTGGATGCTTACCTCTTGATTATGGTAGAGTTTTTGACCATTGGAAGCTTGAGCACCTCAAGTGTGATGCCTCTAATGGTTCACAAACACCAAATGCAAGAAGAGGCTTTATAGAAAAGGTTACTTGGCACAAAATCAAGTTCAATCTCTTAGAGTGAAGGTGGTAACCGATTTTAGCTAGGGGTATGTATTTATAATGTGGCAAATGCTAGGGTTACACTTTGTAAACCCTAATGACCTTTCATATACTTAGGGTCCATGGGTTAAACCTCCATGGACTATCCATGGGTTATCACATTGGTTTAGCCCATCCTAAATAACCATGGATCATTAGCCCACACTATAAGTATGATTGATTTACACAGTCAATCCTTATATATTTAATTAGTCTCTTTTGATCACAAAATTAATTCCAAATTAATTCTTGATCAATACTAATCAAAGAATATGATTTCTCAATTAATATATTATACTTATAGTATATTAATAAATCATAAATAAACTTATTCTCAAAAGTCCATCCTATCAAATTGCACTGGTGAAGGCAACCCAAAAGGACCATGCTACTATCGGGTCAAGTACATCCCAATTTTAGTAATGGGATTAGACACCTAATTCAATAGTCTCCCACTTGGATAAGTCTAATAACTATAACTGCCAGTGCAACTACAAACCCGATTAGCAATCGTAAGCTTTCAAAAGCCATTGTCGAACTCTGACGCAGCCAGTGACACATCCTTTAGATAAGGGATCATATATTCCTCTGTTCTCAAGATATCTATGCGGACAAATACATGGAACATAGTCATAATTATTGTCCTGCAATTTGTTTCCCGGTTTCCGATTCGTCTGACGTAGAACATAATTGAACACATCAATTTAGTTCTGACCGGGCCCGACACATAAGTCCAAAGAGAATCATCGAGGGGACCAAGATATTGCTTTTAATCCTCTTAGGATTAAGAGGAACAAATAAACTTTGACATTATACGCTTGTACTAACTACTCATCAAATCATGCATAATGACACGTTTTATAAGATCAAGTTACTGATGCGTTTTCATGCCATCAATGCACAACCAACTTGTAGTCAACAACTCATATATCTTTGTTTGAAGATCATAAGATATTATCGTCTCACAATCACTCGTGCTAAATTCCATGAAGTGATTCAGGTGAGCGCGGGTAGAATCCAATACTCAAATCTTATTTCAAAAGCATTCATGAATGGTTAAGCAAACTGTTGCTATGTCTAACTCCTTGATGAGGTATCTGGCACAGGGAGCTCGGGCAAAAGGCCCAAGGTATCCTACCACATACCTAGGGGATAGCAGAGCCACAGAAAGTATGTCAAGTGTGGGAGAGTGCACGATGGAGTATGCAAGGCAGGGAGTTCCGATTGCTTTAAATGTGGACGGACTAGGCATATGAGTAGGGATTGTACAACTACCACCACCACCACCACATCATCTGATTTGATTTGCTTCCATTACAATCAGAGGGGAGATAAAAGGTCCCAGTGTCCGAGTTTAGTAGGCGCAGGGAAGGTGGCGGCACCTTCCCCTGCTACTTTGAGGATTATAGACGGCCGACAGGGTCGGGCCAAGGCACCAGTGGCGAAGAGAAAAGCCTTCCAGATGACAGCAGAGGAGGCGCGAGCAACTCCTGACATGGTGACAGGTATGTATTTTCCACTTATCTCTGCTTTTTTTAGTATTGACTGTTTCTCATGATTATATGTTTATGTATAGGGTCGTTCTTAGTGAACAGCATTTCAGCTACAATATTGTTTGATTCGGGGGCTACTCGATCATTTGTCTTACTTGTGCTTAGCAAGCGGTTTAGTAGAGCTCCGGGGGAGCTAGATTGTACACTTGAGATTGAGATAGTTGATAATAGGACCGTCAGGGTTGAGAGGGTACATAACGGGTGTTTGTTGCGGCTATTTGATGAGCAGTTTTCGGTGGACCTGGTTCTTATTCCCATGCGAAGGAATAAGGTTATAGTGGGTATGGATTAGCTGAGCCCCAATGGGGCAGTGATTGATTGTGAACTATAGTTAGTGAGGGTTCACACTCGTAGTGGGGGAGAGATAGTGATTTAGGGAGAGAGGCCACAACGCGGACCAGTTCTTTGCTCAGCAGTGAGAGCGAGACGCTACATTCAGCAGGGTTGCATAGGGTACGTCGCCTATGTTATAGATGCCCAAGAGAAGGGTAAGGCGACAGTTGACGATGTACCGGTGGTACGTGAGTACTCAAATGTATTTCCAGAGGACTTACCTGGTATAACGCCCGTAGATCCGGGCTAGTAAAAAAAGGCAATAAGTGTCGAAAACGACTTTTCGATAAAAGATTATTTAGAATAAATAATTTGAACCAAGTTGTAGTATATGTTACAAGGTTTCCGTACATATAAAGCACGCCGAAATCCGAGTTATAACGAAGAAGTTATGACCCGTTGAAGTTTCACAACGGAACCGGCACGACACCAGGAAGCGTAAATAGTGAATTTACGATAGAGCGGTATTTAGCCTAGGCAATCTAAAAAAAGTCGTAGAATATGTTAAACTAAGAGCGTCCATAAAAAGAACATCGAAATCTTACTTCGTATGAAGAAGTTACGATTTTTCGAAGTTTCGGCTTAGCAGTGTACAACCCGAAATTCGAATATTAGATCGAGCGGTTTTTAGCCAACACAGCCTAAACGAGAATTGAAGATCTCGTTAAGAGTAGTGTAAAGAGAAAAAGATGGGTGAAAACGAACGTCGGATGAAGAAGTTATGAGAATTTAACGAACCAATCCTGTCCCAGCCTGTTAATAATATAAAATTTAAAATAGAGCCAAAATTAGCCGACAGAGTCTAAACGAAAGTTGTAGAGTACGTTCCCGCCTTCGCGTGGATATAAAGAATGTCAAAAACGGAGCTCGTACGCAAAAGTCACGAATTTTTAAATTTGAAGCATGAAATTGCGAGACCTGATGAAGGATCGATGACGTGGCACAATCTAGACCCTCCCTCGCTGACTCGATACCCGCTTCGGATGAGTGACACGCCACCCTTGCTATTAGGCCCCGCGTCCGAAGAAGTTACGCCACGCGTAACTTCGGTCTGATCCTTCCGAGATGATTGTGAGACAGTTGGCTTCAGCTGGCATCCATATCCGAGGAGTACGCCCAGCGTAATCCGAGAAGCTCCAACACTATAAATACCATGCGAACCCCCTCGGAAATCTCACACCTTTCTCCACACTTTCTCTCACTATTTTCTCTCTCTAAGGGTTTTAACCCTCCCTAAAGTCTAGGTGAACCCCTAGAACCTGAGGGAAGCCCCAAGGCTCCCGGAGTCCCGAGAAAAAGGGTCTTTCGGTTTCGGAAACGCTGCTCCAAATAAAGTTCCGGTTTTCTTTAAAATCTGCTGTAAGTGAGCTACGCTTACGCAATTTTTAATATAGCTTTCGAATAATTATAGGAATGTAATTAGGTCCTTAAAATAATTATTTGGGCTATTATTATGAGTTATATTGAGTGTTATTTAACGCTTATATAATAATAATAATAGTCAGACTATTAATTTGTCGCGGTTATCGTTAGACTAAACCCTAGTGGTATTGATACTAGGTTTTATCGAAGGAAATCATTTCGGGAGTATCGAAGCGTTGTCCAAGTGTCGAGTCACCACCTTTCAGGTGAGTGCATAGTCCCTTTCATCTTACACATAGATATGAAGTATTTTATATAAACTACGTGCTATGTGTGCATATTATCTGAATACTTGCTGTCTATGTTGGATGAACGTTTTATACATGTTTTAAATGATTTAAACTGTATACGTATTTGATACGAATATGTTGGGTATGACATGGGTAGATGAATGATGAGAGATAAAAGATGATATGAGTAAACATTGGCAGCTATAGACTTAGTGCCTAATAAACATCGGCAACTATGGACTTAGTGCCTATTGGACAAACACTGGTAGCTATGGATTTAGTACCTGTTAGGAATTGGTAGCTATGGACTTAGTACCTATTAGATAAACATTGGTAGCTATGGATTTAGTACCCGATGAATAGACTATACCAGCTATGGAATTAGTGCTTTACGAACGAACATTGGCAGCTATGGATTTAGTGCCAGTCCTATAACCCTGGAAGTAAGGGACTTCGGAATAAACGAATGCAGGATAGATGACCCTTAGGATAAATCCTTAAGAGTAAAGAAGATAATGGAGATGGGTAATCGGGTTGATTGTTTGATTGTTTAAACATAATAATTATATTATTGTGGGTTGAAAATCCTATGTACTCGCCAGGTTTCCCAACCTAACCCACTCAGTTTGTTTATATCACAGGTGTTGATATGAAGTCACATTACACTGAGAGATTAAAGAGATGTAGATCACTAGTGTAAATAAATGTAAGTTCCGTTTATGCTTATGTTTCTATATTGACGATGACATCCCAAACATTTTAAAATGAACAAAATACGTTTCTTCGAAAATGTTTTGATAACGTATTTATCGTGTTTTTCTAGGAACAAATTCCGCAACATTTTTGATGAAATGAAGTACTCTGGTTTTTACAAAGCATAAACAAAATCGGTCTTTTATGGCCGTGAAAATTGGGGATGTCACAGATGGTATCAGATTATTAGTTTAAGCGAACTAGGAATATGGATTTATTTCTAGACTTAAACTTAGAATGCTAAGTGATGATTGTGAGGTGTGAGCACTAGCTTATTTTAGGAATTATGTCTAAAATGCTTTTATGTGCTAAATGCTTTATGCCTTATATGTTGTTATTTATTCGGATCTATGGTCTATTGTCGATCGGATCTGGGAACCTTACGTGTTTAGGATTCTAAACGTACGACTACGATATTAGAACTAGCATGTAAACGTTTGGGAGTGACAAGGATGATTTAAACGTCAATCCTAAGTAAAGGTCTAGATTCACCTTATTCGGTGTATAGATCAAGATGGAAAGGAACCATAGCGGAAACGTGAATGCAAATGAGAATAGGAACCAACCCCCAGTGGTTCAGCAAATACCTGTTGTAGAAGAAGTTGCACCTGAGTCAGTCACCATGGCTGGGGTTCAAGCCATGATTCGGGCTATGCTAGCTGAACAAAGGGAAGAAATGAGGCGGATGTCGAATAGGGACGAACCTACTATGCCCGCTGAGCAACCCGAGCTGATTCCCGAGCAATCGAAGGAAGGGAACTACAGCCGCCAAGTGAGTCAAGTGGGGACTCAAGGTGATCAAAGGGATGGCCCGGAGAGGAGAAACGACAAGGATGGGCGAATGTACAAGAATTTCTTGGGTGTGAAACCACCAAGTCTCTCAGGAAGCCCAAAGCCTGTTGAGATCATGGATTGGATCTCCGAGATGGAAATGGTGTTTGAGAGCTGCGACTGTAGCGAGAAAAAGAAGACCGTCTTCGCTGTAAGACAACTGAAAACTGGAGTCTTGAGCTGGTGGAAGCTATTGGCAGATACGATGCCACGAGGAGAAGCCTTAAGGATGTCATGGGAAGAGTTCTTGGAACAGTTGAAAATGCATTACTGCTCGAAGATAGATCTGATAGACCTAAACAACGAGTTTCAGAACCTGAAGAAAGGGAAGATGAGTGTTGATGAGTATGCCACCGCATTCACCGAGAGGATGAATCTATTCCCCTACTTGGTGCCTACTGAACTCTCCAAGATTGATAGGTTTGCTAACGGATTACCCACTGACTTTGGCCCAATGGTCAAAACGGCAACTACCTTGAAAACGCTGTTAGGGCAGCTAAGAACGTAGAGGCCCAGTTAAGAGAAAAGGGTCTAGAAAAAGATAAGGTAGGAGAGAAGCGGAAGTTTGAAGGATCTTCAAGGTCCAACAAGGAAAGAAAATTCTCAAAGCTTGGAGGACGAGATGGAGATGAAGCGAGATGGTGTGATAAATGCAAGAAGAAGCATTGTGGGAAGTGCAACGGAGAAGTGACTTGTTACAAGTGTGAAAGGACTGGTCACTGTTCCAAGGACTGCACACATAATGATAAAGTATGCTACGGATGTGGAGGCAAGGGGCACATGTCCAGAGACTGCCCAAGCAAAAATAAAGCAGCAAGACCAGAAACGCCACCGAGGCCAAGGGCGTCTCACATGATCCTCGACGAAGCAGAAAACCATGCGAGGAATCAAAGATGAGGACTTCATATCCGAAGATCAAGTTATGCAGTAGCCATGATATCATATGATGTAGCCTATTAGAGGCATAATCTAGGGTGAACTTGAACACCTATGTAATAGTTTCAAGAAATAATAAAACCTTCGTTTTGCTATCTGATGTGTTAAACTGTTATGTGATTTTCTTGTATGGTGACTTGGAAAACTGCGAGACAATACTTGGGACGACTATGAGTAGGTGTGAAAAGTAGTATATGCATATACTACCGGAAGCACAGGACTCATGCTTGGATCAGGGGAAGTCACGAGGTTACTAAGAAACTAGTACTTGATTTCGTTTTATTCAAGTGTGTTGTTACCATCGTTTCGGTAATGACTAAGAAGATTGTTGATATTTCGACCCTAGTGGTCATATCACATTGAGTCCGACTACGATGAGTAGGTTACATGGTTCAGAGAACCAAGTTTGATGTAGCATCCGACTTAAACCAAACGATTGAAATCAAAGCGATCAATAGAAGTATCGCGCTTGATTGATAAAGAAGTTGGTAGCTAGAAATGCTACATGATAAAATGTGATTATATCACATTAGACCATGAAGGAAGGCATAATCCATTCCGGAATATAGAAGTTATAATTATTACCTAGGATGAAGAGATGACGTACGGAGTCATCATAAGAGTCCTGTTTCGTTGATGATTCCGGACGTAATCATCTTAAGGAGGAGATAATTGTAACGCCCGTAGATCCGGGTTAGTCAAGAAAAAGGCAATAAGTGTCAAAAACGAATTTTCGACAAAAGATTATTTAGAATAAATAATATGAACCAAGTTGTAGTATATGTCACAAGGTTTCTGTACATATAAAGAACGCTGAAATCCGAGTTATAACGAAGAAGTTATGACCCGTCTAAGTTTCGCGACGGAACCGGCACGACACCGGGAAGTGTAAATAGTGAATTTAGGATAGAGCGGGATTTAGCATAGGCAATCTAAACAAAAGTCGTAGAAGATGTTAAACTAAGAGCGTCCATAAAAAGAACGCCCAAATCTGACTTCGTATGAAGTTATGATTTTTCGAAGTTACGGCTTAGCAATGTACAGCCCGAAATTCGAATATTAGATCGAGCGGTTTTTAGCCAACACAGCCTAAATGAGAATTGAAGATCTCATTAAGAGTAGTGTAACAAGAAAAAGATGGGCGAAAACGAATGTCGGATGAAGAAGTTATGAGAATTTAACGGATCAATCCTGTCCCAGCCTGTTAATAATATAAAATTTAAAATAGAGCCAAAATTAGCCGACAGAGTCTAAACGAAAGTTGTAGAGTACGTTCCCGCCTTCGCGTGTGATAAGTTAAAACTAACTTGAAGATCGATTAGATCTAAAAAACAAGTAAAGAAATAAACGAATAAACAGCAAGAACACAAGAATGGATCAAAAGATGTCGAATGATTAATAAACAATCCTCAGAAGAGCTCGATAAAGAACTTCTACTGTAGAGGATTTAGGGTTTACAAGAATGATGAAGAAAATCTGTAAAACTATCGTAATTGCTATTGATCGTCAGTTTTTCTAATATGCATGCAAGCACATTATTATATACTAAACCCTATCAGCTCACGGTTGGACAGGCCCAAACCGGAGTACAAAACATGGACTATTAACCGAGCCCAATAGACGCAATACATAAAAGATGCTACGCTATGCTACCCAACAATCTCCCCCTTTGCGTCAAATTGGAGCGAGATCACTTTGTCTTCTTACTTGGGCCAGCAGCAGCAGCAGGAACCTTCTTCTTTACAGTCTCAAACAGACGAGAGATAAGCGCGAGGATTGTCTGTCTGAATCGGATGTACCACTGTATCATATCGTCAAAATATTTGATATTATCCGTTGTATTTTCTTTGCATCTGTGGATGATCCCCAGCACGTGCTCTAGACAAGCAGTGGTATAAAGATGTTTATCATCTAAGGCAAAGAGACATTTCTGTCCTTCACTCCTAGTGAACATGACGGAGTTTCGCCTTGAGTCAATTTTTCCCATCTTCATCTGGTTTAGATCACTGGCCGAGCCAACAGGAGAGATCTTCGGTTTCTTCTTGAAGACAGTTGCAATCTCCTGATCCATCAGGGCGACCTCCATGATATAGCACACCAACATCCTCTTGAGATGGTCAATGATCGGACCATATTCAGCTTCATTAGTCAGAAGGATGTTGTGCAGAACGATCCATTCATGGGGGTTGAGGTTCGGTAGATCTGCTAAAGAAATGGCATGTTCGGTTTTTGCAGATCCCCTGAGCACCTTGAATCGAACATTGATAAACTTCCCAACAATGTATGGTTTCAGGACCCGAACGTTGATGATCTTCTGAGCGCTCCAGGTTTGGTATTGAGGTTGAGCAGTCTTCAGATAGAATTCAATCAGTTCCCGATCAACCTCCGGATGAGGATGAGGGAACTCAGCAACGTTGGCGAAGGCGTGAAAGATGAACGCCTTTCGGGTTAAGGGCATGTCAAACTGAGAGTCGACGGAGTTGTAGCAGTCAAAGGAGATTACCGGTTCAAGCCATAAGATACTCGGAGTATCGATTGCCTCCTTTATCATCCTCTCGAGAGTCCAAGCAGGGAAAAGAGTCTTCCTACTCTCGAGAAGGTCGTGGGCTTCTTTCTGTTTGCGCTCAGCTTCTTCAGCTTCTCTCGCCACACGAACATTATCGTCTTCAGCATTACGTCGACTTTTGCGTTTCAGCAAGTCGGCAATGGTTTCGTTGTCTTCTTCCTCTTCTTCCTCAGCAATTTTCTTGCCTTTGTCCTTCACACCCGAACCAGAGGCTTGGCCTGTAGGAGGAGGTTCGGTTGTGTGAGTTGTCTTTGAGGAATGAGGTGGTTGCGATCCGGACTCCTTTTCTCCCCCTTGTTTCGGAGTGGACACGAAACTGGGTAGCCCTTCAATTTTACTTAGCAGATCCAGGGTAGGAGCGAGTTTCTCTGCAAGGGTACGCCTCACTGAATGGTTCAGAATCGGATCGTGCGCTTCAAGGATGTTGGATATAGCTGAGTGTACATCCGAAACACACGTCCTGATTACCTCCCGTTCGGATCGAAGAGTGTCAAGTTGTTGTTGAGAATTGGAGAGTTGAGCACTCTTGACCTTTAGGGCAGTGGTCTTCTTTGCTAGAACATCCATCAACGAGTTTTCAACGGCCAGATCCTCTTGGAGTTTAGAGAGGCGCTCGTCGATAGAGGCACGAAGGGCAGAGTTGTTGTCACAGAGCGATTGGCGAAGTGTGGCAAATGACTTCAACTCCGTGGAGACAAACGTGTCCAACTGTTGAACAATTGGTTCCAACGTTGTCTTGGTAGCAGTGGCACTCTCCTGCAAAGATTGTAACAGGGTAGAGGCGTCAGAGAATAGTTTATCGACTTTTTCGGTCGCAGCCTCACAAGCTTTTGTCGAGGCATCTATGGCGGCGGTGGCAGAAGCGACCGAATCTTGCTGAGCCCTAGAGAAGGCATCAACAATCTTCTGAAGAGCGGCTTCAGAGAGAGATGATTGAGAGTTGGAGGAAGAAGCAATGAGCAAGTCGACTTTCTCATGGAGCTCCTTAAGGTGCTTCTTTGTTACCGGAGCATCCTCATCATCGTCGCTTTGCACTTGAAACGGACTGTAATAGACCGAATCAAATGTCATGTGTTCCCCGCCTAGGAAAGGGTTATCTCCGTCAGAGGCATGACCGGGAGATGGTGGTGGTGGTGAAGTTGGTGGTGTTGTGGTATGAGTAGGTTCAGGTTGAGTTTGAGCAGGGGTAGGTTCGGGTTGTGTTTGAGTGGGGGTAGGTTCGGGTGGTTGTTGGGTTTCGGTTGTGTGTATGGGTTCGGTTGCTGGCGGTGGTTCGGTTGCATCGGTATGAACCCCCGTATCAGATACGTTGGTTGTAACCTTTGCAGTAGATGTTGTTGTTGCATCGGTGAAAATGGGTGGTGGCATAGGGAATGAGGTTTTTGGAATGTTGGTAAAGGGGTTTATGGTGGGAATGGAAGTAGGAATTGTTTGAGTAGGAGAGGGAAGTGGAGAGGTATGGATTTGCATATCAGGGGTAGGTGATCTGGGTGGTGTGTTGCCCCTTGGAGGTGTGTTGCCTCTTGGAGAGTCGTCAGCCGAATCCGAACTCTCACCCTCCGACTCACTTAAAGAGGAAGCAATAATGAGCTTTCGTTTTGGTTGAGTCTTTTGCCTCTTCTGCTGCGGGGACTGAGCAGCTTTAGTAGCTTTCCTCTTTTTAGGAGAAGGGCCTTTAGCCCCTTTCGCCACCTGTTTGCCTTTATCTGCCTTTTTGCTTCTCGGAGCAGGCTTATCGGCATCGTGAATGGACTTTAGCATCTCCGGCGTGAGATACCTCGGACCAAACTTCTTGAACTCCTTGTAGGTCCGGATGATCCTGCTGTCAGCTGGAACATCAGCGTACATTGTCTCCGGAATGGAACCATTGAAAGGGAATTTCGAAGCATCTGAAATGATGATCTTTGTGGTATGAAATGTACCAATCGAAGACATCGGTGCGCCAGCGACAGTGGGAATGCTGTACTTGTCCATAACCCACTTCGTTATCAGGGTCCAAAACCTTGCATACGACACCTCAGAATGCCGTGAAGAAGAAGATAAACTTTGGATGAGTTGTTGCCAGAGAACCAACCCATAGTCGACGTTGACGCCGTTGTAAACTCCGTACAGAATGGACAGGAATAGTCGACTGGAGCCATCTGAACCTGAGCTCCTTTCTGAAAGACCCTTGAAAAGCACAGTGAACAATCCGTTCCACTGTGGCGGTAAACAAGACTTTTTGAACTTTGCGACGGAGGTGAGCGCCTCCGTGTACCCCATATTGTAGAACATATTGAAGAGGTGCCCCATTGGAATTGTCTCCGGATTAAACCTTGAAGGGTCAGCTTCAAACCCTAGCAGTGAGCCAAATCGTTGCTTGGAAATGGAGGCTTTGTGATGAGCAACTTCGAAGAAGATCCTGTCGACGACTTTATCGTAATGCGCCGTCGCGTAGATCTGTGAGAGGAACTCCATTGGCACTGATTCTGCCCTTGAAAGTGCAGGTGCAATTTGCGAATACTTCAAACATTCGATGACGGGAACCATGTAGGAGTCATATACGTGAGGGGTTAAGTCAATGATGAGACACTGTTGAGGGCGAATGGGCAGGATGTGAGAGGTAGCGTGAACGGAGGATGAATCTGCCATTGTTGAAGAGAGGGAAGAAGATGATGAACAGTAAGGGTTCAGGAAATTCTTTTGCTTTGGGAATTTTGATTGTAGTAAAGAGGTAAATGGTAGATGCTAACGCCTTTTTATACTGGGGTTTAAGGAGAGAGAAGGATCTTCCCAAATCATCTATCGAAATACCAAGAGTTTTTCGGAGTGACTGATGCGTGACAGTTGTGGAACCGATGATCACGCATGAGAGAGAGTGTCAGATTCCGAAGAACACGCCTCCCATCAAGCGCCATTTCTGATAACCCGTTTCAAATTCACACGCACCTTTCTGTGCCAGAGAGGAACCGTTTCAAATTCGCACACACGTCTGCGACGTCAGTTAGAGATTAGACGCTTCAAATTCGCACGCTTTCCCTGTTCCGCCGTTTGAAATCAAATCAATTAATCTCCCGCCTGAGTCAACAACTTTTCATCTTATCCCTTTAATATGTAATGGCATCCTTTGAATAACACGCCCACGTGGATTAATATTGACCACATCTTATAATTAATTACCAATCCAAAGAAAAAGCCTGTAATTATTAGTACCAGAATTTTAGGAAATCAAAGATTTTCGTGCTAAGGGTGTAAAAAGAAAACAAAAAAAGAAAATCTTTTTAGGAATAATTGTGATGTCAATAAAGACACGAAACAAATGATCCCGGGCACGAATCTCTTCCTTCAAAGTCAAGAGAGACCTTAAAGTGTTAGTGTGGTTTCCCGTTGAATAACGATCAAACACTTATTAAGAAGTGTTGAAAGGCTTCTTTTAATTAGGCTCCTTAGGGTGGCTTTAGCTTTGATTCAACAGTCCTAATCTTGAAATAAGATAGAAAGTGAACAAAGTACTTGTGAGACCGGTGTAGTCTGTTGAACAAGTAGGTAGGAAATGATTTTTAAAGTGGCTTGGAAAATATAAAATCTCAAAAAAAAAAAAAAAAAAAAAAACTGGATCCCAAGGGAAGAAATGTTATGGTGTTTAACAATTTCATAGGAATCACACATAAGAAAAACTTGAGATTTCATGAGGATAAGTCCGTCAATTCATTAGTGAAAACTTGAGCAAATTAATTGTTCACCGTCAATTCAGATTTGGTATTGAATTTTGGGTTTCACTCAGCTCGTAGTGGCACGAAACTAAGATCATAAAAACAGTTTTTGAGTAACCATAAACCTCAGTGGTAATTTCTGAGAGTCTCAAGGGTTACGTTGATGAAACCAATTTAATGGAGAAATATAATGGAGATGGTGTAAGAAAGAAAAGTACCTCTGCTGTGAAAAGTAGGACCAAGCAGAAAACTCTTATCTCATGTGAGAAGAGAGTTAGGTAGCTCACGATTAGAATAAGAGAGTAGTAGCCTAATTGGGAAGACAAGGTGTGTGTATACCAAGTCATTAAGGCTATTATTCAGAATCTGATGAGGCTTTGGGCACATACAACAGCATGCTTCTAGGGACACTTAACTAATCCAACAAATATTTCCCCATAAACGAACGAACACACATGTAAAAATTAAAGACAAAAAGCAAATGAAGAACAAAATATTTTTGGAGTTTTGATATATATAAAAAAATGATAAATAATAAGAAAAATAAGACTAAGAAAGAAAATAAAAGATTAAAAAAAAATTGGAAAAGAAAAGAAAAACATTAAAAAAAAACTTTGGAACCGAACCCGAGCGTTCGGTTGGTTTCGGTTGAGAAAAATTTTGAAAAACCGAACCCGAGCGTTCGGTTGGTTTCGGTTTTGAAAAAATTTTGAAAAACCGAACCCGAGCGTTCGGTTGGTTTCAGTTTTGAAAAATTTTGAAAAACCGAACCCGAGTGTTCGGTTGGTTTCGGTTTTGAAAAAAATTTGTAAAACCGAACCCGAGCGTTCGGTTGGTTTCGGTTTTGAAAAATTTTGAAAAACCAAGGAATTTAGACTTTCAAAAAAGGAAATACTTATGACAATAAGATAAACAACTTTGTACATGGAATTTACAACCAAGAAAACTACCTCTGAAATGATGAGCGAGTGCAGATGATTCAACCGAACCCGAACGTTCGGTCTATTTCGCTTCTGACGTTTGAGCTTGAGAGGTAGTTTGTGGTACTGACTCTGATTCCATCATACCTAGCCCTTGTAGAATTTTGTTGAATGACGCTTCAGGAAGAGCTTTGGTAAAGACATCAGCCAATTGATCAGTGGTTCTAACAAAGTGTACTTCAACGTTTCCATCTTCCACATGATCTTTGATGAAGATGATATCATCGACATAAATTTGAACGATCATAAGGTGGTTACCTTCCTTTTTACGAAAGAAGGTTGGGTCAACTGAACCTTGTTTGAATTTGGACATCTTCAAAAATTTAGTCAGCGTTTCATACCAGGCTCTCGGAGCTTGTTTCAGTCCATACACGGCTTTATCCAAAATGTAACAATGATTAGGATACTTTTCATTCACGAATCCAGGAGGTTGCTCCACATACACAGTTTCTTCGAGTTCTCCATTGAGAAATGCACACTTGACGTCCATTTGGTAGACCTCAAAGTTTTTGTGGGTAGCATAAGCAAGAAATATTGTTATTGATTCCAGCCTAGCTACAGGAGCGAAAGTCTCTTCATAGTCAATGCCTTCCTCCTGACAGTATCCTTTCACTACCAGACGTGCTTTGTTCCTTATAACATTCCCTTTCTTGTCCATTTTGTTCCTGAAGACCCATTTGAGACCAACAACCGAGGCATCTGGAGGAGTTAGAATAGCCAAACTTTGTTCCTTTCAAATTCATTCAGTTTGTCTTGCATAGCTTGAACCCAATCGGAGTGATCAAGAGCAGTGTTAACTGTCTTTGGTTCAACTTTTGATACGAATCAGTTAAACATGTAGAATTCGACTTTTGAAAACAAGGAAGTCTGTTTTGCCTTGAGTTGTGATTGAGTCAGAACTTTTTCAGATACATCACCAACAACTTGAGAGACAGGATGATCTCTGGTCCATTTGGTGAGAGGAGGGTAGTTTGGATCAAAGGTTGGATCTAATTCAGCGTTTATCATTTCTTCTGGTTCGGACTGGCTTTCGTAGTCGTAAGACATATCAGCATGCTCCCCCTCGATAGATGATCTTACATGAATGTCTTGAGAATCTTGAGCTACAGTGGTTTCTTATGGTGCTGAGCTTTCGGGCGTTGATGCACCTTCGGATGGTGAGGCACTTTCGGTTGGCGAAGTGCTTTCGGTTGGCAAAGTGCTTTTGGGAGTAGTTTGAGACCTTAGCTCCCCCTCAACTTGTGAGCTCGGTTGGGATGATGATGGTGGATCCTCCCCCTCGACTGAAGCATTGTGTTCTGGAGGGTCTTCAGAACCTGATTCTCCTTCATTCATTCTCCTTGCAGCATCGTCGACAAGTTGCTTTAAGTGATCTACCCTGTTGTCTGCTGCACTGGCTTCAGAAAGAGTGGCCTTCTCTGGTTCATCAAAAAGCTCCATGAACTTCTCGAATAGATTAGCGATCGAGGCTGTGACTTGGCCAGTTTGAGGAAAGATTTCTCCAGCTGTGTCTTCGTTGGCCTTTAGCTTTTTGACATAACTATCATCAAAAGTCATGTAGTAAGTTTCTTCTATTTTCCTCGAACGCTTGTTTAATACCCTATACGCTTTAGAAGTGAGAGAATAGCCCAGAAATATCCCTTCGTCGGCTTTGACATCGAACTTGTTGCGGTGTTCTTTAGAATTGAAGATAAAACACCTTGAACCGAACACATGGAAAAACTTGACGTTTGGCTTCCTGTTGTTGAGGATCTCATAAGGAGTGAGAGTGAAGCGCTTGTTGAGATATGACCTGTTCTGTGTAAAACAAGCAGCAGAAACAGCATCAGCCCAAAAATATAAGGGTAAGGAAGCGAAACTTAGCATGGTTCGGGCTACTTCACACAAAGATCGGTTTCGTCTTTCGACAATCCCGTTTTGTTGAGGTGTGTAGGGAGCTGAGAAGTTGTGACTAGTTCCCTTTTCTGCCAGGAATTCTTCGAATTCCTTATTTTTGAATTCCAGTCCATTGTCGCTCCTGATGTTGCGAACGACCTTCTTCAGCTGTACTTCAATCTGCTTGATGAACACTTTTAGCTTGTGAGTCGCTTCAGATTTAAGCTTCAGAAAGAACACCCATGTAAAACGCGAAAAGTCATCAACAATAACAAGAATATACTTGCTACCACCGATGCTTTCGATAGATGATGAACCACACAAATCAATATGAAGTAATTCTAGTGGTTCAACAACTTTAGTGTTTATTATAGATGGATGACTTTGACGACTCTGCTTCCCCATTTCACATGCAGCACACAAATGATCTCTATCGTACTTGAGCAATGGAAGACCTCGAACATGACCTCCAGTAACAAGTTTGTTGATATCTTTAAAGTTGAGATGAGAGAGTCTTCGGTGCCACAGCCAACTTTCGTCAGATTGTGCTTTGGATAACAGGCAGATAGCTGGGTTTCCTTTGATGGGTTTGAGGTTTAAAGGAAACATTTCGCCTTTACGCTCCGATTTGAGAATAATTTTTTTCGTCTTCTTCTCAATTATTTCAGAACCCACATCGTCGAATGAAACTTTGAGACCGGTACCTCCAACAAGCTGAGATACACTGATGAGGTTGTGCTGTAGTCCTTCCACGTATGCAACCTTCCTTATCATGAAATCACCGTTTGTAATCATTCCATAGCCTTTTATGGTGCCGAAGGAGTTGTTCCCGAACTTGACGTTTCCACCATTTGAAAGAGACCTGTATTCCCTTAGCTCTTCCTTCCTTCCTGTCATGTGACGCGAGTAGCCACTATCAATGTACCATTCTTCGTCAAACTGCTCGTCACTGATAACCTGCAAAAATTAAGCAGATTTAGGAACCCAAAGCTTCTTGGGTCCACGTGAGCCTTTCACAGGAACAGGAATAGTAATAGAGATGTCAACTAAATATGTTCTTTTTATTAGTGTTGTTTCATCTTTCTTTTTGATGGTAAAAACTTTAACTTTATTGGGATTCGATGCTTTCGGTTTTGACTCTGGTTTAACCACTGAAACCTTCTGTTTTCCTTTTTGTTCAGCTGATGATTGAGATTTTTGAGAAGGAACAGAATGGAATTTAGGACGAGGTGGAGAAGAGATAGAAGAGTTTGAAGAATTAGAAGAATTAGAATGAGAGAGCTTAGATTGAGATGACTTCTTGGTTGAAGATTCTAGGTGACCCTTTTGCTTTTGATCATCAGTGGGACCGACCCTAGAGTTTTGATCTCTTTTGATTTCCAAACCAAACCTTTGCTTTCGGTTGATGTAGTTCTCTGAACCGAACTTCTGCTTTCGGTTGTAATCATTCTCAGAACCAAACCTTTGCTTTCGGTTGGAATCATTTTCTGAACCGAACCTTTGCTTTCGGTTGATGTTTTTCTCCGAACCGAACCTCTGCTTTCGGTTGTTGTTGCTCTCTTTCGATCCAACAAGACTTTTCTCTGATTTTAAGTTCCTGTCTTGATGTGAGAAATAGGCATTCTGAGATTGCCAAAACTGTTTTCTTTCAGAGAGATTCTTCCTGTATCTCTGATTCCTTTTTCGTTTTTGATTTCTCATCTGCTTCGGTTGATGATGGATGTTAGCTTTCGGTTTTTGTTTTTCTTTAGCTGGTTCACTCTGAACTGATGAAGTTTCACTTGGGGATGTGACTTCTTTTGCAGGAATTTCTTTTTCCTGAGGAACATCTTTCGTACCACTAGTATTTGGCACATTGAAGCTATCAGGTTTATTCAAAGGTTCTAGCACATATCTGCCTTTGCTTTTCCATGAAGTCCTTTCTGACAAACCTACCGTTTCATCAGCATTGTCAATGGGAGCTGACCAGAAGAACTCGTCACAGCCATCAGCATTGTCTTCGTTTACAATAGATGTGAGTTCAACAGTCTGATGTTCGGTTACACCTGTGACCTTATACACCTGATTTGGAGTGGTTCTTACTTTTTGATATACTACTGCCTTCTCTGCAAGAATCAGGGACTTTTGTTGGGACATACGAGCAAACTCCACTGAATTTTCTGAAATAAGATTCTTGTGGTTTCGGGTTCGCTCTTGACAAATTCTGAACAGTCAACTGTATCCTCTACAGAAATTTCACTCATATTGTCGTCCTCATTAAGCTCAGATGCATTTTCAATATCAATTTTATTTTCTGAGCTCAATTTGGCGTTTAAAGAGTCAAATTTTTGTATGGTTTCGGTTCTTAGTTTCAGTTTATCATTTTCATCCAAAAGGTTTTAAGCATGTCCTTATGGTCCTTGGACTTAATAAAAGATTCGATTTTGTCCAATCCATACATATACGTTGGATTAACATCCTCAGACGAAATAACACTCTCACAATTATACGCTTTAGCATCAATTTCATCCTCCTTAAACTCAAGGAAGGGTAAAATCATGCGATGAATCTTTTGTCCTATTTCACAATCCAAATGAAGCTGAGTAATATTAGTATAAAGACGTTTGGCAATCAAACAAAAAACATTTCGCTGTTTCAAAAGCTTTAAATTGTCTCTTTGCAAATAAATGTTTTCATCTTTTATTTTGATTAATTCCGACTCCTTCAGTTCGATCCACATCCGTCGTTCCTCACTCTTCGAAGACACCCTGCTTAATTGGTCAGTTAGGTTAGAATTGGTGACTTGAGTTTGAGTTAAACCACTATCTAGATGAGAGATTCTTGAATTAACACTTTTTAATTCTTTTTCATATGAACATTGTGGGACTTTAAATGAGACAAAAACTGATTGTACCTTCTTGATCAGTTCATCAAGCTCGTTGAACTGCACGCTGAGCGGTTTGGCTGTAAAGCACAAGTTCTGTTGCTCCTTCGTGTCATCATTCCCACCATCAATGTTGTATCCCCTCATTTGAGATACGTCGGACACCATCAAGCATCTTCCTCCACTGCTCTCTTCTTTCGCCACATAAGTCTTTCCATGTGAAGGCTTCCTCACTTCATCATCTTCAGAGTCGGTTGACCAGACCTCCACGCCACCGAACTCATCATCAGCTACCGAACCCTGCACAATTAACGCATTCATAGGAGGGTTAGCAGTAGATTTCTTCTTCCTGATTTCATCTAGCTTTTTCTGCAACAAAGCTTCTTCATCCTTTTCCTCATCCTTTTCTGCCATCTTTTTGAGGACGCAATCTTTTGCATAGTGGTTCTTTCCTCCACAATAATAGCAGCTCACTCCCGAATCTCCTTCAGCTTTCGGTTCCTTTCTTGATTCTTCTGCCTTCGGTTCATCTTTGACCTTTTCAGAACTATAACTCCCCTGCCAATTTCGGTTCTTGTTTATGGGGAATCTCTTCTTGATGAACCTCTTGGGGTTTGACACCATCATAGCATAGTCCTCAGAAGTGAGGTCATAGTCATCCAAGTTGAGGTCTTCGTCCTCCATCACCACTTTGCTTTTGGACAGGAGGGACAACGAACCTAGGCTTGAAACCACATTTTTCTCCTGTAACACGATCTTTTCTTGAGATTTTAGGATGCCCACCAGTTTCGCCAAAGAATAGGATTTGAATTGCTCGTGCGCTTTAACTGTGGACACAACTGCTCTCCACTCAGATCTGAGTCCGTTCAAAAACGTAACCTTCTGCTCAATAAGCTTCCTTTCGATGTCGTGTTTGATCATCTTGCTAAGAAGATGATTGAAGCGATCGAACGTTTGAGTCACAGTTTCTTCGGCTCCTTGCTTGAATTCACCAAACTCGGACAAGAGTAAGGTTTGAATGGAGTGTTCAAGATCTTCATCTGTAGAGTACAATTCACGTAGCCTGTCCCATATCTCTTTTGCAGTCGTGCATGAACTCACCAGCCTAAAATTATCGAATTGAAGAGCGAATCTGATCAATCTTAACGCTTTGATATTGCACTGAAATTTATCTTTTTCGTCTTGCGCAATATCTTTAACATCTTTCAGAAGATCATTATACTCCTTTTGAGTTTTAATAATCCTTGAAGTTGCTGAATGAGAAAAAGGTCCAGAAACGATTGCTTCCCAGATGAGGTATCCATTATACTCAGATCCTATAACATAATCTTCAAAGTGATGCGCCCAGACTTCATAATCATGGGTGTACAGGATAGGAATCTTCGTTGTTGATCCAATGCTGTTCGAAATATTAATGGGATTGGATTGCGACTCGTCCATAATTGATCGAATAACCTGTTCAAAGATCAGACTTGTAATATATCAAATTAGGGCAAAACAATAAATATCAAGATACGTCAATTATGAGATGACGGCTCAATAAATATCAATAAATGCGGAATAACCCTAATCGAAACCTTTTTCACAGAAAAGAAGTGTATCGATTACACAGCCTCCTGCTCTGATACCAATTGATAAGTTAAAACTAACTTGAAGATCGATTAGATCTATAAAACAGGTAAAGAAATAAACGAATAAACAACAAGAACACAAGAATGATCAAAAGATGTCGAATGATTAATAAACAATCTTCAGAAGAGCTCGATAAAGAACTTCTATTGTAGAGGATTTAGGGTTTACAAGAATGATGAAGAAAATATGTAAAACTATCGTAATTGCTATTGATCGTCACTTTTTCTAATATGCATGCAAGCACATTATTATATACTAAACCCTATCAGCTCACGATTGGATAGGCCCAAACCAGAGTACAAAACATGGACTATTAACCGAGCCCAATAGACGCAATACATCAAAAATGCTACGCTATGCTACCCAACAGCGTGGATATAAAGAACGTCGAAAACGGAGCTCGTACGTGAAAGTTATGAATTTTTAAAGTTGAAGCATGAAATTGCGAGACCTGATGAAGGATCGATGGCGTGGCACAACCTAGACCCTCCCTCGCTGACTCGGTACCTGCTTCGGATGAGTGACACGCCACCCTCGCTATTACGCCCCACGTCCGAAGAAGTTACGCCATGCGTAACTTCGGTCTGATCCTTCTGAGATGAGTGCGAAACAGCTGGCTTCGGCTGGCATCCATATCCGAGGAGTACGCCCAACGTACCCTCGGTACGCCCAGCGTAATCCGAGCAGCTCCAACACTATAGATACCATGCGAACCCCCTCAAAAATCTCACACCTTTCTCCACACTTTCTCTCACTACTTTCTCTCTCTAAGGGTTTTAACCCTCCCTAAAGTCTAGGTGAACCCCTAGCACCCGAGGGAAGCCCCGAGGTTCCCGGAGTTCCGAGAAAAAGGGTCTTTCGGTTTCGGAAACGCTGCTCCAAATAAAGTTCCAGTTTTCTTTAAAATCTGCTGTAAGTGAGCTACGCTTACGTAATTTTTAATATAGATTTCGAATAATTATAGGAATGTTATTAGGTCCTTAAAATAGTTATTTGGGCTATTATTATGAGTTATATTTAGTGTTATTTAACGCTTATATAATAATAATAATAGTCAGAGTATTAATTTGTCCCGGTTATCGTTAGACTAAACCCTAGTGGTATTGATACTAGGTTTTATCGAAGGAAATCGTTTCGAGAGTATCAAAGCGATGTCCAAGTGTTGAGTCACCACCTTTCAGGTGAGTGCATAGTCATTTTCATCTTACACATAGATATGAAGTATTTTATATAAACTATGTGCTATGTGTGCATATTATCTGAATACTTGCTGTCTATGCTGGATGAACGTTTTATACATGTTTTAAATGATTTAAAATGTATACGTATTTTATACGAATATGTTGGGTATGACATGGGTAGATGAATGATGAGAGATAAAAGATGATATGAGTAAACATTGGCAGCTATAGACTTAGTGCCTAATAAACATCGGCAACTATGGACTTAGTGCATATTGGACAAACACTGGTAGCTATGGATTTAGTACCTGTTAGGAATTGGTAGCTATGGACTTAGTACCTATTAGATAAACATTGGTAGCTATGGATTTAGTACCCGATGAATAGACTATACCAGCTATGGAATTAGTGCTTTACGAACGAACATTGGCAGCTATGGATTTAGTGCCAGTCCTATAACCCTGGAAGTAAGGGACTTCGGAATAAACGAATGCAGGATAGATGACCCTTAGGATAAATCCTTAAGAGTAAAGAAGATAATGGAGATGGGTAATCGGGTTGATTGTTTGATTGTTTAAACATAATAATTATATTATTGTGGGTTGAAAATCCTATGTACTCGCCAGGTTTCCCAACCTAACCCACTCAGTTTGTTTATATCACAGGTGTTGATATGAAGTCACATTACACTGAGAGATTAAAGAGATGTAGATCACTAGTGTAAATAAATGTAAGTTCTGTTTATGCTTATGTTTATGTATTGATGATGACATCCTAAACATTTTAAAATGAATAAAATACGTTTCTTCGAAAATGTTTTGATAACGTATTTATCGTGTTTTTCTGGGAACAAATTCCACAACATTTTTATGAAATGAAGTACTCTGGTTTTTACAAAGCATAAACAAAATCGGTCTTTTCTGGCCGTGAAAATTGGGGATGTCACACCTGGAGTACCCCATTAGAGACAGGATGAGTTTAGGATTGACCTGGTTCCGGGTACGGCTCCGATAGCCAAGGCACCATATCGGTTGGCTCCTCCCGAGATGTTGGAGTTGTCTACGCAGCTGTAGGAGCTGCTAGACAAGGGTTTAATCAGGCCGAGTAGTTCACCATGGGGAGACCCAATTCTGTTTGTGAAGAAGAAGGACGGGACACATCGCATGTGTATAGACTATCGGGAGTTGAACAAGGTAACGATGAAGAACCATTATCCACTCCCGAGGATAAATGATCTGTTCGATCAGCTAGAGGGAGCATCTTGGTTTTCCAAGATTGATCTACGCTCGGGATATCACCAGATGCGGGTCAGGGATGTGGATGTTCAGAAGACCGTTTTTAGGACCCGCTATGGTCATTATGAGTTCGTGGTGATACCGTTCTGGCTCACCAACGTTCCAGCCGCGTTCATGGACCTCATGAACCGTGTATGCAGGTCAATGCTAGATCGATCTGTGATAGTGTTCATCGATGACATCTTGGTTTATTGCAAGACTCAGGAGCAACACGGGGAGCACCTGAGAGAGGTGCTAGAGGCATTGAGGAGGGAGAGACTTTTCGCAAAGTTCTCCAAGTGCGAGTTCTGGTTGTGCGAGGTGCAGTTCCTTGGACGCCTCGTCAAACAGAAGGGTATATTAGTAGACCCGGCTAAGATAGAGGTCGTGATACAGTGGGAGGTCCCGAGGTCTCCATATAAGATTCAGAGCTTCCTATATTTGGCAGGGTATTACAGGAGATTCATTCAGGATTTCTCCAAGATAGCAGTTCCGCTCACCCGACTGACTAAGAAGCCGGTGGTGTTTTGTTGGGGACCTGAGCAGCAGGCAACATTTGAGACGCTCAGACAGCGATTATGCGAGGCGTTGATTCTTACCCTAGCAGAGGGAGTAGATGTCTTTGTAGTCTACTGTGACGCTTCGATCACAAGTATGGGAGCAGTTTTGATGCAGCGAAGCCATACGATAGTTTATACCTCTAGACAGTTGAAGCCTCATGAGGCTAACTATCCGACACACGATTTAGAGCTGAGGGCAGTGGTGTTTGCCCTCAAGATTTAGGGACATTACGTCTATGGGGTCTGTTGTACCATTTACATGGATCACAAGAGTCTGAGGTACCTCATGGATCAGCTGAATCTGAACATGAGGTAGTGCCGGTGGTTAGACGTGGTAAAGGATTATGATTGTGAGATCCTTTAACACCTGGGCAAGCCCAACGTAGAGGCAGACGCCTTGAGCCGCAAGACGGTAGCGGCCCCGATCAGAGACATATGCTTGAGGATGACGGTGATTACTCCATTGCTGGAGCAGATTAGAGAGACACAGGTCGAGGGCCTGATGGAGGAGAGGCAGAAGTGTGAGAGGATCGTGGGCCGAGTAGCTTCCTTCCACAATGACAGTCGAGGATTGTTGACCCTTCATGGGAGAGTTTGTGTATCGTACTGGGGCAGAGTACGACAAGTGTTGATGGACGAGGCCCACAAGTCTCGGTTCTCCATCCACCCAGGGGCGACGAAGATGTACAAAGATCTTCGACCCGATTATTGGTGGCCATGCATGGAGCGGGATGTAGCTTGGTACGTGGAGAGATGCTTGACCTGCAGGATGGTCAAGGCGGAGCACTAGAGACCCCACGACAAGATGCAGCCGTTAGACATTCCCGTGTGGAAATGGGAGGACATCACTATGGATTTCATTACTAAGCTTCCCAGGATGCACGTGGAGTTGATTCTATGTGGGTCATCGTGGATTAGTTGACCAAGAGTGCGTATTTTATACCAATCCAGGAGAGCATCTCAGCAGAGAACTTGGCCGATATTTACGTGTGCGAGGTAGTGGCACGGAATGGAGTGCCTGTTTCGGTAGTGTCAGACCAAGACGTCCGTTTCACTTCCAGATTTTGGGAGCGGTTCCACGAAGATATGGGTACTCGTCTCTAATTTAGCACCGCTTTCCACCCACAGACGGACGGATAGAGCGAGAGGACGATTCAGACTCTCGAGGACATGCTTCGGGCATGTGTTCTAGATTTCGGTGGCAGTTGGGATACGTGTCTTCCGTTAGCGGAATTTTCGTATAACAACAACTATCACGCCAGTATCGATCGTCCTCCCTTCGAGATGCTTTACGGGAGGAAATGCGGGACCCCAATTTGTTGGGGTGAGGTCAGTCAGAGAGTTATTTGGAGAACGGAGGTGGTACTCAAGACCACAGAGTTGATCCAGCAGGTCCATAGCCGGCTTCAGACTGCTCAGAGTCGGTAGAAGATTTACGCCGACAGGAGGCGTTCGGACTTGGAGTTTCGGGTGAGTGATATGGTCCTCCTGAAGGTATCACCCTAGAAGGGTGTTACCTGGTTCCAGAAGAGGGCCAAGCTGGGCCTCAGGTTCATTGGTCCCTTTAGGGTTTTGGCCCGGGTGGGTTAGGTTGCTTACCGTTTGGATATTCTGGTAGAGCTCAGCCAGATCCACAACACTTTTCATGTATCTCAGCTGTGGAAGTGTTTGGTAGACGAGTCAACAATTGTACCATTGGAGGATATTCAGGTTGACATCAGTCTGAACTACATCGAGAGACCCATTACGATCTTGGATCGGCAGATGAAGGCCTTGAGGAACAAGGTAGTTCAGCTAGTGAAGGTGCAGTGGCAGCACCGGAAGGGTTCAGAATGGACGTGGGAGTCCGAGGAGGAGATGAGAGAGCATTACTCGGAGTTGTTTTTAGACACAGTAGCAGCAGACTTTGAGGACGAAGTCTGATTCAAGTGGGGGTGAATTGTAACATCCGTCTTCTGAGGTATTTATTAACCAATTGTGTAATTTAAAAATATATTAAACTATGGTTGGACTTGACATTTTGGATTGGGACTTAGGAAACTTGGGCCGAGAATGTTAGCTGCCCATAAGCCGTACGCGGGGCGTAACCCAGCGTACGCGACGCGTAGCGTCCTTGGATTCGTGGGACATGAGAGGTGTGCGCGCAACGTACCATAAGGTACGCCCAGCGTACGCGATCAGACACAAAACCCTAATTTTGGGGTTTAAGAGGTATATAAACCCCATTATAGCCTCCCCCTGATTTCTTATCAGCCTCCTCACCCACAAGAAAACCATAATACGTCCTTACTCTCTCATTTGTGTGAAATTGCTCTTTGTGAGTGTTTTTAGTGAAAAAAGGTGGTGAAAAAGGAAAGAAAAGGTTGGAGACGAAGGTGAGCTCAGAGATTTGGACTAAACTCACCCTTTGTCATCCAAAGAAGGTATAAAGCACTGAACTTTCTTCCTCACATTCTAGATATAGAGTTATGGGAGTTTTGGACCTTTTGTAGGTGCAAAAGTTGGACCTTGATCATATAGATCCGTTTTTGAGCTTGAGATTGCCATCCTTGTGGCTCAAAACACCTCCTTAGGATTAAGGTTACAATCTTTAAGGGCTGTATGAGGCCATGCATGAGATCTAGCCATTCCCATGGAGTTAGGGTGTTGCTTTTAGTAGTTTAATCTTTTGTGAATCATCCAAGCCATCAAGTAAGCAACTTTATGGCTTAAGGCATATAATAAGACGTGGATCTGAGTTTGTAGCTTCTGAATCGAGATATTAAGCACTTAATAGGAAATTGGCTTACCGGGGCTGTATACTGGGCGTAGAAGGAGGTACGTACGGCGTACAAGCCATCAGCTAGTACGCTCAGCGTACCTAGAAGTACACCCCGTGTACGCTGCCAGATTGGGCTTCGAGCATTTGCGCCTCAATGTGGGTTGTGCTTTGGACTTAGGGTCTTTGGGCCTTAGTGGGCCATCAGGAGTTAGTGAATATGGTCGAAGTATAGGTGTTGGGCTTAGGGTAGGGCCCAATAAAGAGATTTGGGCCCAATGTAGAAAATTGGGCCATCAGTGGGCCTCTAGCGGGCCATTGATGGACTTAGAAGGAATTAAGGATTTGGGCTGTGTTTGTGACCCACACCATAGCAAGGGTAAAATAGTCATTTTACCCATAAAAGAATCCATATTCTGAGTGAGTGTTTTAATTGATCATGATAGCCGGGGAGTAGTCGGAACAGCAATCATGGATTCTTTACTCAGGTGTTCAGCAGTCAACTTTTCGAGGTGAGTTTCTTTCTAGTAGGAACGGGTCTATAGCCACAATGCCGACCCGGTTAGATAGTAGTTCCAGACTTTGGTCTGATGCCGGGAGGGTCCCGAGAAGTAGTTATGTGTGCTTGATGTCTTAGTGATTCATGCTTGCTATGTTATGTTATGGTATGTGCTATATGTTCCGGACTTTGGTGTGATGCCGGGTGGGGCCCATTGCAGTGGGCGGGGCATAAGTTATTCCAGACTTCGACCCGATGCCTGGCGAGGCCCAATGCCGGGTGGGGCACGATGCAGTGGGCGGGACCCAAGTATACCGAACTTCGGTCCGATACCAGGCGGGGCCCGATGAAGTGGGCAAGGCCCAGTATGTGTTTATATGTTATTGTATGGTATGTGGTAGTTTGGGGGAGCTCACTAAGCTTCATGCTTACAGTTTCAGTTCTGGTTTCAGGTACCTCTGCTAGCAAGAGCAAGAGCTCGGGATGATAGCACCACACACACCATAGTTTTATCCTAGGTGTTTGTTTGGATGTTTTGATATGATATTGACATTATTTTAATTTGATACATTTACTATGACATTTTGAGACACACGATTCATGGTTTTATTATATGATAGTTGATATTATGGTTTTGGTAATGTTTTAAAAACAAAAATTTTTGTATGGTATTTTTGGGACGTTTCGTTCAATAACTTTGTTTTTTATTGTTTTGTTCTTGCAGCCTATGAACAGACATTCTAATAAAGAAAAATCACAACATTTACAAATTAATGCACGCAATACTCGAACATTAAACATACCAGGAAGGCAAGAATGTATCCATAGCTTCCAACTCCACCCAAAGCATAGACACCATATGTGCCTTCTCAATTGCCTTTGGCCACCAATAAGGCATTTTGCCACAATTGCATCACACACTTTCTTGGCAAACTAACAAAATGACTCATTAAAGATGAATCGGTAATATAGGAGCCTCATATTCATTGTGCATGAACTGTTGTTGATGTAGGAAGACAAATTATAATAAAAAAACTAAAGACGAAGTGGGTAAAAGCTTCCAGCATCAGCATCCGCTGCTTTTAAGTAGCCAATTAGGGCATCAAGCACCTTATCTTGTACAGGCTCAATCGAATCAACAACCGTTTGCTTAAAAAAATTTCTCGATCAAACCACCTAGTCTTGGTCTGGTGCTGGCTTTTGGTTCATGGAGTTTCTCCATTTGTGAAACTCTAATCAGATGATGAAAATGAAAAGTCAATTAAGGGCTATTTTTTATGAGGGCATTTTCGTCTTTTTGCATGAAAGTTGTTGTACCTTTAGCCACCCTAAGAAGGTGGTCAAGTTCTCTAGGGCGTAATTCATCTGGTGCAACACAAGCAGACCTGTAAATGCCAATTTATTAGTATGTAAATAATCCGAAATTGTCACATGATGCGTAGTCTAACACAATAAAAGTAAAATACTTATTAAATTTTTTTATTATATTAAGAATAATTAGGATTCACCTGTTGTGATCCCAGACATTTTCTTGGCATGTCCATTTAGCATCGCCATTTTGAACAGTTATCACATTGGGCCCACTGTTCTGAAACATAATTTTTTTTATGTTAAGTTCAATTTATATATAATAAAATATAGAACGTGAAGCAATAATTGTTACACAGAAGAGCTACCAGTGAGTATACTCCCCTTTCCAAAAACAGGAGGTTCCTAAAAAAAAGAAAAAGAAAATTCAATATCCAAATATTTTTTTTAGATATTATTTGGGAAAAAATTAAGATGACTGACTTCATATTCTTCAAATTCTTGGTCTTCAATGGTGACACTACTTGGATTCAAAGCGTTAAGTGGAGTCAACATATCTTGTAATTCTTCCCATGTATATTTGAGCTCAAGAGCATCTTCACTTTCAATCAACAATCTTTTATTTTTTGAACTAATATCTCGACTTCTTTTTTTGTCTGGTTGAAATGAGTCAGCATTTGATTTGCTTCCTTGCTTCTCATTGCATGTTAGCTGGCATCTCCAATAGCCAAGCTCATATTTCTTGACCAATAGATTTAAATGGGAATTTGTGTTTCTCTTTAGTGACTGAAGAAGACCAGAATAATCACTCATATTTGAAAGATTCTCAATCGTATTAACACCAAATAAAGGGGAAAAGTGAAGAAACAAAAGCAATGTACACATTATTTGATGGGAATTCTGAATGACATGGATGCATATGATATTGAACTCAACTGGACCTCTCACAAGTCTTTCCTACAACATAACCAAGTTCATGAGATTTTAGACATTTGACAAAGTTATGGGCTATAAGTATCCCAAGTCCATGTTAACTGTGCATCGACCATTCCATATGATTAGATTAGATCAACTTACCATCAATCCTTGTGAACCACTGAATGAAACCCGAAGATTACTTTGAAATCATTGACGATATCCCCATATCACCAATCACAGCAGAAAAGAATGTGATTTCCTGCATATTAAACATCGCCTAAAGTCAAGCATAACTTACTACAACACATAAATAATATTTTATCTTCCAGTTACAAATACCTTGATATCAACTACGCATTTTATCCAAGACGTAGTGTGCTTCTCAGTTTCTGCAAAATTTTCTAGTGATAGTTTCGCCAGTTCAACCAATAACAAGTCATCAGATCGAACCTGTCCACATATAGTTCAAAAAGTTAAATCAAACGACAAATTTTCTATTGATGGTGAGGAGAAATCAAAAATCAGAGAAAAAGATACCTAAATTGGTTGTACAGATTGGAACACAGAGAGGGTTCCTAAAAACCAGCGATGTTGGTTTAATGATGGTGGTTCGGCGGTTTTTGAGACTTTTTCAGTAGAAACATCTACTGCATCGTAATCCATCGACCACCATGGTACCGATTTCCAGTTTGGTGGAAATCCTAAACTACAACATCACAGAGGCTAAATTGGTAGATGACAGCGGTGGAGAGGCTGCTGGGGATGACGATTCTGAAACTCGCTTTCTAGGGTAGGAGCTGGTGGAGGCCGACGATTCTCAGAAGAAGAAGATCATGGGTTCGAAGAGACGTCGATGGTGTTGGTGCCGGCTGAAGATGATGGCGATGACCGAAATAATTTGAGAAGTCGGAGAGAAAGGCATCTGATATGACTTCCCTTTCTTTGGATGTAGAAGAAACAAAAATGATCAGAGGTGGTGGATACTGTAACCGGAAGACCAAGCGGTGAGTCGATTGGTAGACATGGATCGAAGAATATCGACAATGACTTGGAGGAAGGCCGAGGCAGTAGAATAATAGCTGAATGACCGGGAAAGCACAAGAGTGTCACATGTACTCGGAAAAATGAGGTAGATCAGTAGAGGTGATGAGGGTTACCCCTTCTGTTGGCGGTGGGAAAGAGGTGGAACAGGGAGAGACAAACATGTGGAGGAAAGACACATGAAAATAACCCGTGTCCAAGGCATGCACACGTATCCAATCTTTGACCAGTAAAAAAGAACAACACATGTACATAGAAAATGACAAAATGGCAAAACAAGACCCCTTCAAAGAAACGATCCAAAACTGTAGCTACACACATAGACAGAGGACGATTTCTGCCAAAAAAAAACACATACTTCTCTGTAGCTAAGGTAGGACAATTTTAATATATATATATATATATATATATATATATATATATATATATATATATATAGGGTAAAGTGAATATACCTAACAACCTTATATAAGCTTAGGTACCTAACCACATCATACTACGTAATTTTGAATCATATTTGCATTGTAATCACCCAAAGTTTTTAAAATTCAACCTCAAAACTTGATTGCTTCCAAAATCTTTGGACTTTCACCATTATCTTCCTTCAAATGATGTCTTTCTATCGGAGACCCCCTTGTGGGCTTCATATACTAACGTTACAAATCAAATGTCGTAGGAAGAATATAATGGTGAATATCTAAAAATCTTGGAAGTAAATCAAGTTAAGAGTTGAAGTTTAAGAACCTTAGACGATTGCAATGGAAATATAATGCAAAACAATGTAGTATAATGTGGTTAGGTACCTAAGGTTATATAAGGTTGTTAGGTATATTCACTTTACCCATATATATATATATATATATATATATATATATATATATATATATATATATATATATATATATATATATATATATATTAAATGAATTTTCTTAATATTATAATTATAAATTTTAATAAAAATATTCATTATTATTATTATTATTTATAATCTTAACAATGTACTTTTGCTCTTAATTTCCCAAGCGTTTTATGAACATTGTATTTTTGCTACTTCAGAAATTTGTCACTATTTTGTTGTGCTTGTCAATATTGGTCCCTATTTCTACTTGATTTCTTTGTAATGAAATCATGCGGACCCAAATTATATTCAACAAAGAGATTACACACATACAATCGATTGTGTGTGTTTTGAGCAAATGGGTATTGAAGCCCAGAATCCATTCAACCCTTAAATCAAACTTCTTCTTCGTCTTGGATTAGCAGTCATCAATTGTTTGTTTGTTTTCGGTGACTGGAAAAGAACAATTCATTTTTGTTTCTATCTCTAAACAATCAGGGACAAAAGAGACATACAAAGAGAGCTAAGGTGAGTACAACATTTGTTCTTTGATTTCGGTTGTGAGGTAAACTCTAGCTCTGTTGATTTATGCATATTTTAGTACGAACCAATTGATTTGAGGTTAAATAGGATTTTTTGGGATATTGTAGGAGTAGGCAGTGGCTAAATTAAACACCGAAACCTGGAAAGTCACAGGTCACGTAGAAGGAAGGAAATCGTGAATCCATCTCCATCGCTACCAAAAAAAGCGGAGAATTAAACCAAAAGCATCTATATCTCTCTATTCACAATCATGTTATGAGTTTGAAACTTGCTCCCTAGCCTTCAAGATCTCTCAATGATTTCTCTAGTGCATGCCCTACCGACTTTTGTAATTATTGCTTCGACTTATACATATTTTTTTCATGCAAGCGATTTCCACTGTAGCTTTTAGAAAATCGGCCAAACATGCCAAGTGTCTGAACGTTTCATCCCATACATCCAATAACTCCAATCCATCTATAATTCAATGTCTGAACGTTTCATCCCATACATCCCATACGTTTCATCCCATATATATATATATATATATATATATATATATATATATATATATGTGTGTGTGTGTGTGTGTGTTTGTGTGTGTATGTTCAAATGATAACAATTTTTATTTTGAAAACAATTTTGAACCATCTATTAAAAAATTTCAATTTCATTAAAATAATTAAATAAAAGAAACATAATATTTCAATACTTCTATACCCTACTCACTCTATTATAATCCTCCCTGGTCTCATAACGCCGATGAGCTGCACCACCAAGGCCGTCAAAGCACCATAGGAGTACCGTTACAATGCCGCCAAATTGCCGCCGAAAAACGACCAAAACGGTCAACATACCGTCGTTTGAACACTCTCTTCACTCGCTTCAGATCTTCTAGTAACGTCCTTTCTTTACCTTCGTTTGTTCGTTCATCGAAAACCGCATTTATCTGCCTCTACTCTTCCTGAACCAACTCCCTCTGCCACTCCTCTTACTGAGCCGCCCTGAACCACCTCCTTGAGTTCTGGATTTAAAGTTAAAGGCCACTAGATCTGGTTTCCGATCTCCACAAAATAGATCACAAATCCGGAGAAATGTCCATCGGCGATCTTTGGACCCTCACAGTTGTTCTTCTCGTTAACATTTACTTCGCGATGGATGTCACCCCATAAAATTAGACTATTCACGCATCGATTGTAGGTTTGATTGTGATCACGATTATTTATGTAATCATCATTGGCAATATCTCGTTTTTTTATCTTATAGGCATCGTTTTAATATGGATTTGCTTGATTGAGATTAGGGGTGAGCATAGGCGGGTACCCGACAAAATATACTGAAACCGGAACCAACGGTTCCTAAGATGTTGAAACCGGAATCGGAACCGGTTATATCGGTTCTTAACATTTTGGAACCGCTCCCGGAACCACTGGAACCGGTTCCGGATTCCCAGTTGTTAAAAAATTGTAAACTAAATTAAGTTATACTAAACCAGATTATGCTTATAAAACCCCTTTTTATAAAAAAAAATGTACTTAAAATATTAAAACTTTAATATAATTTTTCATGGAACATGGAGTGCCAACAGGATACCACAAAAAACCATAACCCTCTTTGATCAACTCCTGCATCCTCATTGATTTCCTTTATATAAGCATAGCATAAATTCAATTTTTAATACAGCATGCGATGTTGGATAGTTTATTAAAATCAATATGTATCTTGTTATCACTATAACAATAATAAGACTAACCCGAATACATTAACTTAAACAAATATTACTAAAACTCAAAGCTATACTAACAACCACAAAATAGACATTAACGTTGATTTATATGTTTGTAATTCATGCTTTCTTAAATTAAATTAATATTTTGCCATTTCCCAATAACTATATCCGTAAATAGAAGTCCATGGAAAGTTGGAAATAAGTAACATAACATGATGCACAGTACCTTACACACCAATAAGCCCATAACTCTCTTTTTATTTGCACTGTGAACAAAATTAGGGATAATGACTTTAAAGGGTAATATATTTTTCGATTTGTACACATTTGGTCAGTGAATTTTTTTTTTTCGTCTACATTTACCCCTTCAACTTGTTAAACTGTACACATTCAGTCTTTATGATCGGTTACTCCAGGTTAGCCGGTAAAAATGACTTAATAGGGTAATATATTTATAATTTTGTACACATTTAGTCCTTAATATTTTTGTAAACATTTAGTCATTAATACTTTTTTGTTTCAAAATAAGTCATTTTTTATACTCATTCAGTACTTATGAATGATTTCTTTAGGTTTTTCTCATGACATCTTACGTGGGATAATCATTGATGAAGTGCGTGGGGTTGTTGATGTTTATCTATAACGTCTCATTTTCACAAGAAAAAATTTTCATTTTTAAATAAAGCAAAACTCCCTAGTTATAAATCTATTATTAAGAAAAACTGTTTATTCCAAAATACATTTATCGAAAATCAGAGTAATATAAGAAACGTGGAATTCTCAATAGTGTTGATGAGTGTGTACTGTTGTGTCTTCGCCTTCCCACGATCAACGATAGAATCTGGAAACATAAACAATTGGGTAAACACAAAGTTTAGTGAGTTTCCCCTAAAATACGTGATACAACAAACATATTATCATGTATAACGGCCTCATACTCATCAAATTGGAATACCTCGGCCCAAGCAGTCATTGGACTGGAATGCCAACATGCAACATGTCCAATTAGTCATCGGACTGGAATACCCAAGGTTTGTCGGCATGCCGCCTTAACCCAACCGCTCTTCTCGAGCATCCTTGCCTATGGCCTACAGCTGGTCCGCACTACAACATATAGCAAGCCCATCTCAGCCTATCCCACCACCATATAGCTATCTACGTAAGATGTTGTGAGAAAAACCTAAATATATTATTTATAAGTACTGAATGGGTACAAAAACAAAAATGACTTATTTTGCAACAAAAAAATATTAAGGACTAAATGTGTACAAAAATATTAAGGACTAAATGTGTACAAAGTGAGAAATATATTACCCTATTAAGTCCTTTTTACCGGCTAACCTGGAGTAGCCGGTCATAAGGACTAAATGTGTACAGTTTAACAAGTTAAAAGGGTAAATGTGGACCAAAAAAAATAATTGACTAAATATGTACAAATCAAAAAATATACTACCCTTTTCAGTCATCATCCCACAAAATTATCATATCCTATTTGTAGGGCCGGCTCGGTGATGTGTGTGAAACAAACTAGTTTTAATCCTAACAAACTCAAATGAAAACAAACACACGCAGGCAGTGTACCTATCGATAGTAGTTTAGTTTAAGCAAGTAGGGTATCGAACACAGGGAATGGTAACAATCAAATTAAGTACTAGTATTATCTAATTAAAAACAATTAAATAAAAGGGGGTTTTCTCTAGTTTTTCAAGACTAGAAACTTAATCAAGCACTTTAAAACTCAAACAAAGACAATTAACAACTAAGAAGGACAAGAAAGGACAACTAGATTCAATGATAAAAGAGACTTCTGTTTAGATTCGATTCACTTATTCCAATGGTTGATTTCGGGGCAAGTGCAATGGATTAATATGTCAATGGTTACCGATTCCTAATGTGATTGGGTTCATGTTCATTATTACCAATCCTTTAGTAAACAAGTTAATTCAAACAATGGCCAGTTGATTAAACTAACAAGTTTCCTAGTGTTTAGTTCGTATCAAGCAAGACTTATAATAATAGTTAATCAAATTTGTTCAATTCAATCAACTCATGTATAGATGTTCATCACACATGCTCACACATTGATTTACATATTTTATAGTTAACCCTAGTTTCATATTCAGTATTCCTAGGCATACAATCTTATATTCATAAAACTATATGAATCAAGTAATCAAGAAGATATTCATGCAACTCAATCACTTTTTTGTTAACTAAAAACATTTATCATCAATACATAAGGATCTTTAATAAGCTTAACAAGATGAATAACCAAATTAATATCAATTCAACCACTCAATCAAACCATATTCATAAGATTATCTCATCCAAACAGAAGTAAAAAGCTTTTAGCTCATATCTAAAGCAAGTAATAACCTAAAATCAAAATCTAATGATTTAAACATGGTTCAAAACAAAAATTAAGAAAAGAAGAATGATTATTTGCTTTTGATTCTCTTCTAAATTGTCTCTTATGTTGCAATCTCGAAAATAGTAGCTCCAAGAACCTTTCTGGTCTTCAAAAGTCGCAGCTAGCCTCCACAAAAAGTTAGGGTTCGAATGAGAAGAGTTTATGTATATAAATTCTGAAAACAGCGTCAAATCGACGAGTTTTCACCAAACACTCGTCGAGTTTTTTTCGATAGTCCGCATATACAGCGTGTACGGCAACGCATCTTCAAATCTGGAACATTCTAACCAACTCATCGAGTTTGTGCTAAAAAATCGTCGAGTTTCTTTTGGAATCAACATTTTCTCAAAACATGAAAGTCGTCCGAAATTGTGTCTAGCTTTCATAACATTTTGAGTCTCGTCAATCGGAGTTAAGGTTCATGAGATATGGCCAAAACACTGATGAGGGGTCAAGCTGTCCAGCAACATCCTTCTTTCTTCAAAATCCAAGATCCAAGCTTCCAATCACTCAATCCTCTTCCTTTCTCACCCGAGCATGTATTTTATTGCTGAAATTAAAATATTAAGCTAATTAAGTATCTTTTGTTCATAAAATGATATAAAATCAACAATAATTAATAAGATAATGAATGATTTCTATGACTAAATAAGCCCATATCAAAATACCCCACACTTGACTTTTCCTTGCCCCCAAGCAAAACCGAATTTTAGCACACTAATAGCACATAAGACAATCCCAATCGAACCCAGCCATTATGCCAAGACCGCAACGCATGCATTTGTGTCTAATATTTTCCTAAGAACCCCCCTCAATTCTAAATACTCACAATCCTCATAAACACTCGCCCACTTCTTTCGAACAACGCTCATTTTATGCATCCCTCCGAATCCATCCCCAGAAAACTTTCTTAACCTCAAGTCATTTTTGGTTAAATCCCCAAGCATACATACGATAAAATAACCTAGAAAAGAAAATTACAATTAAAAGACAAATACAACTTTTGATTGAATCTTTTATACTTTGTAGATTTTCTTCATGATATTCTTCTTTGTCTTCACAGCTTTGTAGATTCTTTATTCAAACATTTCATCACTTTTTTTTTCAACTTCTTCTTTTTTCTTTTAACCACTTTTTCCATTCAAAACTAAAAACCTAGAAAAACATATGCTTAAGCAAGGGAATTTAACTTCATCCTTTATTGGTTAAAGACATTAGTCTAGTGTGCAATGACTACTTAAGCTTTCCTGGATACATTTCTGGTACACGATGCTAAACATGTTGCGATCCTCAAACTAAGCAAGGTTGTATTTTTGTCCCATGATTTCACTAGAATAAAGGGGGCCACAAATGCACTATAACGTATGTTGGCTCAACTAAACATTTGGGTTCTCATAGAATCATCAAATACAATACTAGCATGGAATCCTAATTGCTTTACCAAAACTTTCTAAATTAACCCTAGCAATTTTTATGCAATTTTCAAAAATTAAACCTAGGATTCTAATATAACTAATGTAATCAACCCCCTACCCCACACTTAATTTATGCAATGTCCCCATTACATGTTATGCATGAAAAAGAACATAAAAGTAGAGAAAATTAAAACAAACTCCCCTGGGATAGTAGTTGCGAGGTTGATATTCTTCTTTTGAGCTCCTTCTTCAGCTGACTTTGGACATGTGAACAGCTCATCCATGCCTTGGGTGTCAAATCTCGTATGGTTATGCTTCAAAATATAGAGGAAAAAGATCTTGGAAATGCTCGGAAAATAAACAGTGATAGAACAGCCAATTGCCTTCGTAGAATGTAATCAAATCACCAACTCAAAGGTAAGAGAAAGAGCAACTCGTCGAGTTGGGTCGCTAAAACTGGCACAGTCGGGTTTTTCCAAAAGGACTCGTCGAGTTTATATAGGGAACTCGATGAGTTTTATGCACCGAGTGAACAAAATATACTCCAACTTCAGTTTCGTTTCTGGATTTTAAGGGAACGATTATAGCAATATTCCCCCTCATTTTTCTTCAGTAAAAGCTCATCCTTTTAGCAATTTATTCACCAGACTCGTAATTAGACTCAATTCTCCCACTCTTCTCGTTTTAGACTCGATTTCACATTGATTCCTCATGCTTTAACAATTTGATCGATTCTCTCCCTAACTTCTGCAAAGATCAAAATCAAGAACCAAATAATAAAAAGGAAAACAATCATTAAATTAAAATCCTACACTACCCTAATAAACTAGAAGTTCAAAAAGAAAAAGAAAAGCAAACTTTTAATGACGGGTTGCCTCCCGCAAGCGCTTCTTTTTGTGCGAGTCTTTAGCTGGACTCTCAACTTAATAAACTTCCAATAAAGTCAATGCCAATCCATTTGTTGCATTGGATATCTTCTTTGGTGGACCAATTTGTAAAATTTGGCTCTTTGCTTCTATAATTGGCCAAACGAGCTTGAATATATAAAACCCAAGAATCTTGATAAGGGTTGGGACCGGTTGGATACTAATCAGAAATGGATCGCGTTTCAGAACTTTTCTCCAAAGTTGGAATCGTCACCCATCCTTCGAAACACAAACTGGAAATACAGGGGGCGATGTCGTGGTAATGGTCAAACCACAGCTTGGTTCCTGCAATTCAGCTTGTTCTCGTTCTTCATTTGACCCTTCTGCTAGCAATCTTTCCAGCTCCTCCAAATCTCTTTCTGGATTAAATTCTTCATCTTTTAACTCTAGCTCTTGTAACTCAGATTGCTCTTTTTCATTAGGCAAGATGTTATCTAACCATCTTCTAAATTTCATCAAATCCTCATATGAGTCATATTCCTCATCTTCTTGCTCAATTTCCTGTACTACTTCCTCAAGAAAAGCATCAAAAGCATCGAGATTTGGAAAATACATTATAATAAAAATTAAAATAGAAAACGTGTAACTTTATATGAGATAAATCTCACACAAAGGATCGATAACACTAGCAAATAAAATTAACTATTATAACCGTTCCCCGGCAACGGCGCCAAAAACTTGATGTGTGTGAAACAAACTAGTTTTAATCCTAACAAACTCAAATGAAAACAAACACACGCAGGCAGTGTACCTATCGATAGTAGTTTAGTTTAAGCAAGTAGGGTATCGAACACAGGGAATGGTAACAATCAATATAAGTACTAGTATTATCTAATTAAAAACAATTAAATAAAAGGGGGTTTTCTCTAGTTTTTCAAGACTAGAAACTTAATCAAGCACTTTAAAACTCAAACAAAGACAATTAACAACTAAGAAGGACAAGAAAGGACAACTAGATTCAATGATAAAAGAGACTTCTGTTTAGATTCGATTCACTTATTCCAATGGTTGATTTCGGGGCAAGTGCAATGGATTAATATGTCAATGGTTATCGATTCCTAATGTGATTGGGTTCAGGTTCATTATTACCAATCCTTTAGTAAACAAGTTAATTCAAACAATGGCCAGTTGATTAAACTAACAAGTTTCCTAGTGTTTAGTTCGTATCAAGCAAGACTTATAATAATAGTTAATCAAATTTGTTCAATTCAATCAACTCATGTATAGATGTTCATCACACATGCTCACACATTGATTTACATATTTTATAGTTAACCCTAGTTTCATATTCAGTATTCCTAGGCATACAATCTTATATTCATAAAACTATATGAATCAAGTAATCAAGAAGATATTCATGCAACTCAATCACTTTTTTCTTAACAAAAAACATTTATCATCAGTACATAAGGATCTTTAATAAGCTTAACAAGATGAATAACCAAATTAATATCAATTCAACCAGTCAATCAAACCATATTCATAAGATTATCTCATCCAAACAGAAGTAAAAAGCTTTTAGCTCATATCTAAAGCAAGTAATAACCTAAAATCAAAATCTAATGATTCAAACATGGTTCAAAACAAAGATTAAGAAAAGAAGAATGATTATTTGCCTTTGATTCTCTTCTAAATTGTCTCTTATGTTGCAATCTCGAAAATAGTAGCTCCAAGAACCCTTCTGGTCTTCAAAAGTCGCAGCTAGCCTCTACAAAAAGTTAGGGTTCGAATGAGAAGAGTTTATGTGTATAAATTCTTAAAACAGCGTCAAATTGACGAGTTTTCACCAAAAACTCGTCGAGTTTTTTTCGATAGTCCGCGTATACAGCGTGTACGGCAAGGCATCTTCGAATCTGGAACATTCTAACCAACTCGTCGAGTTTGTGCTAAAAAATCGTCGAGTTTCTTTTGGAATCAACATTTTCTCAAAACATGAAAGTCGTCCGAAATTGTGTCTAGCTTTCATAACATTTTGAATCTTGTCAATCGGAGTTAAGGTTCATGAGATATGGCCAAAACACTGATGAGGGGTCAAGCTGTCCAGCAACATCCTTCTTTCTTCAAAATCCAAGATCCAAGCTTCCAATCACTCAATCCTCTTCCTTTCTCACCCGAGCATGTATTTTATTGCTGAAATTAAAATATTAAGCTAATTAAGTATCTTTTGTTCATAAAATGATATAAAATCAAGAATAATTAATAAGACAATGAATGGTTTCTATGACTAACTAAGCCCATATCAAAATACCCCACACTTGACTTTTGCTTGCCCCCAAGCCAAACCGAATTTTAGCACACTAATAGCACATAAGACAATCTCAATCGAACCCAGCCATTATGCCAAGACCGCAACGCATGCATTTGTGTCTAATATTTTCCTAAGAACCCCCCTCAATTCTAAATACTCACAATCCTCATAAACACTCGCCCACTTCTTTCGAACAACGCTCATTTTATGCATCCCTCCGAATCCATCCCCAGAAAACTTTCTTAACCTCAAGTCATTTTTGGTTAAATCCCCAAGCATACATACGATAAAATAACCTAGAAAAGAAAATTACAATTAAAAGACAAATACAACTTTTGATTGAATCTTTTATACTTTGTAGATTTTCTTCATGATATTCTTCTTTGTCTTCACAGCTTTGTAGATTCTTTATTCAAACATTTCATCACTTTTTTTTTCAACTTCTTCTTTTTTCTTTTAACCACTTTTTCCATTCAAAACTAAAAACCTAGAAAAACATATGCTTAAGCAAGGGAATTTAACTTCATCCTTTATTGGTTAAAGGCATTAGTCTAGTGTGCAATGACTACTTAAGCTTTCCTGGATACATTTCTGGTACACGATGCTAAACATGTTGCGATCCTCAAACTAAGCAAGGTTGTATTTTTGTCCCATGATTTCACTAGAATAAAGGGGGCCACAAATGCACTATAACGTATGTTGGCTCAACTAAACATTTGGGTTCTCATAGAATCATCAAATACAATACTAGCATGGAATCCTAATTGCTTTACCAAAACTTTCTAAATTAACCCTAGCAATTTTTATGCAATTTTCAAAAATTAAACCTAGGATTCTAATATAACTAATGTAATCAACCCCCTACCCCACACTTAATTTATGCAATGTCCCCATTACATGTTATGCATGAAAAAGAACATAAAAGTAGAGAAAATTAAAACAAACTCCCCTGGGATAGTAGTTGCGAGGTTGATATTCTTCTTTTGAGCTCCTTCTTCAGCTGACTTTGGACATGTGAACAGCTCATCCATGCCTTGGGTGTCAAATCTCGTATGGTTATGCTTCAAAATATAGAGGAAAAAGATCTTGGAAATGCTCGGAAAATAAACAGTGATAGAACAGCCAATTGCCTTCGTAGAATGTAATCAAATCACCAACTCAAAGGTAAGAGAAAGAGCAACTCGTCGAGTTGGGTCGCTAAAACTGGCACAGTCGGGTTTTTCCAAAAGGACTCGTCGAGTTTATATAGGGAACTCGATGAGTTTTATGCACCGAGTGAACAAAATATACTCCAACTTCAGTTTCGTTTCTGGATTTTAAGGGAACGATTATAGCAATATTCCCCCTCATTTTTCTTCAGTAAAAGCTCATCCTTTTAGCCATTTATTCACCAGACTCGTAATTAGACTCAATTCTCCCACTCTTCTCGTTTTAGACTCGATTTCACATTGATTCCTCATGCTTTAACAATTTGATCGATTCTCTCCCTAACTTCTGCAAAGATCAAAATCAAGAACCAAATAATAAAAAGGAAAACAATCATTAAATTAAAATCCTACACTACCCTAATAAACTAGAAGTTCAAAAAGAAAAAGAAAAGCAAACTTCTAATGACGGGTTGCCTCCCGCAAGCGCTTCTTTTTGTGCGAGTCTTTAGCTGGACTCTCAACTTAATAAACTTCCAATAAAGTCAATGCCAATCCATTTGTTGCATTGGATATCTTCTTTGGTGGACCAATTTGTAAAATTTGGCTCTTTGCTTCTATAATTGGCCAAACGAGCTTGAATATATAAAACCCAAGAATCTTGATAAGGGTTGGGACCGGTTGGATACTAATCAGAAATGGATCGCGTTTCAGAACTTTTCTCCAAAGTTGGAATCGTCACCCATCCTTCGAAACACAAACTGGAAATACAGGGGGCGATGTCGTGGTAATGGTCAAACCACAGCTTGGTTCCTGCAATTCAGCTTGTTCTCGTTCTTCATTTGACCCTTCTGCTAGCAATCTTTCCAGCTTTTCCAAATCTCTTTCTGGATTAAATTCTTCATCTTTTAACTCTAGCTCTTGTAACTCAGATTGCTCTTTTTCATTAGGCAAGATGTTATCTAACCATCTTCCAAATTTCATCAAATCCTCATATGAGTCATATTCCTCATCTTCTTGCTCAATTTCCTGTACTACTTCCTCAAGAAAAGCATCAAAAGCATCGAGATTTGGAAAATACATTATAATAAAAATTAAAATAGAAAACGTGTAACTTTATATGAGATAAATCTCACACAAAGGATCGATAACACTAGCAAATAAAATTAACTATTATAACCGTTCCCCGGCAACGGCGCCAAAAACTTGATGTGTGTGAAACAAACTAGTTTTAATCCTAACAAACTCAAATGAAAACAAACACACGCAGGCAGTGTACCTATCGATAGTAGTTTAGTTTAAGCAAGTAGGGTATCGAACACAGGGAATGGTAACAATCAATATAAGTACTAGTATTATCTAATTAAAAACAATTAAATAAAAGGGGGTTTTCTCTAGTTTTTCAAGACTAGAAACTTAATCAAGCACTTTAAAACTCAAACAAAGACAATTAACAACTAAGAAGGACAAGAAAGGACAACTAGATTCAATGATAAAAGAGACTTCTGTTTAGATTCGATTCACTTATTCCAATGGTTGATTTCGGGGCAAGTGCAATGGATTAATATGTCAATGGTTATCGATTCCTAATGTGATTGGGTTCATGTTCATTATTACCAATCCTTTAGTAAACAAGTTAATTCAAACAATGGCCAGTTGATTAAACTAACAAGTTTCCTAGTGTTTAGTTCGTATCAAGCAAGACTTATAATAATAGTTAATCAAATTTGTTCAATTCAATCAACTCATGTATAGATGTTCATCACACATGCTCACACATTGATTTACATATTTTATAGTTAACCCTAGTTTCATATTCAGTATTCCTAGGCATACAATCTTATATTCATAAAACTATATGAATCAAGTAATCAAGAAGATATTCATGCAACTCAATCACTTTTTTCTTAACAAAAAACATTTATCATCAGTACATAAGGATCTTTAATAAGCTTAACAAGATGAATAACCAAATTAATATCAATTCAACCAGTCAATCAAACCATATTCATAAGATTATCTCATCCAAACAGAAGTAAAAAGCTTTTAGCTCATATCTAAAGCAAGTAATAACCTAAAATCAAAATCTAATGATTCAAACATGGTTCAAAACAAAGATTAAGAAAAGAAGAATGATTATTTGCCTTTGATTCTCTTCTAAATTGTCTCTTATGTTGCAATCTCGAAAATAGTAGCTCCAAGAACCCTTCTGGTCTTCAAAAGTCGCAGCTAGCCTCTACAAAAAGTTAGGGTTCGAATGAGAAGAGTTTATGTGTATAAATTCTTAAAACAGCGTCAAATTGGCGAGTTTTCACCAAAAACTCGTCGAGTTTTTTTCGATAGTCCGCGTATACAGCGTGTACGGCAAGGCATCTTCGAATCTGGAACATTCTAACCAACTCGTCGAGTTTGTGCTAAAAAATCGTCGAGTTTCTTTTGGAATCAACATTTTCTCAAAACATGAAAGTCGTCCGAAATTGTGTCTAGCTTTCATAACATTTTGAATCTTGTCAATCGGAGTTAAGGTTCATGAGATATGGCCAAAACACTGATGAGGGGTCAAGCTGTCCAGCAACATCCTTCTTTCTTCAAAATCCAAGATCCAAGCTTCCAATCACTCAATCCTCTTCCTTTCTCACCCGAGCATGTATTTTATTGCTGAAATTAAAATATTAAGCTAATTAAGTATCTTTTGTTCATAAAATGATATAAAATCAAGAATAATTAATAAGATAATGAATGGTTTCTATGACTAAATAAGCCCATATCAAAATACCCCACACTTGACTTTTGCTTGCCCCCAAGCCAAACCGAATTTTAGCACACTAATAGCACATAAGACAATCTCAATCGAACCCAGCCATTATGCCAAGACCGCAACGCATGCATTTGTGTCTAATATTTTCCTAAGAACCCCCCTCAATTCTAAATACTCACAATCCTCATAAACACTCGCCCACTTCTTTCGAACAACGCTCATTTTATGCATCCCTCCGAATCCATCCCCAGAAAACTTTCTTAACCTCAAGTCATTTTTGGTTAAATCCCCAAGCATACATACGATAAAATAACCTAGAAAAGAAAATTACAATTAAAAGACAAATACAACTTTTGATTGAATCTTTTATACTTTGTAGATTTTCTTCATGATATTCTTCTTTGTCTTCACAGCTTTGTAGATTCTTTATTCAAACATTTCATCACTTTTTTTTTTCAACTTCTTCTTTTTTCTTTTAACCACTTTTTCCATTCAAAACTAAAAACCTAGAAAAACATATGCTTAAGCAAGGGAATTTAACTTCATCCTTTATTGGTTAAAGGCATTAGTCTAGTGTGCAATGACTACTTAAGCTTTCCTGGATACATTTCTGGTACACGATGCTAAACATGTTGTGATCCTCAAACTAAGCAAGGTTGTATTTTTGTCCCATGATTTCACTAGAATAAAGGGGGCCACAAATGCACTATAACGTATGTTGGCTCAACTAAACATTTGGGTTCTCATAGAATCATCAAATACAATACTAGCATGGAATCCTAATTGCTTTACCAAAACTTTCTAAATTAACCCTAGCAATTTTTATGCAATTTTCAAAAATTAAACCTAGGATTCTAATATAACTAATGTAATCAACCCCCTACCCCACACTTAATTTATGCAATGTCCCCATTACATGTTATGCATGAAAAAGAACATAAAAGTAGAGAAAATTAAAACAAACTCCCCTGGGATAGTAGTTGCGAGGTTGATATTCTTCTTTTGAGCTCCTTCTTCAGCTGACTTTGGACATGTGAACAGCTCATCCATGCCTTGGGTGTCAAATCTCGTATGGTTATGCTTCAAAATATAGAGGAAAAAGATCTTGGAAATGCTCGGAAAATAAACAGTGATAGCACAGCCAATTGCCTTCGTAGAATGTAATCAAATCACCCACTCAAAGGTAAGAGAAAGAGCAACTCGTCGAGTTGGGTCGCTGAAACTGGCACAGTCGGGTTTTTCCAAAAGGACTCGTCGAGTTTATATAGGGAACTCGATGAGTTTTATGCACCGAGTGAACAAAATATACTCCAACTTCAGTTTCGTTTCTGGATTTTAAGGGAACGATTATAGCAATATTCCCCCTCATTTTTCTTCAGTAAAAGCTCATCCTTTTAGCCATTTATTCACCAGACTCGTAATTAGACTCAATTCTCCCACTCTTCTCGTTTTAGACTCGATTTCACATTTATTCCTCATGCTTTAACAATTTGATCGATTCTCGCCCTAACTTCTGCAAAGATCAAAATCAAGAACCAAATAATAAAAAGGAAAACAATCATTAAATTAAAATCCTACACTACCCTAATAAACTAGAAGTTCAAAAAGAAAAAGAAAAGCAAACTTCTAATGACGGGTTGCCTCCCGCAAGCGCTTCTTTTTGTGCGAGTCTTTAGCTGGACTCTCAACTTAATAAACTTCCAATAAAGTCAATGCCAATCCATTTGTTGCATTGGATATCTTCTTTGGTGGACCAATTTGTAAAATTTGGCTCTTTGCTTCTATAATTGGCCAAACGAGCTTGAATATATAAAACCCAAGAATCTTGATAAGGGTTGGGACCGGTTGGATACTAATCAGAAATGGATCGCGTTTCAGAACTTTCTCCAAAGTTGGAATCGTCACCCATCCTTCGAAACACAAACTGGAAATACAGGGGGCGATGTCGTGGTAATGGTCAAACCACAGCTTGGTTCCTGCAATTCAGCTTGTTCTCGTTCTTCATTTGACCCTTCTGCTAGCAATCTTTCCAGCTCCTCCAAATCTCTTTCTGGATTAAATTCTTCATCTTTTAACTCTAGCTCTTGTAACTCAGATTGCTCTTTTTCATTAGGCAAGATGTTATCTAACCATCTTCCAAATTTCATCAAATCCTCATATGAGTCATATTCCTCATCTTCTTGCTCAATTTCCTGTACTACTTCCTCAAGAAAAGCATCAAAAGCATCGAGATTTGGAAAATACATTATAATAAAAATTAAAATAGAAAACGTGTAACTTTATATGAGATAAATCTCACACAAAGGATCGATAACACTAGCAAATAAAATTAACTATTATAACCGTTCCCCGGCAACGGCGCCAAAAACTTGATGTGTGTGAAACAAACTAGTTTTAATCCTAACAAACTCAAATGAAAACAAACACACGCAGGCAGTGTACCTATCGATAGTAGTTTAGTTTAAGCAAGTAGGGTATCAAACACAAGGAACGGTAACAACCAAATTAAGTACTAGTATTATCTAATTAAAAACAATTAAATAAAAGGGGGTTTTCTCTAGTTTTTCAAGACTAGAAACTTAATCAAGCACTTTAAAACTCAAACAAAGACAATTAACAACTAAGAAGGACAAGAAAGGACAACTAGATTCAATGATAAAAGAGACTTCTGTTTAGATTCGATTCACTTATTCCAATGGCTGATTTCGTGGCAAGTGCAATGGATTAATATGTCAATGATTACCGATTCCTAATGTGATTGGGTTCATGTTCATTATTACCAATCCTTTAGTAAACAAGTTAATTCAAACAATGGCCAGTTGATTAAACTAACAAGTTTCCTAGTGTTTAGTTCGTATCAAGCAAGACTTATAATAATAGTTAATCAAATTTGTTCAATTCAATCAACTCATGTATAGATGTTCATCACACATGCTCACACATTGATTTACATATTTTATAGTTAACCCTAGTTTCATATTCACTATTCCTAGGCATACAATCTTATATTCATAAAACTATATGAATCAAGTAATCAAGAAGATATTCATGCAACTCAATCACTTTTTTGTTAACAAAAAACATTTATCATCAGTACATAAGGATCTTTAATAAGCTTAACAAGATGAATAACCAAATTAATATCAATTCAACCACTCAATCAAACCATATTCATAAGATTATCTCATCCAAACAGAAGTAAAAAGCTTTTAGCTCATATCTAAAGCAAGTAATAACCTAAAATCAAAATCTAATGATTCAAACATGGTTTTTAAACAAAGATTAAGAAAAGAAGAATGATTATTTGCCTTTGATTCTCTTCTAAATTGTCTCTTATGTTGCAATCTCGAAAATAGTAGCTCCAAGAACCCTTCTGGTCTTCAAAAGTCGCAGCTAGCCTCTACAAAAAGTTAGGGTTCGAATGAGAAGAGTTTATGTCTATAAATTCTGAAAACAGCGTCAAATCGACGAGTTTTCACCAAAAACTCGTCGAGTTTTTTTCGATAGTCCGCGTATACAGCGTGTACGGCAAGGCATCTTCGAATCTGGAACATTCTAACCAACTCGTCGAGTTTGTGCTAAAAACTCGTCTAGTTTCTTTCGGAATCAACATTTTCTCAAAACACGAAAGTCATACGAAATTGTTTCTAGTTTTCATAACATTTTGAATCTCGTCAATCGGAGTTACGGTTCATGAGATATGGCCAAAACACTGATGAGGGGTCAAGCTGTCCAGCAACATCCTTCTTTCTTCAAAATCCAAGATCCAAGCTTCCAATCACTCAATCGTCTTCCTTTCTCACCCGAGCATGTCTTTTATTGCTGAAATTGAAATATTAAGCTAATTAAGTATCTTTTGTTCATAAAATGATATAAAATCAACAATATTTAATAAGATAATGAATGATTTCTATGACTAAATAAGCCCATATCAGTCGGAGATTTTAAGGGCTCTGTGCTCAGAAGAAAAATGGGGCCCTGAATACAAGTTTTTAATATATAAGGAAAACGAACTTAAGATAGTGAATTGTCATTACGGAAAAATTAAAAGTAAATAAATTAATTAAAAAGAAACATATGTAATTTTATAAAAAGTTCAAGGTTTAATTATGTAACGCTAGAAAACTGATTTGTTAATCATATTAGAAAGAGGGGTTGATTATGAAATATATAGCATAAATTAATGGCCAAAACTGTAAATTGAATTTAAAACATCAAATTGTTGTGCACAATAATCTATCACGTACGCTTGACTCAAAATAACGGATGTACTTATGTCAATTATACCTAGACTTTATGCAAAAGCTTGAATAAATTCATATATATATATATATATATATATATATATATATATATATATATATATATATATATATATATATATTTATTTATTTATTAATTATATAATTTCATTAAAACTGGGGCCATATTTTTTTCGGGGCACTTTGCGGCTGTACATCTTGCCCCCCCTCCCCCCCTTAAAACCGGGTCTGGCTATATATATATATATATATATATATATATATATATATATATATATATATATATATATATACAGAGAGAGAGAGAGAGAGAGTTAGGTTCATATATTAATCATATATATTGTGTGAATGTATAACCAATTCTGGACCAATCAATACATAAGGGTATTATAGTAAATTGAATAACTAATTAATTCAATAACCAAAATTATGGAATGAAACCCTTTATTTTTATTGCTCTTCATCCCTCCCTTTTATCGATCGTCCTCACCAACCGTTTTCTTTCTCGCATTGCTCGTCGATCTTTTTCCCAAAATCCAACACCTTCATCCAGAATCCATGGTTGCCGCCATCATCCTCATGTAATCTACATATATTGGTTTCTTGTGGTGATTGGTGAAATAATGGATTGTGTAGCACCTGGTTCCCGGTACGTACTTCTTGTAATTTTAAATTCTTAATTCTTGCATTTTGCCTTAGACTCGGCAAGTTGAAGGACCAACTCGCCGAGTTGGAGCGAGATGGGACACGGGGTCCGAGCCGTGGACTCGGCGAGTTGGTCTCCCGACTCGGCGAGTAGGCCATGTTTGGGCAAAAACCCTAACCCGAGCATTGTCACCCTATTTAAGCATATTAACTCGGCCCCTTGTCCTTAACACTTCCAGAGAGTTGTAGTGAGAGTCCATAGTCCCAAATTTTGTGCTTGTGAGTGAGTCCTTGCTTGGTGAAGGGAATTGGAGCTTAGAAGAAGAAAAGAAGAGTTTAAGGAGTCCAAGAGAGGGAGTAGATCCCAAATCTACTTTAGGAGAAACTTTCATTCAGGTAGTAAAGTCTCTACCTTGATCTATAGTTCTTTAGATCCCATTTTGTCCCGATTTGGTGGTTTGCAAGCCCTAAAACACCAAACTCCATGTGTTTCTGCTTAATAATCCGAAAGGACTTCAGATCTAGACTTTATGGACGTGTTAGAAGAATAAAGTTGTTGTGGTTGAAGTGATTAAGGACCCCATGGAGTGCATGACCTCTTAAAGAGCTTAGAATTCCATTTTTAAGCTTATAGGGCCATGCATGCACGTAAAGTTTGCAACTTTACGTGTTAAGCATGCCCTAGGATCTTAGATCTGTGGTTTTGAAGAGTTGCATGTCTCAGATTTGACTCATATGGGAAATGGGTCAAGGGACTCGGCGGGTCCCAAGGTGGAACTCGAGGAGTTCTATGAATACGGCCTTAGACTCGGCGAGTTGGATGAATAACTCGGCGAGTCCTATGAAGATTGCCTGGTACTCGACGAGTTGTTCTTCAAACTCGGCAAGTTGCATGAACTTTTATTGTGTACAAAGGGTTTAAGTGCCAGAAGTCCAACTCTTCGTGTTTTCACGTAGGATTAGCAATCTAACGTGTTCCGTTAGTCCCAGAAACCCCAGATCCTCATAAAGGATGTTCGGATAAGGATCTAGTAGCGAGTGGGGAGTCTGCTCGCATGGACTCGGCGAGTCGGGTCAACTGGCAGTGACTTTGACTTTGACTCTTGGTTTGGTTGGGGGTAAATGGTCATTTTACCTCGAGGTCGGTTAGCAGTATTTGACTAAGGGTTTTGTGGGAATTATAGCCGGAGGATTTCCGGAGCAGCAGCATCAGAAGACAGTCAGTTCCCACGCAGATCAGTAGCTACTTTGAGGTGAGTTACCTTCCAGTAGCGGTGGGTCTACGACCACAATGCCGGCCCACCAGTAGGAATTGTATGATAAATGATTGTCTCTGTGATATTCATCTAGGGTTGCTACTACCTGTGATATGTTATTGTGCTAGTATGATATGATGCTATGTGCTAGTGACAGTAGGGGGAGATAGTCCCGCAGATTACCGGTCGATAGGGCCGAAGGGGCGGTCATGCCCAGCCATGCTAGATAGATTATGTGATATATGTGTTATGTGGTAGTAGTAGGGGGTGAAATAGTCCCCAGTACCCGGTCGAGAGGACCGAAGGGGAGACCAGCACCCAGATGTGCTAGTCAATATCCGGTCGAGAGGACCGAAGGGGAGGCAAGCTCCCAGTTATACTGGTCAGTATCCGGTCGAGAGGACCGAAGGGGAGGACAGCTCCCAGATGTACTAGACAGTATCCATTCGAGAGGACTGAAGGGGTATGTCAAGCACCCAGATATGCCTGACAATATATGTACGTTAGGTGATTGTATGGTATGTGGTATGTTGGGGGAACTCACTAAGCTTCATGCTTACAGTTTTCAGTTTTGGGTTTCAGGTCCCTCTTCTTCGAAGGGGAAGGTGCTGGCGTGGTAGTGATACATCACACACATGCTTGTATTCCGCATCATGAGATCTTCCTGGGGATTTGTACTCTGACACTTTTATGTTTTGTAAAAATGTTTTGCTAAGTACATGTTTTAAAAATGAAATTTTTGGCTCGTATTTTTGGGATGTTACAAGTTGGTATCAGAGCCCCGGTTTGAGGGACTCAGACAAACCTTCAGGGGTTGTCTGAACTCAAATCGAGGGATTAAAAGATTTTAAGAAAGAAAATATTTTCGGAAAAGCTAAGAAAAGAGTTTTAAGAAGGAACGAAGTGTGTGATGTGTGCGACCGGCTGAGCTCAAGTAAGTATTCCCCAAAGTACCCATACAAGCTTATGTTATGTTTATCAGTTTCAGTAGAACAGCATGCTAGAATAGGACTAAGGATCTAGGAGTGATGCCTTATGTGCCTGCTTTATGTGCTTCAGTATATGAAAATTGCATGCTAGAATTGAGTAGACAGTAGTAGGATAGCCTGTTTAGGTTATGCCTGATAGTATGAGTTTAGCAGTGTATGCTAGTTCAGTTTTTTTTCTCTATGAGAACGGATTTGCTTGAGATTGTTCCCTTTTGTCTGAATGTTGCTTGCTTTGTGCTTTGTGGGATTCTGAATGATGGGAGTTGGCCATTAGGTGAATACGTCACGTCACATGTGATCAGGGTTGAATAATCTTAGAGTGCTGAATTTGGCCCTATTGCGCAACTCTCGTTTGAGTCTAACCGTTATAGGGATGAGTCTGTTACTCGAAGGATTATCTGAGCCTCATCACATGTGATGGTGTTCAGGTAATGGCTAACTGGCATTACAAGGAGGCCTTCAGCAGCTGAGGACCGGATAGGGTGGAGTTAGAGGTTTCCCTAGGGCAAGCCTAGGATGAGTATAGCAGTGATCAGCGATGGTGAAAGGGACCTGGTGGAGTCAAGGCAAACCCTGGAGAAGGTACGGATAGATGTGGAAGGTAGTATGGGCCCGTACTACTGAAAGCAGAGGATCCGTACCCGAACCGAGGAAGGCCAAGATAAGACCAGGAAACTTGTAGTAGGTGTGATTCCTCCAGAGGTATCAGTATCACTAACGGTTATTATTTTATGTATTTCAGAATGGTGGTACTACGCTCGAGGCCAACAGTTGGCAGTACAGGAGAGGGATCGGGTTCGGGATCAGGTTCCGAGCCAGTAGATGAGGGGCTATGCAAGTTCATCGCGTCAGAGATCACCAGAGACATCCTTGAGTCGACCCCCATTATCTTCGGGTCGATCAAGGAAGGGATATTGGAGTTGATGGAGGATTACCTCCGGGCATTCAGGAGCGACATGGCATCTGGCCAGTCGGGATCTCGCACACTGTCCTTCAAGGACTTTGGGGGAAATGGTGCGCTGGACTTTCACGGGGCGAAGGACCCCATAGCTGCCAGACGATGGATTGCAGACATTGAGTCTGCACAGTTGACTAGCTTCTGCCCTGAGGGGTCGAAGGTGAGATATGCAGCAGGATGTTTGAGAGATCGAGCTAGGGATTGGTGGGAGTCTGTTGGTGACTCGTTGGGAGCCTCGGCTGTCGAGGCTATGACCTGGATGGATTTCGTGACCAGGTTCAGGGCAGAGTTTGCGCCGACTGTCGAGCTTCAGCAGCTGGCCAGGGAGTTCCTAGATATGCGACAGACGACGGAGACTTTGGCGGAGATCACCGCCAAGTTCCGGGAGAGGGCGTTGCTGGTGCCCCAGTACGCGGGTGATGAGGATATGAGGAGGACCCGCTATCATGACATGCTACGAGCTGATATTCGGGAGCATGCCAGTTTTTCAGCTTGCCCTACCCTGGACTTTATGATTGCCAGGGCAAGGGAGAGGGAGATAGATCTGGAGCACATCCAGAAGAGGAAGGCGGAGGAGGGGCATGTTATGGGGGCTTCGGGGAAGAAGCCCAAGGGATCAGATGCGGGGCCGAAAGGCCAACAGGGGCGGGGCTGCTGCAGGAAATACGACAAGACGCACGAGGGAGCGTGCAAGTTGGGATCGTCAGGTTGCTACAAGTGCGGTAAGTTAGGGCACTTCAGCAAGGATTTTACCACCCCTGCACTTGTGATTCAGACATCGGAGCTGCTGTGTTTTCACTGCAACCAGAGGGGCCACAAGAAGGCCAATTGCCCCCAGTTGACAGGATCTGCGCCGGTTAAGGCGCCGGCTCCAGCTACCCTATGGATTATGGATGGCCGGTAGGGCAAGGCAGAGGCTCTAGTGGTGAGGAGCCGGGTGTTTCAGCTGACGGCAGAGGAGGCACGCGCCGCACCCGATGTGGTGACGGGTATGATTCTTTACCTCTACTTTATTTTTATGATGTTATGATATTGATATGTGCTCTGTGTATATGCATTAGGATCGTTCCATGTGAACGGTATTCCTATCCAGGTGTTGATTGACTCGGGTGCCACCCGATCGTTTGTTTCCCTTGCGCTTAGCAAGATGTTTACTGAGTCTTCGGGCATGTTGGATTTCCCTTTAGAGGTAGAGATTGCCGATGATCAATCGGTGTGAGCGTCAGCAGTATTCAGGGATTGTGTCCTAAGGTTATTTGAGGAGCGCTATTTGGTGGATTTGGTTCCCATCCCTTTGTGGGAGAACAAGGTGATTATAGGCATGGATTGGTTGAGCCCTAATGGGGTGGTGATAGATTGCGCACAACAGCTAGTGCGGGTCAGGACCCTAAGTGGGGGAGAGTTGGTGATCCATGGCGAGAGGCCACAACGTGGACCTATAGTATGTTCAGCAGCGAGAGCTAGGCGCTACCTTCAGCAGGGTTGCGTGGGATATGTCGCGTATGTTATGGATACCCGGGAGATGGGTAAGGCAACGGTGAGCGAGGTTCCAGTGGTGCGAGACTACGCTGATGTGTTCTCGGAGGAGCTTCCTGGAATACCTCCAGAGCGTCAGGTGGAGTTCAGGATCGACCTAGTTCCTGGTGCGGCTCCGATAGCCAAGGCACCCTATCGGTTGGCTCCTCCCGAGATGCAGGAGTTGTCTACGCAGCTGCAGGAGCTGCTAGACAATGGATTTATTTGACCGAGCAGTTCACCCTGGGGAGCCCCGATCCTGTTTGTGAAGAAGAAGGACGGGTCGCATCGGATGTGTATAGATTACCGGGAGCTGAATAAGGTAAAGGTGAAGAACCGTTACCCACTCCCGAGGATTGACGACCTCTTTGACCAGTTGCAGGGAGCATCTTGGTTCTCCAAGATAGATTTGCGTTTAGGTTATCATTAGATGAGGGTCAGAGAGGAGGATATGCAGAAGACCGCGTTTCAGACGCGTTATGGCCATTATGAGTTCATGGTGATGCCGTTTGGGCTCACCAATGCTCCTGCCGCATTCATGGACCTCATGAGCCGCGTGTGTAGACCAATGCTGGATCGGTCTGTGATAGTTTTCATTGATGACATCTTGGTTTATTCCAAGACGCAGGGGGAGCACGAGGAGCATCTGAGAGAGGTTTTGTAGACCTTGAGTAGGGAGAGCTTGTACGACAAGTTCTCTAAATGTGAGTTTTGGTTGCGCGAGGTGCAGTTTCTTGGGCACCTTGTCAACCAGAACGGGATTTCGGTAGACCCGGCCAAGGTGGAGGCCGTGATGAGATGGGAAGTTCCGAAGTCTCCATCCGAGATTCGGAGTTTCCTTGGATTGGCAGGCTACTATTGGAGATTCATTTGGAATTTCTCCAAGATAGCCGTACCCCTGACACGGTTGACTAGGAAAGCCGCGGTCTTTCGATGGGGGCCTGAGCAGCAGGCAACGTTCGAGATTCTGAGGCAAAGATTGTGCGAGGCGCCGATCTTAGCCCTCCCCGAGGGCGTAAAGGATTTTGTGGTATACTGTGATGCATCGATCTCAGGCTTAGGCGCAGTATTGATGCAGAGGGGGCATGTCATTGCTTATGCCTCGAGGAAGCTGGAGCCTCACGAGGCGAACTACCCGACGCATGATTTAGAGTTGGGGGCGGTGGTCTTCGCCCTCAAGATTTGGCGGCATTACCTCTACGGGGTTCGATGTACCATTTACACTGACCACAAGAGTTTGAGGTACCTCATGGATCAGCCGAATCTGAACATGAGGAAACGTCGGTGGTTGGACGTGGTGAAGGATTATGATTGCGAGATCCTTTATCAACCGGGGAAGGCCAATGTGGTGCCCAATGCGCTTAGCCGCAAGGTGGCGCCGATAAGGGATATTTGCATGAGGATGACTGTGGTGACTCCCCTATTGGAGCAGATTCGGGAAGCTCAGCAGGAGGCTATGAAGGAGGAACATCGGAAGAGTGAGCGAATAGTGGGTCAAGTCACCTCCTTCGATTATGATGGCCGGGGGTTATTGACACTACACCGTAGGGTGGGGGTGCCGTATCACGGAGGCGTGCGCCAGATCTTGATGGAGGCGCACAAATCCCGATTCTCTATTTATCCAGGGGCGACGAAGATGTATAGGGATCTTCGTCTAGACTATTGGTGGCCCTGTATGAAGCAGGATGTGGCGTGGTACGTTGAGCGGTGTTTGGCCTGCAGAAAGGTCAAGACCGAGCATCAGAGACCGCACAGCAAGATGCAGCCGTTGGACATCCCGTTGTGGAAATGGGAAGATATTACAATGGATTTTATCACAAAGCTTCCTAGGACTGCGCGAGGAGTAGATTCAAATTGGGTCATCGTGGATCGATTGACCAAGAGCGCCCATTTTATTCCGATCCAGGAGAGTATCTCGGCCGAAAAATTGGCCGATATCTATATCAGGGAGATAGTGGCGCAACACGGGGTGCCAGTGTCAGTAATATCAGACCGAGATGTGTGGTTCACCTCCAGGTTTTGGAAGAAGTTTCATCATGAGTTGGGCACTCGTCTGCATTTTAGCACCCTCTTTCACCCGCAGACGGATGGTCAGAGCGAGCGGACCATCCAGACCTTGGAGGATATGTTGCGGGCATGCGTGCTGGATTTTGGTGGTAGCTGGGATACTTATCTTCCCTTGGCTGAGTTCTCGTACAACAACAGCTACCACGTGAGTATTGACCGTCCTCCATTCGAGATGTTGTACGGTCGGAGATGCAGGACCCCGATATGTTGGGGTGAAGTTGGCCAGATGGTCATAGGGAGCACCGAGGTGGTGCTCAAGACGACCGAGAGGATCCAGCAGGTTCGAAGCAGGCTTCAGACTGCACAAAGTCGGCAGAAAAGTTACGCCGACAAGCGTCATTCAGACCTAGAGTTCCAGGTCGGGGATATGGTTCTTCTGAAAGTGTCACCTTAGAAAGGCGTCATTCGATTCAAGAAGCGGGGCAAGTTGGGCCCGAGATACATTGGTCCGTTCATGGTTGTAGCCCGGGTGGGCAAGGTGGCATATAGGCTGGATCTGCCAACCGAGCTCGGACAGATCCACAACACCTTCCATGTCTCCCAGCTGCAGAAGTGCCTAGTGGATGATTCAGCGGTGGTGCCGCTAGAGGATATACAGGTTGATGACAACCTGAATTACATTGAGCGCCCAGTCGTAATCCTCGACCAGAAGTCGAAGGATCTTAGGAACAAGAGGGTGGAACTCATAAAGGTGCAATGGCAGCATCGGAAGGGATCAGAGTGGACGTGGGAACCGGTGGAAGAAATGATGGAGCACTACCTCGAGCTATTTCAGGATCGAGCAGTAGACTTCGAGGACGAAGTCTAAAATAAGTGGGGGAAGATTTGTACCACCTGGTTCCCGGTACGTACTTCTTATAATTTTAAATTCTTAATTCTTGCATTTTGCCTTAGACTCGGCGAGTTGAAGGACCAACTCGCCGAGTAGGAGCGAGATGGGACACGGGGTCCGAGCCGTGGACTCGGCGAGTCGGTCTCCCGACTCGGCGAGTAGGCCCTGTTTGGGCAAAAACCCTAACCCAAGCATTCTCACCCTATTTAAGCACATTAACTCGGCCCCTTGTCCTTAACACTTCCAGAGAGCTGTAGTGAGAGTCCCTAGTCCCCCATTTTGTGCTTGTGAGTGAGTCCTTGCTTGGTGAAGGGAATTGGAGCTTAGAAGAAGAAAAGAAGAGTTTGAAGAGTGTAAGAGAGGGCGTAGATCCCAAATCTACTTTGGGAGAAGCTTTCATTCAGGTAGTAAAGTCTCTACCTTGATGTATAGTTCTTTAGATCCCATTTTCTCCCGATTTGGTGGTTTGCAAGCCCTAAAACACCAAACTCCATGTGTTTGTGCTTAATAATCCGAAAGGACTTCAGATCTAGACTTGATGGACGTGTTAGAAGCATAAAGTTGATGTGGTTGAAGTGATTAAGGACCCCATGGAGTGCATGACCTCTTAAAGAGCTTAGAATTCCATTTTTGAGCTTATAGGGCCATGCATGCACGTAAAGTTTGCAACTTTACGTGTTAAGCATGCCCTAGGATCTTAGATCTGTGGTTTTGAAAATGATAACGATTCACATACAGCATGTCCAAACTAATAAGTTAAACCTAACATGTTAAAAGTTAAAGACATAATCTATAAGTAAAAGTAAAATATGTTATTTTAATATTTAAATTTAAATTTAGTTAACATAGAATTATAATTTTTGTTTTGCACTTATTTAATATTATTAACTAATTTATAATCATTATTAGTTAAAAAAAATTGAAAAGTCATAGAATTTAAAATGCATGTGTGGAAATGAAAAAAATCATCTTTTATAGCATAGTATATATATCTAATGGACAAATATTTCTGGTAACACTATCATATGAAAGGTAATCCGTAGATAACACATATATAAACTTAATTGTGACAATGAAAAATTATCAAGTGGAAACTCATCCGTACACGACACATATATAACGACACATATATAAACCAGATGAGCAGAATACAACCACATGACTTCATTACATAATAATTATCAAGCTTTTATTTCATTACATAATAACTATCAAGCATGTATTAACTATATAAGTAATAGGAGTATTCTAAAACGGTACTAAAAATCGACCACATTTCCATATTTGTTGTCCAAATAGGGTTATTTTACTTGCCCCACCATAACTGATGGCTTTATGGAGAATGATTGATGAAGTGGGATATTTAGGCCATTTGAAGTTGATATATCACCAACCAACATTAAAGATATTGGAGGATAAACGAGGGCCCAAAAGGACGTTAAGTGGTGTTGCTTTTCTGTTAGTCATACTCATGCTTTCAGTCATATCAACAGGTTTGTTTGATGGTTTTTTGAGCACAAACTGTTGTATCAAACTAGCTAGCGTTAAACTCAAAATCTGTTGGGCAAATAAAACACCAGGGCACATTCTCCTTCCACTACCAAAAGGAAGCAATTCATAATGGTTTCCCTTGACATCGATATCCTTGTGACTTGTCAAGAATCTCTCAGGCTTGAATTCGGTGGGATCTGACCATATATTTGGGTCACGTTGCAACTTCCAAAGATTTACCAGAAGACGAGTTCCTTTTGGAATGTTGTAGCCACCCACAATGCAGTCCTCCCGTGACTCGTGAGGAACTGAGAGAGGACCCGCTGGGTATAACCGTAAAGTTTCTTTGATAATGGCATCGAGGTAGACTAAGTTCTTCAGGTCCGACTCCTCCACCAGTCTGTCCCTTCCAACATGCTCATCAATTTCATCTTGGGCAGTTTCTAATGCTTTTGGGTTGTTGAGTAACAATGCTAAAGCCCACGTTATTGTCACAGATGTCGTGTCTACACCTCCTACTACGAGTTGCTGTCAGTAGAAATTTACACCAAACGTTGGATTAGGTTATAGCTACGTAAAAATTAAGCTGAAAAAATATATAAATGAATCACGTAACAATGAGATCGAAAAGGTTGACTTTACTATACATGTCGCTTTGATAATTGTATCATGGTCAAAACCCAAGAATTCATCTTTAGAAGCACCTCGAAGAAAGGAAATTAGCGCATGCATGAAGTCTTGGTTCCCTTCATGTTGCTGTATAGACTTATTCTCCTGTTTGTGCTCCTTTAACCATCGGTCAAAGATATTGTCCAAATCCTTCGCAGTATTCTTCATCACTTTTTTGTATCCGCCTACATCCAAACAGTTTAGATAAGGTATAAAATCAGCAACCACAAATGCCCCCAATAACTCAAAGAATTTCTTCACGACAGCCTGAAATTGAACCCCTTCTTCATCATTTGGCGAAAACCTCTTTCCTGTAATAATCCTAACCATAATGTTTAGAATTAAGGTCCCGAACCATTGACTCATATCCACCTTCACTATCTCGGAACTTTCACTAAGTTTGTTCTTTACCCAACTATCATATAAATCTTTAATTGATGCTCTAACTTCTGAAGCTCGGATATGTCCAAGCATCTCAACTCTTCTTTGCGAAAGAACCTCCAACACAACTATCTTGCGCACTTTTCGCCAATAGTCCCCATATGGAGCCAGGGCAAACACCGCATAATTATAGGCCATGATTTTTGATGCCTCTGTTTTCGGTCGACTTGCAAAAGCCTTGTCGTTGGTAGTAAAACAGTCCTTAGCAATCGCTGCATCACTTACCACCAAAGCTTGATGAACACCAAGCTTAATGGTGAAAATAGGGCCATGTTTTTCTGCCATGTCACCTAAAACCTTGTGAGGTAGCTCAGGTCCACCTAAAAGGTGCAAGTGTCCGATCATCGGCCATGCCCCTTTTGCTTGTGGTGGCATCACGTTCATTCCAGTTTTTTCCTTCTTTCTGTGGAGGATAGGGAGTAATAAAGGGTGAACAAGAATAGAGACAAAGATTGTTGCAACAATAGTTGATACTAAGAGGTAGAACTCCATGGATGAGTGAGCAAATTGAATGCGTAGCTGTATTTATTTGCAAACCTAAAAGCTAAGATATTGTTTTTGTAACCGATAGATAATAACCGTAAATCCTTGTGGTGGTCCATAAAAGATCAATCACGTCTCACCTTTAAGAATAAAGTGGATTCTATCGATTTATATCATCTACATCAGTTATATTTAAACCTAAAATCCAATCTGTTACATAACTTATACAACTTATACGTATATTTTGTTAATTTATCGTATATATCACTACCTCACAAACCCCCTGTTATTGTTATTGACAGAATTTACCAGACATTCTCTCTGAGACGGATTGGTTAGCCACAAATATAAAAGTACCTTGGTGATCCATAAAAACTATGCTGGATTAGCAAGGTATTTTAGTAATCTTAAATTTGTAGCAATTTGTCGGTAAATTTGAAAGTTTTATTTTAAATAATTTAGATGGTTATAGACCGAGTATGATAATTCAAAAAACCCATTGGTATTACCTAAAGTTTAATTTGCTTATTTTCAACTTTTTTAATTTAAATAGATTAAATGAAATTTCTTATTATTATAATTATGAATGATAATAAAAATATTCATTATTAACAGTGTATTTCTGCTCTAAATTTCGCTAGCGTTTTATGAATAGTGTATTTTGTTGCTTTAGAAAATTGTCACCATTTTGTGGTGCTTGTCAATGTTAGTACCCCATTTTTACAGTCTTTTGTTGTCCAATCAAAACAAGCGGACCCAAATATGTTCAACAAAGAGATTACACGCATATAATAGATTGTGTGTGTTTTGAGCAAATGGGTATTGAATCCCTGAATCCATTCAACCATTAAATCAAACTTCTTCTTCATTTTCGATTAGAAGTCACCAATTGTTTGTGTGCTTTTATATTGACCGGAAAAGAACAATTCAACACCACTTCTATCTCTAAACACTTGGGGATGAAAGAGACACATAAACTCGGGCTCTGTCGATTTCTACCTTATTTCAGTACGCACCTATTGATTTGAGGTTAAATTATTTCAGTACGCACCTATTGATTTGAGGTTAAATAGGATATTTTTCTAATACTGAAGGATGTAATAGGCAGTGACTAAATTGAACTCAAAACCTGGAAAGTGGCACGTCAGGCAGAAGAACAGTGGCGGAGCCAGTGTCACAGTAAAGGGGTATCCCAAACCGATGCGTTCGGTTTCTCGGTTTTTCAAACTTGGTTTCGGGTTTAAACCCAAACCCATTTGAAAACGTAGCTGGTTGAGAATTGAAAATTGAGAAGCTTATGTTGCTTATATAACAGATGTATAGGAGTTATGTTTCATTTATGGCCTATATTAGACAATTTTAGAATTTTAAAAAACAAGTTGAAAAAGCGATAACCAAAATTAAGTAAACCCATGTAAGGGCAAAGATTCGAAATTGGAACCTCAAACATTAAAGTTCAACACTTTACCACTTGGATAACTCAATATTTGTTTTTTAACTTTTTCAACATCATAATATAATAGTTATAATCCGTATAAAAATATATAAAAGTAGATGAGAAAATAAAAGAAGATAAATGTTGAAAAGAAGATTTGAACTTGAAACCTCCAACAACATTTCTTAACGCCTTAACCATCTGAACCAACTACAACTTGTGTTATTATCTCGCTAAACATATTAATATTATGCATAAATACACTACATAAAACGTAATTTTTCTACAAAAAATTTAGTACCGAAATTTTTTTGAGGGGTATCCCGGGATACCCTGGGATCTATTATAGATCCGCCCATGCAGAAGAAAGGTAATTGTGAATCCACCACCGTTGCTACCTAAAAAAAGCAAAAAATTAATTATGAATTAATTAAAGATAATCAGAATTGATCAATATTAATTCGAAGTAATCCAGCGGTATCCAGTGTTCCCTTCTTGAGGTTGAGGGTTCAAGTCCCGTTGTGAACATAAATGGATTTAAGGTGTAGTTTAGGAGAATGTTAGATTTGCCGTTTAAAAAAAAAAGTAATCCAGACATAATTCATGATTAATTGTAAATAATTAAAGGTGAGAGAGGTGAATTGTAATGTAACATCCCAAAATTTAACACCAAAAATTTCATTTTTAATTAGGTTATTATAAAACCAACAGTATAAGAAAACATTCATAATAGTGTTCCATGTCAAAACCAAAATGTCAATAGTCAAAACATGTTATCATAAAATAATATCAGAGTGTAATCTCAAAGATCTCATGTGCGGAAAACATAGTGTGATGCATTGCGATTGCCGACTCCTTTCCTCTGAAAACGAAGTACCTAAAACCAAAACTGAAAACCATAAGCACGAAGCTTAATGAGTTCCCCCATCATACCATATACTATAAAATACACATACTGTAAGACATATCCGGGTGGTGGACCTACCCCTTTGGTCCTACCGACCAGATACTACCGAGCATATCTGGGTGCTGGCCTGCCCTTCGGTCTATTTCAACCGGATAACGGGGACTATTTCACCCCTACTACTACCACATAAGTATTAGCATATAAACATATATATAAACATATATATATATATATATATATATATATATATATATATATATATATATTCTATCTAGCACATCTGGGTGCTGGCCTACCCCTTCTGCCTTATCGACTGGATGCGGGACTATTTTGTACTGTCACTATCACATAACATCATACCATGCTAGAACATCAAACACAACATAACATGCCGGATAATTATCACAAATACAATCATCCAATCAATTAAATCCTACTAGTGGGCCGATATTGTGGCCTTAGACCCACTTCTACTGGAAGGTAACTCACCTCACACTGCTGAAGTCCCGTAGACAAAACTCTAGCTGCTGGATGACAGGTCTTGAACTGTTAATCATGAAAATAACACCCAATCAGCAATTGGTTTCCAACATACACCCATAAGTCCATGCTTGGGGTAAAAGACTGCTTTACCCCTATCTTAGCTTGATTCAAGGCCAATGCCCAATCCAAAGGCCCAAAAGTCAACTATGAGTCAAAGCCCAACATATGGTCCAATTTTCCAAATTGGGCCCAAACCTTTACATGGTCTTATTCTAAGGCCCAACCATTTAGTCCGGTCCAACATTTGGGATTTCTAATGGCCCAATATCTCATAATCATGAAGGCCCAATTATAGCCCATCTATGGCCCAATTTTCTAAATTTGGCCCAAACCCCTTACACGGGCCTTACCCTAAATCCCATTAAATTATTCTAGTCCATATGCTTGATTTTGGATGGCCCATTAATAGCCTAATCACCAAAGCCCAATAGAAGGCCCAACATAAACCCCAAGTGAAATTAAGGTTTCATATAAAATGACAATTAAGGTTAAGTGTTTCTCACTTAACCCATTAAGGATTTACTCCATTAAGTCCATCACTTTTCTAAATAAATCATATGGTGTGATTGGGTGTAATTCACAATTTCCTTCCAATGGCCCAAATGTGGGTCCCGATAAGTCCAAGGCCCATATATCCAAAATTAGGATTTTCTAAACCCCAATTAGGGTTTCCAACCCAATTACAACCCAATAGGCCTAAAAGTTAAGTCCTTAGATCCATTAGGGTTCAATAGGCCCATCAGGGCTTCACTTGGCCCATTAGGGTTTTCCTAGTTGGGCCCTACCCATTACCACCTCGAGTAGTGGTGGTCAATGGCGGCTCACAGCGGCGGCCACCAACTCATGGTGGTGGTTAGGGTTCTAGTCCAATCATGTCTAAGCACTCCAAAAGCAATCCAAACACAGCTAAGCACACCGTCACCTAACACGACAGCCACTACCCTACGGTGGTGGATTTGAGTTTCATTTCCTTATTCTACTTTCTAATTACATTTTACCAAGCTTTAGTCCCAACAATGTCACATCTAAATAAAATACACACAGAACCACCTTGTGGTGGCCGGTGGTGGCGCATGGCGGCAACCACTACCTCACACACTCCTAAATGCAGACTACACTCCAGCCACCCACCAGGTGGCTCAAGGCGGCGACAAGGACGGGTTTGCGATGGCAACCACCTTCTCACGGTGGTGGCAGTGGGTTTTCCAGCCAAAAGTCACCATTACAACCCATAAATACAAGGCACAACTAGTGCACATGAACATACTCCAAAACACGCACACAGCCACCCCCCTCCCACGGTGGCTGGTGGCGCAGGAGAAGTGACAGAAATGGCAACAGACGGCGGTTGACGATGGGGTTTGCGAAGTAACAGTGGAAGATGATGGCGGAGCACAACCACTGCAGCTAGTACGAATTGTATATGCAGCGGCAGGCATAGGGAGGCGAGCAGCAGCTCTAGCGGTCATAGCGATGCTTCCCATCGGAGAAGGCAACAACAAAAGAAGCAAGGTGGTGGTTGCTCGGCTTCATTGCAGCAGACCACCATGATGTTGACGGTGGTGAGACAACTAGATACTCCACTCTTCGACTACCTAGCTCTTTTCTGATGTAGAGGGAAAAATGATGACGTCGATCCTCCAAGATGATGGCGGTTAAGTTTGACGGTGACAGTGGCTTGGAGTCTAGTGGAAACGGTGCCAGAGACAAAGAAGGAGGAGTGGCGCCGGTGGGGGAGGCCTAAGGATGGAGAGGTGGCGGCTGGTGATATCCTATAAGGTTAGGGTTATGGGAATGCTTTATACCCGATACCCTTCCAAACTTATTCCCAGAATGACAATAATGGTCCTTCCCCCATAAGAATCTTTCAATCATAGCTCTTAAAAGCCTCTGTGGAACTGAGACGCTCCTTTTTAGATAAGTGATCATATAATCCTCTGTTCTCAAGATATCAGCTGGACAAATACATGGAAAAACGTCATACTTATTGTCCAACAGTTGTTTCCCGATTTCTGATTTGTTTGACATAGAACTTAATCGAACACATCAATTTAGTTCTAATCGGGCCAGGAACATAGGTCAAAACAAAATCATTGAGGGGCCCAAGATATCGCTTTTAATCCTCCAAGGACTAAAAGGAACAGATAAACTTCGACTCATATGCTTGTGCTAACTACTCGTTAAACTGTACACAACAACACGTTTTATAGCCTCAATTTACTAAAGCGGTTTCGTACTATCAATGTATAACCAACTCATAGTCAACAACTCATATGTCTTGGTTTGAAGACTTATAGGGGATTATCATCTCATGATCACTCAAGATAAAATCCATGAAGTGATGCAAGTGAGCGTGGGTTTAATCCAATACTCAGACCTTATGAGCACTCATGAATGTTGTAGCAATCCTTTTCTATGTCTAAACCATTCAGACATCTACAGGCTAGATTCATGACAGTCTTGCTTCAATACCTACTTCCAAATTATGATTGAATGTGGATGGTTTGAATAATTTTATAAATTCTGGAAGTTAAAACATGCAAAATGATACAATAGTAAACGATTGACATAAGACAGTACCATACTAGTAAATAAAAAGTACCTTTTATTTAAGCATCAAATGCCAATTACAGTTTATCTATTACAAGTTTCAAAATAGCTATCTAATCATTAAAACTAATATCATCCATCAGCCATATGCGCCTCGGATGCTGTAAATGCTTAACCTCATCAGTCCCTTCGTTAGGGGATCTGTTGGGTTTTCATCTGATGATACCCTCTTTGCCAAGAGGAGTCCTTCTTCTATTCGATGTCTTATGAAGTGGTATTTTTTGTCTATGTACCTGGATCTTCCATGATCCCTTGGTTCCCTGGCTAAGGCAACTGCACTCTCGCTGTCAGAGAAAATCTCCATAGGCTCCTTTATAGCTGGTACAACTCCAAGGTCTCCGATGAAGTTCTTCAGACATATTTCCTCCTTCGCTGCCTCGCTTGCTGCTATGTACTATGATTCAAAATTTGAATCAGTTACAGTCTCCTGCTTGGAGTTTTTCCAACTTATTGCTCCTCCATTCAGGGTGAAGACCCAACCCGACTGAGAGCGGAAATTATCTCTATCGGTCTAAAAGTTGGCCTCGCTATACCCTACCACTCTAAAGTCATCACTCCCACTGAGGGTAAAGACCCAATCCTTAGTCCTCTACAGTTACTTGAGAATGTTCTTTATCGCAGTCTAGTGAGCCTTGCCTAGATTCCCTTGATATCTGTTGAAAATGCTCAAAGCGAAGGCCACATCAGGGCAAGTACAAGTCATAGCATGCATGATCGAGCGAACAATGGAAGCTTATGGTATTCGACTCATCTCAGCTATCTCAGTATCTGTACTCGGACTCTGAGCTTTACTCAGTTTGGCATTGCTCTATATCGGTAAGTCACTTTCTTGGAATCCTACATGCTGAATCTTTTCAACACCTTATCCAAATAGGTACTTTGACTATGTCCCGTTAGTGTCTTACTCATGTCTCTCAATATCCTTATCCCAAGAATATAGGTATCTTCTCCGAGGTCCTTCATATTGAAACATTTCCCAAGCTAGGACTTAACCTCCTACAAGGTTGGGATGTCGTTTCCTATGAGTAGTATGTCATCCACATGCAATACCAGAAAGCTAACTATGCTCCCACTATCCTTGACATATACAAAGGATGCATCCTCGCTTCTCGAATAGCCAAACTCTTTGACTTTCTCATCAAAACAAAGATTCCATCTATGAGATGCTTGTTTTAATCCATAAATGGATTTCTTAAGCTTACACACTCTATTAGGGTACTTTGCATCGACAAAACCCTCTAGATGATTTGTGTAAACATGAAATGCAGCTACGGCTAACATAACCCTAATAGACTTAATCTTCGCTACTGGAAAGAAGGTATCATCATAATCAACTCCCGGAGTTTGAGTAAATCCCTTCGCAACCAGTCACTCCTTATAAGTGTGTACTGTCCCATCCATGTCAGTCTTCTTCTTGAAGATCCATTTGCACCCGACTGTCTTACGACCCGGTACATTGCCAACCATGTTCCAAACTTGTTTGTCATGCATGGACAAAATCTTGATGTCCATTACCTCTTTCCACTTCCCAGACTCAGGGCCTGCCATGGCTTCCTAGTAGTTGTTAGGTTTATCCAAATTAACAGTGTGCTATCACTGATAAATGTATCACCTTATGTAGTAATATGAAAGCCATAAAACTCAGGTGGAACTCTAACTCTACCGAAGTGCCTTAGAGGTACGGACTTGTCAATTGGCTCAACAGGAGTTTCCTCCTCAGGTTGATCGCTAGTGTTTGAGGTTCCTTCATCGTTTGATTCTTAAACCTCTTCAAGGTCAAATTGGCTCCCACTATCTCCTTGTCCTATGAGCTCTCTCTCGCGAAATACTCCTCTCCTCGCAACGAAGACAACATTGTCACTCGGTCTGTAGAAGAGATAAACAAAGGATTTTTATGGGTAGACGATGAAAATACACCGCTCACTCCGAGGTTCGAGCTTGTTGTGAGTCTCACGTCTCACGAAGGCCTCACAACCCCAAACCTTGATGTGTGATAAGGATGGAGCTTTCCCCGTCCACATCTCGTGAGGTGTTTTGGCAACCTTTTTGGTTGGTACTAGATTAAGGATATGGGCGCCAGTCTCTAAGGCATACCCCCAGAATGAGATTGGTAATGAAGCTCGAATCATGATGGAACGAACCATGTCTACCAAGGTTCGGTTGCGCCTCTCAGCCACACCATTAAGCTTTGGTATCCTAGGTGGTGTCAACTATGAAACAATTCTACACTCCTTAAGACAGTATAGGAACTCGATACTAAGATACTCACCACCCCGATCGGATCAGAGCATCTTTATCTTCCTGCCCAGCTGATTCTCCACTTCTTGTTTAAACTCTTTGAATCTTTCAAAGGTTTCTGACTTATGCTTGATTAAGTAGACATAGCCATATCTAATGTAATCATCAGTAAAGGTTACATTGAAGCGGTTAGAATCCCTTGTAGTAGTTCTGAAAGGCCCACACACATCAGTGTGTATGAGATCCAACAAACCTTCACCCCTTTCACAAGTACACGTGAAGGGTGACTTGGTCATCTTTCCAAGTAAGCAAGATCCGCAAGTGTCATCCAACCTTAACTCGAATGACTCCAAAACTCTAGCCTTTTGGAGTTGGCCTATGCGCTTCTTGCTGACATGTCCAAGACAACAATACTACAAGCATGCCTTATCCACTTCATTAGAAGAATCAATTTGCAACACATTATTTCCTAAGTTGTCTACAACCATCACAATTTCATATACACCATTACAAGGTACTGCTTTAAAATAAAAAACACCATTATAATAAGCATTAATAGCACCAATTTCATTATCAAATGCAAAACTAAAAACTTGTTTGTACAAACCATTAAAGGAAATATTTCTCGCCATTTCAGACGAGTAGCAACAATTATTCAAATCTATTTCTATCCAACTACTAAGCAATAAAGAGTAAACTCCAATCTTGGTGACAGGTGAAACCTTCCTATTCCCCATGATCAAGTTTATCTTCCCGTGCTCCAAATCCTTACTTCTTTTTAGGCCCTGCACATCAGATGAAATGTGAAATCCATAACCTTTGTTAAGAACCCAAGAGTTAGAATGTGATGAGATTTTAGATAAAATAGTATAAATACCTGCATGGGTGGCTTTAACCTTCCCATCCTTGACATCCTGCAAGTATTTCAGGAAGCTTTGCTTTCAGTGCCCTTTCTCGTGACAGTAGAAACACTATGCTTCCTTAGGAATTGAAGAAGGAGCAGCAGAACCAGCCTTGGTCCCACTTGATGAGGATCCATCAAGATAGTTTCCTTGCGGCTCTTTGAGGGAGCCTTTATCTTCTTCTCTTTCGCTTGTCCAATTGCCAGAACATGGGCAGTTACGGTAGGAGTAGAAACAACATTTTTACCTTTGAGACCACTTTCAGCAGTCCTCAAAATCCCTTGATGTTTTCTAAGTGTGACCTCCTCCTTGTTCATATTATAGGTCATGCGGAACTGATCATAACATGGAGGTAAGGAGTGTAGAATGATATCTATAGCCAACTCCTTAGGAAAGTTCACATTCAATTTCAGCAAACGGTCAACAAACCTTTTCATTTTCTGCAAGTGGCCGGTGATGGGTTCACCATCCTTCATTTTAGTTGTTATCATGGAAGAGATGATTTCATACCTCTCTTGACAACCACTCTGATGGTATCTTTCCATCAGCTCCTGGTGCATCTCAAAAGGGTAGAAGTCCTCATAGGACTTTTGGAGTTTAGCTGTCATGGTGGCCAACATGATACAAGACACCTTGGTGGCATCCTTCTCATGAGTCCTAAACTCAGCGATAGAAGTCCTAAACTCAGCGATCTCCCCAGGAGTAGCAGAAGACTCATCGATTTCCTTAAGCTCATTGTCTAGGACAAAAGGTTGTAGAACTCGCTAGTCGGTACCTGCTTGGCCGACTGGGGAGTAGCGAGTACTCGGGAGTACTCGGGGAGTACTTAGATTTGGTAATTCATGTAGAAATATTTTTAGGAAAAATATATATGTCAAAATCATAAGTTAAAATCATAATTTGATTGAAATATATAGCAAAATTAGATACATGTGAATATATAAAAACTGAAATACCCATAATTGTCTCACACCGTGAATAATTACTTAAAATTTAAGATATAAATGTAATAATAATCACATGTGTGTGTTAAATAATATATCATTAAGTGTATTATACATATTAATCTTAAAATTCTTGATTTTTTTTTCTCTTTTTATGACAATTTTGACCCTTTGACTGACTTTCACCGATTTTGAACGAGTTGGCCAAGTTTGACCGAGTAGGCCCGAGTAAGACCGAGCAATACCGAGTAGGCCCGAGTTAAAGAGATGTTGACCAATTTTTAACCAAGTTTGGCATAATCTGAGTTTTTTTTTCCGAGTTCACATTACTCGCCTTAGTGGAGGGCCGATTCCGAGTAATCGGCCGAGTTTTGAAACACTGCTAGGACATATAGATTTTCCTCATAGCGAGTGACCATCCTGATGTTGCTAATCCACTCATTGAAGTTGGACCCATCAAAGAGGACTCTCTCACACAAGTTCATGAGAGAGAAGGAGCCAGTAGGCTTTGAGCCAGAAGCAGTGTTGGAAGACATCTAAAAAGAAAGAAAGAAAAAGTTTACATTAGATAAAGAGTCCTTAATATAACACGCAAATGAAATATTAAGGCTAGGACCTAACACAATATTATCCAATTTGGAAATGGGATGCCGTAATCCAACTTGCAAAATATTTGAAGGTAGGTAAATGACGAATTACTAATTTCCACCATGAAAAACAAAATTGTTATTAAGTTTTAATAGGTTTGAAATTCCTAGATCCTTTGACATTCATTGAACCATTCAATGGCAAGTTTAAATCTTGATTATGCCCTTCAGGTTTATGACTGGGATTCCGAGGATCACAAACAAGGTGTGAATAACCATGAAAATGCGCTTGGTACTCTCGATGTCATTTATCACCCAATCAATGTGCCAGTTAACCACACATGCTTCATTGATCATATGATAAACATCGAGCTACCCTTTGCCACCCTTACTAGTCCAAGTTAATGTGTCGGTTAACCACACACACTCCATTAATGAGTTGGCAAGGTGCAAAGTGGAAAGTGCAATTTAATGGATTAACATCAATTTCACATTTTCCTAAAGTAACTAAGATTGGGTATTTATAAAAGGGTTTAGTTACTTTATAATTATCAACATACTTATAATGAAAATTAATGTCATATTTTACCAGTTCCGCTAACGACCCTCCACCAGTCCAGGAAGCGGTGGGTGAGAGTGGGCACCCATTAAACTGTTATTTTATAGGCAGTAACCTTATACCCCCCCTTATAGACCGACTTCGTGAATGAGACATACTAACGGTAAGACTGACTTGATCTCTCTCTCTCTGTCTCTCTCTCTCTCTCTATATATATTATTATTATTATTATTATTATTATTATTATTATTATTATTATTATTATTATTCAACTTATAATACTATAAAGTAAAAGGGTTAAATTTTAAACTTTTAAAATTCTAGGGTTTGGAATTAAAGTATCTTAAGTGACTTTACAAATTCCAAAACTTGAGGACAAGTTTTGACACTATTCAAAACTTTTCATTTTCTTAACTTATGAGTTTTAATGACTTTTAAGAAAATGGCTTTTGGTTTTCCATAACTTGAGGACAAGTTATGGAATCCATTAAAAGGCATTTAGATCAACAATTAAACTAATAAGAAGTGTGAAATAATATATATGATCTAGACAAACTCATAAGCAAAGATAATTCACATCAATAATTTTAAAGAAATCATATAAACTAATATAAATCTTGAAGCCTTGACAATTATCTTTTAATTGGACAAGCATGATCATTACCTTATGAAAAAATAGGTTTCATGGTTCAAGAAAAGTTTTGAGTAATGATCCTAATCCAATTTTTGGCCAAAAGTCGAAAATCTACCCACTGGAGCACCAACTCGGCGAGTATAGGAACTGGACTAGTCAAGTTGGTCATTTTACAAGGGAACTCAGCGAGTCACCCAGTGGACTCGGTGAGTTCACTGGCCAGAAGGAAGAAATTCGATTTTTTTCACATTCAAAATCAATATAACATCAAGTATAATGGAAAACAACCCTAGGCTCTGATGCCACTGAATGGTTTTGAGCATGCTAACCACCTTAAGGTGCACATATATGCAAAATGACTCACCAAAGCATTACCCTAACTAGCATACAATCATAGGTGCTAGCATAACAAAAATCTAGTTAGAAGACATACCTTTTCTTGTATCTTGATTCCTTGGACCTTTAAGAGCCTAACACCCCAAATGTGATGCCTCAAATGCTTCACACAACACCACCAACAATGGAGGACTTGAGAGAGAATACTTGCACTCAAAAATCACCTCTAGCTCTTCCAAGAACACTAGGGTGCCAATTTTAGGAGCCAATGGGTTTCTTATATAGTGTGGCAAAACTAGGGTTACACCATGTAAACCCTAATGGGCATGACCTTCCATATTCCTTAGGCTCCATGGGTTAAAACTGACATGGATCATCAATGGGTTGTCACATGGGTTTAGCCCAACCTAAGGAAACATGGATCATTGGCCCACACCATAATAATGAATGATTTACCAAATCAACCCCTTATATTTAATTAGTCTCTGTTGACCACAAAAATTAATTCCAAATTAATTCTTGATCAATACTAATTAAATACTATGATTTTATATTAATATATTAGAACTTATAATATATTAATAAATCATAAATATGCTCTTCTCAAAAGTCCATCCTTACAAATTGTTCTGGCGCCATACAACCCAAATAGACCATGCTACTCTCGGGTCAAATACATACCAATTAGAGTTATGGGCTTAGAAACTAAATCGAACACTGTCTTCTAAATATCTTTACAAAATATGTCTCGAGTTTACACTTTAAACCCCAGAACTCTAAATCATGACCATTAGCTCCTCGAGACCAACACCTTGTTATATAATTATTGATTTTAGGGCTACTATACATTAATTTATTTATTTATTTATTTATTTATTTATTTAATAAATGGGGTGTTACAACTCTCCCAGACTTAAATTAGATTTTGTCTTTGAAATCATCTCTTACCATTCCTTACTCGCCCAACCACTCTAGTAACATGGTCACCATCCTGGGCACACCCTGGCCTTCCCAGGGTACCTGTGATCAATCTTTGCAAAGCCCTAAAATCCTCAGGTGAATGAATTCTTTGCAATAGGATTACATCTACTCTGTCTAAAATCGGCTGTCTTGAGATGATTTGAATCCCTGACAGACCACTCATGTTGAATAATTATCATTGAATCTAGTCCGTTTATCCCTCAACTGACTACTCAACTTCTAATAGCTCGGGGTTCCCACTATAAAACAGGATCAACGACCTAATTATCCCTGCATATCACTTATACTTGGCCAAGGCTCAGATAATCCCGCTGTGAGTGACTTAGCATAACCCAAGCAATTTGTTACTCTGTTCGTACTTGCAACCCAAAACATAAAGACTAATACTGCCTAAAACACTAAAACTGCCCGAAACACTAACTGCCTGAGATAGCATGTTACCACATGGCTGCTTTCCAAGATCTACCGAGACCTCCCTGGTCTCAATTCATTTGCAAATCATCTGAAATACCAGGTCCTGACCTAGTCGCTGAGCTTCAAGGACTCCCACACAGTTGTCGACACATGACTTTCGAGCACAATCCTCTTCTGTCAATAATTACCACTAGTTATCTTACCACTGTGGCACTAACAACCTTTTGTTCTAACTGATCGGGTCCATACTTTGAATCCTGCCGTCACCAATCCAAACCTAAGAGTGATTGCTACCTGACGAATGGTTAGTTAGTACCCCGTTGGTTTCAAGGTGGACCCTTTCACTCTATTTTATTATATACGCTTAGTGAAAAGAATGTTTTTTGATACACCTAGGACATGGATTCTATATGAACCAATGGATCGTGAAAAGTCATTACTACCAGCAATGACTTCCTATTTCATTACTTCATTCTTTCCATATCCCTCTCCTTTGCTCTTAATTACTCATCAAATGGCACTTAGTTCATATCTGTAATTTATGTTCGATCATTGACAAGGTTCAAAGAAAGGGTGGGCTATTGATCAAGATTCGATTCCAAATGACAATGCTAGGAGATGGCGGGCCTCCGCTTTTATTTTCATTCATTTTCCTATTAAAAAAATAAAATAAAATAAAAACTCCCGGCGATCTTTGACCTGGAAGGGTAGGCAGAAGTTGATCCGGTAGATCAACTAGCAGTTTCAGCTACTACTAGTGATGATGATTTTGATTAGCGAGATGTTCACTTTTACTTGGATTATGCGATAGATTATGCTTATTCTCCTCCCACGACGTGCCTAGCTATTACGTTCCGACTCATACATCTGCCGGTAAAGTAAATCACGTACAAAGTGATGCGTGCCCCCATAGAAAGAAGCACGTCCGACCGAAGTAGCATCCTTAGACACATCCTTATCGCGGGAGGAGAAGAGATGAAAGATTCATAGTTTCGAAGACCTTTCCATTGATAAGGCATTAAGTTCTTCTTTCTTGAGGTTTTTCCTTTTCATGTATAGATAGATCGTTTATTCCAAAACCCAATAAACCTGGGAAGCTACACTGTCTTACTCAACCACATAAAAACGACAGTGATGGATGCAATTTATAAAGTCTTGAATAAGGTCTTTGCTGGCATATTCTTAGAGTGTTCTCACAGGTTCAGGAAAGGAAGAGGGACTCAGACATTCAGGGTGGCTCCGCGATTTGTTATGGGCACAGGCATCCTAGGTAATTCAGTCTTATGGTTCTTTATTATCCGTATATGGCCTTTTTTTTCCTAGTTGCTCATTTTGTATGGGATTTTAGTTTAATGTTTTTATTCAGTGGACGTGGTTATTTGCAAGAACTTATTGAATCCATCGTTTGGGCTTATAATAAATTAAAAGTTGCTCCTGCTACCCAGCTATCGCCTTAAGCATTGTACAAGGACGTTCTGTAGGAGTAACCCATTGCCTTCTGGGTGGAATTTCCACTCTCCATTCCGCCTCTTTCTACGCTTTGTTCCAATAGAGTATAAGGAAAAGATAAAGTGGTTCGTATGCCTACTTTACCTACTTGACGAAAGGGAATGAACTTTGTTTCGTTTCTGGGTTTATGGATTGGATTCAGTCAGCCTCACTCCTTCCTTTTTATGTTGGCGTGATGGTTACCGGCGAACGCTCCCAAAGGCGACCCTCTCGAGTTTTTGGCTGTTTTCTAGATTGAAGTAGCCTTTCGCCGCCCCAAAAGAAGTCACTATCAAAGAGCTCGCCCTACTGAAGTACCAAAGGTGCGCTCAGTCCGGTGACTAAGAAATGGGTTTGCGCTTGAATTGAAGTGATGAGGTTTTTCGAGGGAAGTAGGGCTCTTATTGACTAAAAGTGGGTTCTTCACTTTCCTTTAGAATGAAAGTTGCTATGAATCGCCTACTACTTTGTTTGATTCAGAAGGTGAACAGCCCCCCAACAAGTCATATGGGGTGGGGTGCTTGTGATAAGCTGCCTTGGATATGAGGAATTCTAAAAAAAACAAAAAAAAGCAAAAGTCCGGTATTTGACGAAGATCTTTCTATCAATAGATAGGAATGAGTGTTCGATATAGGGGATATAATCCATCTGCTCTTTCTTTCTCCATTTTCTTCCCCTCTAACACGGGACGGACGGTAGCGGGCGCGGGAGGAAGAAAGCCAAGCGAAAACGCTCTTCTCCTAGGTCCTTTTTTGCAGTGCAGGAAAGCGCTCTCTTTTTATCATCCCTGCAGCTTTCCTTTCCAGATTTTTTATTGAATGCATGGCATAGCTAGGACCCTTCAAATAATGTTTGAGCCTATGTTCAAACCAAACAAACCCACCTCCTATTTGTATTTGAGTCAGGCTGGAAAGAATGCCCGCCAAGTTCAGATAAGGGAATGCTTCCCACAACCATTAAAGGAAAGGCTCGATGAAGGGAGGGAGATGTGACGGGGGAAGGAAAAGGCTTTTGGAGATCGAGATTTTCTTTCTTTTTCATCGAAAACGAAGAATGTCGAGGATGGCCTACGGTGCGTCTTATCTGAAGGGACCACGCTTTTTCGACCGCGGGGCGGTATGATTGTCGGTCCCTCTCCTCGCTGGACTATTGGGATAGCAGCCTTCGGGCTTTGCCTGCCCTTTCTAATAAAGAATTATGGCTCGGCCCGGGAAAGCGCTAGCAACAATAGAAAGGAAGGGGTCCCTGTAGCTGTTGCGCCCGCCCCCCTCTTACTCAATGGGGCAGCAGGTTTGGCATCTACTAAAAAAGAGAGAATCCACTTCAGATAACCACGCCTCTGCTAGGAAGCGTGTGGAATGGCCGAGTGCGGACCTTATTTACGACTACTAGTCGTTCCATTGTTGCACCACCCCAGTGTGTGTTGCGTAGTAACTGCCTAGCTGTCAGTTATGTTGTCGAACCCTTCCGAACAACCACCTATGACGCAGAGACTATGAGTGACGGAAAACTAAAGGAAAACAAGTTGTTGCTTTACCGTCTTGTTTAGTCGCATGTCGTTCTTCCTTCTTTGGGAACACTAGTTGTCTTTGGTTTGGTAAGCCCGACTTGATGGTTGTGAAGCAAGGTTACCAAGGGAGTGGTTGCTTTGCAAGCCTATATATTACGGTCTAGCGTTATTGTCGTTGTGGTGCTTGTCTTAGTGGTTGTTGATCAGTCACACTACTGGTTTTTTGGAACGCTAAGGCCAAAAGGCAGGCAGTCGGGAACACTAAAGGCACTTGCTCTGGGCGCTAAGGGCCGTTGCTCACGCAAGCGAAAGGGTGAATTCTTTCCTGGTATGCCGCTCCACGAGCTAGGCGCGAGAACTACTAGAAAATGGTGAGATCATTAGATCATTAGTGAAAGAAGGACCAACGACGATCCTATCCTAAAGGAGAAGAAGGAGTAGGAGGAGTCGGTTTTCTTTGAAGATCGAGGTTTTAAGAAACAAGGAATGCAAAAAAGAGTAAGAACTATTTTACTTTCTTTATTTCTCCTTGTAGTATTAGGGGTCTTATTCTATTTTATTGGGTTCCAGTGCGGATAATCGGAGTTCATTCATGCCTTATTTTGTAAGGCTACTCTTTCTTTTGGGGTTCAATCTCTCTCGCTACTCTTACTTAAAGTAGGGTGTTCCAGTTTTATTAATTTTTTGATTGCTTTTGCTGCGAGGGCTTTATTCGCCAGTGGGGCGGAAATCTATATGATGAGTCTGTCGGGTGGGGGAATAATCCCTTCCAATTCTGGTTCTTCCTAGACAGAGGATTCGTTCGAGATCAAAGTGTTGATGGAGCCCTCGCCCAAACTGGAATTGGAAGGCACATCGGCTCGTTCTGCGATCCCAAGGGTGGATGAAGCGGGGCCACCCCCTTACCCAGAATTGTAGCTTGGAATCGTCGATGCGAAATCACATTGCACGACTCGAGGGTGATGGTAGCTCCTATCTGCTGGATAAGGAAAAGGGATAATATTAGTCTGACATCAAACTTGTGCTGGGACAAGCTCCCTCACAGCAAGAGTATCAAATATTACTCGAGTTTCAGAACAGAGATCTACAGATACGAGAACTCAAACATGAGTGTCTATGACTTTTTAAAAAATTCTTAACCCAGAATCCTACCTTGGCCGCCCAGGCCCCTTACAACCCCCAAGAAGCGTTTAACGACTTCTTGGGCCGACCGACTGGACCGGAGGGAACTGGAAGTGGACGTGGAGAAAGGGACCAAGAAGAAATCAAGTTTTTAGATCTCTTGAGAGAAAGGCTCAAAAAAGATGGCCCTGCCTATGTCACATACATCTTTAAAGAACTCATTTAGGGATTCTAGTGTTTTAGCGGAAATGTGACCGGATGTAGTTATTTTAGTTTTTCTTTGCTTGTGCATGACGAACTGGGTGAACAAAGTCACGATTAGAAGAAATGGTAGTTCGCTGGGATTGTATTCATTTCCCAGAGGTGCTGGTTCGACTCCAGCTCGTGGCACACCCCCTACACAAGCACCTCCCGACAGCTATGGAAGTTACTAGCTACCTTCTTTGATATCATCCATAATGTATTTACACGTGGAAAGGGATTACTCTACTAGAGGTTCGGCTTGGTCTCGCTCCCTTCCCGTACTATTCCTCCCCATTAAAAAAAGTGTGATTGAGAATCTCGAGAACCTTTCTGAATGCATGTCTTCGCGGGACGATTTGAAAAGGAGTATATCTTTCTTGTAGTGCCTTCCATTCCACTATTCTGATCGAGAAAGAATCTCTTCTGAACGACCATGTCATAATGAGATTAAAAATTTATGCTTCCTTAGCTGTGTGGAAAATGGATTAGCATTATGTCATTCCTACAAGTGATCACCCATCCAGGATTGGAAGAAGTGCTATATGAGGACTTCGAGATCAAATAGAAGATGTTCCTTTCCATTCCTCGTGAGCCACTGATTTCTACGAAATAAGAGATCAAAGTGATCTTCCTCCTTTTTCCCAATAAGTCGACGGCCTTACACCATTGGGAGAATTCGAATAAACTGGAGTACATATAGGATAGACCGGTGCTGAAACCTTTTCTCAAGATATCTTCCAAACTGTTGGTCTCCTTGCTCCGGATGTTGTTCGTACGGTGTGAAAGCAGTTGGTTACGTAGTTTTAGAATTCTGTTAACCCCAAGTAGTCAATCTCCATCAATGCATATGGCAATATAGAAAGTAAAGAGGAAAAGGCATGACCATAAGAATTGTATGAAATAAGTGAATTGATCTAGTTGAGGGATGATTGATTCAGTGATGTGACTTCTTTAGCTCCAGTAAATCAGTCTAGAGACTTTCTAATTCAATTCAATTGCCTTGGTTTTTCCAAGAAATACATGGGAAAAATAGGGAGAAAGAAATGGGATTGTGTCAACTAGCCCTAGTCCGACAAAAAACAGCCCCTTTTCTTTTTGTTTAGCCTGTTCCTATCAGATAAATTCTGAAGAGAAGAGGAAAAAAGTCCTCCGTCATAGGCGGCCGAGGGTACCTTCCTAGAGGTTCTTTATTAATTTGAATAAGGTCTCCTCACTTATGTTTATGCTTATGATAATATATGCTGATCCCTATCTCACAAACAGAATTCGACCCAATCTCTCATTTATGAAGCAGATCATGAGCGTATTCCTCCTACATTTGTTAGGTTCTTTGATTCTGGAAGTTTGTCTTTTTTAGATTGCACTGCACGAGAGAGCCATTTTTTTTACTTTATATAAAAATATAGATTTACAATAAATAATAGGTAACCTTCATCAATAAACCTTACATAAGAAATAGATCCTGCTGACTTGAACTGAGCACGAATTTCATTTCTATTTGAGCGTAAAAGTAGCATATTGCTTTGATGGTTTCCAACCTACTGGTTCAGCCAAGAACCAAAAACCGAATGAAGCGAAGATCAGAGTCAAAATATGTCGTGGAGAAGAACTTACTTATGAGCAAAAGACGAAGTTGTAGGGGCTAGATTGAATCCTTCTCAGGAAGAGCTGATGCTTGCTGGGTCTTTTTGTCTAGCAGCTATGGGAAAGCCTATAGTATAGGGCTGGAATTGCAAGAAAACCCAGTCTCCAACTGAAATTCCCTCTCACTTGTATGTTGATCCTCATATTGCTTCATTCTAACTTGTGCCCTTGATTGTCCTTCGAAATCTGTATGATAGTCGACTGCTCCCTGAGATGACTCTTTGCCAAGGCAACATTGGAACCTTCAGGCTGGGGCATAGGTATAAGTGTTGGAGCATAGTGATAGAGGGCTTCAATTAAAATGGGGTCAATTTCATTGTCGTACCACCACTCTGCTAAGGATAACCACTTATATACCACTTCTGTGGCATGAGTGGCCTTCTGCGCTACTCATTAATCATTAATCTACGGTGAAATAACAGAATGATGTTAAAGCCCCCTTCAATAAGAGGTCCAACTATTTTGCAATCCTCGGAACAAATTATCAAGCTAGTGCTACTGCCTTCCTTCGTGTGCCTTCTTTGATTTCTGTGGTTTTATTGGTACGAGCCGCACTTCAAGACTGGTTCTGAACGCCACGTAACATCATCCTTATATCACAAACAATCTTATACGGTTCATTGCTTCTCTGATCCAATAACTGTAGTGGCGCTCCTACGGTCTTTTCACTGGCTCAAGCAGATCTAATCCATCTGGGTAATTACGAAATCCAATCAGTGGATTTCCATATCCTCATTGTTGCATCCGAACTGGTGGGTACTATTGTTCCTTCCGCATTCTAACAACATGCTCATGCCATCTACCAACCTAGTGAATGCTACGACTACACCCATAGTCTCACGACACTCTATCACTATCTGCCAACCTCATGAATGCTATGGCTACACCCGTAGACTTACAACATTCTATCACTACCTAACCCCTAGTGAATGCTACCACTACCCTCGCAGTCTTACAACACTTTCCATGCTACCTGATCGCTAGTGAATGCTACGACTACCCCCATAGTCTTACAACGCTTTCCATGCTATCTAACTGCTAGTGAATGTTACGGCTACCCCTGTAGTCTTACAACAATTTCCATACCGAGTCAAAGACGCACTCGACCTAACACTCGACTAAACTTGAATTGTAATTGGAATCCCTAACATGATTCCCTAAGGCCTGCTAACACATGAGCCTGCTGCATAAAAACCGCACCCATGCCCGTGATCGAAGGGTCACAGCAAACCACGAAATCATCTACACCTTCTGGTAGGGTGAGAATCAGTGCCTCACATCACCGTTGTCTGAGAGTCTTAAAGGCTTCTTGCTGCTCAGGCCCCCAGCGCAAGGCCACCGACTTCTTGGTCAGTTGGGTCAAAGGAACTGCAATCTCATAGAAGTCTCATAGAAATCTTTGATAATAACCCGCTAGACCCAGGAAACTCTGAATCTCAGTTGGAGACCACAAAATCTCCCACTGCATCACAACCTCTATCTTGGCCGGATAGACCAGAATACCCTCCTGGTTGACAAGGTGCCGAAGCAATTCCACCTCGCACAACCAGAACTCACATTTGGAGAACATTGCAAAAAGTCTCTCCCCCCTCAGAGTCTTTAGCACCTCTCTTAGGTCCTCCTCGTGTTGCTCCTCACTCTTGGAATCAACCTGGATGATTTTGTACCCTTGAAATCTGGTCCAGTCTGGCACTTCAGTCCACCCCCCATGTTGACAACCGGAGGCCTTAACCTTCACCCTGCCTGACGAGTCATCATTCCCACTTTCATTCTTGCAATATCACTAAACTCTGAATGAACACAACCCATGCAAGAAATGCAATTCTCGTATACATCCAATGACCGAACACCCATGCATCGAATACTTGCAACTGACACTACCATCTCCATGCTACCAGTCCTTTCCTAGCATCGGTCGTGCCTTGAACTCCAAAGTTCTTCCATACGTAATTGTCGACCATGCCCGCATAATGATAGAACCACTGATCTCTGACTTCACTGGAACACTATCACTTTAACCCTGACCAAGTATCCTCTACATACTACTCTTGCACAGATCCCAAAAGAGATCCGGAATGATAACGGTACATGCGGAACCCACTCCGCAATATGCATCCCTCTGTGGGTTCATCAAGGACTTTTCGACATGCAAGCTGACATATATGATCCTTGATAACCTAGAAACTAGCAGAATACCGACCCAAGATCTGACTTATGCAAACACACTCACAAATCCAAAGCGATATGTATACCCAACATCCATCTAGTAGCATTAGAAGATGACATACTCGTAACATCTGGAAAAATCCTAATCACCTTTTGCTGACATGGCCATCCCCGCTACCCTGTAGCAGCCTAATCCCATGGAGCAACAAACTCCCTTATGCAATTGTCCGTACATGATGCACTGACTCCGGCCCTGCTAGCCTTTCACCCGATGATCAGAAGTCATGGGTCTCTTCCCGGGACCCTCTACTATATGCACCTGGTATGAGCCTCTCAGCTCAAAGTGCTCCAAGTCGATATCGCATCCTCGGACTTAAAAGTCATATCCTCCAGGTTCTGACACCCGGTTTGGCTCGCTAGCTCACTTGCCAATGGCTAATATGCAACAACTGGGACATCCTTTGTCTCCAAACCGTGTGAAAAAATCCTCCCCGAAGCTTCTCAGATTCTCCAAGACTTTCACCGATTTGAGTATGGATCCTATGCTTTTGGTAGTATGGGCCCAATACTACCTTCCACACCTATCGATACTTTCCTCAACAATCCTCCTGAATCCTCCAAGTCACTTCCTCAAACTGATACACCCTGTCACACTAAAACTCACTACTAACCCACTGAAACATATCGTAGGCTTTCCTAGGTTCCCAAACTCAGCCAATCCTTAGGTGTTGAAAGAATCCCTGTAATCTCAACTAGCTACCTCATGAATATAGCCACATGCAATAGAGATAATATAATCCTTCGAGTAAAAGACCCATCCATAGAACAGTTGGACTCAAACAAGAGCTATGTAATAGGGTAAAGTGCATCACTCTGAGATTATATGGCTTGTGTCCCATGTAACATAGCATATTCACTTAGTAGCTAACTCACATCACTAAGAGTCCCAGAAGCACAAAGCAAATAACATTCAGAAAATAGAAAATCTGACCATCATAATCCAATCAAACTGCTATATCCTCTAATCAGGAATCTGTACATGCAATTCAAAGGCTCATATAATAATGCATAACCTAAATAGGTCATCCTATCACTGACTGATCAGTACTAGCATGCAAGTCTACAAGCACATACAATAGGCATATAAGGCATACTTCCTAGATCCTTAGCCCTAATCTAGCATGCAATTCTCAAAATCATATCATAACATAACATATCATAACATGTATGGGTATCATGGGGAAAACTTACTTGAGCTCGGCTGATTGCACACAACACACATCTTGTTCTTTTCAAAGTTCTTTTCTCTTTTCAAACTTCTTTTTATAAAACGATTTTACTTTTGAAATTTTTTCATACCAAGTCCTTAGTTTGTGTCCAAACACATCCGAAGGTATGTCCGAATCCCTCAAACCAAGGCTCTGATACCAACTTGTAACATCCTAAAATTTAAGACCAAAAATTTCATTTTTAATTAGGTTATTACAAACCAGAAGTGTAAGAAAACATCCATAATAGCATTCAATGAGAAAACCGATGTGTCAATAATCAAAACATGTTATCATAAAATAATATCAGAGTGTAATCTAAAGATCTCATGCGTGAAAAACATAATGTGATGCGCTGCGATCGCTAGCTCCTTTCCTCTGAAAACGAAGTACCTAAAACCAAAATTGAAAACCGTAAGCACGAATCTTAGTGAGTTCTCCCATCATACCATATACCATACAATACACATACCTTCCGACATATCCGGGTGCTCGACCTAACCCTTCGGTCCTATTGACCGGATACTATCGAGCTTATATGGGTGTTGGCCTCCCCTTCGGTGTATTTCAACCGGTTAACAACCTAGCATATCCGGGTGCTAGCCTCCCCTTTGGTCTATTTCAACTGGATAACTACCAAGCATATCTGGGTGCTGGCCTCCCCTTCGGTCTATTCCAACCGGATAATGGAGACTATTTCACCCTTTACCACTACCACATAAGTACTAGAATATAAACACATACATATACTGCCTAGTATATCTGGGTGCTGGCCTACCGCTTCGGCCCTATCGACTGGATGCGGGATTATTCCATACTGTCATTGTCACATAACATCATACCATGCTAGCACATAAAACATAACATAACATGACAGTCATGTGTCACAAAACAACCATCCAATCAATCAACTCCTACTAGTGGGCCAAAATTGTGGCCTCAGACCCACTTCTATTGGAAGGTAACTTACCTCACACTGCTAAAGTCCCGTAGTTAAAAATCTACCTGCTGGATGTCAGGCTCTCGAACTGTCAATCATCAAAATAACACCCAATCAGCAATTGGGTTCCAACGTATACCCATAAGTCTATGCTTGGGGTAAGACTACTTTACCCCTATCCTAGCTTGATTCAATCCAAAGGCCCAATCCAAAGGCCCAAAAGTCAACTCTAAGTCAAAGCCCAACATATGGCCCAATATTCCAAATTGGGCCCAAACTTTACATGGTCTTATTCTAAGGCACAACCATTTAGTCCAGTCTAACATTTGGCATTTCTAATGGCCCAATATCTTATAATCATGAAGGCCAAATTATGGCCCACCAATGGCCCAATTTTCCAAATTTGGCCCAAATCCCTTACGTGGGACTTACCCTAAAGCCACTTAAAGTATTCTAGTCCATATGCTTGATTTGGATGGATGATTAATAGCCCAATCACCAAAGCCTAATAGAAAGGCCTAACATGAAGCCCAACTGAAATTAGGGTTTCATATAAAATAACAATTAGGGTTAAGTGTTTCTCACTTAACCCATTAAGGAATTAATCCATTAAGTCGATCACTCTTCTAAATAAATCATATGGTGTAATTGGGTGCAATTCACATTTCCCTTCCAATGACCCAAATGTGGGTCCCAATAAGTCTAAGGCCCATATATCCGAACTTAGGGTTTTCTAAACCCTAATTAGGATTTCCAACCCAATCATAACCCAATAGGCCCAAAAGTTAAGTTCTTAAATCCATTAGGGTTCATTATGCCCAGTAGGGTTTCACTAGGCCCATTAGGGTTTTGCTAGTCCGGCACCACCCACTACCACCTCGAGTAGTGGTGGTCAATGGCAGCTCACGGTGATGGTTAGGGTTCTAATCAAATCATGTCTAAGCTCTCCAAAATCAATCCAAACACAACTAAGCACATCGCCACCTAACACGGCAATTGGTGGCACCATGAGGCGGCAGCCACCACCCTACGGTGGCGGTTATGAGTTTCTTTTCATTATTATACTTTCTAATTACATTTTACAAAGCTTTAGTCCCAAAAATGACACATCTAAATAAAATACACACACAACCACCTTGTGGTGGCCGGCGGTGGCTCAAGGCGGCAGCCACCACCTTACGGTGGTGGTGGTGACTTCCTTGGTTTTCCATCCACACACAACACACACACACACACACACACTCTCCAAATTGAAGACTACACTCCAACCATGCACCTGGTGGCTCAAGGCAGCAACAACGATGGATTTGCGATGTACGGCCAAAAGTCACCATTACAACCCATGAATTCAAGGCAAATCCGGTACACAATAACATACTCTAAAACACGTACACAGCCACCCCCTACGCTGGCTGGTGGCATAGGAAAAGTGATAGAAATGGCAGCAGGCGACGGTTGATGGCGCGACTCTCAAAGTAATAGTGGAAGATGATAGCGGAGTGCAACCGGGGTAGCTAGCACAAAGTGTATATGCGGTGGCGGGCACAGGGAGGCAGGCAGCAACCCTCTCGGTCACAGCAGGACTTCCTGCCAGAGAAGGAAAACAACGTCAAAAGCAGGGTGGTGGTTACATGACTTTACTACATAAGGCCACCACGATGTTTACAGTGGTGCAACGCTTAGACGCTCCACTCTCCGACTGCCTAGATTTTGTCTGACGTAGAGGGAAAAAGGATGTTTTCAATCAACTAAGATGGTGGTGGTTGAGTTCGGCGGTGACAGTGGCTTCGAGTCCGGTGGCAACGGCGCCGGAGACGAAGAAGGAGGAGTGGTGCTGGTGAGGGAGGCATAAGGATGGAGAGGTCGCGGTTAGTGATATCCTCTAGTGTTATGTGACACCTGATTCCAAGTACGCATTTAATTTAAGCATTTATGTGTTTTCTTGGGGACTCGACGAGTTGGAGGCCCAACTCGTCGAGTAGGGTCGTGATCCGCCGGCATTTTAATTGACATACTCGACGAGTCGGGAGACTGACTCGGCGAGTAGGTTCTTTTTGCGGGAAACCCTAAATCTGAGGGTTTGCACCCTATTTAAATGTCTTAACTCAGCCTCCCTCGTCCCTATCTCTCCCATGAAGCTGTATATCAAAACCCTAGCCGTCTTCGTGTGATCTAAGGCCATTTTGGTGCTTTTGGGTGGTTTGTGAAACTTGGAAGGAAGGAAGAAGTTTGGGAATTCGAATTGGGGCTTGTAGATCCACAGATTTTATTCCCTCTTCAGCTCAATCAAGGTAAATGCCCCTATTTTGGTCCTCCATTTGGTTATTCATCTTTAGGGCTTAGATTTTGGGTGCATTTAGGGCTTTCCAAGCCATTTTCGGATTTGTGAAGTGATTCACGGGGTTCTAGTTTTAGATCTGAGACATTGAAGGGGTCTCAAGGCATAAAGATGCCAACTTTACGGCTATGAGAGCCCCATGCACATTGTATAGCACCTTTTATGGATTTTTGAGCCAAAAACCCCATGCATATGCATCAAGTTTGGAACTTTACGTATAAAAGGGACATTAAGAGGCCAAATCTATGGTTGTGATGTGTTAAAGCCCATTTAAATCGACTGTATAGTAAGGGTCAAGGATGGACTTGACAAGTTGTTCTTGGAACTCAGCGAGTCGGTATGTATTGACCACCAAATCCTTTTTGTGGATGGGACAGTGGAAGGAAGGAAAGTCCCTGAGTTGTTTAGACACGAAAACGTACCTATAAATCATGGGAATCGATGAGTGGATTTAGCAGACTCGACGGGTCCAAGGCAATCTCTAAATCTTTGAAGATGGGCTTGACGAGTTGTTCTTACAACTCGGTGAGTCATAGTCTGGACACATTCATAGGTTGAAGATGAACTTGATGAGTTCAAGGAAGAACTCGCCGAGTCGGTTGAAGATTGACTGAAGTGTTGACAAAGGAGAACTCGTCGAGCTCTTGATAGACTCGACGAGTGGGGACGAGTTGTAGTATTATGTGGACGAAGAGACTCGAAGAGTTGGCGAACCAACTCGGCGAGTCTGCTCGACCAAAGAGTTGACTTGACCATGGTTTGACTTTGACTTTGGCTTGGATTCAAGTTGACCCCTGTAGGGGTTGTGAGTACAAGGTGATAACTTAGCAAGGTTGTCGTGTAGGGATTGAGGAGTCGAGGAGGGCGGAATTTCGCACCGAGGATAGTACACATGCTACACGACATCGAGGTGAGTTACCTTCCAGTAGTGGTGGGTCTATGGCCACAATGCCGACCCACCAGTAGGAGTTGTATGTTAGATGATTGTCTTTGTTATATTCATCTAGGTTTGCTACTACCTGATATGTTTGTATGCTAGCATGATATGTTATATGTTGTAGTGGTAGTAGGAGGGGACTAGTCCCCAAGTTCGGTTCTTAGGACCGAGGGGTAGGTCGGGCACCCCAGATATGCCTGACAATATGATTATGTGATGATATGTGTGGTATTAGTAGTAGGGGTGATATAGTCCCTAGAGTTCGGTTGTTAGGACCGACGGGTAGTCGGCACCCCAAAACGGCCTGACATAGGTAGGTCAGCACCGCAAAATGGCTTAACATGGGTAGGTCAGCACCCCAGAATGGTTGACATGGGTAGGTCAGCACCCCAAAATGGCTTGACATTGGTAAATCGCGCACCCCATAGCTGCCCGGAAGTATGTATGCTATGTGATGTTATGGTACATGGTATGATGGGGGAACTCACTAAGCTATGTGCTTACAGTTTTAATTTTGGTTTGAGGTACCTCTTCGTCCAAGGGAAAGGAGCCGGCGGTGTAGCAACACATCACACACGCATACTTTATTTCCGCTTAGAGTTTTCCTGGATTGTACTCTGTTATTTTATTACTTCAGATGATATGGTTTTGAGACATGATACTACGGTTTTATGTATTGACATGATTTAGGCATTGTCTTGATAAGTTATTTTATAAACCACTTAATTAAAAATGACATTTTTGGCCTTGATTTTTGGGATGTTACAAGTTGGTATCAGAGCCCTTGTTTGAGGGATTCGGACACACAGTCAGGAGTGTCTGGACTCAAACCAAGGGATCAACAATTTTTTTTACAAAGAAAATGGCTTTCTAAAATCTAAGTTAAGCAGTTTTGAGAAAGAACAAGGTGTGTGATGGGTGCGACCGGTAGAGCTCAAGTAAGTTTCCCTAAGATACCCATACATGTTATGTTATGTTATATGGTTTATGAATCTGAGAACTGCAAGCTATATTAGGGCTAAGGATCTAGGAGAATGCCTTTTATGCCTGATATATGATTTTGAGAACTACATGCTATATTAGGGCTAAGGATCTAGGAAGGAGGCCTTATATGCCTGTTGTATGAGCTATATGCTAAGGCTGTTTAGCCAGCGGTAGCATAGCCTGATTAGGTTATGTCGGATGTGGTTACTCAACGTACGAATGCTGCTTGCTTTGTGCTATAGGGGTCATGACTAACTTTAACTAACTAGTGAGCGGAGGATCAGGTTTAGGATCATGATTTGGATGGTGGTCACACGACATGAAGCAGGAGGATCAGGTTCACGATCATGATCAGGATCAGGCTCGGGTGCATGATCCGAGCAGGTTGATGACGGGCTACGCGAGTTCATCGCGTGTGAGATCACGAGAGGTATCCTTGATGTGACCCTAGTCATTTTCGGGTCGATTAAGGAAGGGATTGTTGAGCTGATGGAGGATCACCTCCGAGCATTTACGAGTGACTTGGCGTCCAGACAATCGGGTACACGCACACTGTTCACTAAGGAATTCCGAGGGCGTTGTGCACCAGATTTTCACGGGGTGAAGGACCCCATTGCTGCCAGGAGATGGATTGCAGACATTGATTTTGCACAGTTGATGAGCTTCTGCCTGGAAGGGTCTAAGGTATGCTTTGCTGCGGGATGTCTGAGGGATAGAGCCAAAGATAGGTGGGAGTTTGTTGGTGACTCATTGGGAGCCCCAGCCCTCGAGGCTATGTCTTGGTCAGATTTCAGGACCAGATTCAGGACTGAGATTGCACAAGATGTGGAGCTTTAGCAGTTGGCCAGAAAGTTTTTGGACATGAGACAGACTACGGAGACTGTGACGGAGATCACAGCCATGTTCCAGGAGAGAGCCATGTTAGTACCCCAGTATGCGGGGGATAAGGAGATGCGGAAGACCCGCTACCATGATATGTTAAGGGCTGATATTCGGGAGCATGTCCACTATTCAGCCTGGCCGACCCTACAGTCCATGATTTCCATGGCGCGGGAGATGGAGCTTGATACTGAGCACGTCAGGAAGAGGAAAGTAAAGTCTGAGCAGGTGACATGGGTTTCGGGGAAGAAACCCAAGGGATCCAACGTTAGGTCAAAGAGCTAGCCGGGACAGAGCCATTGTAGGAAATACGGCAGGCCGCATGAGGGAGCTTGTGGAACAGGATCATCCGGCTGCAACAAGTGTGGCAAGATGGGGCACTTTGGCAGGGATTGTACTGCCTCTGCTCCCACAGTGCAAATTTCAGATCTGATTTGCTTCCATTGCAATCAGAGGGGCCATAAGAAGGCCAACTACCCTAGATTGACGGCAGCGACAACAACAGTACCAACGGTGGCGCCGACAACAGCGACAACACGAGTTACGGACGGCCGGATGGCCAAGGTAGAGGCTCCAGTGGTGCAGAGCCGAGAATTTCAGTTGACAGCCTAGGAGGCACGCGCTGCACCCGATGTGGCGACAAGTACGATTTCTTTCTTATGATTTTATCTTATGTCGCTGTGATTCTGATAAGTTATGTATGTCCTCTGTTTAAGATCATTCCATGTGAACAGTATCCCATTTTAGGTATTGTTTGATTCGAGTGCTACCCAATCGTTTGTCTTTCTTGCGCTTAGCAAGAACTTTCCTGAGTCTTCGGGCATGTTGGATTACCCTTTAGTGGTGGGGATTACGGACGACCGGTCATTAAGAGCATCAGACATCTACCAAGGTTGTGTTTTAAGGCTGTTTAAGGAGTGTTACCTGGTAGATCTGGTTCCCATACCTTTGCGGGGGAATAAGGTTATTGTTGGTATGGATTGGCTAAGCCCCAATGGGGTAGTGATCAACTGCGTGAAACAGTTGATGCAGATCACCCCAAATGGGGGAGAGCTGGTGATTCTGGGTGAGAGGCCACAATGAGGACCAGCCATATGTTCAGCAGCAAGAGCTAGGCGCTACCTTCAGCAGCGTTGCACATGATTTATTGCCTATGTTATGGATACACAGGAGATGGGTAAGGTGGCGGTGGGTGATGTGCCCGTGGTACGAGATTTTGTGGATGTGTTCCCTGAGGAGTTTCCTGGGATACCTCCTGTCACACCCCAAAACCAAGAACGGCGGAAACGTTTCGGGGTGAAGGACGTCATGTACAGTATCACAACAGTGTAAAGTAGTAAACAAGCAATAACATCATCCATTGCATTAAAAGTAAAGTTTTAATACATGTGTGTTCTTTCATTGTAATAAGACACCAAAATATGTAATCAAAATAAAAGACGAGTCTTGTCTGTGATCCGTCTCCTCAAAACCTGGCCATCATACCTGTCTACTGGTGACCTAAGAATACAAGTTATTTTGAAAGTGAGTATCAGCGTAAAGCTGGTGAATTCATAAGTATTTAAGTGTCATTGCCTTGTTTAGGAAAACTGTTATGAAAGCCATGTAAATCTTTAAATGAAACAGTTGATATAAGTATGAAAAGCCAATAAAATCCCATATTTCCTACTAGTATGAAATGTAGTCTTCTACCAAGACCCAAATGTTTTGCTATAACAATGATAGTTTTTCCTTCTTTTTGACTATTACTAATAGTACTTAGTCTACCTCATCGTTTATGTGAATGAATCACAAAATAAAGTAATAGGAAAAATATAATCATGTAAGTGTTATCCTTTTGTATTAGGATTAACATGACATTGCGATTAGCAAAATGTATAACCTTTGAACATCCGTAGATTGTTCAATTTTCCTCTGTAGCTGCAGCAGGTTTAAGGAATGGTTAGTCCCGTAAAGGTACTCCTAATATAAGTATTAACCGTAGGCATCCGTAGATGTTCATTTACCTCTGTAGCGAGCAGTAGGCCAAAGGACTGGTTAGTCCCGTAAAGGTACCCCTAATATAAGTAATAACCATAGGCATCCGTAGATGTTCATCTACCACTGTTGCTAACAGATGGGTTCCGGAATGGTTAGTCCCGTCTAGACATCCCGTTGAAATGGGATAGGCAGGACAATTTACACATAATGTACTAGTAAATCATCCTAGTGAATCTAGGTACAAGTGTCCATGTAAGTGAAGACAAATAAATGTATATATGTAAATGTATTCATGTAAGCGTGTCGATGTAGACGTATTCATGTAACATGTAATGTATGGTATAGACTCATGAATGAACTCACTCTGGTGTGATTCCTTGCAATAGGAATTATGTTTTGTATCTCCTAACTATCCTTATAATAGTTATCTAGAAGGTAGATGATTCTCCAAACATGTTTATACACCCTTGCTACACAAGCGTGTGGGAAACTGAATGAAGGATGAAAACTATAACATCAATACATATATAAGAAGATAAGTGTATAGATATAGTTTTGTTCAAGAATGTAAAATGGTTTTGTAAGACATCTAAGTGTTTTGAACAATAATTAATAATGACTTGATGTCATTTTAATAAATATTTCAAACATAATACTTTTGCTACCAAGGTATTTTTAAGATAGAAAACCATTTCACGCATCACATTTTGAAGTACGTGAAATATGCTGGATGAAAACACAGTTATAAATACATGTGATTGATTTAATAACATGCTGTTTTCTACCTGTATACCCCCCATTAAAGCATTTAAAATCATTTAAAACGTTGATTAAGGGGTATGAACTCACCTGATGATGGTGGTTTGGATGAACTGAACGATGTAGGATTGTTAGGTGTCAAGTGAGGACTTGTACACACACTATGATCCTAATGAACATATAATCATACATATATACACCCAATTAGTCTTAAACTACTAATTGAAAATGTTAAGACATCCTAGAACATGATAAACACGTTATATAAGTGTTATAAGCCAGAAGGATTGCATCTAAGTTGTTGTAGGACAAGGCTAGTGGGTTTAGAGTTCCAAAGGACCCTATCCTTGAGTTTACTCTTCAATGTCGTAACAAGAAGGAGTTTACGATCGTAAACCCGTGAGTTTACGGCTGTAAGCTCCCAAGCTTATGTTTATTTGGTGTTTTGAAGTGTTACCTGATCCCTAGAAGCAATTCTACTTGATGGTTTAATCCTTGGAAGGGTTAGGGCATTAATATACTCCTTTGAGGAGTTTACGACCCCAAGGCCATTTCCTTTTGAGTTTACTGCCGTAAACTCATATGGACAGGGGTATTTTTATGTTTTCAAGTCCCATGCTCATCTAGGATAGGTTCGACAATTATCTAAGGCTAATGAAGGCCTTAGGCACACTTTGGTACCCTCCTTTGATGTTCACGGCCCAAAGACCATTTCCCTTATAGATTACATCCGTAATCTATCATGGGGATGGGTTTTTGATGATTTAAGGTGCTTAAATTAACTAGGAGTAAGTCAAGGTAATTGTCCTAGGCTTTAGGAGTGATTAAGGCACTCTTTGGCCTTTGAGTTTGGAGTTCACGGTCCAACAACTTCTTGGGCCGTGAACACCTTACTCTTGGTGTTCATTGGTGATTTCTAGTCCTAAATACACTAAAATACATGTCTAAGGTAGTTACATATCAAGGGGAAAGGACTAGGCGGTAAACTCCCAAATCTTGCTGTTTTGATATGATTTCTACGTTATTATGCACTTAATACGCTATGAAATACAACTAGAGAGAGGTACTCACAATTTGGGATGAAAACTCGAAGATCCGTGAGAGAGAAAATGGCATTTCTCTAGTTGGAAATGTAACTAATGAATAAATATGGTTCAGAATCCTATATATAGTCCTAGTGCATCCACTCTCCTGATATATCTTTTGAGAGTAAACCCTGAAATACTAAAACTTATACGAAAAAGTCTGAAAATTTACGGCGACTGTCCTACTTCTATTGACTTGATATTGTTTGTACATAATGGAAATTTCGGGTTGTCACATCATCCCCCCGTTAGAAGGAATTTCGTCTCGAAATTAGAATTTAAGCAAATAAGAAGTTACAAATAACTAAGCAAAAAGATGAGGATATTTCAGTTTCATCTGATCCTCTCGTTCCCAAGTGAATTCAGGTCCTCGTTTGGCGTTCCAGTGAACCTTCACTATCAGGATACGGTTCTGCTTTGTTTGCTTGACCTTTCGGTCCATGATCTCTACTGGTTCGTCCACGAATTTGAGGCTCTCGTTGATCTCGATATCGCGAGTGGAATAACAAGAGTTTCGTCGGACAGACACTTTTTCAAGTTCGAGACGTGGAAGGTAGGATGTACGTTGCTGAGTTCGCACGATAGATTGAGTTTGTAAGCTACGGGGCCGATTCGGGCAAGGATCTAGAAAAGCCCTGCGTATCTTGGATTGATCTTCCCAGGCTTTCCGAAGCGTATCAAGACCTTCCAGGGTGAGACCTTAAGTAGAACTCGGTCGCCCACCTGGAATTCCAACGGTTTCCTTCGCTTGTTAGCGTAGCTTTTCTGTCGGTCTCTAGAGGCTTTCAATCGTTCACGAATTTGAACGATCTTCTCTATCGTTTCCCGAATGCTCTCCGGACCCATGAGAGTGCTTTCGGGAACTCGTCCCTTACCTAACTGGGTATCACCCACCTCAGCCCAGCACAGAGGGGATCTACACGTTCGGCCATATAGGGCCTTGAATGGAGCTGCCTTTATGCTCGTGTGATAACTGTTGTTGTAGGAAAATTCGACAAGGGGTAAATGAGTATCCCAAGCTTTCCCAAAGTCAATCACACAGGCTCGCAACATATCTTCTAATGTTTGGATAGTTCTCTCACTTTGTCCGTCGGTCTGTGGATGGTAGGCTGTACTCATGTCCAACCTAGTTCCTAGGGAACTTTGTAACGACTGCCAGAACCTCGAAGTGAATCTACTATCTCTGGCCGAGATAATAGATAAGGGAACACCGTGTAGTCTTACAAGAAGTTGCCCTAATGTAAGTTCTTGTAAGTTTCTCCATCTTGTCTGTTTCTTTGATTGGCAAGAAGTGTGCAGACTTGGTCGGTCTATCGACGATGACCCATATGGAATCAAGTCCACCCTTCGTCTTGGGCAACTTGGTTATGAAGTCCATAGTGATCCGCTCCCACTTCCATTTTAGTATCTCCGGTTGCTGTAGAAGACCGGCGAGTTTCTGGTATTCGACCTTTACCTTCGCGCAAGTAAGGCATTTACTTACGAAGGTAGCTATATCTGCTTTCACCTTAGGCCACCACTATAACTTTTTAAGATCCAGATAGATCTTATCTGAACCTGGGTGGACGGAATAACGAGTGTTGTGAGCTTCGGTCATGACCAAGTCTCTGAAGCCACTGTGTTTCGGTGTCCAGATCCGATCCATGAGGTATAAGTCTCCGCCACCCTTGGCTTCCAAGCTCTTATCCATCCCTCTAAGGGATTCACTTGCCACGTTTTCAGGTTTCAAAGCGTCGAGCTGAGTCTCCTTAATTTGCGTGGACAAGTGCGAATGGATAGTTAGAGTCAAAGATTTGACTCTACGACCAGCATATTCTTTCCGACTTAGGGTGTCGGCTACTACATTGGCTTTTCCCGGATGATAACGAATTTCGCACTCGTAATCACTGAGTAGCTCGACCCACCGTTGTTGTCTCAAGTTGAGCTCCTTTTGGTCGAAAATGTGTTGTAGACTCTTGTGGTCTGTAAAGATCGTGCTTTTTGTACCATACAGGTAGTGTCTCGAGATCTTTAGAGCCAACACAACTATTCCTAGCTCAAGATCTTGGGTGGTGTAGTTAACCTCATGTCTCTTCAGCTGTCTCGAGGCATAGGCTATGACTTTACCTCGCTGCATTAGAACACATCTGAGTCCTTGATTTCATGCATCGCAATAGACAACGAAGTCTTCTATCCCTTCGGGGAGGGATAGTATTAGTGCGTTGCACAAGGCTTGCTTGAGCGTTTGGAAGGCACTTTCCTGTTTCTCTTCCCAGTCAAAGGTCACGCCTTTCTGGGTCAGGGTTGTAAGAGGTTTCACTATGCGGGAGAAGTTCTGAATGAACCTGCAATAGTAGCTAGCGAGACCTAGAAATTGACGAATTTCTATAGGTGTTTTCGGTGCTAACCAGTTCTCAATGGACTTGACTTTGGAAGGGTCCACGTGTATTCCTTCTTTGCTAACAACATGGCCCAAAAATTCGACTCGTCGGATCCAAAATTCGCACTTGGAGAACTTCGCATAGAGCTTCTCCGCTCACAATGTTTCTAAGACTCTACGGAGATGTTGACTATGTTCCTCCTTACTTCGAGAGTAGATAAGTATGTCATCAATGAAAACAATGAAGAACTGATCCAAGTAAGGACGATACACCCTATTCATCAGATCCATGAATACTGCGGGCGCGTTAGTTAATCCGAACGGCATCACCACAAACTCGTAGTATCTATAACGAGATCGAAAGGCTGCCTTGGGAACATCCTCCTCTAACACTCGTAGTTGATGATATCTGGATCGTAGATCTATCTTCAAGAAGTAGTTGGCTCCTTGAAGTTGATCAAATAGATCGTCAATGCGGGGCAAAGGATAACAATTTTTAATGGTAAGCTTGTTGAGTTCTCTATAGCCGATGCACATACAAAACGATCCATCTTTCTTCTTGACGAACAAGACCGGTGCACCCCATGGTGAGAAGCTTGGCCTAATAAATCCCTTCTTGAGAAGTTCGTTAAGCTGACTGGAAAGTTCCTGCATCTCGGCCGGTGCCAGACGATAAGGAGATTTGGCTCGGGAGTAACTCCTGGCACTAAGTCGATTCTGAACTCGACTTGGCGTTCTGGTGGTAATTGGGGAAGTTCTTTTGGGAAGATGTAGGGAAAGTCGCGTACTTCTGCGATGTTCTGAATGTCTTTCATTTCTTGACTCGTATCGACGATGTGTGCGAGGAATGCATGATATTGCTTTCGCAAGCACTTCTGGGCTTGGATTCACGAAATGATGCGAAGGCTCATACTAGGTTTGTCGCCATAGATAACTAGGGTTTCGTTGTTAGGGAGGTTAAGACGAACTGCTTTTTCAAAGCACATGATGTCGGTGCGAAGAAGACTTAACCAATCCATGCCGATGATAACGTCGAAACATTTAAGTGGGACCGACATGAGGTTTATCTTGAAAGTATGGCCATCTAAAGTTAAAGTACAACCTACGTATATGCAGTTAGTACTCTCCGTTTTCCCATTAGCCATTTCTACCGTGAATGAATTATCTAATGCACATGGTTTTTGTTTAAGCAGGTGTGCAAATTTATGACTTATGAAACTTTTCTCTGCTCCACTTGTAACATCCGGAATTTCAGGTATTATATTTATTCATTTTATTTTGAGTTTTGTGGAAGAACTCAGCGAGTTGGTGCGTAGACTTGCCGAGTAGAGACACGATTTCTCACCAGGATTAATGACCGGACTTGACGAGTCGCATTGGTGGACTCGGCGAGTCTGTGCTGTTTAATGAAACCCTAATTTCTCGGGATTCGGGCCTATTTCAAGGGCCTTATGGCCTTCATTTGTGCTCACCAGTCCCCAGAGCGAAACCGTAGTGAGCTTGAGCGTTTGGAGTGAGAGAAGGAGCCATTGTTGACCTTAGAGGTGTTATCTAGCAAGGGAAAGGAAGCTATAGCCAAGGGGAAACAAGAGGATCAACTTCCTGAAGATCTGAGGTCCAGAACATCAGGTTTGAGGTACTATTTTCGAACCATTTTCTGTTAAGGTGATGTTCATGTTGATTTAGGGCTTATTGAGCCCTTTTGTGGCTAGAGCTAGTGCTTCCTTGGTCCCTTAAGTGAGTTAGGTTCTGGATCTGGACCCTTGGAGGTCCAGAGTATCCCTTTATCCAAGCTTTTTATGAATCCATGGAGGTTTTGGTTTGGGATCTTGGTGCTTGAGGTCAAAACACCATTTATGAGTCATTAGGTGTGTTATGAGCGCCAAGACATGAACTTTACGTGATAAATATGCTTGGAAGGACTGGATCTATGAGTTAGTGGAGCAGATCTGACCTCAGAAGGTCGTTTGGGGTTGTGCATGGAATGCACTCGCCGAGTCCATTTCCAGACTCGACGAGTTGATGCGGGTTGTTCAATGATTTCGAACCAGGGGTTGAGTAACCGAGTCTGGTGAGTGACTCGGTGAGTCGGAAGGGACTCAGATGAATCGTGCCCCTGTAGAGACTCAGCGAGTCCACGCCAGACTCAGCGAGTTGAGTTGACCGTTGACCATTAACCAGAGTTGACGGTGTTGACTTGACAGGGTTAGTTAACCTTAGTTGGGAAAGTGTTAATTAGAGATGTATTGTGTTATAGGAGGACTATAGCTCGGGAGATCGAGCACTAGTGATTTCAGGGATTTACGAGTTACCGAGATACGCAAGTTGAGTCCTCTCTCTATACCTTCCCTTGAGTAGGTAATCAGAGTTATGTGACAGAGTATTTGTATGCTATATGTATGTTATGTGTCGTACTGCATTATTTCTATGTGATTTATGTTGTGCATGTTTGTAGAGTTAGAACCGGAAGGTTCACAGAGTTAGAACCAGAGGGTTCACAGAGTAGGGTCCACGGACCCACAGAGTTATAGCCTCGAGTGGCTAATATGTGCTATGTGTGGTATTTTAGGGAACTCACTAAGCTTTGTGCTTACAGTGTTTGGTGTTATTTGTTTCAGGTACTAGTGAGGATCTCGGGAAGGCATCGGCCTGATTAGTAAACACACGAGATTTTTTCGTTATGAGATCTTGGGGATTTTTATATGCTACTAATTCGATTTCCAAACAATGATGTTTTTATGAATATTGAATGAATTGTGTTTTGTATAAAATGCGAAAAATTGTTTTGAAATTTACGGTGTTACAAGTTGGTATCAGAGCCTTGGTTTGAAGGATTCGAGTAAACCTTCGGGCGTATTTGAACTCAAACTGAGGATTTGAGAAATATTTTCAAAAAGAGTAAAAGATTTTTGGAAAACGCAGAGCAGAGTTGTGTGTACGATCAGTCCGCGTCCGAATGGTGATTTGCCAAGATACCCTTATATTTTATGTTATGATATTGATATGATGTATTCTCATGCTAGAGTGGGCTAGGTACTCCTATTAGGACTAGAGTGGCCTGATTTGTGATGCCTTAGCCTAGGGAGAGGTAAGCTGCTATGAGATGCTTGAGAGTGAGTAGGTAGCAGCGAGGAGCTTATGAGAGATCTGTTAGAGAGTGTATCATGCATAATAGAGTACATGGAACTTGGGATCCGAAGAGGAGGACTTGGGGTGTATACTGAAACGGTGCGGACAGTAGTATTGGGCCCATACTACTGGAAGTAGCGGGGCGGTGTACAGTCCAAGTAAGAATCTTGGGGATGCCAAGGATCAAGGAGGGATGAGTTATCGAGTGCATGTATGCTCGAGAGAGTTTCTAATATATTGTATGTTGTTTTTCAGAGGTGGATCATGAAGAGGACACGTCTTATGCCAGAGAGCAGTGGGGCTAGTGATGAGGAGATCCGCCGGATCATCCATGAGGAGGTGGCTGCGGCCATCAGGGCAGAGATACCAGAGATGTTCGGGTCTATTAAGACCATGTTGATTGAGACTTTCGACGAGCGTTATGCTGCTCTTTCTGAGGCTGCTGTTGCAGCGGACACCGCAGTTGTTGCAGCTGCGAGGCCACAGGGTGGTGATGCGTTGCTGTTGCGAGAGTTCAGCAACACAACACCGCCGGAGTTTGACGGGACCCAGGTCCCAGTGGCGGCTATGAAATGGATTTCAGACATAGAGGGGTGTTTCTTTACTTGCTCATCTCCTGAGCATTTGAGAGTCCGGTTCGCGCTGAACCAGCTTCGCTTGGGAGCGAAGGACTGGTGGAAGTTTGTGACGGCGCACTATACGCCTGCTGCGCTTGCGGCAATGACCTGGGAGAGGTTCATTGCCATGTTCTGAGATCAGTACGTTCCCCAGGTGGAGATGGAGCGTTTGGCCCAGGAGTTTCTGACCCTCAAGCAGGGTACTGAGTCTGTTACGGTGATTACCAGGATGTTTCTTGAGAGGGCGATGTTCTGCCCTGAGCACGTGTTTACTGAGCAGGCATGTATGAGCCGATATTTGAGTATATTAAGGAGAGACATTCGGGAGTTCGGGGTGAACTCCTCGTACCGGAAATTTTCCGAGCTTCAGGAAAATGCTCGGAAGAGGGAGATCGAGCTAGAGACTCAGGCTAGGGAGGAGGCGGAGTCTCAGGGGAGGGATCGGCGACCGGCACAGTCCCAGCTGGCAGCCAAGCGGGCCAAGCCCGCTGATCATAAATCAGGGAGCTAGAAGGGCTGCACTTGTGGAAAGTGCGGCAAGGGTCATGATGCAGTTTGTAGAGCTGGATCTTGCTACAAGTGTGGCAAGGAGGGGCATTTGGCCAAGGACTGCCCCAAGGGTTTGCAGTGTGTTTTCACTACAACTAGACCAGACTCCGGAAGGTAGAGTGTCTGCAGTTGAGGGGATCAGCTCAGGGAGCACCTCAGGGATCTCCCCTTGCCGCCATCAGAGCTACCAAGAGTCGGCCAGTGAAGGTCGAGGCGCCGAGGGCACGAGGGAGAGCCTTTCAGTTGACCACGGAGGAGGTCCGCGCAATGCCCGATGTCGTGGCTGGTATGTATTCTTTCATGTATTTATTTTGATGTTTAGATATTATGCTTATATTATGTTATGCGTAGGTACTTTTCCTGTGAATTTTGTACCTGCCTGGGTGTTATTTGACTCGGGTGCGAGTTGGTCTTTTGTATCTTTGGCTTTTAGTCAGCATATTAGTATTAGTTGTGAGGCGTTGAGTCGGCCTCTGAGAGTTTCCATAGCCGACGAGAGGGTGATATATGCCACGGAGGTGATCCGTGGGTGTGTATTCGAGATTTTCAGTGTTGAGTTCCCGATTGATTTGGTTCCTATTGCGATGGGTGATGTCTATGTCATTGTGGGGATGGACTGGTTGAGCAGATTCGGTGCGGTTATCAACTGCCAGCGGCAACTGGTGACCATATGAGAACCTAGTGGGGGAGTTCTTACGGTGTACGGCGAGGGTACACATTCTGGGTTAGCGTTTTGTTCGGTCGCTAGGGTGAGGTAGTGTCTACAACAGGGCTGTAAGGGCTTTATGGCATATGTGATGGATAGACGGGTTGATTCAGAGAGGCCGATGTCAGTTGAGGAGGTTCCGATAGTGCGTGAGTTCCCGGATGTATCCAGAGGAGTTGCCGGGTGTGCCTCCCGTGAGGCAAGTGGAGTTCAGTATCGATTTGGTTCTGGGGGGCGCGCCTATCGCCAAGGTGCCTTATCGCCTTGCACCTCCAGAGATGCAAGAGTTATCCTCGCAGCTTCAGGAGCTGCTGGGAAAGGGATTTATTCGGCCGAGCAGCTCGCCGAGGGGAGCGCCTATCCTTTTTGTCAAGAAGAAGGATGGTTCACACCGGATGTGCATTGATTACCGGGAGTTGAACAAGCTGACGGTCAAGAACCGTTACCCGTTGCCGAGGATCGACGATTTGTTCGACCAGTTGCAGGGAGCATCTTGGTTCTCCAAGATCGATTTGAGGTCTGGCTATCATTAGGTGAGGGTGCGAGATGAGGACATCCAGAAGACATCGTTCAGGACGTGTTATGGGCATTACGAGTTTGTGGTGATGCCTTTCGGGCTCACCAATGCCCCGACAGTGTTCATGGATCTCATGAACCGAGTGTGCAGGCCGATGTTGGATCGGTCGGTGATTGTATTCATCGACGACATTTTGGTATATTCGAGATCTAGAGAGTAGCATGAGGATCATTTGAGGGAGATCCTCGGAGTTCTGAAATCGGAGAGGCTTTATCCCAAATTCTCCAAGTGTGATTTCTGGTTGCGAGAGGTCCAGTTCCTAGGGCATCTCGTTAACCAGAAAGGGATATTGGTCGACCCGGTCAAAGTTGAGGCAGTGATGAGTTGGGAGGTGCCGAGGTCACCCTACGAGATTAGGAGTTTCTTAGGGTTGGCAGGTTATTATCGGAGATTTATCAGGGATTTCTCTAAGATCGTAGTGCCACTCACCAGGTTGACCCGGAAGGTTGTCGCTTTTTCATGGGGCCCTGAGCAGCAGGCCTCCTTTGAGACGCTTCGCCAAAGGTAATGCGAAGCCCCGGTGTTAGCCCTCCCGGAGGGGATGGAGGACTTTGTGGTATACTATGATGTGTCGATCATGGGGTTGGTAGCGGTTCTGATGCAGAGAGGACATGTGATAGCATACGCATCGAGGCAGCTGAAGCCTCATGAGACGAGGTATCCCACCCAAGATCTAGAGTTGGGGGCAGTGGTGTTCGCCCTCAAAATTTGGCGTCACTATTTGTATGGGGTTCGGTGTACGATATACACGGACCATAAGAGCCTGAAGTATTTGATGGATCAGCCTAACCTAAATATGCGGCAGAGGAGGTGGTTGGATGTGGTCAAGGATTATGATTGTGAGATCCTATATCATCCGGGCAAGGCTAATGTGGTAGCCGACGCCCTGAGTCGCAGGGTGGAGAGCGCCCCATTGCGAGATGTATGTTTCTGATTGACCGTGATGGCTTCGGTGTTGGACACCATTCGTGGAGCACAGGCTGAGGCCGTGAGGTCGAAGAACCAGAAGAGAGAACGAGTTGTTGGGTTGGTTTCAGAGTTCGTTACCGATGGTCGGGGGCTTATGACATTTCAGGGGCGTATTTGGGTACCATTTGTGGGAAGTACGCGTACCATTTTGATGGAAGAGGCTCATCGGCAGAAATTCTTGATCCGTCCTGGGGCCACTAAGATGTATTTGGACCTAAGGAGAGATTATTGGTGGCCCTGTATGAAGAGGGATGTTGCGTGGTTTGTTGAGAGGTGCTTAACCTGCCGTAGGGTTAAGGCCGAGCACCAGAGACCACATGGTAAGTTACAGCCGTTGGAGGTTCCCAAATGGAAGTGGGAACAGATTATCATGGATTTTATCACTAAATTGCCAAGGACTGCTAGGGGAGTCGATGCAACATGGGTGATTATGGACAAGTTGACAAAGAGCACCCACTTCCTTGCTATCAGTGAGAGTTCTTCCGCAGAGAAATTAGCAAAGATGCACGTGAGGGAAGTGGTATCACGGCATGGAGTGCCGATCTCGATTGTTTCAGACTGAGATGTGCGTTTCACTTCCAGATTATGGAAGAAATTTCACGAGGAGTTGGGTACTAGGCTGCATTTTAGTACCGCATATCACCCCCAGACTGACGGGCAGAGTGAGCGGACGATTCAGACACTCGAGGACATGCTCCGGGCATGTGTGTTGGACTTTGGGGGGAGTTGGGACATGTATTTGCCCTTGGCAGAGTTTTCCTACAACAACAACCATCATTCGAGCATTGGTATGCCACCCTTTGAGCTGTTGTACGGGAGGAGGTGTCGGACCCCCATTTACTGGGGAGAGGTCGGGCAACATGTTATGGGTAGCACAGAGATTGTGCTTCAGATGACAGAGCAGATACAGCGGGTCAGGCAGAGATTGTTGACCGCTCAGAGCCGCCAGAAGAGTTATACGGATAGACGTCGATCCGAGCTCGAGTTCCAGGTCGGTGATTATGCTCTCCTGAAGGTATCTCCTTGGAAAGGAGTGATCCGATTCAGGAAGAGGGGAAAGCTAGGGCCCCGGTATATTGGACCGTTCAGAGTGATCGCGAGGGTGGGTAGGGTAGCGTATCACTTGGAGCTACCTGCGGAATTGGAGCGGATTCATAATACCTTCCATGTGTCTCAGTTGAGGAAGTGTATAGTCGACGAGTCGGCGGTAGTGCCGTTAGAGGACATTCAGGTGGATGCGAGCCTGAACTACGTGGAGAGACTAGTTGCGATTGTGGATCGGAAGATCAAGGATCTAAGGAACAAGGAGGTGCCTCTGGTATAGGTTCAGTGGCAACATCGGAAGGGATCCGAGTTGACCTGGGAGCCAAAGTGTGAGATGCGGGAGCAGCATTCGGAGCTATTTCAGGAATAAGACTTTGAGGGTGAAGTCAGATTCAAGTGGGGAGAATTGTAAAATCTGAAATTTCAGGTATTATATTTATTCATTTTATTTTGAGTTTTGTGGAAGAACTCGGCGAGTTGGTGCGTAGACTCGCCGAGTAGAGACACGATTTCTCACCCGGATTAATGACCGAACTCGACAAGTCGCATTGGTTGACTCGGCGAGTCTGCGCTATTTAATGAAACCCTAATTTCTCGGGTTTGGGGCCTATTTAAAGGGCCTTATGGCTGTCATTGGTGCTCACCAGTCCCCAGAGCGAAACGCTAGTGAGCTTGAGCGTTTGGAATGGGAGAAGGAGCCATTGTTGACCTTGGAGGTGTTATCTAGCAAGGGAAAGGAAGCTATAGCCAAGGGGAAACAAGAGGATCAACTTCCTGAAGATCTGAGGTCCAGAACATCAGGTTTGAGGTACTATTTTCGAACCATTTTTTGTTAAGGTGATGTTCATGTTGATTTAGGGATTATTGAGCCCTTTTGTGGTTAGACCTAGTGCTTCCTTGGTCCCTTAAGCGAGTTAGGTTCTGGATCTGGACCCTTGGAGGTCCAGAGTGTCCCTTTGTCTAAGCTTTTTATGAATCCATGGAGGTTTTGGTTTGGGATCTTGGTGCTTGAGGTCAAAACACCATTTATAAGTCATTAGGTGTGTTATGAGCGCCAAGACATGAACTTTACGTGATAAATAAGCTTGGAAGGACTGGATCTATTAGTTAGTGGAGCAGATCTGACCTCAGAAGGTCGTTTGGGGTTGTGCATGGAATGCACTCGCCGAGTACATTTCCAGACTCGACGAGTTGATGCGGGTTGTTCAGTGATTTCGAACCAGGGGTTGAGTAACCGAGTCGGGTGAGTGACTCGGTGAGTCGGAAGGGACTCAGAGGAATCGGGTCCCTGTAGAGACTCGGCGAGTTCATGCTAGACTCGGCGAGCTGAGTTGACCGTTGACCATTGACCAGAGTTGACTGGTGTTGACTTGATAGGGTTAGTCAACCTTAGTTGGGAAAGTATTAATTAGAGATGTATTGTGTTATAGGAGGACTATAGTTCGGGAGATCGAGCACTAGTAATTTCAGGGATTTATGAGTTACCGAGATACGCAAGGTGAGTCCTCTCACTATACCTTATCTTGAGTAGGTAATCAGAGTTATGTGACAGAGTATTTGAATGCTATATGTATGTTATGTGTTGTACTGCATTATTTCTATGTGATTTATTTTGTGCATGTTTATAGAGTTAGAACTGGAAGGTTCACAGAGTTAGAACCAGAGGGTTCACAGAGTAGGGTCCACGGACCCGCAGAGTTATAGCCTCGAGTGGCTAATATGTGCTATGTGTGGTATTTTGGGGAACTCACTAAGCTTTGTGCTTATAGTGTTTGGTGTTATTTGTTTCAGGTACTAGTGAGGATCGCGGGAAGGCGCCGGCCTGATCAGTACACACACGGGATTTTTATGTTATGAGATCTTGGGATTTTTATATGCTACTAATTTGAGTTTCAAACAATGATGTTTTTATGAATATTAAATGAATTGTGTTTTGTATAAAATGCGAAAAATTTGTTTGAAATTTACGGTGTTACACCACTTTCGAAAAGTATGCAAGCATATGAGTTATCAAGGAGAAACATACCAGTAACTATCATAGGATCAGCTACCGCTTCCTCATGGCCCAAGGCCATAACTCTTCCTACTCCTCCAGCTATCCCCGCTTTAGGGTAGTTCCTCTTGTAGTGGCCCACTTCGCCACAACCATAGCAAGCTTGGCCCATACCTGCGTTAGGAACCTGGGCGGCCTTAGCTGTTGGAGTCTTGCAGAAACGGGCTGTATGCCCCTTCCTGTTGCAGTTAGAGCACTGCATGTCCTTGCAAGGTCCGTGGTGGTCGAAGTTGCATTTATTAAACTTCAGGAGAGTTCCAACGTAAGTTCTTGCTGGTAAGGGGTTCGCAGGGATAACGGGAGTTACCGTGGCAGCATTGATTGCCACAAGTTGTTGTCTCTTGGAGGATTCTTGCGAAGCCCCTCTTTTCCTCTTGTTCCACCCCTTGTTGTTGTTGTCGAGCTTTTGTGGTCCGGGTGTAGGGATTGTTGGGTTCCGGTGTTTCTCGTTGTCTATGAGAGACTGTGCCAGATCCTTGGCACTATCACAGGTGACAGGCTGGGAAGCTAACACACTTGACTGGATTTGGGGAGGCAGTCCCCATATATATATCTCTATCTTCTTGCTTACGAGGGCAATCATATCAGGGTATAGGATTGCAAATCACAAAATCTATTTGTGTAGGTTGATATGTCGGATCCAACCATTTGTAGACCCTAGAGTTCCTGTTCGAGTTTTTGTACTTCACCTCGAGGACATTACTCTCTCATCAGCATATCCTTCAAGTGCTCCCAGCTGATGGAATATGCCACCACTATAGTCACATACTTAACATGGCCATTCCACCATGTTAGTCCTCTGTCAGAGAAGGTACAAGTTGCAAACTTGACCTTGTTCCCCTCATAGCAAGCACATATTTCAAAGACTGATTCCATCTTTTCAATCCATTTTCTTAACACCATAACCCCACCAGTTCGATTGACGTTGCGGGGTTTGGCGTTCCTGAAGTCCTTATAGGTGCATTCCCGGGAATGTCCATGGCTTTCGCCGTGGTTTGAGGGATGTGCACCTATTCTCGATCCACTAGGGACAGGAGCGTTGATGGCTGACACAACAGCTACTACTGTTGCTGTGAAGGCTGCCTGGAACATAGTGGCATCGAAAGGAGAAGGTGGTTGAGGAGGTTGAGGTGGTGGTGGAGGTGGTGGTATCGGTGTTTCGTTATTCGGGTGGCGCCTGGGATTCCTGCGTGGCGGCATCTTTAACTATACGTTTAAAAGATGACGACATGGGTAAGAATAACTAAATAATGAGTGTGTCTCATGGACTAACTCTCCATAGTCCAACAACACAATGAATAGTATAACTAAATGAAGATGATAGCATTTGGATAATAATTTCCATATGATTAGATATCTGTCAATAATATTGGGATTACAGATGTAACAAGTTTGGTAAAAATGGCCTAGAAGTAGGCCTTACATCAACCAAGATAGGAAAATTTTGACAGAACTATGACTAGATCAAGACCTAACAGGTCTAAGATTTACAAAGATAGGAAATTAGACCACAGTTTTTAGATAAACTAGGTTATATCCAATAGATGAGTCGATGAGATTGTATCGGTGACGAGAACTGCTAGCATGAGTACTTGATCCCGATAGTAGGCGTTCTGTGTCCCTTATACGCCTGTCACCTCTCACTTGCTGAGCTCGAAGTTCCCTAACTTCAGCTTGAGTTTTAGCAAGTTCCATTTACAGAGCTGAATTGTGGACCAGAGTCCTTTCATGAGCAGACTCTAGTTGGCGAATGTGGACAGTGTTAACGCCAGAGTTGGTGTCAATCTCCAAGACTCGATCGATAGTTGATTGACCCAGTATCGTGTTCGTAGAAATCCTACGAACCATGATGGGTAGGACCCTGTCAGCAGAACCTCCCTCAGTGAGGTTGTAGAAACTTTTGTCTCCGTTGTAGGGAATGGGTTGACCCTGTTCCTTACTCCATCTATTCAAGTTAGTGGCCCATAGAGGTGTGGGTCCATGAAATGCGGGACGGGGGTTCAGGTTTGGGTCTTGAGCAGTTGGGGGTAGGTTGTTGACTTCAGGCTCCGAGTCAGAACTATCAGAAAAACCCTCAACATGGTGATCATCCAAAGGGATTGGGTGATCATCTTCTGGTTCTTCCTCTAGCCATCCAGCGTTGCCTTGGTTTGGAAAGTACGGATCGCCATGGTGAAATCCAGCCATTAAAATCTACGCGAGAAAAGGGATATAAGAAATAGCTAAAGAGACGAAGTGACTAAGATAATTACAGTAAGACCAAATACCCCTATGGTATTTCTTTATGGTTGTGTTGGTAAGTTTTTAGACTTGTTGCTACATCACAACCATTCTTGGGCATATGCTAATCACTCCTTGGACCAGCATAGTTGATCAGGCTATGCCATTCCCAAGACTGACCATATATTCCCAGGCTTACTTGTGATATTCAACAATCGCAATACTTTTGTTCTTGTCATTGTGACACTGATTTTAGTATGAATGCAGGCACGTATACTTACTTAAATATTTTATTATTTCGAAGTATTAACTCTTAGACAGAGTGTTTTAGTCCCAATGTATTTATAGTTAGTATATCTTTTATGGGTTGATATACTATATTCACTATAAACAATGCTCTAATACCAGTCTGTCACACCCCAAAACCAAGAACGACGGAAACGTTCCAGGGTGGAGGACGTCATGTACAGTATCACAACAGTGTAAAGTAGTAAACAAGCAACAACATCATCCATTGCATTAAAAGTAAAGTTTTAATACATGTATGTTCTTTCATTGTAATAAGACACCAAAATATGTATTCAAAATAAAAGACGAGTCTTGTCTGTGCTCCGTCTCCTCAAAACCTGGCCATCGTACCTGTTTACTGGTGACCTGAGAATACAAGTTACTTTGAAAACGAGTATCAGCATAAAGCTGGTGAATTCACAAGTATTTAAGTGTCATTGCCTTGTTTTTGAAAACTGTTATGAAAGCCTTGTAAATCTTTGAATGAAACAGTTGATATAAGTATGAAAATCCTAGAAATCCCATATTTCCTACTAGTATGAAATGTAGTCTTCTACCAAGACCCGAATGTTTTGCTATAACAATGATAGTTTTTCCTTCTTTTTGACTATTACTAACAGTACTTAGTCTAACTCATCGTTTATGTGAATGAATCACAAAATAAAGTAATAGGAAAAATATAATCATTAAGTGTTATCCTTTTGTATTAGGATTAACACGACATCACGATTAGCGAAATGTATAACCTTTGAACATCCGTAGATTGTTCAATTTTCCTCTGTAGCTGCAGCAGGTTTAAGGAATGGTTAGTCCCGTAAAGGTACTCCTAATATAAGTATTAACCGTAGGCATCCGTAGATGTTCATTTACCTCTGTAGCGAGTAGTAGGCCAAAGGAATAGTTAGTCCCGTAAAGGTACCCCTAATATAAGTAATAACCGTAGGCATCCGTAGATGTTCATCTACCACTGTTGCTAACAGATAGGTTTCGGAATGGTTAGTCCCGTCTAGACATCCCGTTCAACTGTGATAGGCAAGACAATTTACACATAATGTACTAGTAAATCATCCTAGTGAATCTAGGTATAAGTATCCATGTAAGTGAATACAAATAAATGTATATATGTAAATGTATTCATGTAAGCATCTCGATGTAGACGTATTCATGTAACATGTAATGTATAGTATAGACTCATGAATGAACTAACTCTAGTGTGATTCCTTGTAATTCTCCTAACTATCCGTATAATAGTTAACTGGAAGGTAATTGATTGTCCAAACAGGTTTATACACCCTTGCTACACAAGAGTGTGGGAAACTGAATGAAGGATGAAAACTATAACATCAACACATATATAAGAAGATAAGTGTATAGATATAGTTTTGTTCAAGAATGTAAAATGGTTTTGCAAGACATCTAAGTGTTTTGAACAATAATTAATAATGACTTGATGTCATTTTAATAAATATTTCAAACGTAATACTTTTGCTACCAAGGTATTTTTAGGATAGAAAACCATTTCACGCATCACATTTTGAAGTATGTGAAATATGTTGGATAAAAACACTGTTATAAATACGTGTGATTGATTTAATAACATGCTGTTCTCTACCTGTATTCCCCCCCCCATTAAAGCATTTAAAATCATTTAAAACATTGATTAAGGGGTATGAACTCACCTGAAGATGGTGGTTTGGATGAACTGAACGGTGTAGGATTGTTAGGTGTCAAGTGAGGACTTCGACACACACTATGATCCTAATGAACATATAATCACACATATATGCACCCAATTAGTCTTAAACTACTAGCTGAAAATGTTAAGACATCCTAGAACATGATAAACACTTTATATAAATGTTATAAGCCCTAAGGATTGCATCTAAGTTGTTGTAGGACAAGGCTAGTGGGTTTAGGGTTCCAAAGGACCCTATCCTTGAGTTTACTCTTTAATGTCATAACAACAAAGAGTTTACGGTCGTAAACCCTTGAGTTTACGGCCGTAAGCTCCCAAGCTTATGTTTATTTGGTGTTTTGAAGTGTTACTTGATCCCTAGAAGCAATTCTACTTGATGGTTTAATCCTTGGAAGGGTTTAGGGAATTAATACACACCTTTGAGGAGTTTACGGCCCCAAGGCCATTTCCTTCTGAGTTTACTGCCGTAAACTCATATGGAAACGGGTATTTTTATGTTTTTTCAAGTCCCATGCTCATCTAGGATAGGTTCTAGACAATTATCTAAGGCTAATGAAGGTCTTAGGCACACTTTGGTACCCTCCTTTGATGTTCACGGCCCAAAGACCATTTCCCTTAGAGATTATGGCCGTAATCTCTCATGAGGATGGGTTTTTGATGATTCAAGGTGCTTAAATTAACTAGGAGTAATTCAAGGTAACTGTCCAAGGCTTTAAGAGTGATTAAGGCACTCTTTGGCCCTTGAGTTTGGAGTTCACGGTCCAAGAACTTCTTGGGCCGTGAACACCTTACTCTTGGTGTTCATTGGTGATTTCTAGTCCTAAATACACTAACATACAATTCTAAGCTAGTTACATATCAAGGGGAAAGGACTAGGCATCGTTTTACTCTTTATAAAAGAGTTTACTCTCCAAGATGTTCTTGGGCGGTAAACTCCCAAATCTTGCTGTTTTGATGTGATTTCTACGTTATTATGCACTTAATACGCTATGAAATACAACTAGAGAGAGGTACTCACGATTTGGGATGAAAACCCGAAGATCCGTGAGAGAGAAAATGGCTTTTCTCTAGTTGGAAATGTAACTAATGAATAAATATGGTTTAGAATCCTATATATAGTCTTGGGATTTTTGGCAGAAAATATTTTATTCACGCAATGAACTCTAATATCATGGAGTTTGGAATAACAGAGTTGCACCAAACCCTAATGCATCCACTCTTCTGATATCTCTTTTGAGAGTAACCCCTGAAATACTCAAACTTATACGGAAAAGTCTGAAAATTTACTGCGACTGTTCTACTTCTATTGACTTGATATTGTTTTTACAGAATGGAAATTTCGGGTTGTCACATATCCAGAGAGGCAGGTAGATTTCAGGATCGATCTAGTCCCTGGTGAGGCTCCGATAGCCAAGGTACCGTATTGGTTGGCTCCCCTTGAGATGTAGAAGTTGTCTATGTAGCTGCAGGAGCTTTTAGACAAAGGATTCGTTAGACCGAGCAGTTTACCCTGGGGAGCCCCGATTCTGTGTGTGAAGAAGAACGACGGGTCGCATCGGATGTGTATATATTACCGGGAGCTGAACAAGGTAACAATGAAGAACCATTACCCACTCCCGAGGATTGATGGCCTCTTTGACTAGCTACAGGGAGTATCCTTCTTCTCCAAGATTGATCTGCGTTCAGGATATCATCAGATGAGGGTCAGAGAGGAGGATGTGCAGAAGACTGCATTTCGGACGCGCTATGGCCACTATGAGTTCGTGGTGATGCCTTTCGGGCTTACCAATGCTGCTGTCGCATTCATGGATCTCATGAACTGCATGTGCAGATCAATGTTGGATCGATCTGTGATAGTTTTCATTGATGATATCTTGGTTTATTCCAAGATGCAAGAGCAGCATGAGGAGCGCCTGTGAGAGGTTTTGGATACATTGAGGAGGGATAGCTTGTATGTTAAGTTCTCTGTAACAACCCGATATTTCGAATCTATGTAATGACCTAAAAAGTCAAGTATTGTAGCCATTTTTGATATAATGAAATTAAATTCGAAAATATAATGTTCAAAAGTCTCTATTTCGTTACCTACCGTGTTAGATATCACTAAACCGTGAGCATACATCAAAAGAACGTCCAAATCTGACTTCGTATGGGGAAGTTATGATTTTTCCAAGTTCGGCATAACGATAGACAGCTAAAAACTCGAAACAGATATCGAGCGACTTTTGGCCGGAATGACCTGAATGAGAGTTGAAGGTCTCGACATTGGTTTTTCAACGGTAAAGAGTCGGGCATAAACAGACGTCGGATAGAGAAGTTATGAATTTCTAATGAATTTTCTTACCCCGATCTTTTAAAAATAAATAATAAAAATATTTTCAAAATTTGCCGACGGAATCTAAACGAAAGCTGTAGAGCGTAGTCTCACCTACGCGTGGATATAAAGAACGTCGAAAATGGAGTTTGCATGAAGAAGATATGAATTTTTGAAGTTTTTTAAATAATAAAAATATAAATTTTTGTTCCAAAATTCGGTATTATCCAAAGGAGGACTCACCAGGCCAATCTGAGTTACGCCCAGCGTACTCGAGGACTAGGCCTCGGATCGTCCACGTCGCCCCTATGCGAGGCTATGCCCCGTCCCATCCGAAGTTCCGAAGCAGTCGAGGATGCGGTCACGCATGGCGCACTTGTACGCCCAGCGTACCGAGGCGGTTCCTAGCCCCTATAAAAGGGATGCGAGGGTTCCGAAGAAAAGGGCCAATTCCTCTCATCTTTCTTGCGTTTTTGCCTCGTTTTCTGTGCACGTGATATCCTGAAGCCCCGGTTTCGTTGCTCAAGTCCCGAAGGTCGTTTGTGCTCTCGAGATTCCTGAGAATCCCGCGAAAATCCGCTTTCTCGAGTCAAAGTTCTACTCGGTTTTTATCTCGCCTTCTTCAATCATTCAAGTGAGTTCATACCCCTATAATCTACATTTTTAAATGTTTTATAAATGCTTTTATATGCTTTCAAGGGGGGGGGGGAATACAAGTAAAAGACTCGATTATTATCGTGTGTTATATAAAGTTTCATTATACTCTTTTTATCAAGAGAATCATATGTGATTTATAACTACGATATGGAAACTTTCATATGCAAAATATATCACGATAACATATTGTCTTTTGAAACGAAATATGTTGTTATATATATACAAATCAAACATTTTGTTATTACTTTATGTATATGTGTCCATCTTTGACACCACAAAAGATATACTTTTCATAACAAGTGAAAATTTTCACTAGGGTTTACTATACAAACGAAACACACTTTTGGAAACTATAATAGGTGTAGTTTTACGCGAACATCATGTTACATACTAGGAACACAATCTCAAGGAGATACTTTCACATACAAAAACAAAAGAACATTTTCATACATAAATCAGTTTTATACTAAGTTTTGTTTGACATTAAACTTGACGTACATTCGAGTAGACATTTTAACTCCTATATTATATACCAGAATCCCTTGGAGGGGGAGCATGGTGTTTGTGTAGATCTCTATACGAGATTGACAACCCCGCACCCTGACTGTTAGCTACAGTACACCATTTGGGGTAACAAACGTCAGAACATTCCAACGCCTGAAGAACGTTGTGTATAGGCTGTCTTGGTCAATAGCATGGTTGTAAAACTCACATGGAGTATTAAAAACACATTTATTTACGGGGTTTTCAGACATCTTGACAACTTTATACGTACATAAATTAGCTACTATAGGCCTGAGAAACAATTTTGTGTTACAGTTTTGGAACTTCTAAACTGCCACCCACATACGAAAAAACATCAATTTTCTAGAAACAAACATTAGTATTGATAGAAGGCTACATTTATACTTATAGAAAATATGGGATTTTCTAGGAACAAACAAACAAAAACAAACCATTTCATTTAGTTCATACAAACGTTGTCATTATATACTTATGAAACTCACCAGCTTAAATGCTGATCTACTCTTTCAAAATTACTTGTATGTCCCAGGGATTCAGTAATTACAGGTAACAAACAGCTTTTGAAGAAGGGACGCTGCGGCGCCAGTTTAAATTCATATTTTGACATCATATTGTAACTGGTTTTGAACATGTACCTTTCAACAATGTAAACTTTCAATTTTATATATATATATATATATATATATATATATATATATGATGGTTATGTTTCTTTCCTTACTATGTATTCAATTGTTATGACACTACATGAAGTCATCCGCCCCCGAACGTTTCCGCCGTTCCGGTTTGGGGGTGTGACAGATTGGTATCAGAGCATTGTTTATAGTGAACCAAGTATATCAAACCACATAAGATACGTGAAATATAAATGCTTAAGGGACTAATACTCTCTGACAAAACAATTTGTTTTACACCTAAGCCGCGTTTAGTGTAACTTAAACTGTTAGTTCATTTAAGTACAAATACATGCATACAACAACTTATTTTTATGATTATAACTATACAAGAAGTATTCAGGCAAGTTGGATGCCACGATTAAGTCTCGATGTATGTAATCGGATTTGGGACGAATATAGCATGATCAACTATATTTATCCGAGGTCGGATTAGTGTATATCGAGGAATGATCGTAGTGAACAACAAGTCGAAACTTACCCGAACATCACACGGATCAAACGCACGAATTTGAATACTATAGGAGTATTTGTTACATAAAATAGTTTAACCTACATGTTTAGTCTTACATGCTTCGAATTTTGTTCACTTCTTATAACCCTATTCTCGTATAGTCAAATGGCTGGATTTCATCACCCCGGCGACCCCTACTATCCCAACCAAGGCAACGGGGGATGGATCAAAGAGGATTCCGAGGAGGACGAAGAACCCATAGAATTGGACGAAGGAGAGGAATCCGGTACTGACTCAAAAATGGAAGTAATCAACCCACCACCCGCACAACCTCCCATGTTCGTGAGAAACTTTCAAGGACCTACTCCCGTTTGGGGAAGCCACCTCCACCATTGGAGCCAACAACAAAGTATATGCCCTCCCTAAGGCATGTGTCGAGACTTCTACGATGTCCGCGATGGGGGTTCAGCCGATTAAGCGCTCCCAGTCATGGTAGGCACGCTAGCCAATCAGTCCTATCAATCTGGGGTTCATGCTAGCCAGATTCGTGAGGTCAACGTGGAAGTACAGGTTCACACTTCCGACATCTGTAGGCTGGATACAACACAGGATAATGCGCAACTCCAAAACGACGCATTCCAAGCACAAATGATCGCAGCCCTTTCCGAGATAAGGGAACAACATGCCACATTAGATAGACATCTTATGGAAGCAAAGCAATTGGATGCGGAGTCATGTTCCAAGCACATCCTTCGTCGCAAGTAGTGCTTTACGGATCCCAAATTTTGTTATAAGTTAGGACCTCGGCTAAGAGTTTTAATTTTTTTTTAAACTTTGTAACCGGAGACCCTTAGAGGGGTCAAATTTTCTTGATCGTTGTATCAACTATTATATTAATATAATTGGCACACTATTATTACTACATTGAGTATTTCGTTCAATCCTTAAAATGTTAAGGAGAAACCATATGCTTGTTTCATATATTCGGATTTACGAGTAACTTTCACTCTTCTATCATTTAGACTCATACTATCATCTGTTGATGAACTATGACGATTTAGTTCATGAGACATATTCATTTTCTATGCTATGGAATTCTTATATTTATCTTTTCAACCTATAGTTGAAGAATGCCTCCGCGTACAAACCCGTGATGAAATAACGGTAGGGAAGCACCGATACCACTACCGCCTGCACCTCCTCAGTTTGATGTTGCTATGTTCCAAGCAACAGTCACAGAAGATGTGGCGGCTGCCATGTCACAGATCAATACTCCTGTTACTACTGGTTCAGGAATTGGCACACTTCCCTCCAACCATGGCGAGAGTCATGGGCAACCCCGAGAGTGCACCTATAAAGACTTTACGAATGCCAGACCCCGGATGTTTAGTGGAACTGGTGGTGTGATGATTTTGAGGCAGTGGATCAAAAGGATTGAATCAGTCTTTGAAATATGCTCCTGTCCCGAACACAGCAAAGTCAAGTTTGCCACATACACACACTTACTGATAGAGCTTTAACTTGGTAGAATGGCCACGTTAAGGCACTCAGTCTAATAGTGGCGAATTCAATAAGTTTGGAGAGCTTAAAAATCATGTTGATGAGAGAGTACTGCCCACGAGGAGAGGTTCAAAAACTCAAACACGAACTCTAGACTCTTGGAATGATTGGTACCGACATATCAACTTATACCAACAGATTCTGTGATCTGGCAATCCTTTGCCCAGATATGATTTCTCCTGAGAGCAAGAAAATAGAGAGACACATTTGGGGACTGTCGCCCTAAATTCAGTGAAGCGGTTTAGCTTCAAAACCTGACACTTTTGAAAGTGCCAAGGAGCTGGCACAATCTCTTATTGAGTTCTGATGACTTTCGTGATCAATAAGAGATTGTGGTTTAGAATCGACTTCCCCGACATTTTTCCGGATGAACTACCGGGATTGCCACCGCAGCGACAAGTCGAGTTTAGAATCGACTTAGTTCCAGGTGCTACCCCAGTAGCCAAATCACCTTATCGTCTGGCACCAGCAGAGATGCAAGAACTTTCCAGTCAGCTTAACGAAGTCCACCAAAAAGGATTCATTAGACCAAGCTTCTCACCTTGGGGAGCACTGGTCTTGTTTGTAAAGAAAAAAGACGGATCGTTCCGTATGTGCATTGACTACAGAGAACTGAACAAACTTACAGTCAAAAATGGTTACCCTCTACCCCACATTGACGACCTATTTGATCAACTTCAAGGAGCAAACTACTTCTCGAAGATAGATCTACGATCCGGATATCACCAATTACGAGTACTAGAGGAGGATTTCCCAAGCCAGCCTTCGTTAGGGACACTACAAATTTTTAGTGATGCCGTTCGGATTAACCAACGCACCGATAGTATTCATGGATCTAATGAACAGGGTGTGCGGTCCTTACTTGGATCAGTTCGTCATCGTCTTCATCGATGATATACTTATCTACTCCCGAAGTAAGGAAGAACGTAATTAGCACCTAGGAAAAGTCTTAGAAATATTACGATCAGAGAAGCTCTATGCAAAGTTCTCTAAATGCGAATTTTGGATTTGAAGAGTCGAATTTTTGGGCCACATGATTAGTGAAAAAGGGATACACGTAGACCCCTCCAAAATTAAGGCTATTGAGAACTGGTCGGCACCGAAGACACCTACAGAGATTCACCAATTTCTAGGTCTCGCTGGCTACTATCGCAGATTCATAAAGAACTTCTCTAGCATTGCAAAACCTCTTACTACATTAACCCAGAAAGCCGTGGCCTTTAACTGGGAAGCAAAACAAGAGAAGGCGTTCCAAACACTGAAACAGGCCTTGTGCACTGCACTGATACTATCCCTCCCCGAAGGGATAGAAGATTTCGTAGTGTATTGCGATGCATCAAATCAAGGGCTTGGTTGTGTTCTTATGCAAAGAGGGAAGGTTATTGCCTATGCCTCCCGTCAACTTAAGATACACGAAGTAAACTATACAACACACGATCTTGAGTTAGGAGCTGTGGTATTTGCTCTGAAGATCTGAAGACACTACCTGTACGGAACAAAGAGTATTATTTTCACCGACCACAAGAGCCTTCAACATATTTTTGATCAGAAGGAGCTCAACATGCGACAACGATGATGGGTCGAGCTACTCAATGACTACGAATGCAAAATTCGTTATCGTCCTGGCAAGGCCAATGTAGTAGCTGACGCCCTCAGTCGAAAAGAATACACTGGTCGGCGGGTCAAATCTCTGACTATGACTATCCATTCCCACTTATCCACACAAATTAAGGAGGCTCAACTGGAAGCTTTGCAACCTGAAAATGTGACGGGTGAATCCTAGAGAGGAATGGAAAACAATCCAGAAATCAAGAGTGGTGGAACATATTATCTCATGGACCGTATCTGGACACCGAGACATGGTGGCTTCAGAGATTTGGTCATGACCGAAGCACACAACACGAGATATTCCGTTCACCCAGGTTTAGATAAAATGTATCTGGATCTTAAGAAACTGTAGCGGTGGCCTAACATGAAAGCAGAAATTGCTACCTTCGTAAGTAAATGTCTTACTTTCACTAAGGTTAAGGTCGAGTACCAGAAACCTTCAGGACTACTACAACAACCGGAGATACCAGAATGGAAATGGGAACATATTACTATGGACTTCATAACCAAGTTGCCCAAGACAACAGGTGGACTTGATACCATATGGGTCATCGTCGACAGATTGACCAAATCCGCGCATTTTCTACCAATGAAGGAGACTGACAAGATGGAAAGGCTTACAAGAACCTACATGAGGGAAATAGTATGACTGCATGATGTTCCAATATGCATTATCTCCGATAGAGATAGTAGATTCACTTCAAGATTCTGGCAGTCACTACAAAGTTCCCTAGGGACCAGGCTAGACATGAGGACAACCTACCATCCACAAACAGACGGGAAAAGTGAGAGAATGATACAAACCATGGAAGATATGCTGAGAGCCTGTGTGATTGACTTTGGAAAGGCATGGGATATCCATTTACCCCTTGTCGAATTTTCATGGAACAATAGTTATCATACGAGCATAAAGGTTGCTCCGTTTGAAGCCCTCTATGGCCGTAAGTGTAGGTCCCCTCTGTGCTGGGCTGAAGTTGGCGACACACAGTTAGCTAAAGGACAAGTTCCTGAAAGCACTCTCACCGGTCCGGAAATCATACGAGGAACAACAGAGAATATCGTTCGGATTCGTGAACGATTGAAGGCCTCTAGAGACCGACAGAAAAGCTACGCTGACAAAAGGAGGAAATCTTTGGAATTCTAGGTAGGAGACCGCGTTCTATTGAAGGTCTCACCTTGGAAAGGCTTGATACGCTTTGGAAAGCATGGAAAGCTAAATCCAAGATACATAGGGCCTTTGGAGATTCTCGCCAGAATCGGCCCTGTAGCTTACAAACTCAATCTACCAAGTGAACTTAGTAACATATATACAACCTTCCATGTGTCGAACCTGAAAAAGTGTCTGTCTAATGAGACTCTTGTTATTCCACTCGGTGAGATCGAGATCAACGAGAGCCTCGACTTTGTGGAAGAACCGGTAGAAATCATGGACCGATACGTCAAACAAACGAAACAAAGTTGCATACCCATCGTGAAGGTTCGTTGGAAAGCCAAGCGAGGACCTGAATTCACAAGTATCTTTCTTACTTTAAATTTCAGGAAGAAATTCCCTCAAACGGGGGGATGATGTGACAACCCGATATTTCGAATCTATGTAATGACCTAAAAAGTCAAGTATTGTCACCATTTTTGATATAATGAAATTAACTTCGAAAATATAATGCTCAAAAGTCTCTATTTGGTTACCTACCATGTTAGATATCATTAAACCGTGAGCGTACACAAAAAGAACGTCCAAATCTGACTTTGTATGGGGAAGTTATGATTTTTCCAAGTTCGGCATAATGATAGATAGCTAAAAACTAGAAACAGATATCGAGCGACTTTTGGCCGGAATGACCTGAATGAGAATTGAAGGTCTCGACAATGGTTTTTCAATGGTAAAAAGTTTGGCAAAAATAGACGTCGGATAGAGAAGTTATGAATTTCTAACGAATTTTCATACCCCGACCTTTTAAAAATAAATAATGAAAATATTTTCAAAATTTTCGGACGGAGTCTAAACAAAAGTTGTAGATCGTACTCTCACCTACGCATGGATATAAAGAACGTCGAAAACGGAGTTCGTATAAAGAAGATATGAACTTTTGAATTTTATTAAATAATAAAAATATAAATTTTTATTCCAAAATTCGGTATTATCCGAAGGAGGAGTCACCAGCGTACACTTGTACGCCCATCGTACTCGAGGACTAGGCCTCAGATCGTCCACGTCACCCCTATGCGAGGCTATGCCCCGTCCTATCCGAAGTTCCGAAGCAGTCGAGGATGCAGTCACACATGACGCATGCGTACGCCCAGCATACCGAGGCGGTTCCCAGCCCCTATAAAAGGGATGCGAGGGTTCTGAAGAAAAGGGCCAATTCCTCTCATCTTTCTTGCGTTTTTGCCTCGTTTTACGTGCACGTGATATCCCGAAGCCCCGGTTTCCTTGCTCAAGTCCCGAAAGTCGTTTGTGCTCTCGAGATTCCCGAGAATCCCGAGAAAATCCGCTTTCTCGAGTCAAAGTTCTGCTCGGTTTTTATCTCGCCTTCTTCGATCTTTCAAGTGAGTTCATACCCCTATAATCTGCATTTTTAAATGTTATATAAATTCTTTTATATGCATTTAAGGGGGGGGGGGGGAAACACAAGTATAACACTCGGTTATTATCGTGTTTTATATAAAGTTTCATGATACTCTTTTTATCAAGGGAATCATATGTGATTTATAACTACTAGATGGAAACTTTCGTATGCAAAATATATCATGATAACATATTGTCTTTTGATACGAAATATGTTGTTATATATATAGACAAATCAAACACTTTGTTATTACTTTATGTATACAAATCAAACATTAGGGTTTACTATACAAACGAAACACACTTTTGGAAAACTATAATAGGTGTAGTTTTACGAGAACATCATGAACTTTTACTTACTAGGAACACTATCTCAAGGAGATACTTTCACATACAAGAACAAAAGAACATTTTCATATGTAAATCTGTTTTATACTAAGTTTTGTGAGACATTAAACTTCACGTACGTTCGAGTACAAATTTTAAGTCCTATATTATATACCAGAATCCCTTGGAGGGGGAGCATGGTGTTTGTGTATAGATCTATATGGGATTGACAACCCCACGCCCTAACTGTTAGCTACAGTACACCATTTGGGGTGACAAATGTCAGAACATTCCAACGCCTGAAGAACGTTGTGTATAGGCTGTCCTAGTCAATAGCATGGTTGTAAACCTCACATGGAGTATTAAAAACACATTGATTTACGGGGTTTTCAGACATCTTGGCAACTTTATATGTACATAAATTAGCTACTCTAGGCCTGAGAAACATTTTTGTGTTACAGTTTTGGAACTTCTAAACTGCCACCCACATACGGAAAAACATTAATTTTCTAGAAACAAACATTGTTCTTGATAGCAGGCTACATTTATACTAATAGAAAATATGGGATTTTCTAGGAACAAACAAACAAAAACAAACCATTTCATTTAGTTCATACAAACATTGTCATTATATACTTATGAAACTCACCAGCTTAAATGCTGATCTACTCTTTCAAAATTACTTGTATGTCCCAGGGATTCAGTAATTACGGGTAACAAACAGCTTTTGAAGAAGGGACGCTGCGGTGCCAGTTTAAATTCATATTTTGACATCATATTGTAATTGGTTTTGAACATGTACCTTTCAACAATGTAAACTTTCAATTATATATATATATATATATATATATGATGTTTATATTGCTTTCTTTACTATTTATTCAATTGTTACGGTACTACATGAAGTCATCCGCCCCCGAACATTTCTGTCGTTCCGGTTTGGGGGTGTGACATTCTCCAAGTGTGATTTATGGTTGCTCGAGGTGCAGTTTCCTAGGCACCTTGTTAACCAAAATGAGATTTTGGTTGACCCTTCAAGGTGGAGGCCGTGATGAGATGGGTGGTTCCTAGGTCTCCATCTGTGATTTGGAGCTTTCTAGGACTGGTGGGCTACTATCACAGATTCATTCATGATTTCTCCAACATAGTCGTGCCCCTGAACCAGTTGATAAGGAAAGTCATGGTCTCTCGATGGGGGCCTAAGCAACAGGCCGCGTTTGAGACGTTGAGACAGAGATTATGTGACAACCCAATATTTCAACTCTATGTAATGACCTAAAAGTCAAGTATTGTAACCACTTTTGTGATAATCAAATTAGCTTCAAAAATAAAATGTCCAAAAAGTTTTTATTTAATTACTTACCATGTTTGATGTCATTAAACCATGATCGTACGTAAAAAGAACGCCCGAATTCGACTTCGTATATTGAAGTTATGATTTTTGCAAGTTCGGCTTAGCGATAGACAGCTAAAAACTCGAATCAGAGATCGAGCGACTTTTGACCGGAGTAACCTAAACGAGAATCGATGGTCTCGACAATGGTATTTCAGCGGTAAAAAGTCTGGCTAAAACAGACGTCAGATAAAGAAGTTATGAATTTCTAACGAAATTTTCTTAAACGCATCATTTTAAAAATAAATAATAAAAATAATTTCAAAATTCGCCGACGGCATCTAAACGAAACTTGTAGAGCATAGTATCACCTACGCGTGGATATATAAAGAACATCGAAAACGGAGTTCGTATGAAGAAGATATGAATTTTAGAAGTTTATTAAATAAATAAAATATAAATTTTATTATTTAACCTTGGTATTATCCGAAGGCGAGTCATCAGATAGTGCCGAGTTACGCCCAACGTACTCAAGGCCTAGGCCTCGGATCGTCCACGTCTCGCCCTATGCGAAGCTAGCACCCGTCCCATCCGAACTCCAAGGCAGTCGAGGATCCGGTCATGCGTGACGCATGCGTACGCCCAGCGTACCGAGGCGGTTCCGACCCCCTATAAAAGGGATGCGAGGGTTCCGAAGAAAAGGGCCATTCTCTCTCATTTCTCTTGCGTTGTTGCCTTGTTTTCCGTGCCCGTGCTAACCCGATGCCCCGGTCACTTTGCTGAAGTCCCGAAGGTCGGTTGTACTCCCGAGATTCCCGAGAATCCTGAGAAAATCCGTTTTCCCGAGAAGAAATTCTGCCCGGTTTTCATCTCGCCTTTCTTCGATCTTTCAAGTGAGTTCATACCCCTTAATTAACCCTTTTAAATATTCTATAAATTCTTTTATATGCTCTCAAGGGGGGGAATACAAGTAAAACACCCGATTATTATCGTGTGTTATATAAAGTTTTATTATACACTTTTATTCAACAGAATCATATGTGATTTATAAACTTTATAGGGAACTTTTGTATGTAAAATATATCACGATAACATTATACCTTTTGAAACGAAAAATGTTCTTATATAGGTATAAATTAAACATTCAATTATATATATGATGGTTGTATTGCTTTCTTTACTATGTATTCATTTGTTATGCTACCAAATGAAGTCATCCGCCCCCGAACGTTTCCACCATTCTGGTTTGGGGGTGTGACATATTGGTATCAGAGCAATGTTTATAGTGAACTAAGTATATCGAACCACATAAGATATACAAACTATAAATGCTTAAGGAACTAATACTCTCTGATAAAACATTTTTTTGTTTTACGCCTAAGCCGTGTTTCGTTTAACTTATAATGCTAGTTCATTCAAGTACAAATACTTGCATACAAGAAACTTATTTTCATGATTATAACTATACAAGACTCGATATATGTAATCGGATTTGGGACAAATATAGCATGATCAACTACATTTGTCCGAGATCGAACCAATATATATCGAGGATTGCTCATAGTAAACAACAAGTCAAAACTTACCAAAACATCACGAGAATCAAACACACAAATTTAAATACTATAGGAGTATTTATTACTTAGAATAGCTTAACATACCTGTTTAGTCTTACATGTTCCAAGCATTATTCGATTCTTATAAACCCTATTCTCGTACAGTCAAATGGCGGGATTTCACCACCCCGGCGACCCCTACTATCCTAACCAAGGCAACGGGGGATGGATCGAAGAGGATCCCGAGGAGGACGAAGAACCCATAGAATTGGATGATGACTCCGGTACCGACTTACAGCCGGAAGTGATCAACCCACCACCCGCACAACCTCCCGTCTTCGTAAGGAACTCTCAAGGACCGACTACCATCTGGGGAAGTCACCTCCACCATTGGAGCCAACAACAAAACCTACGCCCTCCCTACGCCATGTGCCGAGACTTCTACGATGTCCGCGGCGGAGGTTCGGCTGATCGGGCACTCCCAGTAATGGTGGGCAAACTAGCCAATCAGTCCTACCAATTCGGAGTTCAAGCTAGCCGGATTCAGGATGTCAACGTCGAAGCACAGGTTCACACTTCTGACATCCGTAGGCTGGACAGAATTCAGGACAATGCCCAACTCCAGACCGAGGCATTCCAAGCACAAATGATTGCAGCCCTTGCCGAATTAAGGGAACAACAAGCCGCCTTTGATAGGCGTCTAATGGAATCGAAGCAATCGGATGCGGAGTCAAGCTCCAAGCGCAACCTACGTCGCAAGTAGTGCTTGCCAAAATCTCGAATTTTGTTATAAGTTAGGACCTCGGCTAAAAGTTTTTAAATTTCTTAAACTTTGTAACCGGAGACCAATATAGGGGTCAAATTTTCGTGATCATTGTATCAACTATTATATTAATATAAGTGGCACTATTATTACTACGTGGGGTATTTCATTCAATCCTTAAAAAGTTATGGAAAAACCAAATGCTTGTTTCATATTTTTAGTCTTACAAATAACTTTCATTCTTCTATTTTGAGACTCGTACTATCATCTGTTGTTGGGCTATAGCAATTTAGTTCATGAGACACATACAGTTTCTGTGCTATGGAATTCTTATCTTTATCTTTTCAACCTATAGTTGAAGGATGCCTCTGTGTAGGAAGTGAAGACAAAACAACGGTGGGGAAGCACCTATGCCACCACCTCCACCTCCTCAATTTGATGCTGTCATGTTCCAAGCAGCAGTCACCGCAGCTGTAGCAGCTGCCATGCCACAGATCAATAACTCGAGTACTACTGGCTCGGGAACTGGCACACACCCATCCAACCATGGCGAGAGTCATGGGCAATCCCGAGAATGCACCTATAAGGACTTTACTAATGCAAAACCCCGGATGTTTAATGGAACAGTTGGTGTGATGAATCTGAGACAGTGGATCGAAAGGACATAATCAGTCTTCGAAATCTGCTCCTGTCCTGATCACAGCAAAGTCAAGTTTGCAACCTTCACGCTTACTGATAGGGCTTTAACTTGGTGGAATGGCCACATTAAGGTACTTACCCTGATAGTGGCAAACTCCATAAGTTGGGAGAGCTTAAAAATCATGCTGATGAGAGAATACTGTCCACGAGGAGAGATTCAAAAACTCGAGCACGAACTCTGGACTCTTGGAATGATTGGTACCGACATAGCACTTATACCAACAGATTCTACGATTTGGCAAGCCTTTGCCCAGATATGATTGCTCCTGAGAGAAAGAAAATAGAGACATACATTTGGGGACTGTCACCCCAAATTCGATCAAGCGTGTTAGCTTCAAAACTTGACACTTTTGAAAGTGCCAAGGAACTAGCACAATCTCTTGTTGATTACGGAGGTCATCAGAACTCAACAGTTTCTACACCAGAACCACAAAAGGGAAACAACAACAACAACAATAACAGGAAGAGAGTATGGAATAAAGGGAAGGGTGGGTCTTCCCAAGAATCCGCGAAGAAACAACAACTAGCTTCAGTGAATGGTGCTACTGTACCTACTACCGTTCCTACAAATCCCTACCCAACAAAGCCTTATGGGGGTAACCTTCCAAAGTGCACCAAATGCACTTATCACCACCATGGACCATGTCGGGAAATGCAGTGCTCCAACTGCAACAGAAAGGGACACACTGTCTGTTTCTGCAAGGATCCCGTGAAGCCGATCACTCAAGTTCCCAGCGCGGGTGTAGGCCAAACTTGCTATGGTTGTGGCGAGGTGGGCAACTACAAGAGAAACTGCCCAAAGGCAGCAAATACCGGTAGGGTGGGACGAGTTTTGGCTATAGGCCACGTTGAAGCCGTAGCTGATCTGACTATAGTTGCTGGTACGTTCCTTCTCGATAATTCATATGCATGCATATTATTCGATAGTGGAGCGGAGAGAAGCTTCGTGAGTCAAAACTTTATTCACTTACTTAAACATAAACCTAGCAAGTTAGAAAAACCATTCACTGTAGAGATGGCAAATGGGAAAACGGAAAACACTAACTGCATATACATGGACTATACGTTAACTTTAGACGGTCATTCTTTCCCAATCAACCTCATGCCGGTCCAAATTAAATGTTTCGACGTCATAGTCGACATGGATTTGTTAATTCTTCTTTGTGCCAATATCATGTGCTTTGAGAAAGCATTTCGTCTTAGTCTTCCTAACGATGAAACATTAGTGATTTACGACGACAAATCAAGTACAAACCTTCGCATCATTTCGTGTATCCAAGCTCGAAAGTGTTTGCAGAAGGACTGTCATGCATTTCTTGCGCACATCGTCGATACGAGTCAGGAATTAAGAGACATCAAGAGCATTCTTGAAGTACGCGACTTTCCCGATATATTTCCAGAAGAACTACCGGGATTACCACCACAACCCCAAGTCGAATTCAGAATCGACTTTGTTCCAGGGGCTACCCCGATAGCGAAATCGCCTTATCTCCTAGCACCAGCAGAGATGCAAGAACTTTCCAATCAGCTTAACGAACTCCATCAAAAAGGATTCATTAGACTAAGTTTCTTACCTTGGGGAGCACCGGTCCTGTTTGTAAAGAAGAAAGACGGATCGTTCCGCATGTGCATTGACTACAGAGAACTAAACAAACTTACTGTCAAAAATTGTTATCCTCTACCCCGCATTGACAACCTATTTGATCAACTTCAAGGAGAAAACTACTTCTCAAAGATAGATCTACGATCCGGATATCACCAATTATGAGTACTAGAGGGGGATATTCCCAAGATAGCCTTCCGAACTCGTTATGGACACTACGAATTTGTAGTGATTCCGTTCGGATTAACCAACGCACCGGAGTGTTTATGGACCTAATGAATAGGCTGTGCCCTCCTTACTTAGATCAGTTCGTCATCGTCTTCATCGATGATATACTTCTCTACTCTCGAAGTAAGGAAGAGCATAGTCAGCACCTATGAAAAGTTCTAGAAACATTGCGATTGGAGAAGCTCTATGCGAAGTTCTCTAAATGCGAATTTTGGATTCGAAGAGTCGAATTTTTGGGCCACGTTATTAGAGAGAAGGAGATACACATGGACCCCTCCAAAATTAAGGCCATTGAGAACTGGTCGGCACAAAAGACACCTACAAAGATCTTCAATTTCTATCGCAGATTCATAAAGAACTTCTCTACCATTGCGAAACCTCTTACTACATTAACCAAGAAAGGCGTGGCCTTTGACTTGGAAACGAAACAAGAGAAGGCATTCCAAACACTGAAACAGGCCTTGTGCACTGCACCGATACTATCCCTTCACGAAGGGATAGTAGATTTTGTAGTGTATTGTGATGTATCAAACCAAGGACTTGGTTGTGTTCTTATACAGAGAGGGAAGGTTATTGCTTATGCCTCCCGACAGCTTAAGACACACGAAGTGAACTATACGACACACGATCTTGAGTTAGGAGCAGTAGTATTTGCTCTGAAGATCTGGAGACACTACTTGTATGGAACCAAGAGTACTATATTCACCGATCACAAGGGCCTTCAACACATTTTTTATCAGAAGGAGCTCAACATGCGACAACGACGATGAGTCGAGTTACTCAATAACTACGAATGTGAAATTCGCTATCATCCTGGCAAGGCCAACATGGTAGCTGACGCCCTCAGTCGAAAAGAATACACTGGGCGGAGAGTCAAATCTCTGACTATGACTATCCATTCGCACTTATCCACACAAATTAAGGAGGCTCAGCTGGAAGCATTACAACCTGAAAATGTGGTGGGTGAATCCCTGAGAGGAATGGAAAAGAATCTAGAAATCAAGGGTGGCGGAGCGTATTATTTCATGGATCGAATCTGGACACTGAAACATGGTGGTTTCAGAGACGTAGTCATGACCGAAGCACACAACATGAGATATTCTGTTCACCCAGGTTTAGATAAAATGTATCTGGATCTTAAGAAACTATATTGGTGGCCTAACATGAAAGTAGAAATTGCTACCTTCGTAAGTAAATGCCTTACTTTTGCTAAGGTTAAGGTAGAGTATCAGAAACCGGCAGGATTACTGCAACAGCCGTAGATCCCGGAATGGAAATGGGAACGAATTACTATGGACTTCGTAACCAAGTTGCCCAAGACGACGAGTGGACTCGATACCATATGGGTCATCGTCGACAGGTTGACCAAATCCGCGCATTTCCTACCAATCAAGGAGACTGACAGGATGGAAAAGCTTACAAGAACTTACTTAAGGGAAATAGTGCGACTGCATGGTGTTCCGATATCCATTATCTCCGATAGAGATAGTAGATTCACTTCAAGATTCTGGCAGTCACTACAAAGTTCCCTGGGGACTAGGCTAGACATGAGTACAGCCTACCACCCACAAACAGACGGGCAAAGTGAGAGAACAATAAAAACTTTGGAAGATACGCTGAGAGCCTGTGTGATTGACTTTGGAAAAGCATAGGATGTCCATTTACCCCTTGTCGAATTTTCATACAACAATAGTTATCATACAAGCATAAAGGTTGCTCCGTTTGAAGCCCTCTATGGTCGAAAGTGTACGTCCCTTCTGTGCTGGACGGAAGTTGGCGACACCCAGTCAGCTAAAGGTCGAGTTCCTGAAAGCACTCTCACCGGTCCGGAAATCATACGAGAAATGACAGAGAAGATCGTTCAAATTCGTGAACGATTGAAAGCCTCTAGAGACCGACAGAAAAGTTAAGCTGACCAAAGGAGGAAAACTTTGGAATTCCGGGTAGGAGACCACGTTTTATTGAAGGTCACACCGTGGAAGGGCTTAATACGCTTTGGGAAGCGTGGGAAACTAAATCCAAGATACGTAGGGACTTTCGAGATTCTCGCCAGAATTGGCCCTGTGGCTTACAAGCTTAATCTACCACGTGAACTTAGTAACATACATCCAACCTTCCATGTCTCGAACTTGAAAAAGTGTCTTTCCGATGAGACTCTTGTTATTCCACTCGACGAGATCGAGATCAACGAGAGCCTCAACTTTGTGGAAGAACCGGTAGAAATCATGGACCGAGAGGTCAAACAAACGAAACAAAGTCGCATACCCATCGTGAAGGTTCGCTGGAACGCCAAGCGGGGACCTAAATTCACATGGGAACTGATAAGTTATAATAACAAACTTGAAGATCGATTAGATCTTTGTAACAGGTATTGCGATGAACACAAAACAATAAATAAAACAAGAGTGGATCAAAATATGTCGAATGATTAGATCAAACAATCCTCAGCAGAGCTCGACTAAGAACTTCCGCTGTAGAGGATTTAGGTTACACGAACGATAATCATAAACTTCTGAATAATGCTCTGATCATTCTTTTCTATCATTTTTCTAAGATGCATGCAAGTACCTATATTTATATTCAACCCTACTAAACTCACGGATGGACAGGCCCATACCGGAGATACAAAAATGGACTAGTTAACGAGCCCAATAGACGCACCATATTATACAAAACGTGACCCAACAATCTCCCCCTTGGCGTCAAATTGGAGACTACTTCTTCTTCTTGCTTGGGCCAGCAGCGGGAACTTTCTTCGTAGTATCAAACAGACGAGAGATTAGCGCGAGAATAGTCTGTCTGAACCGAATGTACCATTGAATCTTGTCATCGAAGCACTTGACATCATCCGCTGTGTTCTGCTTGCATCTGTGGATAATCCCCAAAACATGCTCTAAACAAGCAGTGGTGTAGAGGTGTTTGTCAGCCAAGGCGAAAAGACATTTTTGTCCTTCGTTCCTGGTGAACATAACCAAATTCCTTCTCGAGTCAATTTTACCCATCTGCATTTGATTGAGATCATTGGCAGAGCCAACAGGAGATATTGTTGGTTTCTTCTTAAATACGCTTGCAATCTCCTGATCCATCAGTGCAACTTCCATGATGTATAACACGAGCATCCTCTTGAAATGGTCGATGATCGGACCGTATTCAGCTTCGTTGGTGAGTAGGATGTTGTGCAAAATAATCCAATCATGGGGATTAAGGTTGGGAAGATCTGCAAGGGAAATAGCATGTTCGGTTTTGGCAGATCCCCGAAGTACCTTGAACCGAATGTTGATGAAGTTCCCTTCACTATACGGCTTCAAGACCCGAACATTGACAATTTTCTGAGCGCTCCAAGTCTGATACTGAGGTTGAGCAGCCTTCAGATAAAAATTGATTAAGTCCCGATCAACCTGTGGATGAGGATGAGGGAACTCTGCAACGTTGGAGAAGGCATGAAAGATGAACGCCTTTCGGGTTAGTGGCATGTCGAACTGTGAGTCGACAGTGTTTGAACAATCAAGAGAGATTACAGGTTCCAGCCACAAGATACTCGGTGTGTCAATGGCTTCTTTTATCATCCTCTCGAGAGTCCAGGCAGGAAAAAGAGTTTTCCTACTCTCAAGAAGGTCGTGGGCTTCCTTCTGTTTTCGTTCTGCTTCTTCAGCCTCTCTAGCCACACGAGCACTGATATCAGCCTCATCGTTTCGACTTTTTCGCTTCAACAATTCAGCGATTGTCTCTTTATCTTCATCTTCATCCTCCTCAGCAATCTTTTTGCCTTTGTCTGTCACACCAGAACCGGAGGCTTGGCCTACTGGAGGAGGTTCGGTTGTGTGAGTTGCCTTTGAGGTAGGAGGTGGTTGAGACATTGATTCATTCTCTCCCCCTTGTTTCGGAATATACATGAAATCAAGTAGCCCTTCGAGTTTGCTGAGCAGGGCAAGGGCGGGAGCGAGCTTCTCTGCAAGGTCACGCCTCACAGTATAGTTAAGAATAGGATCATGTGCTTCAAGGATGTTGGAGATGGCAGAGTGGACATCCGAAACACACGACTTTATCACCTGCGTTTTAGATCGAAGAGAGTCAATCTCCTGTTGAGAGTTGGAGAGTTGAACACTCTTGACCTTTAGAGCAGTAGTCTTCCTTGCGAGAGCATCCATGAGAGTGTTCTCGGCAGCCAAATCTTCTTGAAGCTTGGAGAGACGTTCCTCGATGGTTGTTCGAAAGACTGAGTTGTTGTCTGAAAGCATTTGACGAAAAGAAGCGAAGGACTTCAACTCAGTGGAGACTAACGTTGCTAGCTGGTGAACAATAGGCTCCAACGTAGTCTTGGCAACATTTGCACTCTCCTGTAAAGACTTTAACAGGGAAGAGGCATCAGAAAATAGTTTATCGACTTTTTCGGTCGTAGCCTGATAGGCTTTTGTTGAGGCATCTATGGCGGAGGTTGCAGAAGCAATGGAATCTTGCTGAGCTTTAGAGAAGGCGTCAACAATCTTCTGAACTGTATCTTTAGAAAGGGATGATTAAGAAGTGGAAAAGGAGGCGAGGAGCAAGTCAATCTTGTCATGGAGCTCCTTGAGATGTCTTTTTGTGATAGGAGCATCGTCATCGTCATCACTCTGCACTTGAAACGGACTATATTAGACCGAGTCAAACGTCATATCCTCCCTGCCAAGGAGTGGTTCTTCTCCCTCTGAAGCATGACCAGGAGAAGGTGGTGGTGGTGAAGCTGGTGGTGTAGTAGTATGGGTAGGTTCGGGTTGGGTTGTTTCAGGTGTTGGTGTTGGTTCGGGTGCTTTTGTGGTTTCGGGTGCTGGAGTGGTTTCGGGTGCATCAGTATGAACCCTCGTATCAGATACGTTGGCTCTAACATCTGCAGTGGATGTTGTTGTTGCGTCGGTGAATATTGGTGTTGGTAGTGGGATGGAAGTGGGTGGTATTGAAGTAGTGGAAGTTATGGGGTGAATAGAAATAGGAATGGTTTTAGGTGGAGAGGAAATTGGAGAAGTAGATGCATGAACTTCTGGGGTAGGAGATCTGGGTGGAGTGCTGCCACGTGGAGAGTCATCAGAATCTGAACTCTCACCCTCAGACTCGCTTGAGGAGGAAGCGATAATCAGCTTTCACTTCGGCTGAGTTTTTCTTCTCTTCTGTTGTGGAGACTGAGCAGGCTTGGTGGATTTCCTCTTCTTTGGAGATGGGCCTTTTGCTCCTTTTGCCACCTGTTTCCCCTTATCAGCCTTTTTGCCTCTTGGAGCAGGCTTGTCTGCGTCATGTATTGACTTCAACATCTCTGGAGTAAGATCCCTCGGACCAGAACGCTTGAACCCTTTGTACATCTGGATAATCCGACTGTCAGCAGGAACATCCCCATACATGGTTTCCGGAATAGACCCGTTGAATGGAAACTTTGAAGCGTCCGACACAATGATCTTCGTGGTATGGAAGGTAACAATCGAAGACATTGGAGCACCAGCAACAATGGGGACGTGGTACTTGTCCATCACCCATTTCGTGATAAGAGTCCAGAACCTAGCATACGAAATCTCTGAATGTCTGGAGGTAGTGGAGAGTCTCTAGATGAGTTGTTGCCATAGAACAGACCCATAATCCATGTTGATGCCATTGTAGATACCATACATTATGGAGAGAAATAGACGGCTAGCAGCATCAAATCCAGCACTTCTCTCGGATAACCCCCTGAAGAGAACAGTGAACATCCCATTCCACTATGGAGCTAGGCACGACTTCTTGAACTTCGTGACCGTAGAAAGCACCTCCGTATAACCCATGTTATAGAACATGTTGAACAAGTGACCCATTGGAATCGTTTCAGGGTTAACCCTCGAAGAATCAGGTCCAAACCCTAACAGCGAGCAAAACCTTTACTTTGAAATTGACGTCTTGTGCTCAAAGACATCAAAAAAGATTCTGTCAACGACCTTCTCATAGTGAGCGGTCGCAAAGATCTGTGACAAGAACTCCATCGGAACAGTTTCAGCCCTGGTAAGTGCAGGAGCGATCGGAGAAAACTTCAGACACTCGATGATGGGGAACATGAAGGCGTCGTAAGCATGAGGGGTCAAATCGATGATTAGGCTTTGTTGTGGGCGAATGGGCAAAATGTGGGATGTTGCGTGAACGGAAGATGAATCTGCCATTGCTTGAAGAAAGTGGAGAAGATGATGAACAGGGAAGGATTAAGGAATTTTTGCTCTCTGGGAATTTTAATTGCAGTAAAGAAGTAAACGAAGGAATATGTTGCCTTTTATACTGGGGGTTAAGGAGAGAGAAAGATCTGCCCAAATCTTCGATTGAAAATCGAAGGGTTTTTCGGAGTTGACTGATGCGTGACAGTTGGGGTTGCCGATGATCACGCATGAGAGAGAATGTCAGGTCCCTAGTAACACGCCTTCCCATCAGGCGCCGTTTGGAGACGAGTCGGTTCAGATTCACACGCTTTCCCTTTTAGCGTCGTTTGAAATCAAATCAATTAGACTCCCGCCTGAGTCAGCATGTCATCATCTTATCCCTTTAAATTGTAACGACATCTTTTGAAAAATGCTCCCACGTGGATTAAAATCAACCACAACCTTTAATCAACCGCCAATCCAAGTAAAATGCCTTGTAATTAATAGAACCTGAATTTAGGAAAATCAAAGATTTTCATGCTTAGGGTGTAAAAGAAAAGAAATAAAGCAATATTTTTGGGAAAATATGTGATGTCAATAAAGACACGAAACAAATGATCCCGGGCACGAATCTCTTCCTTCAAAGTCAAGAGAGACCTTAAAGTCTTTGTGTGGTTTCCCGTTGAATAACGATCAAACACTTATTAAGAAGTGTTGAAAGGCTTCTTTTAACTAGGCTTATTAGGGTGGCTTTCGCTTCGAATCAAACTTCCTAATCTTGATATAAGATAGAAAGCGAACGAAGTACTTGTGAGACCGGTGTAGTCTATTGAACAAGTAGGTTGGAGATAATTTAATTTGGCTAGGAAATATGTATATAAAATCTCAACAAAAATTTAAAACTGGATCCCAAGGGAAGAAATGTTATTGGTGTTAACAATTCCATAGGAATCACACAAAAGAAAAATTTGAGATTTCATGGAGGTACGTCCGTCAATGCATTAGTGAAAACTAGAGCAAATTAATTGTTCACGATCAATTCGTATTGGGTATTGAATTTTGGGTTTCACTTAGATCGTAGTGGCACGAAACTAAGATCATGAACACATAAATTGTGCAACCATAAACCTCAGTGGTAATTTCTGAGAGTCTCAAGGGTTACGTTTGTGAAGCGAATGTGATGGAGAAATGCAACATAGATGGTGTAAAGAAATGAAAGTACCTCTGCTATAAAGATTAGGACCAAGCAGAAAACTCATATCTCATGTGAGAAGAGAGTTAGGTAGCTCATGATTAGAATAAATATGATAGCCTAATTGGGAAGACAAGGTTTGTGTATACCAAGTCATTAAGGGTATTATTCAGAATCAGGTGAGGCTTTGGACACATACAGCAGCATGCTTCTAGGGACACTTAGCTAATTCAACAATTTCCCCAAAAACGAACACATAAAAAAAAGAAACTAAAGCCAAAAAAGAAAATAAAGAACAAAATTTTTTTGGAGTTTTTGAATTTATAAAAATAATATTTTTGGAATTTTTGATAATAATAAAAATAAAATGAAATAAAAAATAAGACAAAAGAAAAAAAATGCAGAGAAAAAAATTTGGAACCGAACCCGAGCGTTCGGTTTATTTCGGTTGTGAAAAACTTTGGAACCGAACCCGAGCGTTCGGTCTATTTCGGGTGAGAAAATTTTTGGAACCGATCCCGAACGTTCGGTATATTTCGGTTGCCAAAGAAAATAGGTTTTAAAAATAGAATTAATTTGACAATAAGATAAATGTATTTGGAACAATTATACATAAGATCTACAACCAAGAAAACTACCTTTGAGTAATGAGCGAAAGGCAGATAATGCAACCGAACCCGAGCGTTCTGTTCATTTCGGTACATTGGCACAAGACCCGAACCCGAACGTTCGGTCTATTTCGCTTCTTGCTTTTGAGCTTGAGAGGTAATTTTTGGTACTGACTCTGATTCCATCATACCTAGCCCTTGTAGTATTTTGTTAAAAGATGCTTCAGGAAGAGCTTTGGTGAAGATGTCAGCCAGTTGATCAGTGGTTCGAACAAAGTGTATGTTGACGTTCCCATCTTCCACATGATCCTTGATGAAGTGATACCTTAGTGCTATGTGCTTAGTCTTCGAGTGTTGCACTGGGTTATGACAGATCCTAATTGCACTTTAAGAGTCACAATATAGTGGGATCTTTTTCATATTGAGTCCATAGTCCCGGAGTTGACTTTGGATCCAAATCACTTGAGAAGTACAGGAGGCAGCTGCAATGTATTCTGCTTCAGCTGTAGACAAAGACACACAAGTCTGTTTCTTTGATTGCCAACTAACTAACTTCCTGTCAAGGAATTGGCAGCCTCCCGTGGTGCTTTTCCTATCAAGTCCACAACCTCCAAGATCTACATCTGAGTATGCTTGAACGAAGAAACCTGAGTCGGATGGATACCATAACCCGAGAGAGGTAGTTCGCTTGAGATACTGGAGTATGTTCTTCACTGCAAGCATGTGCGGTTCACGGGGATTTGCTTGAAATCTAGCATAGTAACAAACATAAAACATTATATCAGGCCTGCTAGCAGTAAGATACATCAGAGAACCGATCATCTGGCGATATAGCGTAATATCAACTGCTGGCTTATCCAATGATGGAGTGAGCTTGGTGCCGAACGCCATTGGAACTTTAACCTTTGAATCTCCCATCATGCCAAATTTTGCAAGGAGAGTCTTCGTGTAAGCTTCCTGATTAATAAAGATGCCTTCGGGTCCCTATCTAATATTTAAACCAAGGAAAAAGTTAATTGGACCCATTGAGCTCATTTCAAATTTAGTCTCCATCAGCTTTCTGAATTCAGCCGTTAAGCTAGGATTCGTTGAGCCAAAGATAATGTCATCGACATAGATTTGAACAATCATAAGGTGGTTACCTTCCTTCTTACAAAAGAAGGTTGGGTCAACCGAACCTTGTTTGAATTTGGACATCTTTAAAAACTTGGTTAGCGTTTCATACCAGGCCCTCGGTGCTTGTTTCAGTCCATATACCGCTTTGTCCAGAATATAACAGTGATTAGGATATTTTTCATTGACGAAACCAGGAGGTTGCTCCACGTACACCGTTTCTTCGAGCTCTCCATTTAGAAATGCACACTTTACGTCCATTTGGTAGACCTCAAAGTTCTTGTGTGCAACATAGGCAAGAAATATTCGAACAGATTCCAGCCTAGCCACAGGAGCAAAAGTTTCCTCATAGTCGATTCCTTCCTCCTGGCAGTATCCTTTCACCACTAGACGAGCTTTGTTTCTAACCACATTGCCTTCCTTGTCCAGCTTATTTCTAAAGACCCATTTGAGACCAACAACTGAGGCATCTTGAGGAGTTTGAATGAGGCGCCAAACTTTATTCCTTTCGAATTCATTCAGTTCGTCTTGCATAGCTTGAACCCAATCGGAGTGATCAAGAGCAGTGTTAACTGTCTTTGGTTCAACTTTTGAGACGAAGGAGTTAAACATCTTGAGGAGTTTGTTTTGCCTTTAGTTGTGATCAGGTCAGGACCTTTTCAGAGACATTACCGACAACCTGGGAAACAGGATGATCTCTGGTCCATTTGACAAGAGGAGTGTAATTTGGATCATAGGATGGATCCAATTCAGCGTTTACCATCTCTTCTAGTTTAGATTGACTATCATCGTCATAAAGCATATCGGCATTCTCCCCCTCGACAGATAAGGTTTCAGGTGTGTCTTGAGTTTCCGGAGCTACAGGGGTTTCGGGTGGTGTCGAACTTTCAGGTGTTGACACACCTTCGGATGTTGTAGCACTTTCGGGTACTGCTATGCGTTCGGGAGCAGCTTGAGAACTGTTCTCCCCCTCAACATGTGAGCTCGGCTGTGATGACGAAGATGGATCCTCCCCCTCAACTGAAGCATCATGCTGTGGAGGTTCATTAGAACTTGATCCTCCTTCATTCATTTGCTTGGCAGCATCTTCGATGAGTTGCTTCAGATGATCTACTTTGTTGTCTGCTGCATTGGCTTCTGAGAGAGTAGCTCTCTCTGGTTCATCGAATAACTCGACAAACTTCTCAAATAGGTTTGCGATCAAGGCTGCGATTTGGCCTGTTTGAGAAAAGATTTCTCCAACTGTGTCTTCGTTGGCCTTTAGCTTTTTGACATAGCTATCATCAGAAGTCACATAATAAGTTTCTTCTATTTTCCTCAAGCGCTTGTTTAATACCTTGTAGGCTTTAGAAGTGAGAGAATAGCCCAGAAATATCCCTTCATCGGCTTTGACATCGAACTTGTTACGATGTTATTTAGAATTGAAGATGAAACATCGTGAGCTGAATACATGGAAAAATTTGACATTTGGCTTCCTGTTGTTGATGATCTCATAAGGAGTGAGAGTGAATCGCTTATTGAGATATGACATGTTCTGCGTAAAACATGCTGCAGCAATAGCATCAGCCCAAAAATATAAAGGTAAAGAGGCAAAACTTAGCATGGTTCGAGCCGCCTCACACAAAGATCGGTTTCGTCTTTCGACAATCCCATTTTGTTGAGGGGTGTAGGGAGCTGAGAAGTTGTGACTGGTTCCTTTTTCGGCCGAGAATTCTTCGAATTCTTTATTTTTGAACTCCAGACCATTGTCGCCCCTGATGTTGCGAACGACTTTCTTCAGCTGTACCTCAACCTGCTTGATAAACATCTTTAGCTTGAGAGTCGCTTCAGATTTGTGCTTCAGAAAGAACACACATGCAAAACGCGAAAAGTCATCAACAATGACAAGAATATACTTGCTACCGCCAATGCTTTCGATAGATGATGGACCACACAAATCAACGTGAATTAACTCTAGCGGTTCAACAACTTTAGTGTTTACAATTGATGGGTGACTTTGACGTCTCTGCTTCCCCATTTCACATGCAGCACATAAATCTTTTCGATTGTACTTGAGCAATGGAAGACCTCGAACATGACCTCCAGTGACAAGTTTGTTGATATCCTTCAAGTTTAGATGAGAGAGCCTTCGGTGCCACAGCCAGCTTTCGTCAGATTGTGCTTTGGATAACAGGCAGATAGTTGGATTCCCTTTAATGGGTTTGAGGTTCAGGGGAAACATTTCGCCTTTGCGCTCCGATTTTAGAATTACTCTTTTCATTTTCTTTTCAATTATTTCCGAACCCTCATCATCGAATGAGACCTTGAGACCGGTACCTCCAACAAGTTGAGATACACTGATGAGGTTGTGATGTAGTCCTTCAACGTATGCGACCTTCCTAATCGTAAAATCACCATTTGTTATCATTCCATAGCCTTTCATTGTGCCGAATGAGTTGTTCCCGAACTTGACATTTCCACCGTTTGAAAGAGACCGAAATTCCCTCAGCTCTTCCTTCCTTCCTGTTATGTGACGTGAGCAGCCACTGTCAATATACCATTCTTCGTCAAAGTGCTCGTCACTGATAACCTGCAAAAATTAAGCAAATTTAGGAACCCAAAGTTTCTTGGGTCCACGTGAGCCTTTCACAGGAACAGGAATAGTAAGAGTGATGTCAACAAGATATGTTCTTTTTATTAACGTTGTTTCATCTTTCTTTTTAATGGTGAATTTATTGGGATTTGTTGCTTTCGGTTTGGATTCTGGTTTAGGTATTTGGACTTTGGGATGATTTTGATTTGTTTCGACTGAAGAAACCTTCGATTTTCCTTTCAGATCTGTTGAAGATTTAGGTTTTTGAGTGCGAACAGAATTGAATTTAGAATGTGGTTGAGAGGAATTAGAAGAATTAGAAGAAGTACAACGAGAGAATTTAGACTGAGATGTTTTCGTGACTTGAGGTTATAAGTGACCCTTTTGTTTTTGATCATTAGTGGTACTGAACCTAGAACTTTGGTTGCTTTTGCTCTTAGAACCGAACTTATGCTTTCGGTAGCTTGTGTTTTCTGAACCGAACCTTTGCCTTCGGTTATCATAATTTTCAGAACTGAACGTATCCTTTCGGTTGTTATGACCCTCAGAAACGAACCTCTCCCTTCGGTTGTTATTACTTTCTTGCGATCTAACAGTACTTTTCTCTGACTTTGAATTTCTGTCATGATAAGAGAAATGGGCGTTTTGAGACTGCCAAAACTGTTTTCGTTCAGAGAGATTCTTCTTGTATCTCTAATTCCTTTGTTGTTTTTGATTTTTCACCTGCTTCGGCTGACGATGGATATTCGCTTTTTGTTTTTGCTTTCTGTCAGCTGGTTCACTTTGAACTGATGATGTTTCGCTTGAAGGAGTGACTTCTTTTGAATAAATTACTTTTACTTCAGGAACATCCTTTGTACCACTAGTACTTGGCACGTCGAAGCTATCAGGCTTGTTCAAAGGCTCTGGCACATATCTGTCTTTGGTTTTCCATGACGTCCTTTCTGATAAACCAACGGTTTCTTCAGCATTGTCGATAGGGGCGGACCAGAAGAACTCATCACATCCATCAGCATTATCTTCATTTACAATGGCTGTGAGTTCGACTGTCTGATGTTCGGTTACTCTTATGACCTTATATACCTGATTTGGAGTCGTCCTTACCTTTTGGTATACAACAACTTTTTCTTCAAGGATCGGGGACTTTTGGTGGGACAAACGAGCAAACTCCACAGAATTTTCTAAAATAAGATTTTTGTGGTTTTCGGGTTCGCTTTTGACAAACTCAAAACAGTCAAGTACATCCTCTACAGAAATTTCACTCATATCATCATCCTCATTAAGCTCAGAAGCATTTTCAACATCAATTTTGTTTTCTGAGCTCAAGTTGGCATTCAATGAGTCAAACTTTTGTATGGTTTCGGTCCTTAGTTTTAGTTTGTCATTTTCATCCAAAAGATTTTTCAGCATGTCCTTATGGTCCTTGGACTTTATGAAAGATTCGGTTTTGTCTAGACCATACATATACGTCGGATTTACATCCTCAGATGAAACTACACTTTCGCAATTATATGCTTCTACGTCAATTTCATCTTCCTTAAACTCAAGAAAGGGCAAAATCATGCGATGAATTTTCTATCCAATTTCACAGTTAAGATGAAGTTGAGTGATGTTAGAATAAAGACGCTTAGCAATCAAACAAAACACATTTCTTTGTTTCAAAAGTTTTAGATTGTCTCTTTGTAAGTAAATGTTTTCGTCTTTGGATTTGATCAACTCCGACTCCTTTAGCTCTATCCACATCCTCCATTCCTCACTCTTTGAAGACACCCTGCTTAATTGGTCAGTTAGGTTAGAATTGGTGACCCGTGTTTGAGTTAAACTGCTGTCTAGATGAGAGATTCTTGAATTTACATTTTTTAATTCTTTTTCATATGAACTTTGTGGGACTTTGAAAGAAACAAAAATGGATTGTAACTTCTTGATTAATTCATCAAGCTTGTTAAACTGCATGCTGAGAGGTTTTGCTATGAAGCATAAGTCCTCATGCTCCTTTGTGTCTTCATTCCCTCCGTCTGTGTTGTATCCCCTCATTTGAGATACATCCGACACCATCAAGCACTTTCCACCGCTTCCTTCATCTTTCGCAACATAAGCCTTTCCATGAGATGGCTTCCTTACTTCATCATTCTCAGAGTCGGTTAACCAGACCTCCAGGCCACCGAACTCATCATCTGCTACCGAACCCTGCACAATTAAAGCATTCATTGAAGGGTTAGTGATAGCTTTCTTTTTCTTGATCTCTTCCAGCTTTTTCATTAACATAGCTTCTTCATCTTTCTCCTCATCCTTTTCTGCCATTTTCTTGAGGACACAATCTTTGGCATAGTGGTTCTTTCCTCCACAATAGTAGCAGTTCACACCCGAATCTCCTTTAGCTTTCAGTTCCTTCTTTGGTTCTTCTGCCTTCGGTTCTTCCCTGACCTTTTCAGAACTATAACTTCCCTGCCAATTTCGGTTCTTATTGGTAGGAAACCTTTTCTTGATGAACCTCTTCGGGTTTGACACCATCATTGCATAGTCTTCAGAGGTAAGGTCATAGTCCTCTAAGTTAAGGTCTTTATCTTCCATCACACCTTTGCTTTTGGACAGAAGGGCCAATGATCCCAAGCTTGAAACTACATTTTTCTCTTGCAAGACAAGCTTTTCTTGGGATTTCAAAATCCCTACCAGCTTTGCCAATGAGTAAGATTTGAATTGCTCATGTTCTTTAACAGTGGACACAACCGCTCTCCACTAAGATCTAAGACCGTTTAAAAACGTAACCTTTTGTTTAATCAACTTCCTTTCAATATCATGTTTAATCATCTTACTAAGAAGATGATTGAAGCGATCGAACATCTAAGTTATAGTTTCTTCAGGACTCTGCTTGAATTCACCAAACTCGGACAACAGTAAGGTTTGAATGGAATGATCAAGATCTTCGTCTGTGGAATATAACTCTCGCAGCCTATCCCATATTTTTTTAGCAGTGGTGCACGAACTCACTAGCCTGAAAGTATCAGATTGAAGAGCGAATCTGATTAGTCTCAATGCTTTAATATTGCACTGAAATTTATCTTTTTCGTCTTGGGCAATATCTTTTACATCTTTCAATAGATCATTATACTTTTTCTGAGTTTTAATGATTCTTGATGTTGTTGAATGAGCGAATGGTCCAGACACGATTGCTTCCCAAATAAGATATCCGTTGATCCAATGATGTTTGAGATGTTAATGGGATTTGATTGTGACTCGTCCATGCTAGATCGAATAACCTGTTTAAAAGATCAGACTTGTAATATATTAAATTAGGGCAAAACAAATAAATGCTGAGTTACGTCAATTATGGGATGACGGTTCAATAAATATTAGTTAATGCGGAATAACCCTAATCGCAACCTTTTTCACAGAAAAGATGTGTATGAATTACACAACCTCCTACTCTGATACCAATTGATAAGTTATAATAACAAACTTGAAGATCGATTAGATCTTTGTAACAGGTATTGCGATGAACACAAAACAATAAATAAGACAAGAGTGGATCAAAATATGTCGAATGATTAGATCAAACAATCCTCAACAGAGCTCGACTAAGAACATCCGCTGTAGAGGATTTAGGTTACAAGAACGATAATAATAAACTTCTGAATAATGCTCTGATCGTTCTTTTCTATCGTTTTTCTAAGATGCATGCAAGCACCTATATTTATATTCAACCCTACAAAACTCACGGATGGACAGGCCCATACCGGAGATACAAAAATGGACTAGCTAACGAGCCCAATAGACGCAACATATTATACAAAACGCGACCCAACAGGAACGCGAAGATTAGATGAAACAAAAGTACCCTCATCTTTTTCTCTGATTCACTAGTATCTTTACTACTTTAAATTTCGGGACGAAATTCCCTCTAACGGGGGGATGATGTGACAACCCGATATTTCAACTCTATGTAATGACCTAAAAGTCAAGTATTGTAACCACTTTTGTGATAATGAAATTAGCTTCAAAAATAAAATGTCCAAAAAGTTTTTATTTAATTACCTACTATGTTTGATGTCATTAATTCATGATCGTACGTAAAAAGAATGCCCGAATCCGACTTCGTATATTGAAGTTATGATATTTGCAAGTTCAGCTTAGCGACAGACAGCTAAAAACTCGAATCAGAGACCTAGCGACTTTTGACCGGAATGACCTAAACGAGAATCGAAGGTCTCGACAATGGTATTTCAGCGGTAAAAATTCTGGCTAAAACAGATGTCAGATAAAGAAGTTATAAATTTCTAACAAAATTTTCTTAAACGCGTCATTTTAAAAATAAATAATAAAAATAATATCAAAATTTGCCGACGGAATCTGAACGAAAGTTGTAGAGCATAGTCTCACCTACGCGTGGATATAAAGAACATCGAAAACGGAGTTCGTATGAAGAAGATATGAATTTTAGAATTTATTAAATAAATAAAATATAAATTTTATTATTTAACCTTGGTATTATCCGAAGGCGAGTCATCAGATAGGGCCGAGTTACGTCCAGCGTACTCAAGGGCTAGGCCTCGGATCGTCCACGTCCCGCCCTATGCGAAGCTAGCACCCGTCCCATCCGAACTCCGAGGCAGTCGAGGATCCGGTCATGCGTGACGCACGCGTACGCCCAGCGTACCGAGGCGGTTTCGACCCCCTATAAAAGGGATTCGAGGGTTCCGAAGATAAGGGCCATTCTCTATCATTTCTCTTGCGTTGTTGCCTCGTTTTCCATGCCCGTGCTAACCCGAAGCCCCGGTCACTTTGCTCAAGTCCCGAAGGTCGGTTGTACTCCCGAGATTCCCGAGAATCCTGATTAACTCCGTTTTCCCGAGAAGAAATTCTGCCCGGTTTTCATCTCGCCTTTCTTCGATCTTTCAAGTGAGTTCATACCCCTTAATTAACCCTTTTAAATATTCTATAAATGCTTTTATATGCTCTCAAAGGGGGAATACAAGTAAAACACCCGATTATTATCGTGTGTTATATAAAGTTTTATTATGCACTTTTATTCAACAGAATCATATGTGATTTATAAACTTTATAGGGAACTTTCGTATGTAAAATATATCACGATAACATTATATCTTTTGAAACGAAAAATGTTGTTATATAGGTATAAATTAAACATTCAATTATATATATGATGGTTGTTTTGCTTTCTTTACTATGTATTCATTTGTTATGCTACCACATGAAGTCTTCCGCCCCCGAACGTTTCCGCTGTTCTGGTTTGGGGGTGTGACAGATTAGGCGAGGCACCAATCTTGGCCCTACCAGAGGGCATGGATGATTTTGTAGTATATTGCGATGCGTCCATCTCGGGTTTGGGCGCAGTATTGATGCAGAGAGGGCATGTTATAGCTTATGCTTCGAGGCAGCTGAAGCCTCACGAGGCGATTTATCCAACTCATGCTTTGGAGCTGGGGGCTGTTGTTTTCACCCTCAAGATTTGGCGCAATTACCTCTATTAGGTTCATTGTACTATTTACACAGACCACAAGAGCCTGAGGTATCTCATGGACCAGCCAAATCTGAATATGAGGCAGCATCGGTGGCTTGATGTGGTAAAGGATTATGATTGCGAGAACCTCTACTATCCGGGGAAGGCCAATGTCGTGGCCGATGTGCTTAGCCGCAAGGTAGCACCGATCAAGGACATCTGTCTGAGGATGACAATTGTGACTCCGTTGTTGGAGCAAATTCGGGAGCGCAACAGGAGACCATGAAGGAGGAACATCAGAAGAGTGAGCGAATCGTGGGTCAGGTTTCCTCCTTTGACTATGATAGCCGAGTATTGTTGACCCTTCATTGTAAGGTGTGGGTCCCATATCATGGAGGTGTACGCCAGGTATTGATGGCAAAGACGCACAAATCCAAGTTCTCTATCCATCCTGGGGCGACGAAGATGTACAGGGATCTTCGTCTTCATTATTGGTGGGCCTGTATGAAAAAGGATGTAGCTTGGTTCGTGGAGAGGTGCCTGACATGCATGAAGGTCAAGGCTGAGCACCAGAGACCTCACGGCAAGGTCCAGCCGTTGGATATCCCACTGTGGAAGTGGGAGGATATTACTATGTACTTCATTACGAAGCTTCCTAGGACCGCGCAAGGATTGGATTCGGTTTGGGTCATCGTGGATCGATTGACCAAGAGTGACCATTTTATCCCGGTTCAGGGAAGTAGTGGCGCGGCACGTGGTGCCAGTTTCAGTGATTTCGGACAGGGACATGCGATTCACTTCAAATTTTGGAAGACGTTTCATGATGAGCTGGGTACTAGACTGCGATTTAGCACCGCCCTTCACCCGCAGAGAGATGGTCAGAGTGAGCGGGCCATGCAGACTCTGGAGGATATGCTTTGGGCGTGTCTTTTAGACTTCGGAGGTAGTTGGGATACTTACCTTCCTTTGGCAGAGTTCTCCTACAATAACAGCTATCATGCGAGTATCGACCATCCTCCTTTCGAGATGTTGTATGGGAGGAAGTGCAGGACCCCGATATGCTGGGCAAAGGTTGGGCAGAGGGTCATGGGGAGTACCAATGTGGTACTCAAGGCTACGGTGAGGATCCAATAGGTCTGGAGCAGGCTTCAGACTGCTCAGAGTTGGCAGAAATGTTATGCCGACAAGCTTCAGTCGGGCCTAGAATTCCAGGTTGTGGACATGGTGCTCCTAAAGGTGTCTCCTTGGAAGGTCGTCATTCGATTCAGGAAGCAGGGAAACTTGGGCCCCAGGACGAAATGAGGAACAAGAAAGTCGAGCTGGTAAAGGTGCAGTGGCAGCACCGCAAGGGCTCAGAATGGACTTGGGAGCCAGAGGACGAAATGAGGGAGCATTACCCCAAGATTTTTCAGGATCAAGCAAAATACTTCGAGGACAACGTCTAGAATAAATGTGGGATATTTGTAACAACTGATTCTTGGTATGCATTTAATTTAAGCATTTCTGTGTTTTCTCGGGGATTCGACAAGTTGGAGGACCAACTCGTCGAGTAGCATCGTGATCCGCGGGCATTTTAAGTGACCTACTCGACGAGTCGGAAGACGGACTCCATAAGTAGCTGTTGTAACATCCCCATCTAGCACGTATCACAATATTGTCCGCTTTAGGCCACTCGGCACGAGGACTTCCCAGGGGGTCACCCATCCTGGTACTACTCCCGCCCGAGCACGCTTAACTACAGAGTTCTTATGGGATCTGCTGCCCTCACTGCTTTAAAACGCGTTGTGATAGGGAGGTATCCACACCCCTTTATAAGAAAATGTTTCGTTCTCCATCCAATCCGATGTGGGATCAGATCTAAAGGTTAGTTTTAGATCCGAGAGTATGGATCAGATCAAAAGGTTAGTTTTAGATCCGAGAGTATGGATCAGATCAAAAGGTTAGTTTTAGATCCGAGAGTATGGATCAGATCAAGAGATTAGTTTTAGATCTGAGAGTATGGATCAAATCAAGAGGTTAGTTTTAGATCTGGGAGTGCGGATTATTTATTTTTGAATTACGTGTTCATTCGATAAGGTACATGTGTATAGTCCCTTTCATAAACACGGGTATAATACAAGTATTGTCTGGATGTATTAAGTATATGTTTGGGTGAGTGTGTAGTTACTCTCTTCTAACACATAAATATTAAGTATTTTCTATAAAATACGTGCTATGTGTATAGTATATTGTTGTTTATATATGTGAATGTGTATTCACTCTCTTCTATCTCATAGATATAATTTATTCTCTATGAGATATGTGCTATGTGTGTGCGTGCCTCATCTGTTATGTGGATTATGTGTTGATTAAAGCATGCTATACATGTTTTCAAAACTATGTATAAAAATGTATATTTTATCTAGTAATATGTTGGGTAGACCATGGGTAGATAGTTGGTGTGTAATAAACAGACGAGAGGCCTCGTTGTTGTTTGATTTAGTCATCTAGCGGAGTTTAGATGACGACCACTGGCTATTCTAGAAAGTTTTGTGGAAACATTAGCAGGTTCGCCACCTGTAGGTGTTAATGAACTTGGGTGTTCATTCGCTGTACTCCATCCCCCTCATGGTTGCCTTATTTGACTTATATTGCTGAGGTACCCCCGAAGCATGTGTTGTCACCCCGATGAAATATTCTTAGACTAGGTCCCTTGTGTTAGTTGTTTTAGGGACATAAATTGAGAATAACGGGAATGGGTAATTGGGTTATTGTTGGTTGGTGAAAAGTATTGTTTGGATGTATCACGTATATGTTTGGGAGAGTGTGTGGTTACGTTCTTCCAACACATAAATATGAAGTATTTGTTATAAAATACGTGCTATGTGTTTATATATTGTTGTTTATTTGAGACGAGTATGGAATGAATGTTTTATATAGTTTTTAAATGAGTTAAACTGTATATGTATTCCATATCTACAAATATGTTGGGTAGAACATGGGTAGATGAGATAGTTGGTATGTGATAAAATGATGATGTATGAAAGATGATTAAGAATGATATTGGCAGATGCACCAATTAGAGAATGTCATAATACTAGCAGATGCACTCAAGCATAGTATTGGTAGATGCACCAAAGAGAAAGTGACATAATACTAGTAGATGCACTTAAGTATAGTATTGGTAGATGAAACTAAAAGAGCATGCCTTAATGCTAGCAGATGCGCTTGAGAATAATATTGGTAGATGCACCAAGTAGTGAATATAGGATAATCTTGGCAGATGCGCTAAATAGAGATTGTCATAACAATAGCAGATGCGCTTATAGGATAATCTTGGCAGATGTGCCAAATAGAAATTGTCATAACAATAGCAGATGCGCTTATAGGATAATCTTGGCAGATGCGCCAAATAGAGATTGTCATAAAAATAGCAGATGCGCTTATAGGATAATCTTGGCAGATGCGCTTATAAGATAATGTTGGCAGATGCGTCTAAAAGAGAATGTCATAAACCTGGCAGTCGCGCCTCATAGTGAATGACGTAATCCGGGCAGAGGCGCTTAAAGGATAATGTTGGCAGATGCGCCTTATGTAGCAATGGAAGTTTGTGTAAATTCCTTAGGTCAATCCTTAGGAATAAAGGAATGACGAGTAGTTGAATTCCTAGGGTAAAATCGTAAGAAACATAATAGGGATGAGTAATTGAGTTGATTGTTTGATGGTTGAATATAATAATTGTACTATTGTGGGTTGAAAACCCTATATGCTCACCAGACTCCCAAGCCTGACCCACTCAGTTTTATTTGCATTACAGGTAATGGCACAAGAGTATAAGTTGTTTGACTTGTCGAGAGATTTTGGATTATAGGCCAGTAGTTATGAATAACTGTTGTAAGGTCTATTTATTATTGTTTATGCTTTTGGTCTGTATCGGAACAAGACATCCCGAGGTTTCATTATTTAATGAAAATACATTCTCTTTGAGAAACGTTTTGATAAATAGTTATCATATTTTATTTTGGGAACAAATTCCGCAACCGTTTTCTTTAAACGATCACTCTGATTTATAAAACAAAGCATAAACCAATCGGTCTTTTCTGGCCGTGAAAATTGGGATGTCACAGTTGGTATCAGAGCATTAGTTTAAGCGAACTAGGAATTTGTAGGATTTCTAGACTTAAACTTAGAATTCTAAGTAATGGTTGTGAGGAGTGTGTCTAAAATATGTTAGGTAGTACACCTAAATTGACACAAGCACTAGTTTATTTTAGGAGTGATGCCTAAAATGCTTTTATGTGCTAAATGTTTTGTGTGATAGCTATATTGATGCTATTATTTGTTCGGATCTATGGTCTGTTGCCGACCGGATCTGGAAACTTTATGTGTTTAGGATTCTAAGCGTATGGCTACGATATTAGAACTAGCATGTAAACGTTTCAGGGTGATAAGGAGATTTATATGTTTATCGTAATTAAAGCTTTCTTATCTTAAAATTCTCGCTTGGTACACCAGATGTCTGCTTGGATGTACAAGGGGTCATGGTGAAGACTCGTAGAGAAATTGAGTAAATGGAGGAAATGAAGAAGGCTTATGATAGTGGATGACACCTATCAGAACATATCGTAAGAGTGGTATCTTGCCTTTAGAGTATGTCTTATGAAAGAAAAGTACGTTTAGAGGAGTACGGTACGTCTAAAGTACACCTTCGATTGGCAGGATGATGGAACGATTGGTGAAATTCTTGAAGTTGTCTCATCGTCTGATATTTTCATCACCAACCGAGTTGAAGTAGAGTTGATGATTGAAGATTGAGCAGTGAAGAAGTCCTAGTAGAGTCTAGGGAAATTGTTTATGATTACTTGGACACATTCGTATGTGTTAAATTGTTTTGTGATTTTCTTGTATGGTGACTTGGTCGACTGCGGGACAATACTTGGGACGATTATGAGTAGGTGTGAAAGGTAGTAGATGCATATACTACCGGAAGCACAGGACTCGCACTTGGATCATGGAAAGTCACAAGGTTACCAAGCAGCTAGTGATTGATTCCATTTTATTTTGGTATGTCATTACCAATGTTTCGGTAATGACTAGTAAGATGGTTCTTGTTCCGACCCTAGTGGTCATATTTAAATTTGAGTTCGACTACGAGGAGTATGTTACGTGGTCTAGAGGACCAAGTTAGATGTAACATCTGACTTAAGTCAGAAGGTTGAAGTTAATGCGATTGATAGTGTCGCGCTCGTTGTTAAAAGAAGTTTGCAGGTAGAAGTGCTACATGCTGAAATGTGATTATATCACATTAGAATATGAAGGAAGGTATATTCCATTTTGGAATTTAACTCTAAGAGACCTGAGTCTAAGCATTGCATCATTCGATGAGAGGTCAGTAGAGCACGACCCATCGATTTGTTACAATAGCTAAATGAAATTATTTATCCTGAGAAGAAGAAGGAGTCCACAATAAGGACTTATTTTGTAACTTGGAAATTATGATTGAAAGTACAGCATAGTACGATAAGAAGATGCAAGATTGGGCATCGTCTGCGGTCAAGAAAACCATAGAGTTAAATACTCTTTTGAGGAAAACATAGAAGTTACGGTTATTACTTAAGATGGAGAGATAGCGTATGGAGTCAGTATACGAATCTTGTTTCGTTGATGATTCCGGGACGTAATCATCCTAAGGGGGAGATAATTGTAACGCCCGTAGATTAGGGCTAGTCAATTTAGAGACGATAAGCAACAAAAATGACTTTTTGATGGAAGATTATCTAGAAGGTTTAATCTTAACCAAGTTGTAGTATATGTCACAAGGTTTCCGTGCATATAAAGAACGCCAAAATCCGAGTTATAACGAAGAAGTTATGACCTGTCGAAGTTTCACGATAGAACCGGCACGACCCAGAGCGACCCAGCGCGACGTAGATAGTGAATTTAAGGTAGATAGATATCTATCCTTAGTGATATAAATGAGAATTGAATATATCATCGATAGTAGTGCAACGACGGAAAGACAGACGAAAACGGAGTTCAGATAAAGGAGTTATGAGTTTATAACGGAGTTTTCCTGTCCCGGCCTACTAAAGATAATATATAAGTAATATACTTATAATATATTAAAAATAAAGTCAAAATTAGCCAATGGAGTCTAAACGAGAGTTATAGAGCATAATCTCACCTTCGCGGCGATATAAAGAACGTTGAAAACGGAGTTCGTATGCGAAAGTTATGAATTTCTGAAGTTCGGGGCGCGAAACCCCAAAACTGTCAGAGACCACGACGTGGCAAGCAATGCCACGACGTGGCAAGTGTCCTGACACCTCCGGAAGGCCCCCAGATGCAACTTGGGACGACACATGCAGTGACGACCAAGCCCACGACATGGAACAAGGTTGCCACGACGTGGCAAGGGCCAAATTTGCCCTATAAATAGATTTGAAGGGCCAGACGTTTAGGGTTGCTATTTTCTCTCTTCTCTCTCCCATTTTGCATCGATTTGCGTGCCAGAAATACCCCGAAGCCCCGGTATTGTTCTCAAGCCTCGAGGCAAGTCCCGAGATCCCGAAGATCCCGAGAAGTGCGGTTCCCGAGCCGAAGCTCTGCCCGCGAGAAGTTCGATTTTTGAAGAGATCTTCCAGATCTGCTGAGGATTACTACTTCTGCAAGTCGTAGTGTTGTCCGATCATCTTCTGATCAAGTGAGTGTGTGGTCACTTTCTTCTAACGCATAAATATTAAATATTTGCTATGAAATACGTGTTACGTGTATAATATTTTGTTGTTTATTTGAGATGATTGTGGAACGGGTGAACTATATAAGTTTTAATGCGTTAAACTATATACGTATTTTGTATCTAAAGATATGTTGGGTAGAACATGAGTAGATGAGGTTGTTGGTAGGTGATAAAATATGGGTTGGACCATGAGATAAAAGAATAAAGAGATAAACTTGCTTTAAATCTGGATGTATGGATCAGATCAAAAGGTTAGTTTTAGATCCGAGAGTATGGATCAGATCAAAAGGTTAGTTTTAGATCCGAGAGTATGGATCAGATCAAAAGGTTAGTTTTAGATCCGAGAGTATGGATCAGATCAAGAGATTAGTTTTAGATCTGAGAGTATGGATCAAATCAAGAGGTTAGTTTTAGATCCGCGAGTACGGATTATTTATTTTTGAATTACGTGTTCATTCGATAAGGTATCATGTGTATAGTCCCTTTCATAAACACGGGTATAATACAAGTATTGTCTGGATGTATTAAGTATATGTTTGGGTGAGTGTGTAGTTACTCTCTTCTAACACATAAATATTAAGTATTTTCTATAAAATACGTGCTATGTGTATAGTATATTGTTGTTTATATATGTGAATGTGTATTCACTCTCTTCTATCTCATAGATATGATTTATTCTCTATGAGATATGTGCTATGTGTGTGTGTGCCTCATCTGTTATGTAGATTATGTGTTGATTAAAGCATGCTATATAGGTTTTCAAAACTATGTATAAAAATGTATATTTTATCTACTAATATGTTGGGTAGAACATGGGTAGATAGTTGGTGTTTGATTTAGTCATCTAGCGGAGTTTAGATGACGACCACTGGCTATTCTAGACAGTTTTGTGGAAACATTAACAGGTTCGCCACCTGTAGGTGTTAATGAACTTGGGTGTTCATTCGCTGTACTCCATCCCCCTCATGGTTGCCTTATTTGACTTATATTGCTGAGGTACCCCCGAAGCATGTGTTTGTCGCCCCGATGAAATATTCTTAGACTAGGTCCCTTGTGTTAGTTGTTTTAGGGACATAAAGTGAGAATAACGGGAATGGGTAATTGGGTTATTGTTGGTTGGTGAAAAGTATTGTTTGGATGTATCACGTATATGTTTGGGAGGGTGTGTGGTTACGTTCTTCCAACACATAAATATGAAGTATTTGTTATAAAATACGTGCTATGTGTTTATACATTGTTGTTTATTTGAGATGAGTATGGAATGAATGTTTTATATAGTTTTTAAATGAGTTAAACTGTATATGTATTCCATATCTACAAATATGTTGGGTAGAACATGGGTAGATGAGATAGTTGGTATATGATAAAATGATGATGTATGAAAGATGATTAAGAATGATATTGGTAGATGCACCAATTAGAGAATGTCATAATACTAGCAGATGCACTCAAGCATAGTATTGGTAGATGCACCAAAGAGAAAGTGACATAATACTAGTAGATGCACTTAAGTATAGTATTGGTAGATGAAACTAAAAGAGCATGCCTTAATGCTAGCAGATGCGCTTGAGAATAATATTGGTAGATGCACCAAGTAGTGAATATAGGATAATCTTGGCAGATGCGCCAAATAGAGATTGTCATAACAATAGCAGATGCGCTTATAGGATAATCTTGGCAGATGCGCCAAATAGAGATTGTCATAACAATAGCAGATGCGCTTATAGAATAATCTTGGCAGATGCGCCAAATAGAGATTGTCATAACAATAGCAGATGCGCTTATAGGATAATCTTGGCAGATGCGCCGAATAGAGATTGTCATAACAATAGCAGATGCGCTTATAGGATAATCTTGGCAGATGCGCTTATAAGATAATGTCAGCAGATGCGTCTAAAAGAGAATGTCATAAACCTGGCAGTCGCGCCTCATAGTGTATGACGTAATCCGGGCAGAGGCGCTTAAAGGATAATGTTGGCAGATGCGCCTTATGTAGCAATGGAAGTTTGTGTATATTCCTTAGGTCAATCCTTAGGAATAAAGGAATGACGAGTAGTTGAATTCCTAGGGTAAAATCCTAAGAAACATAATAGGGATGAGTAATTGAGTTGATTGTTTGATGGTTGAATATAATAATTGTATTATTGTGGGTTGAAAACCCTATATGCTCACCAGGCTCCCAAGCCTGACCCACTCAGTTTTATTTGCATTACAGGTAATGGCACAAGAGTATAAGTTGGTGGACTTGACGAGAGATTTTGGATTATAGGCCAGTAGTTATGAATAACTGTTGTAAGGTCTATTTATTATTGTTTATGCTTTTGGTCTGTATCGGAACATGACATCCCGAGGTTTTATTATTTAATGAAATACATTCTCTTTGTGAAACGTTTTGATAAATAGTTATCATATTTTATTTTGGGAACAAATTCTGCAACCGTTTTCTTTAAACAATCACTCTGATTTATAAAACAAAGCATAAACAAATCGGTCTTTTCTGGCCGTGAAAATGGGGATGTCACAGCTATTGTTTGAGGGAAACCCTAAATCTGAGGGTTTGCACCCTATTTAAATGTCTTAACTCAACCTCCCTCGTCCCTATATCCCCGAAGAAGCTGTATATTGAAACCCTAGCCGTCTTTGTGTGATCTAAGGCCATTTTGGTGCTTTTGAGTGGTTTGTGAAGCTTGGAAGGAAGGAAGAAGCTTGGGAATTCGAGTTGGGGCTTGTAGATCCAGAGATCTTATTCCATCTTCAGCTCAATCAAGGTAAAAGCCCCTATTTTGGTCCTCCATTTGGTTATTGATCTTTAGGGCTTAGATTTTGGGTGCATTTAGGGCTTCCCAAGCCAGTTTCAGATTTGTGAAGTGATTCATGGGCTTCTACTTTTAGATTGGAGTCATTGGAGGGGTCTCATGGCATAAAGGTGCCAACTTTATGGCCATGAGAGCCCCATGCACATTGTAGAGCACCTTTTATGGATTTTTGAGCCAAAAACCCCATGCATGTGCATCAAGTTTGGAACTTTATGTATAAAAGGGAGATTAGGCAGCCAGATCTACGGTTGTGATGTGTTAAGGCCCAATTAAAGCGACTGTATTGTAAGGGTCAAGGATGGACTTGACGAGTAGTTCTTGGAACTCGGAGAGTCAGTGTGTATTGACCACCAAATCCTTTCTGTGGATGGAACAGTGAAAGGAAGGAAAGTCCCTTAGTTGTTTAGACACGAAAAGGGACCTGGACATCATGGGACTCGACGTGTGGATTGAGTAGATTCGACGATTCCAAAGCAATCTCCCAATCTTTGAAGATGGACTCGACGAGTTGTTCTTACAACTCGGCGAGTCATATTCTGGATGCATTCATAGGTTGAAGATGAAATTGACGAGTTCAAGGAAGAACTCGCCGAGTAGGTTGAAGAATGAATGAAGTGTTGATGAAGGCGAACTAATCAATCTTTTTCTAGACGCCAAGAGTGGGGACATGTTGTAGTATTATGTGGATGAAGCGACTCAACGAGTTGGCGGACCAACTCGACGAGTCTGGTCGACCAAAGAGTTGACTTTAGCAGGGTTTTACTTTAACTTTGGCTTCGATTCAAGTTGAGCCTTATAGGGGTTGTGAGTACAAGGTGATAACTTAGCAAGATTGTCATCTAGGGATTGAGGAGTCGAGGAGAGCCGACTTTCACATCGAGGACAGTATAGACGCTACACGACATCGAGGTAAGTTACCTTCCAGTAGTGGTGGGTCTACGGCCACAATGTCGACCCACCAGTAGGAGTTGTATGTTAGATGGTTGTCATTGTGATAATCATCTAGGTTTGCTACTACCTGATATGTTTGTATGCTAGCATGATATGTTATATGTGATAGTGGTAGTAGGAGGGGACTAGTCCCCATGATCGGTGTTTAGCACCGAAGGGTAGGTCAGGTACCCCAGATATGCCTGACAATATAATTATGTTAAGATATGTGTGGTATTAGTAGTAAGGGTGAAATAGTCCCCAGAGTTCGGTTTTTAGGACTGACTGGTAGTCGACACCCCAGAACGGTCTGACATGGGTAGGTCAGCACCCCAGAATTGCTTGACATTGGTAGGTCAGCACCCTAGAATGTTTGAGATGGGTAGGTCAGCACCCCATAATGGCTTGACATGGGTAGATCGGGCACCCCAGAACTTCCCGACAGTATGTATGCTGTGTGATGTTATGGTATGTGGTATGATGGGGGAACTCACTAAGCTTTGTGCTTAGAGTTTCACTTTTGGTTTCAGGTACCTCTTCGTCCAAGGGGAAAGAGTCGGCGGTGTAGCAGTGCAACAGACACGCACACTTGATTTCCGCTTAGAGTGTTTCTAGGATTGTACTCTAATGTTTTATTACTTCAGATGATATGGTTTTGAGACATGATACTATGGTTTTATGTATTGACATGATTTAGGGATTGTCTTGATAAGTTATTTTATAAACAACTTAATTAAAAATGAAAATTTTGGCCTTCATTTTTGGGATGTTACATGTTAGGGTTACGAGAATGCTTTTTACCCGATACCCTTCCAAACTTATTCCTATAATGACAACAATGGTCCGTCCCCCATAAGAATCTTTCAATCTTAGCCCAAAACTTACCATTTAAACCCTTCCTCCTGAAATTCTTTACAAAATAAGTCCTAATTTTACTCTTTAGCCCCTGCTTCCATAAATCCTTTCATACTAGGTACAAATGATACCAAACACCCCTATCTTCTAAAAATCATTAAAAATAAGTCTTCAATTTACACTTTAACCCCCCGAAACTCTAAATCATGACAATTAGCTCCTTGAGACCAACACCTTGCTATATAATTATTGATTTTAGGGCTACTATACATTTATTTATTTATTTACTAAACGGGGTGTTACATGTAATTTTTCAATAATTGAACAACTGAGACAATTTTAAAAGAGTCTATGACATGGACATTTTACTCTTTTGGGTTTCCGGAAGCCTCCTAGTTACTGAAAGTTCTTCTCTTCTTCTCACATCTCTCCTTCAAGACAGAGAACGTAATTTTTTTTCTCATCTCCCTCCCTCCTTCAATCATAGGGTTGCTTTTGTTGAGTTTTAGGTATGACACATTAGAGGTTGTCTTACTTTTGGAGCTAGTTTTTTCAAGGAGACTACAAAGGGTATATGATTTGCTTAATTTAAATTATGCTAAAAGGTATATTGTTCTGTTCATTATTTTGATTCATAGTGTTGATAGTTTTTATTTCATAAATATGTTGTTATTAATTGATAATAAAATAGATCCAAATTTAGGTTGCATGTACCTTAAGAGTTAAGTGAAATTCTGCATGCACTAATGGTTTTGGTAACCTAAAATTCACAATAGTGTCATTGCTCATTCTAATCATACAATCTTTTTTTCTAAAGTAGATAAAAATGACATTGTTGTTTAATTAGATATAAAAGTTGTATACTATGTTGATATAAAACATTGATTATTTTGAATTATATGATATAGTAGACAACTATTAAAACTATATAATCTTAATCATCTCAATGACCTTCACCTTTATCTGTGGATTACTAATGATTAAAGTTAAATATAATATACGATTTTAATGATATTCATAGTTGTTATGGTTAATTAACTCTTAAAAATAATTATTCACTTAGTATTTAATTTTATATAACTGTAGTTACATAAAACATAAAACATTGAAAATATTACCTTTAACTATTGTCGTCATAAGTTATTTTTAAACTAATTATTTGGAAACTCTTAATGATTGCAAAATAATTTTAGAAATGTTTTTAGTTAATTTAGGATTATAATTAAATTTTGTATTTAACACTACAATTTATAATTTATGATTTTAAATATCTAAAAAATAATATTTGGATTTTCTTTTAAGATCAATTGAATTTGAGATTTAAGTTAACCCTTTAATGATATATTCAAATTCATAATTTATGTATTTATAAAAGCTATTCAAAAGCTATGATTTGAAAATGATAGTGATTCACATACAACATGTCTAGACTATTAAGTTAAATATAATATGTTAAACGTTAAAGACATCATCTATAAGTAGAAGTAAAATATGTTATTTTAATATTAAAATTTTGTTAATACTCTAAAAGATGAATTTTTCCTATACCCTACTCACTCTATGATAATCATCCCTAGTCTCATAAATCCCATGAGCTGGACAACCAAGGCCGCCGAAGCACCACCACAGTACCGTCACAGCGCCCCGGGAAAAAAAGACTAAAACGGTTGACCCACCATATGAACGCTGATACTTCACTCACTTCGGATCTTCTAGTAACATCCTGCCTTCACCTCCATTCGTTCGTTCATCGTAAACCACCTTTATCTGCCTCTTCTCTTCATGAACCACCTCCCTGCGCTGCTCCTTATACTAAGCCGCCACCCTAAACCACCACCATGAGTCAGCCAAAAAAGCGTCTCGTAAGAAAAATACCTTGTAGGAAATAACCTCCTTCAGTCACCGGTTCTCCCGCTGTGGATTTAAAGTTAAAGGCCACAAGATCTAGGTTTCGATCTCCACAAAATAGATCACGAATCTAATGAAATGTCCATCGGCGATCATCAGACCCTCGCAGTTGTTTTCTCGTTAACATTTACTTAGTGATAGATGTCACCACATAGAATTGGACTATTCACACATCGATTATAGGTACGATTATGATAACAATTATTTTTGTAATCATCACCGACACTATTTTTTATGTTATAGGCATCATTTTAATATGGATTTTCTTAATTGAGCTGGTGGTGGCTTCCTTGATTCATCGGTTTCTTCTGAAAACATTGTTGCAATATTATGAACCAATGAATGTTCAGATCGTTAGGGAGGCTGAGAAATTTAGAGGATAAATAGACATGAATCAACTTAAATGATGGAGTATGGACAAAAGAGAACATAGGGTGAAGAAACTAGAAAGACAAATGTGGTTGTGCTTTGAGCAGCGGAAAAAGAAATTGAAATAAGTTAGGTCAAATGTAACAACTGATTCCCGGTAAGCATTTAATTTAAGCATTTATGTGTTTTCACGGGGACTCTACGAGTTGGAGGCCCAACTCGTCGAGTAGTGTCGTGATCCGCGGGCATTTTAAGTGACCTACTCGACGAGTCGGAAGACTGATTCGATGAGTAGCTGATGTTTGAGGGAAACCCTAAATCTGAGGGTTTACACCCTATTTAAACGTCTTAACTCAGCCTCCCTCGTCCCTATCTCTCCCAAGAAGGTGTATATTGATACCCTAGCCGTCTTTGTGTGATCTAAGGCGATTTTGGTGTTTTTAGGTGGTTTGTGAAGCTTGGAAGGAAGGAAGAAGCTTGGGAATTCGAGTTGGGGCTTGTAGATCCAGAGATCTTATTCCATCTTCAGCTCAATCAAGGTAAATGCTCGCTGTTTTGGTCCTCCATTTAGTTATTCATCTCTGCGGCTTAGATTTTGGGTGCATTTAGGGCTTTCAAAGCCATTTTTGGATTTGTGAAGTGATTCATGGGGTTCTACTTTCAGATCTGAGTCATTGGAGGGGTCTCATGAAATAAACGTGCCAAATTTATGGCCAAGAGAGCCCCATGCACATTATAGAGCAGCTTTTATGGAATTTTGAGCCAAAACCCCATGCATGTGCATCATGTTTGGAAATTTATGTATAAAAGGGACATTAGGAGGCCAGATCTATGGTTATGATGTCTTTAGCCCTATTTAAATCGACTGTATAGTAAGGCTCAAGGATGGACTCGGCGAGTCGGTGTGTATTGACCACCAAATCCTTTCTATGGATGGAACAGTGGAAGGAAGGAAAGCCCCTTAGTTGTTTAGACAAGAAAAGGGATATGGACATCATGGGAATCGACGAGTGGATTGAGTAGACTCAAGGAGTCCAAGGAAATCTACCAATCTTTGAAGGTGGGCATGACGAGTTGTTCTTACAACTCGGCGAGTCGTAGTCTGGACGCATTCATAGGTTGAAGATGAACTCGACGAGTTCAAGGAAGAACACGTCGATTCGGTTAAAGATTGACTGAAGTGTTGACGAAGAAGAACTCGTCGTGCTCTTGCTAGACTCGATGAGTGGGGACGAGTTGTAGTATTATGTGGACGAAGAGACTCGACGAGTTGGCGGAACAACTCGGCGAGTCTGCTCGACCAAAGAGTTGACCTACCATGGTTTGACATTGACTTTGTCTTGGATTCAAGTCGACCCTTGTAGGGGCTATGAGTATAAGGTGATAACTTAGCAAGGTTGTCGTGTAGGGATTGAGGAGTCGAGGAGAGTCGACTTTCACACCGAGGACATTACAGACGCTAAACGACATCGAGGTGAGTTACCTTCCAGTAGTGGTGGGTCTACGGCCACAATGCCGACCCACCAATAGGAGTTGTATGTTAGATGAGTGTCGTTGTGATATTCATCTAGGTTTGCTACCACCTGATATGTTTTTATGCTAGCATCATATTTTATGTGTGATAGTGGTAGTTGAAGGGGACTAGTCCCCATGTTCGTTTGTTAGGACCGAAGGGTGGGTTGGGTACCCCAGATATGCCTGACAATATGATTACGTTATGGTATGTGTGGTAATAGTTGTAGGGGGTGAAATAGTCCCCAGAGTTTGGTTGTTAGGACCGAAGGGTAGTCGGCACCCCAGAACAACCTGATATGGGTAGGTCATCACCCCAGAATGGCTTGGCATGGGTACGTCAACACCTCAGAATGGTTGACATGGGTAGGTCAGCACCTCAGAATGGCTTGAAATGGGTAGATCGAGCACCCCATAACTGCCCGATAGTCTATATGCTATGTGATGGTATGGTATGTGGTATGATGGGGGAACTCACTAAGCTTTGTGCTTACAGTTTCAGTTTTGGTTTCAGGTACCTCTTCGTCCAAGGGGAAGGAGCCGGCGGTGTAGCAGCGCATCACACACGCACACTTGATTTCCACTTAGAGTTTTCTAGGATTGTACTCTGATATTGTACTTCATCAGATGATATGGTTTTGAGACATGATACTACGGTTTTATGTATTGACATTGAAACATCCCAAAATACGACCCAAAAATTTTTGTTTTAATAATAATAAAAATCATATGCTGATCGTCATATCATAAACACCATACGTCAAATATCTCGACTCATAATAAAATGTCGTGAAACAACTGTATCAAATCAAACTATGAATCCAAACAAACTCCCAGGATAAAGACTGAAGCTGTGGTGTGTGCAATGCCATCATCCCGAGCTCTTCCCTTTACTTGCGGAAGTACCTGAAACCAAAACTGAAACTGTAAGCACGAAGCTTAGTGAGCTCCCCCAAACTACCACATACCATACATGTAGTGACAAAGAACATGGTTTGGCATGCGGAATTAAAGCTTGCACAATTTGAACATAGTGATTTGGGTGTTTAAGAGATATATTGAATGTATATGGTGTTACAAAATAGGACTAGATCTAGACTACATAATTAACACACACTTACACACTCACTTCTACATCTCTCAAGCACACCTCTACAAGTGGTATGAACCCACTATTTATAGAGGTGTTTACATGTCTCTCTCTCACTCTCTAACAAATGGGTCTAAAGGCTAAAGCACCACATGCAAGTGGGTTTTACAAAAGTCAAACATTTACAAAGTCATGAATGAATAACTTTGCAACCCCAACATTCCCCTCTCAAAGTTAGGATTGAATGACCCACTTCAAATCTTCCAAAATCAAGCACTACGCGGTTCGAGCCTCAAAGGTGATACGTGTCGAAACGAACTTCAATCTTCAATTCTTCCATGACTCTTCAATTTGGGCTCTAGGATGTGAGACCATACAAACCAAGCAGCAACGAATGATCAAGAGTATTCCAAACTCCAAATAATCACCCAAAGTTGCGCATAAAAACACACCCCAAAAATCTTCAATAATTCCAAACCCATTTCGAATACATCACTTCCGGATTTCCAATTACATCATCTCGTAATCTTCAAAACTTCAAGATCACTTCGGTCTTCAAATCCGCGTAATATGAAAAATTCAAGTTCGAATTTCCATATAAAACTTCTCCCCCTTTTTATAATCGAAATTTGATTATAAAACTCCAAAGGAAAAAGAACGTGCTCTATTTGAAATTTTTCATGTCAAAACTCCCCCTTAACATGTGGCATAAACATTGTGCTTCAATTCGAAAAATCCAAAAAATATTCAATTTTTATCTTCGTTCGCGGATTGCCTTTGATAAAATTTCTCAAAAAAGGGTAGAAATCGTCAATTTCAAAATTCTGTAGTGACCCGTTGTGCCCAAAACAGCCAAATACGATAAACTCTAGCCCATTTGCGAAACCGGGCATAAAGCGTAAATTCGCACAAACTGCAGGGAGCAAAATTGAAAATTCTGCAATTTCAGCATTTTATGACCCCATTTGCGAAGATGGGTCTAAACTGTCAAAAATGCGAAACTACAGGTATTCGTTTAGACAATTTCTGCATATTATTCAAACTTGCGAAGTTGGTCAATTTGTGTTATTTCTTGAAAAGATGAGGGACCAAATGCGAAATATGTGTGTTTCTTCCCCAATTCGCATTTTACTGTAAAAGCTTTGTGTTCTTTCACAAATCACAGACTTCGCACGTTCTTTACTTCGTATTTTCTACAAATGTTTCTTCGCATCCCTTCGCATTAAACAAATGCGAACTTGACTGAGAAATGCAAATGAGAAATCAACTGTGAGTCACACAAATGCGAACAGTTCTTGATTTCAAATGCGAATTCACCGTTTCATAGCAAAATGCGAATTATCACCTTGTCTTACTTCCAAATTGCGAACCAAAATCAACATTAAATTCTCTTCGCATTATATAGATGCGAACTTTAATTTTATATGCGATTCCAAAATCGTGTTTTTAAACTCTTGTAAACAGCATTTTTCACAGTCCTTGACTTCGCGTTTTTCTTCACGACTCGTCCCTCAATCATCAATCCAATTGCGAATAAAAATCAAAACTCATATGTTCTTGCTTTATCGATTCATCGACTACAATCATACAAACAATACTCAATTCCAAAATCGAGTTCTAAAATTGACTGTTAACCATTTTAGTCGATATCGACTCCCAAAATTAATCCTTTGCCCTTTGCTTTTCATGACCGAGACGTATTCCAAAATCGACAATCGTTCTTAAGCCACAAACAGTCAACGTCATTTGATACCAAAAATCGATTACGACTCAAAATTAATCAAGAACACATATATCACTTGTATCACTGTTTCGACACAAGAACACAAACGCAATCAACTTTTGAAATTGAAACCAAATCAAACATAATTTCGATTCCAAATCACATTTCAGTGATGAACGTTCAATTTTGACTTTTTGGTTGATCCCGATAAACACCAAAACTATCGATCTTTAACCTAATTTGGATCAAACACCCACTTTTAATCATAAATCGTAACATTCTCCAACTGTTATTCATCGTTTTCTTGACCAATTTTATCAAAATCAAAAGATCAATCTCCGATTTCTTAGTTTTGACTTGATCATAATCGATTTTTGTGATAAAACTTAATACATAGAATCTATTCACAAGCTCATTTCAACAATCAAAACTCATCGAGTGTTAAGAATGATGAGAAGAAAGCGAGACTCAAGAACTTGGAAACAAAATACGAGTTACGACCATACGAACGTACAACCATCTAAAGCACACAAAAAAAAAACCGACGCAAGCTTGATCTACAAGTTGAAGAAATTGAACTAATTTGGATGAGACATTGGGCTTATATCAATTTACTATCGGATTAAAACTCATTTTGGGCCCCATCCAAGATTGATGAACTGAATAATCATACACTTGGGCTCAAAATAAACAAGAATAGTATTCGAATATTGATTTTGGACTCATATTTCTGATGATGAACAGTGAATATTGAATATATGGATTAAAAGAAAAATTGGATGAACAGTGATGAACCCGAGAATTTGATTATGTTTTTGGAAGAGCTTGATCTTAAACAAAAATTTTATTGGATCATCAATGAGGTAAAAACGAATCAGATCCAATGAAACAAAACGATCAAAAAACAAGAACGCAAAGCACGAATCCTAATATTACGAGAGATCATAGAGAGAGACTCACCAAAAATTGTTCAAGTTGCGACAAAAATTGCCAAACCGAGAATCGTTCTTCAAAAATCACCTTGATCTTGAAGACCCGCTCTGATACCAATTGTAGTGACAAAGAACATGGTTTGACATACGGAATTAAAGCTTGCACAATTTGAACATGGTGATTTGGGTGTTTAAGAGATATATTGAATGTATATGGTGTTACAAAAGAGAACTAGATCTAGACTACATAATTAACACACACTTACACACTCACTTCTACATCTCTCAAGCACACCTCTACAAGTGGTATGAACCCACTATTTATAGAGGTGTTTACATGTCTCTCTCTCACTCTCTAACAAATGGGTCTAAAGGCTAAAGCACCACATGCAAGTGGGTTTTACAAAAGTCAAACATTTACAAAGTCATGAATGAATAACTTTGCAACCTCAACATACACTAACATATAAGCACGTACTGGGCCTTGCCCACTGCATCGGACCAAAGCCCGTAAACTGCATCGGACCATAGTTCGGAACTGACTGGGACCTTGTACCCTGCATCGGACCGGTGTCCGGAACTAGCTGCATCGGACCGAAGTCCAGAACTGACTGCATCGGACCGAAGTCCGGAACTAACTGATCATAACATAGCATAAACACATATCAACTAGCACAACACACATCATCATATACACACATATTGCATACTGCGTCAGGCCATAGCCCGGAACACATAACACATAAATCCTGCCTGAGCCACGAAGGCATCAAACACACTATCTGCTGAGTCGGACAGAAGTCCGAAAACTACTGCTAGCTAATTGGGCCGGCATTGTGGCTGTAGACCCGTTCCTACTGGAAGGAAACTCACCTTGTAGCCTAGTTGCTGAAAGGACTGCTCCAAAATTTGTCTGTTGTGGCTCTGGTTTCACCCTGGCTACAATTTTCATAAGCACCATCAATCAAATACTGGCAATAATATTGAGGGAAAAATGACTCTCTTACCCCTGGTCCAAGTCAGCCTAACTGTCAAAGTCAACATTCAGTTGACCTGACTCGTCGAGTCCTTACTCTTACTTTCTTGATTCTACTCGCTACTACTCGTCGAGTTTTGGCACAAACTCGGCGAGTTCCTCTTTGCTACTAACACTCTGACAATCTGCATCTGACTCACCGAGTTGTATGAACAACTCGTCGAGTCTGTTCTTGAGGCATAAAGGTTTCCTTGGACTCGCCGAGTCAGGGCATTGACTCGCCGAGTTCTTCCACGAATGAGTCTAACCCTCTAGCTCACCGAATCCATCTCTCACTCACTGGTTCCACTCGGCATAACTCGAAAAAGGAAAAACAGGGAACTCGCGACTCGACAAGTTAGATGAAGGTTTCCAACTTTATGTGTAAATAACACGTAAAATTTCCAAATTTACGTGTAAATAACATCAAGTGAAGGTTTTAAGGTTCAAAGCACACTATAAGAGTAGATCTAGAGCTTCCATGCAAAATGGATCCATAAAGGTGCTAGATCTAAGCTTCTGGAATTCAAACCTAGCTAGATCCGAAGGCTAATCAACTCCATGAGTCCTCTATGCTACTACTTAGCCAAGAAATGGTTCAAGAATAGCTTTAATGGCTTCCAAAAAGAGGATTTAAGCATAGAAACAGAAAAGGGCCAAGATATACCTTACTATCTTCTGAAATTCCTCAAGGATCTAGGATCTCCTTCTTCTCCTCTTGACCTACCTTCCTTTTTCTCTCAAGATCTTCAAAGAACACACCAAAATCACACAAAATGCAAAGAGGGCTCTAGGGTTTCGAGAATGCTGCTCTGAGGGGGATGGGGGCTGACTTGTGGCCTCAAAAGTTGTTTAAATAGGGTGCAAACCCTTGAAATTAGGGTTTCATCTAGACTGGAGGACTCGTCGAGTCTGGAATATAGACTCGCCGAGTCTTCAACTTGAACGTGCTCGAATTCCCGACTCTACTCGACGAGTCCAGCTACCGACTCGTCGAGTTCCCCTTAAAGCTTGAAGAAAATAATAATAAATAAAAATATATATATCATACTAGAATTGGGGTGTTACAACCCTCCCCTACTTGACTTAGACTTCGTCCTCGAAGTCTGCTGCCGCTGAATCTAGGAACAACTCAGGGTAATGCCCCCGCATCTCCTCCTCGGACTCCCACGTCCACTCTGAACCCTTCCGGTGCTGCCATAGTGTCACACCCCCAAATCAGAATGGCGGAAACATTCGGGGGTGGATGACTTCACGTAGTATCACAACAATTGAATATTGTAAAGAAAGTAACACAACCATCATATATATAATGAAAACGTATATTGTGGCGTTATACATATTAGCAAAAGAATATTACAATATGATGATAAATGTTTAATAATAAAACATCCTTAGTGTTCCTTCAACAAAAGCTGGTGGTTACCTGTATTACTGATTCCCTGAGAAATACAAGTGGTTTCGAAAAAGTGTCAACAATTAAGTTGGTGAGTTCATAAGTGCTTTGCATTGAAAAGTATGTCCTTTTTGGTAGTAAATCGATGAACGAGGTTTTCAGAAAATTCAATATTTTCTATAAATGGTTTGAAAAGTTTCCAGAGTTGGAGTACGTTAGTATGTTCCATACTTGAATAATAATGATAAACTTTGTGCTAAAAATAAAGTGGAATACTGAATGCATATATGAATCTCGTAAATCAAACTTGTTTTTATACTTTTATGTGAGTTTTATAACCATACTATTGACACTGACGGCCTGTAACAACATTCTTCAGGTGTTGTAGTGTTATGACATTTGTCACCCCAGACCTGCCGGTCTAACTATAGCTAATAGTTTAGGTGCGGGGTTGTCAATCCCGTATAGATCTATACACAAGTATCACGCTCTCTCTCCAAGAGATTATGGTATATAATACAGGACTTGAAATGCATACATACGAGTACGTTGAAGTTTGAATATCTCACATTACTTGGCATAAACAGATTTACGATGATAAAGACTTTACTTCATTTGAATGTATTTCATTTGTCAAGATGTATATGTAAAATGTATGAATAACTTGTTAACTATGCTCATTGTAGTTTCTCAAAAGTATGTTTCCATTTAGTAAGAATAACTTGGTGATATAATAGCCCTCTAAACATAAAGATGTTTGTATCAATACCCTATAAGATAGATATTATAATTATGTTTATAAAAACGGTACTTTGACTTGTAATGTACTTGTATTTCCCCCCTAAAACATGAAAAGAATTGAAAAGTAGGGGCATGAACTCACTCGTTTGGTTTGAAGAAAGAGAGGCTAGAGTTGAGCAGAACTTCGACCGCGGAAAGTTGCGTCTTCGGGCTCTTCGGGGATCTCTACAGCGTAGATCTTTCGTCGGGGGCTCGAGTGCGGAAACCGAGGGCGTCGAGATGATCTCTGGGGCTTAGAAGTATGGGAGAGTGACTGAGGATTTGAGAATGTGTGCAAAAACTCGAAGCTTAACCTCTCTATTTATAGGTTGGAAAAATATAGGGTTGTCATATTTGAACACTTTATCACCTTGTTCCTCAAGGTCTTCACCTTCCGATCCAAGATCGCAACTAGCCTCTCAACATAATTCAGGCTGCAATCAACCTGAATATCCTCAATGGGCACTATTGCCGACTCGTCCACCAAACACTTCCTGAACTGAGAAACATGGAAAGTGTTTTGGATCTGACTAAACTCTGACGGAAGATCCAACCGATAAGCAACCCGACCCACCCGAGCCAAAACCCTAAAAGGACCAATGAACCTGGGACCCAGCTTGCCCCTCTTCCGAAACCTGATAACACCCTTCCAGGGTGATATCTTCAGGAGGACCATATCGCCCACCTGGAACTCCAAATCTGATCGCCTCTTATCGGCGCAACTCTTCTGCCGACTCTGTGCAGTCTGCAGTCTGCCATGAACCTGCTGGATCAATTATGTCGTCTTGAGCACCACCTCGGTGCTTCCAATGACTCGTTGACCGACCTCCCCCCAACAAACTGGGGTCTTGCACTTCCTCCCATAGAGCATTTTGAAAGGAGGTCGATCGATACTCGCGTGGTAACTGTTGTTATACGAAAATTCCGCTAACGGAAGATATGTATCCCAACTGCCACCGAAGTCTAAAACACATGCCCGCAGCATGGTCTCGAGAGTCTGAATCATTCTCTCGCTCTAGCCGTCCATCTGAGGATGGAAAGCGGTGCTAAAATGGAGACGAGTACCCATCTCGTCGTGAAACCGCTTCCAGAATCTGGAAGTAAAACGGACATCTCGGTCTGACACCACTGAAACAGGCACTCCATGATGTGCCACCACCTCCCTCACATAAATATCAGCTAACTTTTCTGCTGATATGCTCTCCTGGATCGGTATAAAATGAGCACTCTTTGTCAACCGATCCACAATAATCCATATAGAATCCACTCCACGCGCAGTCCTAGGAAGCTTCGTGATGAAATCCATGGTAATGTCTTCCCATTTCCACACCGGAATGTCTAACGGCTGCATCTTGTCGTGAGGTCTTTGGTGTTCTGCCTTAACCTTCCTACAGGTCAGGCACCTCTCCACATACTAGGCGACATCCCGCTTTATGCAGGGCCACTAATAATAGAGTTGAAGATCTCTATACATCTTTGTCGCCCCTGGATGAATGGAAAATCGAGACTTATGGGCCTCATCCATCAACACTTGCCGTACTCCGCCCCAGTACAGCACCCAAACTCTCCCGTGAAGGGTCAACAATCCTTTACTATCATAGTTAAAAGAAGCTACTCGGCCCACAATCCTCTCACACTTTTGTCTCTCCTCCTTGAGGCCCTCTACCTAAGACTCCTTGATTTGCTCCAATAATGGAGTAATCACCGTCATCCTCAAACAAATGTCTTTGATCGGGGCCGCTACTGCCTTGCGGCTCAAGGCGTCGGCCACTACGTTGGCCGTCCCTGGGTGATAAAGGATCTCACAGTCGTAATCCTTCAATACATCTAACGATCGCCTCTGCCTCATGTTTAGATTAAGCTTATCCATGAGGTACCTCAAGCTCTTGTGGTCCGTGTAAATGGTACAGCGGACCCCATAAAGGTAATGCCTCCAAATTTTGAGGGCAAACACCACTGCCCCCAACTCTAAATCATGCGTAGGATAATTAGCCTCTTGAGGCTTCAACTGTCTCGAGGCATAAGCTATCACACGGCCTCGCTGCATCAACACTGCTCCCATACCTATGATCGAGGCATCACAGTAGACTACGAAATCCTCTACTCCCTATGGCAGGGTAAGAATCAGTGCCTCACACAATCTCTGCCTGAGTGTCTCAAATGCTAGCTGCTGCTCAGGCCCCCAACGAAATGCTACCGACTTCTTGGTCAGTCGGGTGAGCGGTACTGCTATCTTGGAGAAATCTTGGATGAATCTCCTGTAATACCCTGCCAAACCTAGGAAACTCCGAATCTCGGATGGAGACTTCGGAACCTCCCACTGCATCACGACCTCAATCTTGGCTGGATCTACCAGAATACCCTTCTGATTGACGAGGTGACCAAGGAACTGCACCTCGCGCAACCAAAACTCACACTTGGAGAACTTCGCGGAAGTCTCTCCCTCCTCAAAACCTCTAGTACCTCTCTCAGGTGCTCCTCATGCTGCTCCTGAGTCTTGGAATACACCAAGATATCGTCTATGAATACTATCACAGACCGATCCAGCATTGGCCTGCACACGCGGTTCATGAGGTCCATGAACGCGGCCGGAGCATTGGTGAGCCCAAACGGCATCACAACAAACTCGTAATGACCATACCTGGTCCTGAAGGCAGTCTTCTGCACATCCTCGCCTCTGACTCGCATCTGTTGATACTTGGAGCGTAAATCAATCTTGGAAAACCAAGACGCTCCCTGAAGCTGATCAAACAAATCATCTATCCTCGGAAGTGGGTAACGGTTCTTCACCGTTACCTTATTCAGGTCCCGGTAATCTATACACATACGGTGCGACTCGTCCTTTTTCTTCACAAATAAAATTGGTGCACCCCAGGGAAAACTGCTCGGCCTGTTAAATCCCTTGTCCAGCAGCTCTTGCAGCTGCGTAGACAAGTCCTGCATTTCTGGGGGAGCCAACCGATACGGTGCCTTGGCTATCGGTGCCACACCGGGGATTAGATCAATCCCGAACTCAACCTGTCTCTCAGGAGGTACCCCCGGCAATTCCTCCGGAAATACATCCGAATAGTCTCACACCACCGGAACATCATCAACTATCATCTTGCCCTTCTCCCGGGCGTCTGAAACATAGGCAATATAGCCGACGCACCCCTGCTGAAAGTAGCATCTTGCCCTCACTGCTGAACACAGAACTGGTCCGCGTTGTTGCTTCTCTCCCTGAATCACTAACTCTCCCCCACTGGGAGTGCGAACCCTCACCAACTGTAGCTCACAATCTATCACCGCCCCATTGGGGCTCAACCAATCCATACCTACTATGACCTTATTCCCTCGCAAGGGAATAAGGACCAAGTCCACCGGAAACTGCTCATCGAATAATTGCAGAGAGCACCCTCTGTGCACCCTTGCAACCCTAATGGTCCTATCAGCTGCTATCTCAACCTCAATTGGACAATCTCGCTCCCCTGGACCTTGGCTAAACCTCTTGCTAAGTCCAAGAGAGACGAATGATCGAGTAGCTCCCGAATCAGACAATATTGTAGCTGAGATGCCATTCACCGAGAACGACCCTCTACAAAACATATAACCATAAGAAACAATAAAGAAATAAATATTGAGATAAGGGAAAAATACATACCCGCCACCACATCAGGAGTCGCTCGTGCCTCCTCTGCTGTCAGCTGAAAAGCCCTACTCTTCACCACCGGCGTCTCGACTCGGCCTTGACGGCCATCTGAAATCCTCAAGGTAGCAGGAGCAGGTGCTGACACCTTCCTCGCTGCCACTAAACTCTGAAACTGGGACTATTTATGTCCCCTCTGATTGCACTGAAAGCAAATCAGATCTGATGCCGCAACGGTGGTAGTAGTGGTTGTATAATCTTTTCTCATATGCCCAGTCCGACCGCACTTGTAGCAGCTGGCACTCCCTGCCTTGCACGCCCCGTCGTGCAATCCCCCACACTTGCCACACCGAGCGTGGCTCTGCTGACTCCTAGCTCTATGATCTGAACCCTTGGGCTTTTTGCCCGAATTCCCTGAACCTGGAGCCACCTCTGGCTTCCTCTTTCTCTCCATCTCAAGGTCAATCTCTCTTTCTCCCGAGCCCTAGCAATCATGTCATCCAACGTCATACAGCTGGACCGGCTCACGAACTGGTGGATATCACTCCGCAACATCTCATGATAACGGGCTTTCTTCATTTCCTCATCAGCTGCGTACTGAGGAACAAGAAGTGCCCTTTCTCTAAACTTGGCGGTAATTTCTGCCACCGTCTCTGTAGTCAGAGTCAACTCCTAGAACTCACGTGCTAACTGCTGCACCTCAATAATCGGTGCGAACTCTGCTCTGAACCTGGTAGAAAAGTTTGTCCAGGTCATGGCATCCAAAGCCGCATCAATCCCCAATGGCATGACCAACCTCCTCCCACCAATCTCGTGCCCTATCCTTCAGAAGACAGGACGCCAATCTGACCTTGTCCCCCTCGGGACATCCGCTCGTTCGGAATGCGTTGGCCACATCTGCCAACCATCTGGTACTCGCAATGGGGTCCCGTGCCCCATGGTAATCTGGAGCTCCACATGCACGGAACTCCCTGAAGGTAAGCGTGTGCGACCCCATCATGGTCGCTTCCTCAGCACGGAAGGTACTCAGTCTCTCATCCATCAACTCCAAGATACCCTCCTTGATCGAACCAAAGATCACAGGATTCTGCTCAAGTATGGTGCGAGTAATCTCTGAAGAGAGAAACTCCCTAGTCTGCTCATCCATCTGCCCGGCCTCCGGGTCAGATCCTAATCCCCCTTCGGCACTTGAACTGCCGATTGTTGATCTAGGATGCAATACCACCATTCTGAAAACACATTAAAATAAATGTCAGAATCATTAATATATCTCGAGGAATCACTACTATTACAAGTTTCCTGGTCTCATCTCAGCTTTCTTGATTTGAGTACGAATCCTCTGCTTTTAGTAGTACGGGCACATACTACCTTCCACATCTATCCATACTTTCCTCAAGAACTACTTTGACTCCACCAAGTCACTTTACAACTGCTGATCTCTAATATTATCTTCCTAGGCTTGCCATAGGGAACTTCTGACGCCACCCAAACTAGTCCTCAGCTGCTGAAAGCCTCCTTGTAATGCCAATTAGCCATTACCTGAATACCATCATATGTGGCGAGGCTCAGATAATCCTTTGAGTAAAGACCCGTCCCTACCACGGTCAGACTCATACCGGAGCTGCGCAATAGGGCCAAGTCTAGCACTCTGAGATTATTCAACCCTGTTCACATGTGACGTGATGTATTCACCTAATGACTAGCTCCCATCACTCAGAGTCCTACTAAGCAAAAAGCAAGCAACATTCGGACACAGGAAACTACTCAAGCAAATCTACTCTTATAACGAGAAATTATACTAGCATACAATTCTAAGCTCATACTATCAGGCATAACCCTAACAGGCTATCCTACTACTGTCTACTCAATACTAGCATGCAATTCTCATAAAGATGATACACATATAGCAGGCACATAAGGCATCCTCCTAGATCCATAGTCCTATTCTAGCATGCTGTTCTACCGAAATTGAAACTGACAATCATTACATAAACTTGTATGGGTAATTCGGGAGTAGTTACTTGAGCTCGGCTTTTGGGTTAAATCGATTGGATCAATGAAAGTAACAGATGAATAGTACAAAATTCGCAAATTTGGGCTCAATATGAATGGTGATCAGATTAACATTTTGGGCTTATATTTGGACCAGATGAAAAGTAATATTGAAATTTGATTTTGACTTTTTGTAAGTTTGATCTAAAAAAAATAATTGGAATAATCAACGGGGTTTGAAACGGTTTTGATCTAGTGAGGCAAATCGATCAAAAATGAAAAACGCAAAATACGAATCGAAATCATGGATGTTTTGGAATCCATTTGATAATTTGAGATACCTTTTTGACGAATCGAGATCCATTTTTAACGAATGAATCAAATTTGGAAGATCTTGGTTCTTTTGTCGGAATGAGAAAATCTCCAAATCGAACATTGTACCACCCACCATGCGAGATGTACAACTCGTTGTTCGTGTTCTTCGTGTTCTTCAACAATCCAAGAACATCTTCAAAAGAACCACCAACACATTTGGGTTTTGACTTCAAATTCAATGCAACCTTTGGAGATTGTTGCTTTGGAACCCAAATTTGCTTCACGGATTTTGGCTTCACAACATTTGACGATTTTTGTGAGTAAACCCGCTTATTCTTCCGATTCATCTTCTTCTTCTTTTTCTTTCTCATCTTTTTGCATCTTGAAGAATTGACTCCATGAACAAACCCACTTTCAACAACATGAACATTTTGAGTTTGAATCAAATCTTTTGGAGTTTGATACTTGTGATTTTCTTGGATCACCGGATTCCGATAAGGAATCATTCCTTCAAACGAATCACAAGAACAAAAAATATCATCAGTTTGAACTCCAATTGAGCAAAACACTTTTTCATCATGAGAATCAACTTGAACTTCGTTTTCCTGAACATCATCATCATCAAGAACACCATCCTGAGCTTCACGATAATCTACATAAAATTCAAGTTTATTGCTTCCATATTTGCATTCAGCACGAGAAATTCCTTTTATGACTTCTCCATCTCTTCTATTTCTTCGTCTCTTTTGATATGTTGTAACCAAACGATCAAACAAATGTTTGGTTTGAAAAATTGGACAACTAATTAATTCTCCAACTTCATTCTTTTCTCCATTTACAACAATATCATATTCACTTTTCAATCCAACAGTTAAGCTATAAAGAAGATATTCAAATGAGCATTCACTTTGAACATCTTCACTACGTATGATCCATTTCTCCATGATTACAAGCACTTGAAATTTTCTAGAGAGAGAAAGTGATTTTGAATGGGTTTTCTAGAAAGAGAAAGTGATCCAAACAAGTATTCTAGAGAGAGAAAGTCGAATTATGGATCAAATCAAAGAAAAATTCGATTTCTAGAACACAAAACACTCTCAAAACACAAAGATCAATAAGAACATGAAGAATCACCAAATCAAAATAGCCATCAAGGATCAACTCTTGATGAAATCAAGAACACCCGCTCTTATACCGATTGAAGTGGTGTTGATTATGATGGCATGTGCGGAATTAGGAAAGATGTAGTGATTCATCATGAAAATCAAGAACACAAGGAGTAAATAAATCTTTGTAAGATCTTATTAGATCTAGAAAGAATATACAAATGGGTTTGTACAAAGTTTCTCTCTCTAGTCTAACACTCCAAAATGGACTCTTCTTTCATAATGGGAGTCACTCACTTCCTATTTATAGGAAAGACTCAAGCCATTTACACATACAAAGAGGAAAGCCAAAACACTACATCCAAGCATGACTTTGCACCCTAACAGAGAGAGCCCTATTGGTACCCCAGTATGCGGGGAATGAGGAGATGCGGAAGACTCGCTACCATGATATGTTGAGGGTTGATATTCGGGAGCATGTCAGCTATTCAGCCTGCCCAACCCTGGAGTCCATGATGGCTAGGGCGTGGGAGAGGGAGCGCGACTTCGAGCATGTTGGGAAGAGGAAAGCAGAGTCTGAGCAGGGGACATGGGTTTTGCTAAAGAAACCCAGGGGATCCGACATTAGGTCGAAGGACCAGGCAGGTCAGAGCCACTACAGGAAATGCGGCAGGCCGCATGAGGGAGCTTGTAGAGCGGGATCATCTGGCTGCTACAAGTGCCGAAAGACGGGGCACTTTGGTAGGGATTGTAATGCCCCCGCCCCCCACAGTGCAAATGTCAGATATGATTTGCTTCCATTGCAATCAGAGGGGCCATTAGAAGGCCAACTGCCCTAGATTAAGGGCAGAGACAGTAGCAGCACCAGCGGCGGCGCCGACTCCAGTGACATCACGAGTTATGGATGGCCGAAAGGCCAAGATAGAGGCTCCAGTGGTGCAGAGCCGAGCATTTCAGTTGACAGCCAAGGAGGCACGCGTTGCACCCGTTGTGGTGACGGGTACAATTTCTTTCTTATTCTTTTATTTTATGTCGCTATGATTTTGATATGTTATGTATGTGCTTTGTTTAGGATTGTTCCATGTGAACAATATCCCAATTCAGATATTGTTTGATTCGGGTGCTACCCAATCATTTGTCTCTCTTGCGCTTAGCAAGAAGTTTCACGAGTATTCGGGCATGTTGGATTGCCCTCTAGAGGTCAAGGTTGTGGACGACCGGTCAGTGTGAGCATCAGATGTCTACCGAGGTTGTGTTTTGAGGCTTTTTTGAGGAGCTTTACATGGTAGATCTGGTTCCCATACCTTTACAGGGGAGCAAGGTTATTATTGGTATGGATTGGCTAAGCCCCAATGGGGCAGTGATCTACTACGCGCAGCAGTTGGTGCGGATCAAGACCCCAAGTGGGGGAGAGCTGGTGATTTAGTGTGAGTGGCCATAGCAAGGACAAGCCTTATGTTCAGTAGCGAGAGCTAGGCGCTACCTTCAGCAGGGTTGCGTAGGATTTTTCGCCTATGTTATGGATACGCGGGAGATGGGTAAGGCGACAGTGGGCGATGTGCCCGTGGTACGAGAGTTTGAGGATGTATTCCCTGAGGAGTTGCCTTGGATACCTCCGGAGAGGCAGGTAGAGTTCAGGATCGACCTACTCCCTGGTACAGCTCCGATGGCCAAGGCACCGTATCGGTTGGCTCCTTCTGAAATGCAGTAGTTATCTACTTAGCTATAGGAGGTGTTAGACAAAGGTTTCATTAGACCGAGCAGTTCACCTTGGGGAGCCCCGATTCTGTTTGTGAAGAAGAAGGACGAGTCGCATCAGATATGTATAAATTACCAGGAGCTGAATAAGGTAACAGTGAAGAACCGTTACCAACTCTCGATGATTGATGACCTCTTTGACCAGCTATAGGGAGCATCTTGCTTTTCCAAGATTGATCTACCTTCAAGATATCATCAGATGAGAGTCAGAGAGGAGGGTTTGCAGAAGACTGCGTTCCGGACACGCTATGGCCACTATGAGTTAGTGTTGATGCCTTTCGGGCTCACCAATGCTCCTGCCGTGTTCATGGATCTCATGAACCGCATGTGCAGACCGATGTTGGATTGGTCTATGATAGTTTTCATCGATGATATCTTGGATTATTCCAAGACGCAAGAGCAGCATGAGGAGCACATGCGAAAGGTTTTGGATACATTGAGGAGGGAGAGATTGTATGCTAAGTTCTCCAAGTGTGAGTTTTGGTTGTGCAAGGTGCAGTTTCTTGGGCACCTTGTCAACTAGAACGGGATTTCGGTTGACCCAACCAAGGTGGCCGTGATGAGATGGGAGGTTCCAAGGTCTCCATATGAGATTCAGAGCTATCTAGGACTGGCGGGATATTATCGAAGATTCATTCAGGATTTCTCCAAGAAAGTCGTGCCCCTAACCCGGTTGACGAGGAAATTCGTTGTCTTTCGCTGGGGGATTGAGCAGCAGGCCACATTTGATACGTTGAGACAGGGATTGTACGAGGCACCAATCTTATCCCTGCCGGAGGGCATGGAGGATTTTGTAGTATAAAGTGATGCGTCCATCTCGGGTTTGGGTGCGGTATTGATGCAGATAGGGAATGCTATAGCTTATGCTTCGAGGCAGTTAAAGCCTCACGAGCCGAATTATCCAACTCATGATTTGGAGCTGGGGGCAGTTGTTTTCGCCCTTAGGATTAGGCGACATTACATATATGGGGTTCATTGTACTATTTACACAGACCACAAGAGCCTGAGGTATATCATGGACCAGCCAAATCTGAATATAATGCAGTGTTGATGGCTTGACATGGTAAAGGATTATGATTGCGAGATGCTCTACCACCCAGGGAAGGCCAATGTCGTGGCCGATGCAATTAGCCGCAAGGGAGAACCGATCAGGGACATATGTCTACGGATGAAAATTTGTGACTCCGTTGTTGGAGCAGATTCGGGAGGCCCAGCAGGAGGCCATGAAGGAGGAACATCGGAAGAGCGAGCGAATCGTAGGTCAGCTTTTCTCCTTCGAATATGATAGTCGAGGATTGTTGAACCTTCACCGTAGGGTGTGGGTCCCATATCATGGAGGTGTACGCCAGGTATTGATGGAAGAGGCTCACAAATCCAGGTTCTCTATCCATCCCGGGACGACGAAGATGTACAGGGATCTTCGTCTTGATTATTGGTGGCCCTGTATGAAAAAGGATGTAGCTTGGTTTGTGGAGAGGTGTCTGACCTACAGGAAGGTCAAGGCTGAGCAACAGAGACCTCACGACAAGGTCCAACCATTTGATATCCCACTGTGGAAGTGGAAGGATATTACTATGGACTTCATTATAAAGCTTCTCAGGACCGCACGAGGAGTGGATTGGATTTGGGTCATCGTGGATCGATTGACCAAGAGCGCCTATTTTATCCTGATTCAGGAGTGTATTTCGGCCGAAAAGTTGGTCGACATTTATATAAGGGAGGTAGCGGCGCGATACGGGGTGCCAGTTTCAGTGATTTCGGACATAGACGTGCGGTTCACTTCTAGGTTTTGAAACAGGTTTCATGATGAGATGGGAACTCGACTACATTTTAGCACCGCCTTTCACCCACAGACAGATGGTCAAAGCGAGCGGACCATCTAGACTATGGAGGATATGTTGCGGTCGTGTGTTTTAGACTTCGGAGGTAGTTGGGATACTTACCTTCCTTTGGCGGAGTTCTCCTACAATAACAACTATCATGCGAGTATCGACCGTCCTCCTTTCGATATGTTTTATAGGAGGAAGTGCAAGACCCGAATATGCTGGGGAGAGGTTGGACAGAGGGTCATGGGGAGTACCGATGTGGTACTTAAGACTACGGAGAAGGCTTCAGACTGGTCAGAGTCGGCAGAAAAGTTATGCCGACAAGCGTCGGTCGGACCTGGGATTCCAGGTTGGGGACATGGTGCTCCTGAAGGTGTCGCCTTGGAAGGGTGTCATTCGATTCAGGAAGCAGGGTAAGTTGGGCCCCAGGTATATCGGACCCTTCAGGGTTATAAGCCGGGTGGGCAAGGTAGCGCGTAGGCTGGATCTGCCAGCCGAACTCAGTCAAATTCATAACACTTTTCTCGTCCCCCACTTATGGAAATGTTTGGTGGACGACTCGGTTGTGGTGCCTTTACAGGATATTCAGGTTGATGACATCCTGAACTACATCGAGCGGTTAGTGGGGATCCTTGACAGGAAGTCAAAAGATCAGAGGAACAAGAAAGTGGAGCTGGTAAAGGTGCAGTGGGAGCACCGCAAGGGCTCGAAATGGACTTGGGAGTCGGAGGACGAGATAAGGGAGCATTACCCCGAGCTTTTTCAGGATCGAGTAGCATACTTCGAGGACGTAGTCTAGAATAACAGGGGGAGATTTGTAACAACAGATTCCCTATTACGCATTTAATTTAAGCATTTCTGTGTTTTCTCGGGGACTCGATGACTTGGAGGCCCAAATCGTCGAATAGGTTTGTGATCCGCGGGAATTTTAAGTGACCTACTCGACGAGTCGGGAGACTGACTCGGCGAGTAGGTGTTGTTTGAGGGAAACCCTAAATCTGAGGGTTATACCCTATTTAAACGTCTTAACTCAGCCTTCCTCATCCCTATCTCTCCCAAGAAGCTGTATATCGAAACCTTAGCTGTCTTTGTGTGATCTAAGGCCATTTTGGTGCTTTTAGGTGGTTTGTGATGCCTGAAAAGAAGGAAGAAGCTTGGGAATTTGAGTCGGGGCTTGTAGATCCAGAGATCTTATTCCATCTTCATCTCAATCAAGGTAAATGCCCCTGTTTTGGTGCTCTATTTGGTTATTCGTCTTTAGGGCTTAGATTTTTGGTGCATTTATGGCTTTCCCATCCATTTTCGAATTTGTGAAGTGATTCATGGGGTTCTACTTTCATATACGAGTCATTGGAGGGGTCTCATGGCATAAAGGTGCCAACTTTATGGCCATGAGAGCCCCATGCACATTGTAGAGCACCTTTTATGGATTTTTGAGCCAAAAATCCCGTGCATGTGCATCAAGTTTGGAAGTTTACGTATAAAAGGGACATTAGGAGCCCAGATCTATGGTTGTGATATGTTAAGGCCCATTTAAATCGATTGTATAGTAAGGGTCAAGGATGGAATCGCTGAGTTGTTCTTGGAACTCGGCGATTCGGTGTGTATTGACCACTAAATCCTTTCTGTGGATGGAACAGTGGAAGGAAGGAAAGTCCCTTAGTTGTTTAGACACGAAAAGGGACCTGGACATCATGGGACTCGATGAGTGGATTGAGAAGACTCGACGAGTCCAAGGCAATCTCCCAATCTTTGAAGGTGGGCTTGATGTGTTGGTCATACAACTTGGCAAGTCGTAGTCTAGACGCATTCATAGGTTGAAGATGAACTCGACGAGTTCATGGAAGAACTCGTCGAGTCGGTTGAAGATTGACTGAAGTGTTGACGAAGGAGAACTCGTCGAGCTCTTGCTAGACTTGATGAGTGGGGAGGAGTTGTAGTATTATGTGGACGAAGGGACTCGACGAGTTGGCGGACCAAATCGGTGAGTCTGCTCGACCAAAGAGTTGACTTGACCAGGGTTTGACTTTGACTTTTCCTTGGATTCAAGTTGACCCTTGTAGGGGTTGTGAGTACAAGGTGATAACTTAGCAGGGTTGTCATGTAGGGATTGAGGAGTCGAGGATAGCCAAATTTCTCACCGAGGATAGTACAGACGATACACGACATCGAAGTGAGTTACCCTCAAGTAGCGGTGGGTCTACGGCCACAATGCCGACCCACCAGTAGGAGTTGTATGTTAGATGACTGTATTTTTCATATTCAGCTAGGTTTTCTACTACCTGATATGTTTGTATGATAACATTATATGTTATATGTGATAGTGGTAGTAGGAAAGGACTAGTACCCAAGTTCGGTTGTTAGGACCGACGGCTAGTCGGCACCCCAAAGCGGCCTGACATAGTGTCACACCCCAAAACCAAGAACGGTGGAAACATTCTGGGGCGGAGGACGTCATGTACAGTATCACAACAATGAAAAGTAGTAAACAAGCAACAACATCATCCATTGCATTAATAATATAATTTTAATACAAGTGTTCTGGCAAATTATATAAACACTAAAGTAGAAACAAAATGAAAGATAAGTCTTGAACAAGCTCCATCTTCTCTAAACCTTGCATCGGTACCTGTCTATCGTTGACCTGAGGATACAAGTATTTTGAAAGTGAGTATTAGCTTGAAAGCTTGTGAGGTCATAACTATTTTAGTGTCTTAATTTATATGTAAGAAATTATTTGTATATAAACTGTAAGTATTGAAAATGTTTGTAAAACAACTGTAAACGTTTGAAAAACCCTAGAAATCCCTATGATTCCTACTATTATATAAGGGTGTCTTCTACCAAGACCTAACTGTTCTAAATGTAGTCTTCTACCAAGACTTAACTGTTCTAAATTTTCGTTTCTTGTAAAAGTGTGTAACTTTCCCAAGTGTAACTATCATTAACAAAACATAGTTTGTACATTTAATGTTTAAGTGAAATGATCACTAAGTATATGTAAAGGGGAAATTAATGTAGTACTGTAGTGTTGTATTATAGGAACTACTGCTCTACTAACTACCTTAAAGCATCATGTGATTAATTGTACCATACTATCAACTAGGTAACAACGACAAATGTAGGTCGTAAAAAGGTATGACGTTTGGCACCCGCAGACCTACAGGTACGGCTGTAACTAGCAACAAGGTGTAGGATGGTCAATCAAGTATAGATGTATACGCAAACTCATGCTCTCCCTCCAAGAGACTCTGGCTACAACTCGGGCCATGACATTGAAGGCATGCTCCGATACAGTGGATCACGATTTTGTCAACGTATTCATGTATATATAATCTATTGATACTCGTTCTAGTATATTTGTATATGTTCTTCTTCTAGTATAGTTGTATATGTTCTTCTTCTAGTATAGTTGTATATGTTCTCTTTCTAGATGTATCTATGTAAATGTAATCATGTAAACATATCTATGTAATAGTATAGTAATGTACTGTAATGTTCTGCGTGTGCTAGCTGTAATTTGTGTTCTCTCTCTACCTAGCATGTCTAGTAATATACTTTGTGTACTAGCTGTGACGTATGTTCTCTCTATCTAGCAAGTATTGATTCATGAATGAACTAACTCATTGTATGGTATCGCGTTCTAGTAATAGTTCTAGTATCTTCCTAAACAACCCATATGGTAGCTTACTAGTAATTTAACTGGTACGGATGAACATGAATGTATACCCTTGCTACCCAAGGGCATTGGATGAACTGGAAGGACCTTTATGACTATATATGTATATATGATATATAAATAATATTTAAACAACCTTCGGACGGATACCCAATGTCCCACCAGACCACATCTCAAGCGCGAAAAGGAAATAGGGTGGATAGCCTTCCTAAGTCTTTTAAATATTTCTTATATAACTATACATATAGGGGCATGCAATTCATAATATATAGCATAAAATAAGTTTTGTAAAACCTTTGAACATAATTATTATCTATGAAAAGATCGACTTGATCTCAATCTATAAACGGGTTGGAAGCATGGGTTTGATAAAAACAGATTAAGTATAAAGAAACATTTGAAGGAAACTGTTTGGTAAAACGGCTAATGAGTAGCCAATCATTTGAATGTTGCTTATTAATCACATGTGATTGATATAATAACTAGCATGATTCTACTTCTATCCCCCCCATAAAACATTTAAAAATAGTTAAAACATTTATTAAGGGGTATGAACTCACCTGTAGCAAGTGGATCGGAAGGAAGTGTCGGATAAGTGCTTGGTGTCAAGTGAAGACTTAGACACGCACAAAGATCCTAATAACATATAAGGATATATGTATATAAACAATTAGTCTTTAGACAACTAATAAGCAAATTCAAGACACTCTAAGGCATGACAAACACTTTGTATAGGTGTTATAAGTGTTTAGGAGTGCATCTAAGTGTTGTAGGGAAAGGCTAGTATGATTGGGGTTCAAGGAACACTCTTAAAATGAGTTTACTCCCTAAGGACCAACACCCCTTGATTTTACGGTCGTAAACTCTTGATTTTATGGTTGTAAACTCCTAACCCTTTTGACCATTTGTTGTTTTGAAGTCTTCTATGCTATTCCAAGCATTCCTACTTCATGATTTAGCCTTAGGAAGTGTTATGTGGCATCAACACACTCCTAAATGGAGTTTACGGTCTAAGGACCATTTCTCCATGAGTTTACTACCTTAAACTCATGAGTTTACTACCTTAAACTCATGAGTTTACTACCTTAAACTCCTAAGTTTAATATTTTGGGGGTTTTCAAGTCCTTAGCTCAATCATGGCACTAGTCTCTGTTGGATTTAGACATAAGGAACAACTATGGGACATTTATGGGACTTTTACAAACCTTTTGGGGTGTTTACGGTTTTGGGAGGTCCCCAAACCATAAACACATAAAAATGGAAGTTTTTGGTGCTTTTTGTGTGATAAACTCATCAAGGATGAATCTAGACAAGTCCCTAAGGCATTGTGAAGCATCTAGGCACCCTAACACACCACTTTGGCCCTAATCTTGGTGTTTACGGTTTTGGGACCTCCCAAAACTGTGAACACCTTTAACTTGATGTTCTTGGGACTTTTCCTTGGTATCAACATGTATAGCTAGCTTTAAATGACTCTAGGATAAAAGTACTTACATTGTGGAAGCTTGAAATGAACTTTAAGTCCAAGAACACTAGTGTGTGTTCTTGGTGTTTTGGAAAAACTAATCAAAACACATAAATGAATGGATTAAAGGATGTACAATCACTAGATTAAGTGATATACTAACTTGGAAGGGTTAGAACACTTACTAGTTTGAAGATCTAGAATAAAATCAAGGATGATACTTGAAAGAGTTTGGAGTTTACTCTTTTAGTAAATGGGGAGTAAACACAAATGACTAGTCTTGGAGAGTAAACTCATGGATAAACATGAGTTTACGGATTTTTGGGATGATTTTTTGACCCAAACCTAATAGTTTGGCTGGGAACTTCTAAGACACGAGGTGTTTGCGGTTTTTAAAATTCAAAACCCGAGACGACACTTTCTTTCACCCGTTGGTTTAAAATAATATTAAAATAATCAAACGAATTTTAAATTTCTTAAAAATAAGAAATGATGATATTAACTTATGATACGAAGTGGTTGACTCTTAGGGTTTGACCGAATGGAAAATTCGGGTTGTCACACATAGGTAGGTCAGCACCCCAGAATAGCTTGACATGGGTAGGTCAGCACCCCAGAATGGTTGACAAGTGTAGGTCAGCACCCCAGAATGGCTTGACATGGGTAAATCGGGCATCTCAGAACTGCCCGACAGTATGTATGCTATGTCATGTTATGGTATGTGGTATGATGGGGGAACTCACTAAGCTTGTGCTTATAGTTTTAGTTTTGTTTTCAGGTACCTCTTCGTCCAAGGGGAAGGAGTCGGCGGTGTAGCAATGCATCACACATGCACACTTGATTTCCACTTAGAGTTTTCTGGGATTGTACTCTGATATTTTACCACTTCAGATGATATGGTTTTGAGATACGATAATACAGTTTTATGTATTGACATGATTCTGGCATTGTCTTGATAATTTGTTTTATAAACCACTTAACTAAAAATGAAATTTTTGGCCTTGATTTTTTGGATGTTACATCAAATATTTTTCAAATCTTTTCTTTCTTTTATCTATTAACATATGAAACCAATCTATTATCGTATGAAACCAATCGAAATGGTTAATCACTTTTTAGCCTAATTTTTTTAACTCAATCCAAAACATGATATATTTATATGATATTAAGAATATATATATATATATATATATATATATATATATATATATATATATATTCAAATACTTTTTATTGGAATGCCCTTGTATGGTAAACTCTTAGAAAAACAATCTCATTTATTTGTTTGACTTGGACCCGGGTATGTTGGGCATACATATGGCATGTCGGTCGCACTTCAATGCATGCATGAGGCAGAATATTCCCTTGGTATGCTGGGCGTACCCATGTATACGGAGGGTGTACGTCCGTCAGGGGAAAACCCTAATTTATAGGGTTTGCACCCTATTTAAGCTCATTAAGTCCCCCAAGTCCTTCACCTTATCAACCTCAATTGCCTCTTGAGCTCTACCACGAATCTCTCATCCATTTTCCAAAGAGATTGACCTTGTGTGTGTGTGATATATCTTGAAGAAGAAGAAGACTATTGTAGAAGCATTGAATAAGAGGGAAATTGTAGATCTAGAGGTTATTCAACCCTACTAGTTTATTGAAGGTATATAGTTCCTACCTTGATGTGACAACCCGATATTTCTATTCTTTGTAATGACCTAAAAAGTCAAGTATTGTAACCACTTTTGAGTTAATAAAATTAACTTTGATAATAAAATGCCCAAAAGGTTCTATTTAAATTCCTTTTATGTTTAAATGTCTTTAATCCATGATCGTACGTAAAAAGAACGCCCAAATCCGACTTTGTATATTGAAGTTATGATTTTTCAAGTTCGGCTTAGCAACAGACAACTAAAAACTCAAATTGAAGATCGAGCGACTTTTGGCCGGAATGACCTAAACGAGAATCGAAGGTCTCGACAATGGTATTTCAGCAGTAAAAAGTCTGGCAAAAACCGACGTCAGATAAAGAAGTTATGAAATTTTAAAGAAATTCCTTAATCACATCATTTTAATAAATAAATAATAAAAATAATTTTGGAATTTGCCAACGGAATTTAAACGAAAGTTGTAGAGCGTAGTCTCACCTACGCATGGATATAAAGACCATCGAAAACGGAGTTCGTATGAAGAAGATATGATTTTTTGAAGTTTATTAAATAAATTATATATTTATTTAATTCAAAAATCCGGATTATCCGAAGAGGAGTCAGCGTCCTCATCCGAGGTACGCGCCGCGTAACCCTGTACGCCTTGCGTACCCGAGGGCCTTGGCCTCGGATCGTCCACGTTGCCCTATGCGAGGCTACCGACCCGGCCGACCCGCCCGTCCGACCGATCCGTTCGATCCACCGTCCCATCCGAAGCCGAGGCAATTGAGGCTTCGGTCATGCATGACGTACGTGTACGCGCTGCGTACGAGCGTACGCCCCGCGTACGAGGCTTCTCAGACCCCCCTATAAATAGCATGCGAAGGCTTCCGAAAAAAATGCTCATTTCTCTCCTTTCTCTCACGATCTTGCCTCGTTTTCTGTGCCCGTTCAAACCCGAAGCTCTAGTCTTTTTGCTCAAGTCCCGAGGGTCGATTTCCCTCCCGAGAATCCCGAGAAAAATCCGTTTCTCGAGACGAAACTCTGCCCGGTTTTCCATCTAGCTATCTTCAAACTTTCAAGTGAGTTCATACCCCTTAATTTACCTTTTAAATGTTCTATAAATTCTTTTATATGCTTTCAAGGGGGGGGGATTACAAGTAAAACACACGAGTATTATCGTGTGTTACATAAAGAACTATTTTATATGCTTTTATATATCCAAATCACATGCGATTTACAAACTTTATAGGGAACTTTCTTATATAAAATATGTTACAATAGCGTTCTATCTTTTGGACTATAAATTGTTCTAATGCATGTATAAACTAAACATTTTCATAGATTATGTATACTTGCCTATCTCAGACTCTACACAAAAATCTATGCTTTCATAACAAATGATTCCTTTTCTAGGTATTCTAAACAAACGAGACACACTTTTAGAAAACTATAATAGGTATAGTTTTACGAACAAATTCCTAACTCTTATGTACTAGAAACATGAATATCAAGAAGTCACTTTCATATACAAAAACAAACGAAACATTTTAACAAGTAGATATGTTTTTATACACCGGGTTTTGTGAGACACTAACTTCACGTACGTTCGAGTACACATTTCAAGTCCTGTATTATATACCAGAATCCCTTGGAGGGGGAGCATGGTGTTTGTGTATAGATCTATACGGGCTTGACAACCCGCGCCCTGACTGTTAGCTATAGTCCACCGTTTGGGGTGACAAACGTCATAACATTCCAACGCCTGAAGAACGTTGTGTATAGGCATTCCGAGTCAATAGTATGGTTATAAAACTCACATGAGGTATTAAAAATGCATTGATTTACAAGGTTTTCAAACACATTTGTTATTTTACACTTACATACATTTTAGAAACAAACATTGGTCTTGAGTGAAGGCTACTTTTATACTAGTAGAAAATATAGGATTTTCTAAACACAAACAAACAAAGACAAAACATTTCATTTCATACAAACATTGTCATTTAAATACTTATGAAACTCACCAGCTTAAATGCTGATCTACTCTTTCAAAATTACTTGTATGTCCTAGGAAATCAGTAATTTCAGGTATCATTATGCTTTTGATGAAGGGATGTTGCGGCGCCAGTTTAGTCTCATATTTTGACATCATATTGTAATTGGTTTTGAACATGTAACTTTTTACAAATGTAAACTTTCAATTATATATATGATGGTTGTATTGCTTTCTTTACTATGTATTCATTTGTTACGTTACCACATGAAGTCATCCGCCCCCGAATGTTTCCGCCGTTCAAGTTTGGGGGTGTGACAGATTGGTATCAGAGCAATGTTTATAGTGAACTAAGTATATCGAACCACATAAGATATACAAACTATAAATGCTTAAGGGACTAATACTCTCTGACAAAACAATTTTTCTTTTTACGCTTAAGCAGCGTTGCGTTCTGATAGTTCATTTAAGTACAATTACATGCATACCACAAATTATTTTCGTGTTATCCAACTATACAAGTATTTAGACAAGTTGACACTACGATTAAGATTCGATATATGCAATCAGATTTTGGACAAATATAGCGTGATCAACTATATTTGCCCGAGATTGGACCAACGTATATCGAGGAATGATCGTAGTAAGCAACAAGTCAAAACTTACCAAACCATTACTAGAATCAAACACAAGAATTTAAATACTATAGGAGTATTTGCTACCTAAACTAGTTTAACTTACATGTTTTGCATGTTTCAACTTTATTCCATTCTTATAACCCTATTTCTCGTACAGTCAAATGGCTGGATTTCACCACCCTGGCGACCCCTACTTTCCCAACCAAGGCAACGGAGGGTGGATCGAAGATGATCCCGAAGAGGACGAGGAACCCATAGAAGTGGGTGATGACTCCGGTACCGACTCAGAGCCGGAAGTTATCGATCCACCACCCATTCAACCTCCCGTCTTCGTAAGGAACTTTCAAGGACCGACTCCCGTCTGGGGAAGTCACCTCCACCATTGGAGCCAACAGCAAAACCTACGCCCTCCCTACGGTATGTGCCGGGACTTCTATGATGTTCGCGGCGGAGGTTCGGCTGATCGAGCACTCCCGGTAATGGTGGGTAAGTTAGCCAATCAGTCATATCAGTCCGGAGTTCAAGCTAGCCGACTCCGGGATGTCAACGTGGAAGTGCAGGTTCACATTTCTGACATCCATAGGCTGGACAAGATACAAGACAATGCTCAACTCCAAACCGAAGCATTTCAAGCACAAATGATTGGAGCCCTCGCTGAACTGAGGGAACAACAAGCCGCTTTTGATAGGCGTCTAATGGAGTCGAAGCAATCAGATGCGGAGTCAAGCTCCAAGCGCAACCTACGTCGCAAGTAGTTCTTGTCAAAGACTCAAATTTTGTTATAGCTTAGGAGATCGGCTAAAAGTCTTTAAATTTCTCGAACTTTGTAATCGGAGACCCTTATAGGGGTCAAATTTTCATGATCGTTGTAACAACTTTTATATTAATATAAGTGACACTATTATTACTACGTTAAGTATTTCGTTCAAACCTTGAAAGGTCTTTGTGAAACCAAATACTTGTTTCATACTTTCAGTCTTACAAATAACTTTCATTCTTCTATTTTAAGACTCATACTATCATCTATTGTTGAACTATAGCGATTTAGTTCATGGGACACATACATTTTCTATTCTATGAAATTCTTATCCTTGTCTTTTCAACCTATAGTTGAAGGATGCCTCCGCGTAGGAACCCAAGGCGAAACAATGGTGGGGAAACACTTGTACCACCACCACCTCCACCACCTCAATTCGATGCTGTTATGTTCCAAGCAGCAGTCACCGCAGCGGTGGTAGCTGCCATGTCACAGATCAATAACTCGAGTACTAATGGCTCGGGATCTGGCACACACCCATCCAACCATGGCGAGAGTCATCGACCACCTTGAGAATGCACCTATAAGGACTTCACTAATGCCAAGCCCCGAATGTTTTATGGAACTGGTGGTGTGATGGCCCTGAGGCAGTGGATTGAAAGGACGGAGGCAATCTTTGAAATCTGCTCCTGTCCCGAGCACAGCAAAGTCAAATTTGCAACTTTCACCCTTATTGATAAAGCTTTGACTTGGTGGAATGGCCACGTTAAAGTACTTACCCTGATAGTGGCAAACTCCATAAGCTGGGAGAGCCTAAAAGCCATGATGATGAGAGAATACTGCCCACGGGGAGAGATTCAAAAGCTCGAACACGAACTATGGACTCTCGGAATGGTTGGTACCGACATCGCTACTTCTACCAACAGATTCTGCGAGCTGGCAATCCTTTGTCCAGATATGATTGCTCCTGAGAGCAAGAAAATAGAAAGGTACATCTGGGGACTGACGCCCCAAATACGATCAAGCGTGTTAGCTTCCAAACCTGACACCTTTGAAAGTGCTAAGGAACTGGCACAATCTCTGATTGACTACGGAGGTCATCAGAACGCAACCACTTCTGCACCAGAACCACAGAAAGGAAACAACAACAACTACCACAACAACAACAACAACAATAGCAAGAAGATGGTATGGAATAAAGGGAAGGGTGGGTCTTCCCAAGAGCCCGCAAAGAAACAACTGGTTTCAGTGAATGCTGCCACTGTACCTACTACAGCTGCTACAAATACCTACCCAAAAAAGCCTTATGTAGGTAACCGTCCAAAGTGCACCAAATGCACTTACCACCACCATAGACCTTGTTGGGAAATGCAGTGCGCCAACTGCAACAGAAAGGGACACACAACCCGTTTCTGCAAAGACCCTGCAAAGCCGATCACTCAAGTTCCCAGTGCGGGTGTAGGGCAGGCTTGCTACGGTTGTGGCGACGTGGGCCACTACAAGAGGAACTGTCCTAAGGCAGCAGGCACCGGCGGTGTGGGACGAGTTTTGACAATAGGCCACAACGAAGCTATAGCTGACCCAACTATAGTTGCTGGTACGTTCCTTCTCGATAATTCATATGCATGCATATTATTCGATAGTGGAGCGGAGAGAAGCTTCGTGAGTCAAAACTTTATTCATTTACTTAAACCTAAACCTAGCAAGCTAGAAAAATCATTCACTGTAGAGATGGCCAATGGAAAAACCGAAAACACTAACTGCATATACATGGGTTGTATGTTAACTTTAGAGGGTCATTCTTTTCCAATCAATCTCATGCCGGTCCAAATTAAAAGTTTCGACATCATAGTCGGCATGGATTGGTTAAGTCTTCTTCGTGCTGACATCATGTGCTTTGAGAAAGCAGTCTGGCTTAATCTCCCTAACAGCGAAACATTAGTTATCTACGGCGACAAATCAAGTACAAACCTTCGCATCATTTCGTGCATCCAAGCTTGAAAGTGCTTGCGGAAGGATTGTCGAGCATTCCTAGCGCACATCGTTGATACAAGTCAAGAACTGAAGGACATCAAGAACATCTCGGTAGTACGCGACTTTCCCGATATCTTTCCAGAAGAACTACCAGGATTACCACCGCAATGCCAAGTCGAGTTCAGAATCGACTTAGTTCCAGGGGCTACCCCAGTAGCGAAGTCGCCTTATCGTCTCGCACCAGCAGAGATGCAGGAACTTTCCAGTCAACTTAATGAACTCCTTCAAAAAGGATTCATAAGACCAAGTTTCTCACCTTGGGGAGCACCGGTCTTGTTTGTAAAGAAGAAATACGGATCGTTTCGTATGTGCATCGACTACAGAGAGCTGAACAAACTTACTGTCAAGAACCGTTATCCTCTACCCCGTATTGACGACCTATTCGATCAACTTCAAGGAGCAAACCACTTCTCAAAGATAGACCTACGATCCGGATACCACCAATTACGAGTTCTAGAGGGGGATATTCCAAAGACAGCTTTCCGAACTCGTTATGGACACTACGAATTTGTAGTGATGCCGTTCGGATTAACCAATGCACCATCAGTATTTATGGACCTAATGAATAGGGTATGCCATCCTTACTTGGATTAGTTCGTCATCGTCTTTATCGATGATATACTTATCTACTCCCGAAGTGAGGAAGAGCATAGTCAGCACCTACGAAAAGTCCTAGAAACACTGCGAATGGAGAAACTCTATGCGAAGTTCTCTAAATGCGAATTTGGGATTCGAAGAGTCAAATTTTTAGGCCACATTGTTAGCGAGAAAGGGATACACGTGGACCCCTCCAAAATTAAGGCCATTGAGAACTGGTCGGCACCAAAGACACCTATAGAAATTCGTCAATTTCTAGGTCTCGCTGGCTACTATCGCAGATTCATAAAGAATTTCTCTAGCATTGCGAAACCTCTTACTACATTAACCCAGAAAGGCATGGCCTTTGACTGGGAAGCGAAACAAGATAAGGCATTCCAGACACTAAAACAGGCCTTGTGCACCGCACCGATACTATCCCTCCCCGAAGGGATAGAAGACTTCGTAGTGTATTGCGATGTGTCAAATCAAGGACTTGGTTGTGTTCTTATGCAGAGAGGGAAGGTCATTGCTTATGCCTCCCGACAACTTAAGACACACGAAGTGAACTATACGACACACGATCTTGAGTTAGGAGCAGTGGTATTTGCTCTGAAGATCTGGAGGCACTACTTATACGGAACAAAGAGTACTATTTTCACCGATCACAAGAGCCTTCAGCACATTTTTGATCAGAAGGAACTCAACATGCGACAACGACGATGGGTTGAGTTACTAAATGACTACGAATGCAAAATTCGTTATCATCCTGGCAAGGCCAACGTAGTAGCTGACGCCCTCAGTCGAAAGGAATACACTAGTCGGAGGGTCAAATCTCTGACTATGACTATCTATTCCCACTTATCCACACATATTAAGGAGGCACAAATGGAAGCTTTGCAACCTGAAAATGTGGCGGGTGAGTCCCTGCGAGGAATGGCAAAGAATCTAGAAGTCAAGGGTGGCGGAGCCTACTATCTCATGGACCGAATCTGGACCCCGAAACATGGTGGTTTCAGAAACGTAGTCATGACCGAAGCACACAACTCAAGATATTCCATTCACCCAGGTGCAGATAAAATGTATCTGGATCTCAAGAAACTGTACTGGTGGCCTAACATGAAAGCAGAAATTGCTACCTTCGTAAGTAAATGTCTTATTTGCGCTAAGGTTAAGGTCGAGTATCAGAAACCGTCAGGATTACTTCAACAACCAGAGATACCAGAATGGAAATGGGAGCGGATTACTATGGACTTCATAACCAAGTTACCCAAGACGACAAGTGGACTCGATACCATATGGGTCATTATTGACAGATTGACCAAATCCGCGCATTTCCTACCCATCAAGGAGACTGACAAAATGGAAAAGCTTACAAGAACTTACTTAAGGGAAGTAGTGCGACTGCATGGGGTTCCGATATCCGTTATCTCCGATAGAGATAGTAGATTCACTTCAAGATTCTGGCAGTCACTACAAAGTTCCCTGGGGACTAGGCTAGACATGAGTACAGCCTACCACCCATAAACAGACGGACAAAGTGAGAGAACGATACAAACTTTAGAAGATATGCTGAGAGCCTGTGTGATTGACTTTGGAAAGGCGTGGGATATCCATTTACCCCTTGTCGAATTTTCATACAACGATAGTTATCATACAAGCATAAAGGCTGCTCCGTTTGAAGCCCTCTATGGTCGAAAGTGCAGATCCCCTCTGTGCTGGACTGAAGTTGGCGATACCCAGTTAGCTAGAGGAAGAGTTCCTGAGAGCACTCTCACCGGTCCGGAAATCATACGAGAAACGAAAGAGAAGATCGTTCAGATTCGTGAACGATTGAAAGCCTCTAGAGACCGACAGAAAAGCTACGCTGACCAAAGGAGGAAACCTTTGGAATTCCAGGTAGGGGACCACGTCTTATTAAAGGTCTCACCGTGGAAGGGTTTAATACGCTTTGGAAAGCGTGGGAAACTAAATCCAAGATACATAGGGCCTTTCGAGATTCTTGCCAGAATCGGCCCTATGGCTTACAAGCTTGACCTACCGCGTGAACTTAGTAACATACATCCAACCTTCCACGTCTCAAACTTGAAAAAGTGTCTGTCCGATGAGACTCTTGTTATTCCACTCGACGAGATCGAGATCAACGAGAGCCTCAACTTTGTGGAAGAACCAGTAGAAATCATGGACCGAGAGGTCAAACAAACAAAACAAAGTCGCATACCCATCGTGAAGGTTCGCTGGAACGCCAAGCGGGGACCTGAATTCACATGGGAACGCGAAGATCAGATGAAACAAAAGTACCCACATCTCTTTCATGTTCACTAGTATCGTTACTACTTTAAATTTCGGGACGAAATTCTCTCTAACGGGGGGATGATGTGACAACCCGATATTTCTATTCTTTGTAATGACCTAAAAAGTCAAGTATTGTAACCACTTTTGAGTTAATAAAATTAACTTTGATAATAAAATGCCCAAAAAGTTCTATTTAAATTCCTTCTATGTTTAAATGTCATTAATCCATGATCGTACGTAAAAAGAATGCCCAAATCCAACTTCGTATATTGAAGTTATGATTTTTCAAGTTCGGCTTAGCAACAGACAACTAAATACTCGAATCGAAGATCGAGCGACTTTTGGCCGGAATGACCTAAACGAGAATCGAAGGTCTCGACAATGGTATTTCAGCGGTAAAAAGTCTGGCAAAAACCGACGTCAGATAAAGAAGTTATGAAATTTTAAAGAAATTCCTTAATCACGTCATTTTAATAAATAAATAATAAAAATAATTTCGGAATTTGCCAACGGAATCTAAACGAAAGTTGTAGAGCGTAGTCTCACCTACGCGTGGATATAAAGACCATCGAAAACGGAGTACGTATGAAGAAGATATGATTTTTTGAAGTTTATTAAATAAATTATATATTTATTTAATTCAAAAATTCGGATTATCCGAACAGGAGTCAGCGTCCTCATCCGAGGTACGCGCCGCGTAACCCTGTACGCCCTGCGTACCCGAGGGCCTTGGCCTCGGATCGTCCACGTCGCCCTATGCGAGGCTACCGACCCGTCCGACCCGCCCGTCCGACCCGCCGTCCCATCCGAAGCCGAGGCTTCGGTCATGCATGACGTACGCGTACGCGCTACGTACGAGCGTACGCCCCACGTACGAGGCTTCTCAGACCCCCCTATAAATAGCATGCGAAGGCTTCCGAAAAAAATGCTCATTTCTCTCCTTTCTCTCACGATCTTGCCTCGTTTTCCGTGCCCGTTCAAACCCGAAGCTCTGGTCTTTTTGCTCAAGTCCTGAGGGTCGATTTCACTCCCGAGAATCCCGAGAAAAATCTGTTTCCCGAGACGAAACTTTGCCCGGTTTTCCATCTCACTATCTTCAAACTTTCAAGTGAGTTCATACCCCTTAATTTACCTTTTAAATGTTCTATAAATTCTTTTATATGCTTTCAAGGGGGGGGGGGATTACAAGTAAAACACACGAGTATTATCGTGTGTTACATAAAGAACTATTATATACGCTTTTATATATCAAAATCACATGCGATTTACAAACTTTATAGGGAACTTTCATATATAAAATATGTTACAATAGCGTTCTATCTTTTGGAATATAAATTGTTCTAATGCATGTATAAACTAAACATTTTCATAGATTATGTATACTTGCCTATCTCAGACTCTACACAAAAATCTATGCTTTCATAAGAAATGATTCCTTTTCTAGGTATTCTAAACAAATGAGACACACTTTTAGAAAACTATAATAGGTATAGTTTTACGAACAAATTCCTAACTCTTATGTACTAGAAACATGAATTTCAAGAAGTCACTTTCATATACAAAAACAAACGAAACATTTTAACAAGTAGATATGTTTTTATACACCGGGTTTTGTGAGACACTAACTTCACGTACGTTCGAGTACACATTTCAAGTCCTGTATTATATACCAGAATCCCTTGGAGGGGGAGCATGGTGTTTGTGTATAGATCTATACGGGCATGACAACCCGCGCCATGACTGTTAGCTGCAGTCCACCGTTTGGGGTGACAAACGTCATAACATTCCAACGCCTGAAGAACGTTGTGTATAGGCATTCCGAGTCAATAGTATGGTTATAAAACTCACATGGGGTATTAAAAATGCATTGATTTACTAGGTTTTCAAACACATTTGTTATTTTACATTTACATACATTTTAGAAACAAACATTGGTCTTGAGTGAAGGCTACTTTTATACTAGTAGAAAATATAGGATTTTCTAAACACAAACAAACAAAGACAAAACATTTCATTTCATACAAACATTGTCATTTAAATACTTATGAAACTCACCAGCTTAAATGTTGATCTACTCTTTCAAAATTACTTGTATGTCCCAGGAAATCAGTAATTTCAGGTATCATTATGCTTTTGATGAAGGGATGCTGCGACACCGGTTTAATCTCATATTTTGACATCATATTGTAATTGGTTTTGAACATGTAACTTTTGACAAATGTAAACTTTCAATTATATATATGATGGTTGTATTGCTTTCTTTACTATGTATTCATTTGTTATGTTACCACATGAAGTCATCCGCCCCCGAATGTTTCCGCCATTCTGGTTTGGGGGTGTGACAGTTGACAATTCATCTCTTATGTAACAACGTAAATTTTCAAAAAAAATTTCATTTTTAAAACATTCATTCACTCATAAAATATTGTCAAAACACATTGTATCAATTTGTATCATCACAAACATCTCCCCAGAATCTCAAACAAAATCTCCAACGCGTGTGTGTACAAATCATGCCGGCGCCTTCCCGCACTCATCACTAGTACCTGAAACACAAAACACAACAACTGTAAGCATAAATGCTTAATGAGTTCCCCAAATTACCGCATACAACACATATGCCACTCGAGGCAATAATACGACCCTCCGGTCGATGTGTCTCAGCGGGACCCTCCAATGTCGTAGCTCGTTGGACCCTTTGGTCCGGTCATAGCTCGTTGGGCCCTCCGGCCCGGTCTATATCGTTGGACCCTTCGGTCTGGTCTATAACATCATACAAGATACACATAACACATAGCACATAATCTCATACATAGCGCATAAGACGCTTTGGTCCACACAATATACAAATCTAGATAACGTATAGTGAGAAGACTCACCTCAATGTCTCGGTAAGTATCTGACTCGGACGAAATGTGATCTAGCCTCCGCCTAATCACATAAAGTAAATACTCCCATAAATACAACTGTACTCAACCCTAAAAGTCAACATGGTCAACAGTCAAACTTTGACCCGACTTGCCGAGTGCACTAGGGCGACTCGGTGAGTCTACACGTGTCCATTCACTCTCTTAGTCCCCTCTTGGCACGTCGAGTTCTTCCCCTGACTCGACGAGTTCCACATGGCATGAATCGCGGGGCCACCCCGACTCAACTCGCCGAGTCTCAAGAACAACTCGACGAGTTCCAGTTGAACTCAGTCTCCCCTGACTCTCCCCGACTCACCGAGTTATACCCCAACTCAGCAAGTTCACTCACTGGGTGATTAACGAGCAACCTTCATACTACTCGTCGAGTCTGTTCTTCGGACTCGGCGAGTTCATGCCATGCACAAACTCTAAACAACTCCTGATGTCAGATCTGTTCCATACAATCATTGATCTGGCCTCCCCAAGCCTGATAATCACGTAAAGTTCGGACCTTGGCACTCATACAACATCTAAATGGTCCAAAATGGTGATTTAGCCCCAAAAATGACATCCCAAGCTCATGACTCCCACAATGACTCATAAAGCTCCAATAGTTAAGCCCTCTGGACCTCTTTGGGTCCAGATCCAGAACACAAACTCGAGAAGGGACCAAATGCTCTTTTTAATCAACCTCTAAAAGGGTTAGAAAACCCTAACACAAAGGATCAACACCAGAATTGAAGAAGGTCCGAGAATAATACCTCAATGTAGTCTCTATGAGCTCAAAAACCACCAAAATTGCACCTCCTTCAGCCTCCTCTTGCCTTGGCCACTTCTTTCTTGCAAAAACACCCACAAAAGGATCAAAAATGGCCTCTCCTTCCTCACAAACGCTCTAGATCTCTTAGGGGTTCTCTCTGGGGGTTGGTGGCCGCAAATCAGGGCCATAAGGGCCTTTAAATAGGTCTCAAACCCTGGAAATTAGGGTTTCATTAAATAGCATGGACTCGCTGAGTCCACTCGTGAACTCGCCGAGTCCAGCTGTGAACTCGCATAGATATATGCGACCATACTCGGCGAGTTGGGACGCCAACTCGCCGAGTCTCCCCACAAAACCCATAAATAAAGGAACAAGATATAGTACATGGGAATCTGGATGCTACAATTCTCCCCCACTAGAATTAGACTTCGCCCTCGAAGTCTCACTCTGCAAACAACTCAGGATGATGCTCCCGCATCTCACGCTCCGGCTCCCAAGTCAATTCTGACCCTTTCTGATGCTGCCACTGGACCTGCACCAGAGGCTCCTCCTTGTTCCTCAAAACCTTGATCTTCCGATACCTAATTGCCACCGGCCTCTCAGCATAATTCATGCTCGCATCCACCTGAATATCTTCTAGTGGTCGTCGACTATACACTTTCGCAGCTGCGACACGTGGAAAGTGTCATGAATCTGACCCAACTCTGCTGGCAACTCCAAACGATAGGCTACCCTGCCTACCCTCGCGATCACGCTGAAAGGACCAATATATCGGGGCCCCAACTTGCCCCTCTTCCTGAATCAGATCACTCCTTTCCAAGGAGAGACCTTCAGGAGCACGAAGTCGCCGACCTGAAACTCGAGCTCTGTGACAACCGTTAAAATTCGAGTTAGTTCTATATTTGAATAAACTTAGTTACACATATAGGCACTTCACATACTAGACTTAGTAACTACAAGCTAAGTTATAACCTACTAGAAACTTGGAAACAATTAGAATCAATGGATAGTGTGCATAGATTTCACATTGATATGTGAATTCTATAACTACTTAACTATAGTGACTATCCATATTCGGGTCACTCTTTGACTCGAACACCTTTTCATGAATCATATACACACATCATGCACTTTACCTAGTGGTAGAAATTAGGTCAAAGTCTCATAGAAACTTAAGTCAAAGTTGAAGACTAGGACTAGTATACTTGATTCCTCAATTTTGCTTGAATCTCGGAATCACTACATAGAATGCCAATAAACCGATAAAAATAAATTACAACATTATTTATAACTATAAAAGAGTTATAATACCATAAGATAATTTGAAGTCTCAAATATTCAATTTATTTTGATATTCAAAGTTTATTAAACTCCAAAACCCTAAAAGCCCTAAAACCTAAATTTTATAAAGTTTAACATCAAGAATTTTATAAAAATAGTTATGAAACTTATAATATTATCTTAAAATAATTAAATTCAAGGAAATATAGTCAAGGAAGATAAAAATTGAAATCATTAACGTATACCCTTAATTTATAAGTCAAAAATCAAGGTTTCATGAGCAAAAACTTGGTTAGGGTGTATATTTTATAAAAAGTTTGATATTTTTATAAAAGAATTGAAATTTTTTATAAAATTAAAAGGGAAGGAGGCAAAAATACTCTCAAAACCGTCCACCCTCTTCCCAAGACACCTCCCCTCTTCCCAAAACACATAATCACTACTTTCTCTCTTACACTCCACTTTCTCTCTCATTTTCTCTCACTTCTCTCTACCTTCACCACTCCATTTTCTCTCTTCCTCTCTCTAGGAACCACGAAAATTTCCAGGAAACAAGTCCAAGAACACTCATGATGCTTAAAATATTCATCATCTAGTGGTGCTCATTAAGGTAGAACACGATTTCCTTTCATTTTCCTCCATGTTTTCAATGTTTTTCTTGCATTTCCTTCTTCTTCTACACCTTTCTCTTAGAAAATATGTGTTCATGTTCATTCACTTCAGTTTTGATGATGATGGTGGTAGGATTTCACCCAAAAACAAAATGCATGTTGTAAATGGTGAAATCCAAGGACCTAAACCTAAGTCAAGAAAATGAAAATGCACTTTTTTACAAGTTTTGGTGGAAAATCACCACATGCACTCTAAGTTTTCTTTCAAAAACAATTTTTGAACATTTCAAACTCATGAATGATCTTCAAACCAACATGCATGTGATGATCTTCAAGCTTAGATGCTAGATCATCAAAGTATGTTGTTAAAAGCTTTCAAATATGTTCATGAAGGATTTATTTCCAAATAAATATCTAAAACTCCTTTTCTGACCAAATATAATTTTTCCCAGATTCCCATCAACAAAATAAGATTCTCTGTAAAGTTCTAGAAAATAATTCGTTTTTCTCGAATTATTATAATTACTGCAACAAAAAAGGGCAATAAATCATATAAAATACTTTCTGAGGTCTATAAATCCTAGGTAAATTAGTGAATAACTCCTATGCTAAATAATGACTTCGCATTAAATATCATCTATTTTCGTTACTGTTTAACATGTTTTTGAGTTTTCTTTTTGTTTGGCTTCAATAAATCCGAAAACCACTTTAGAGAAGGTGAAAGGGCAATATAACAATTTTCTCAGCTTATACTCTCAGTGGAAGAATTGGAAAAATATTTTCAAAATTTTTCATAATGAATTCCTATTTTTCTACGATTTTTGTATTCATAATGGGCTAAAAACAGGAGAAATAGTTTTACTCATCCAAAAATTATGACAATTTACCAGAATACCTTTTAGTACATTAGGATGCTACATAAAAATTTTTATAATTTTTCTCTTCTGTAGACTATTTTTCTTCTATTTTCCCAAGATTAAATACACTTAAACCCAATTTTTATTAGAATAAATACACAAAAGTCATAAAATCGGGATAAACAGTTTAGAAATTCATTTTTATATTTTTTCTTTCTTAATAATGACTAATAACAGTGTTAAAAAAATTTTGGGCAATTTTCGAAACTATTTTCTATTTATTTCAATTTTTATTAGAATAAATGCTCAAAAATCATAAAATTGGGTTAAACAGTTTAGAAATTCGTTTTAATATTTTTTTCCAGCTTAATAATCTTTAATAACAGTGTCACCGAAATTTTGGGCAATTGTGGAAACTGTTTTCTATTTATTTCAATTTTTATTAGAATAAATGATTAAAAATCATGAAATTGGGTTAAATAGTTTGGAAATCCATTTTTATATTTTTCTCAGCTTAATTATGTATAATGGTAGTATTATAAAAAGTTTGGTGTATTTTTTTAACTGATTTCTATTTTTCATGAATTTTTATCTATTTAGAGAATTAGATATATGAAAAATGGTGAAAAATAGTTAGACGAATCAAAAATTCAAGAAAATTTATCTTGAGGTCTTTGAATTTAATTAAAACTGATATGCAAAGTTTGGGAAATTTTAGAACTAAATTGATTTAGTTTTTGAATATTTAATCATTGGAACACCTCTAAAAATGATAAATATTAGCATTTCAATAATGGGAAATTTCCACTTAAATTGTTATATAACAATTGATTCATTGAAATTAAATTTTAACAGAAAAATGTTTATAACTTATCAATATTAAATTTTGACACACTATTGACATAATTCTATTGTAGTCGTAAGTATACTAGTGTTAGATTTCGATTAGAGACTCACTAGCGAATACAATTATTGTAGGAATCGATAGTGGTACGAGTGGAGCGTAGTTAGGGCATATTGTGAGTATTCATGTACTCCCCTATTTTCGGTTTTTAAATGTTTAGGGTGGAAAAGCATGTCCTAAACTATTTATCCTCATTGTATTTATTTGACTCGTATAAACTTGTTTGCTATATTTTGCACATTGTCAGTATTCACGCACTCCCCTATTTTCAGTTTTTATGTTTTGGGGTGGAAAAGCATGTCCAGAAAAACTAATATTTGCATGTTGTATTTAAATTAATATGTATCAAACACGATTGCTATTGTATTGATATGTCTCTCTATGTATGTCTATGCAACACGGAACATGAGAACTTATCGTACTAAGGCCTTCCCTTATCTCTAACCATTAACTCTTTGAGCCAATGGTCATTATGGATAGCGCTATTAGGAATTGACAACTCCTCACTTACCCTATTGTTGGAGTGCATGATACCATATTCATCTATGGAACGATAAGCATAGATCTTGATAGGGCTTCAATCATAGGTTTGGTGGAGAACTCATTGTTTGCTCATACATATACAAACTCGTTACTCATTATTGCAATAAACTTGGTATTTATTATGGCAATAAACTCGTTTATCAAATATAGCAATCAACTTTGTTTCTCATTATAGCAATGAACTTTGTTTCTCATTATAGCAATGAACTGTATTTCTCATTACAACAACGAACTTTTACTGCTAGAAACTTATATACATGTTTTAGCAATGAAATTGTTTGCTCCTTGTAGCAACGAAATTGACAGCTCATTTTAGCAATGAAACTTGTTTACTCGTTTGAGTAACGAACTTTATTTTCCATGAGAATATGAATGTTGCATCTTATTTGGGCAACATACTTTATCTCTCAAGATGACAAAGAACTCTGAATGTTGTTTTTACAAACTTATTTACTCATTTTAACAATATACTTTTATTATTGGAAACTTTTATCAAAACATTGATTTCAATTTATGGAACCAATATTATTTTGTTTATCTTTGAATAATCACCAACTATTTTTATAGTTGACGCTTGTTTTACATGCTTTTTCAGGAATCATGAAGTAAGTGGCACTTAGGGACACATCACTTTTAGGAGCATTCGCATGTGTTGTATTTCAATTTACATTGTAATTTCTGTTAAAATTTGTTCAAACCCATTGTAAATTTGTAATGATTTTTAATACTATGGTTGGTTTTATCTTTTAACTTTTTCTATGAAACCCTTTATACTGCCACGCCTCGTGTCTTCGCTTTAGCGGGGTGTTACAAGCTCGGACCGGCGTCTGTCCGCATAGCTCTTTTGACGACTCTGAGCGGTCAACAACCTCTGTCTAACCTGCAGGATCTGGTCTGTCGTCTGAAGCTCAATCTCGGTACTACCCATCACACGCTGCCCTACCTCTCCCCAGCAAATAGGGGTCTGATACCTCCTCCCATACAACAGCTCAAAAGGGCGGCATGCTAATGCTCGAATGATGGCTGTTGTTGTAAGAAAACTCTGCCAAGGGCAAATACGTGTCCCAACTCCCGCTGAAATCCAACACACATGCTCGGAGCATGTCCTCGAGCGTCTGAATCGCCCGCTCACTCTGCCAGCCAGTCTGTGGGTGGTATGCGGTACTAAAATGCAGTTTCGTACCCAATTCCTCATGAAACTTCTTCCAGAATCTGGAAGTGAAACGCACATCTCGATCTGAGACAATCGAGATCGGCACTCCATGCCGCGATACCACCTCTCTCACGTACATCTCCGCCAACTTCTCCGCGGAAGAGCTCTCACTGATGGCCAGGAAGTGAGCACTCTTCGTCAACCTGTCCACAATCACCCAAATTGCATCGACACCCCTTGCGGTCCTCGGAAATTTGGTGATGAAGTCCATGGTAATCTATTCCCATTTCCACTCGGGAATCTCCAATGGCTGCAGCTTACCATGTGGACGTTGGTGCTCGACCTTTACCCTGCGACAGGTCAAGCACCTCTCTACAAACCATGCGACATCCCTCATCATACAAGGCCACCAATAATCCTTTTTCAAGTCTAAATACATCTTACTGGCCCTGGGATGGATCGAGAATTTCAATCGATGAGCCTCCTCCATCAAAATGGTACGCGTGCCACCCACAGACGGTACCCAAATCCGACCCTAAAATGTCATAATCCCCCGGCTATCGGTAACAAATTTCGATACCAGCCCGACAACTCGCTCTCTCTTCTGGCTCTCTGGCTTCACAGCCTCAGTCTGGGCCCCACGAATAGCATCCAACACCGGGGTCATCACTGTCAATCTCAAACAAACATCTCGGATTGGGGCGCCCTCCGCCCTACGGCAGAATGCATCGGCTACCACATTAGCCTTGTCGGGGTGGTACAGGATCTCACAATCATAATCCTTAACCACGTCTAACCACCTCCTCTAGCGCATATTCAGGTTGGGCTGATCCATCAAATACTTCAAGCTCTTGTGGTCCGTGTATATCATACACCGAACCTCATACAGATAATGTTGCCAGATCTTGAGAGCGAACAGTACCGCTCCCAGCTCCAAATCATGAGTGGGATATCTCGACTCATGAGGCATAAGCTGCCTCGATGCATATGAAATCACATGCCCTCTCTGTATAAGCACCGCTCCCAATCTGGATATCGATGCATCACAATATACCACGAAATCTTCCATCCCTTCCGGAAGAGCTAACACTGGGGCTTCACATAATTTCCGGCGAAGTGTCTCGAACGAGGTCTGCTGCTCCAGACCCCAAGAAAACGCAACACCCTTCCAGGTCAACTTGGTGAGTGGCACAGCAATCTTGGAGAAATCCTTAATAAATCTCTGATAATAGCCGGCCAAACCCAGAAAACTCCTGATCTCGGTGGGCGATCTTGGCACCTCCCATCTCATGACCGCCTCAATCTTGGCCGGATCCACCAATATCCCATTCTGGTTAACGAGGTGCCCTAGAAACTGAACATCTCATAGCCAGAACTCACATTTGGAGAACTTGGCATAAAGCCTCTCCGATCTCAGAACTTCGAGGATCTCCCTCAAATGCTCCTCATGTTGCTCTCTGGATCTTGAATACACCAATATGTCGTCGATGAACTCGATCACTGAGCAATCCAACATCGGTCTGCACACCTTCTTCATGAGATCCATGAACACCGCCGGTGCGTTGGTGAGTCCGAAAGGCATAAACACGAACTCGTAATGCCCATAACGGTCCGAAATGCTGTCTTCTGGACGTCCTCCTCCCGCACCCTCACCTGATGATACCCATACCTCAAATCGATCTTGGAGAACCAAGATGCTCCCTGCGACTGATCAAACAAATCATCGATCCTCGACAATGGGTAACGGTTCTTGACCGTTAGCTTACTCAGCTCACGATAATCAATGCACATCCGGAGCGAACAATCCTTCTTCTTGACAAAAAGAATAGGTGCCCCCATGGCGAACTGCTCGGCCTGATAAACCCCTTCCCCAGCAGCTCCTGAAGCTGCGAGGATAACTCCTGCATCTTCGGAGGCGCAAAGCGATAAGGTGCCTTAGCGATAGTCGCAGCTCCCGGAATCAACTCAATACCAAACACTACCTGCCTCTCCGGAGGCACACCCGAAAACTCCTCTAGAAACACATCCGGAAACTCGCGCACTATCGGAACCTCATCAACCGACTTCGGTCTCTCTGAAACAACCCTCACATCCATCACATATGCCACAAATCCTCAACAGCCCTGCTGCAGACTCTATTTCTCTCTGGCGGCCGAACAAAATGTTGACCCCGTACGTGTACCCTCGCCGTACACCATAAGAACTCCCCCACTAGGGTTTCGAATCGTCACCAATTGACACTCGCAGTCTATCACAGCTCCATATCGGCTCAACCAATCCATACCCACTATAACACACACGTCCCCCATCGCAATCAGAACCAGATCTATCGGAAACTCCACACCGAAGATCTCAAGGACACATCCTCAAATCACATCCAAAGCATACACTGCTCACTCATCAGCTATGGAAACTCGCAGAGGCCGATCCATCGCCTCTTGGCGGATACTAATATACTGACTAAATGCAACGGAAACAAACGACCGAATCGCACCCAAGTCAAATAATACCAACACAGGCATAGAACTCAAAAGAAAAGTACCTACGCATATCAACATATAAGCATAAAACTCAACTCAAATAAAAGATGAAAAGAGAATACATACCAGCCACAACAATGGGCACCGCGCAGACCTCCGCCGCGGTCAACTGAAATGCTCTGCCACGAGCCTTCGGGGCCTCGGCCTTCACCGGCCGAACCTCGGTGGCCCTAGCAGTAGGCGCAGATCCCTGCGCTGATCCCTGAAGAAGCTGCGGGCACTCGGCCTTCCGATGGTCGGTCTAGTTGCAATGAAAGCAAACCAAAAATCCCTTGAGGAAATCCCTCGTGATATGCCCCTCTTTCCCACACTTGAAGCACACCCTAGCCCTGCACGACCCCTCGTGACTCTTACCGCACTTCCCGCAACTGCGGCCCTTCGCGCCCCCAGATCTCGAATCAGCGGGTCTAGCCCACTTGGATGCCGGCTGAGACTAAGCCGGCCGCCGATCCACCCTCTGTGACTCGGCCTCCTCCCTGGTCTGAGTCTCCAACTCAATCCCCCTCTTTCGGGCATTTTCCTGAAGCTCAACAAATTTCCGGTAAGTCGAGTTCCCCATGAACTCCCGAATATCACTCCTCAGCACGCTCAGATAACGGCTCATACGATCCTGCTCAGATGACACCTGCTCAGATGACACCTGCTTAGGGCAAAACATCTCCCTCTCATGAAACTTCCTGGTGATCACTGCCACAGAATCAGTACCCTGCTTGAGGGTCATAAACTCCCGAATCAACCGTTCCCTCTCCACCGGGGGAACATACTCCTCTCTGAACATAGATGTGAACCTCTCCCAAGTTGCCTCGGAAATCTCAGCCAAAGTGAAGTTCGCCATCACGAACTTCCACCAATCCTTCACTCCCAGACGGAGGAGGTTGAAGGCGAACCGAACCCTCAAGTGCTCTGGGCAAGAACATGTATAGAAACATCCCTTGATGTCGGAGATCCACCTCATAGCGGCAATCGTGTTGCTGATCTCCCGGAACAACAACGAGTCACCTCCCTGAGGTCTGGCAGCAGCAGTAGTTGCAGCGAAAGTGTTATGGGGCAGAGGACATCATGTACAATATAACAACAATGAAAAGTAATAAACAAGCAACAACATCATCCATTGCATTAATAATATAATTTTAATACAAGTGTGTTCTGTCAAATTAGAATAGACACTAAAGTATAAATCAAAATGAAAGATGAATCTTGATCGAGCACCATCTTCCCTAAACCTTGCATCGATACCTGCCTATGGTTGACCTGAGGATACAAGTTATTGTGAAAGAGAGTATCAGCTTTAAAGCTGGTGAGATCATAAGTATTTTAGTGTCTTAATTTGTAAGTAAGTATTTGTATGTGTATGAATTGTAAGTATTAAAAGTGTATATGAACTGTAAGTATGAAAATTTTTGTAAGACCTAGATTTTGGCGAATGTCTGTCGGCGTCTCTGGTGTCGACAAATTCTCAACGATTTTGACAAACTGAAAGAGTACTCAAAATTTCCCACATCACTAATAGTGTGTCTTGGGAAATTTTGACTCTTCAATTCCAAAACTCGTGTTCAGAGAACTTAGCGAGAAGTATCTCCGAGGGTAATGCTTCCGTGGGTTCCTTCTTACTACGAGGGTAGATAAGTAAGTCGTTACATGGAGAATGACGAACTAATCCAAGTAAGAAAGACGGACTCTATTCATTAAGCTCATGAATACTATGGGCGTATTGGTCCTATGCTGAAAAGTACTCGTTCCTTGCGTTTGCTCAACCGCTTCATCTATGCGAGGCAGAGACAACGATTTCTGATGGAAAATCTTGACGTAGTCCTCGATATCTAAGGTACATACGATGCAATCCGTTGATCTCTATAAAAATATAACCGGAGTTCTCCAGGGTGAGAAGCCTATTCTTCTTATTCTATCACTGTGTGGTTAGCTAAGTTGTCCGGGCTGTTCTTGTATCTCCGTAGGTGTTTAGACTGTGGGGCGATCGGTTTACAGGAGTCGTATTGGGTTCTAAGTGTGTTCCCATGACGATGCGATTACTCGTAGGCTTAGGCAGTTCTCCGTCCTGAAGTTCATATTAGTATTCATACATGGTTTCACAATCAAAATCTTGTGTATACGAGTCGTATATAATTAAGATTGAAAAGGTAGTCGAATAAACCGATTCTTCTTTAAGCTCACATCCCATCGAGGAAAAAGAAGTTAAAGTGGAATCATCAATTCTAAACCTGTAGAACCTTGATTATATATCACTCTTATATATACATTCCTCAGTGATAGGTCAACCGCATGAATCCTTGCATTAAACTTGATGTACTGCATGAGTGGTACTTCGGGGATTTCTTCGGAAAAGAGAAGAACTAAGAGGTACTTCACGCATGAGTACTTCAGTGTTCTGAAATGTTGGTTTCGCTAAAAAGACGTTTACAAATAAGGAGACGTACGTATGAAGTTGTTTTTGTGAGGATCAAATTGAATCGAGTCGTATGATAATGTCGAAATCATACTGAAACTTAAAGACATTAGATTTGAACATAAGACGTTTACAGACAAAACACAACCGTGCAACCATCAACAGACTTACAATACTTTAGACTTACAACAAGACTATTGCTATGAATAAGGTATACTACAAAAGTCAAGTATACGTAGCACGAGCATCCCTATACAGACATGATCTCGCAAAAGATAAGACTCTAGTTGCACTAGTTTTGGATAGTTTATAAGTCTGTTACAACAACACACCTAAATTACATTAATGAGGGTCCGACGTTTTTCTCCTGCAGCTTTGATCTTGAGAATCTTCCCGTCAGCACCCGAGTTCTTCGCTATCGGGCAATATTTCTTGAAGTGTCTAATTTCACCGCATTGGTGACATATCTGGACAACACCAACATTTGTGGTGGAAGTGAGGTGTCGAGTGGGAGTCATGGTGACACGGTTGATTTTGTTGATCTTCTCTTTTGGACAAATTTTGTAATAGTACCCTGCCTCACCACAACTATAGCAAACTAGGCTTGCTCCAATGGTGGAGGTAGTTCTACAGAAACGAGCAATGTGCCCCATCTTGTTGCAATTATTTCATTGCCAGGCTCGACAAATTCCCTCGTGGTGGTAGTTGAACCGGTCGCACTTCGGGAGTGTTTCTTTATATGGTCTGCTCGGTACGGGGATGACAGAGGTTTCCACTTGTCGTTGTTGCATGGCAAGTTTTTGGTATTTCTTGCGTTCTTTCTGGGCTTGACGCCTTCGTTTCTTGTTCTCTGTCTTTCGGCTTTGCGAGCCTGTGACTATTACTGTTTGTTGATCTCTCGGATAGTTAACACGGTCGGGATTGTCAACTCCTTTTTCAGTCTTGGTTGCGTTGACAGTGCTGCGATTTTCAAGGACCGTTGTCACGGTAGTTGTAACGGCGGCTTGAAAAGTAGCTGCGTCCATAGGAAAAGCGGAGGTTTCGTTGTTCGACTGATTGCTTCCTGATGACGACATGATTCTGTAACATGAAAGATAAGGATTTTGTGAGCGATTTTGGCTGACCCTAGATGTACTTCGATTGCTCAATCAAAGAGTAAGAGTATGTTCTCGAAAGGTTGACCTACATCCTTATGATGCAGTCCTAGTACGGATTGGAGGTATGATCGTGAAGGTTTGACCTACATCCCTATGATGCAGTCCTAGTACGGAATGGAAGTGAGTTTGTAGAATGGTCTCAAGACGTTTGTCGTTCAGGCCGAGGTATCGTGGGTTGGTGAATAACAGGATCCAACCACTAAAAGAGACTTGGAAATGTCTCCGGAGCTAAATTACTATAGTCAAATGACTTAACTAAAGCAGGTTTCAGATAGACTCCAATGAAAGTATGATGAGAGTACTTGAATAAAGGAAATGACACAGAAGTTAGTCGACTGTCAATATCTTTGATATTCATGACGTAAAAGTTCGGGAAAATGACCTTGTAAAGGTCTTACATCATATCTAGAGAAGATAGTTCTTGACAGCATAAAGACGTAACCAAAAGTACTTATAGTACAAGATAATTTCATAGAAAATGCCACATCGGGCATAGACAGAAAAACGATTACTTTTAACAAGGAAAATAAAGTAAAGCGTCTACTACTGGCAACGGTCATCCCTCTGGTGAACTCTCAGTTCAGCCAGTTGACGTTCCAAATCAAGTAGGTGTCTTTCGTACACCCTCTTGCGTACTCGGAGCTCTATGACTTCGGCTCGTGATTCAGCTAGTGCTTGAAGCAGGGTTTCATGGTTTCTCTTTGATCTCTTGCGAACATCTTCTAGATGAATGGTGCAGAGGGTATGCATTCTCGCAACGGCGACAACTTCTGTGATCTGATGTAGGGCTGTCCTACCTTAAATCTCATTTCGCGCCACTCTGTGGACCAGGATTGGCAACATTCTGTCTGCTAAGCCCCCATTGCTCAGGTCATAGAAGCTTCGGTCACCATTAAATGGCATGGGCTGATCTTGTCCTTGGCTCCATGTTTCCATGCATTTCACGCATTCAGGCGTCGGGCCATGAAAAGTCGGACGAGGGTTAGGAATTGGAAAGGGAGCTGCTCGAGGTAGGTTCTCAACCTCGGGTTCGGAGTTAGCATCGTCCGAAAGGCCTTCATCATGGTGATCATTCAAAGGGATAGGATTATCATTCTCCGGTTCTTCTTCAAACCATCCAGCAATGACCTCATTCGGAAGGTACTGGTTGCCATGGGGATGGAGTCCAGCCATATTATCTATGCGAGAATTAGGGTAAGAGAATAATTATTAGACGAATTATCAAGATAATTATTTAGAAAATATTTATTAGTTACATCGCTATTTGTGAAGTGCATACCAGTTATATGTAATCGAAACAGGATAGGCCTTCGAATAAGTGACCTTAACTCCAAATTCACACAGAATAGGGGTAAGGTAAAATTTTCACAGATTCTAAGTCTATAACATCCTAATTATATATAGCCGTTGTATATCCACTTAGCAACTATCAACTTAGTAATGAAGATCCCATTTTAGTTCTCAGGTATAACGTACTTATAGTAACACCAAATACTCCTATAGTATTTTAAGTTTAATGTTATGTTCTACTTTTCTCATTATTGTAGGGTTGGTAAGATTTTATACTTGTTGCAACCGTCGGATAATATAGGTGATCAGGCTATATCTTCCCAGTTTTGACCATATGTCTCTAAGCCCACCTGTGTTGCCCAACAATCGTAATTTTTTTGTACTCTCCTAGTGACACAGACTTTAGTATGAATGCAGGCACGTATACTTTATTAAATATTTTATTATTTAAAGTATAAACTCTTGGTCAGAGTAATTTTAATCCCTTATGTATTTATAGTTAGTATATCTTTTATGGGTTGATATACTTAATTAACTATAAACAATGCTCTGATACCAATCTGTCATACCCCAAAACCAAGAACGGCGGAAACGTTCTGGGGCGGAGGACGTCATGTGCAGTATCACAACAATGAAAAGTAGTAAACAAGCAACAACATCATCCATTGCATTAATAATATAATTTTAATACAAGTGTGTTCTGTCAAACTATAATAGACACTAAAGTATAAATCAAAACGAAAGATGCGTCTTGATCGAGCACCATCTTCCATGAACCTTGCATCGGTACTTGTCTATGGTTGACCTGAGGATACAAGTTAGTTTGAAAGAGAGTATCAGCTTTAAAGCTGGTGATATCATAAGTATTTTAGTGTCTTAATTTGTAAGTAAGTATTTGTATGTGTATGAATTGTAAGTATTAAAAGTATATATGAACTGTAAGTATGAAAATGTTTGTAAAACAACTGTGAACGTTTGAAAAACCCTAGAAATCCTTATGATTCCAACTATTATAACAGGGAGTCTTCTACCAAGACTTAACTGATCTATATGTAACCTTCTACCAAGGCATCTAGTGTCTGTGTGTGTCTCTTGTGAGAGTGTTTATTTTTCCAAGTCTGACTATCATTAACCATCAAGATAGTTTCTACATTACCGTGCGTCGTGTGAATGTTCACGAAGTGAATGTAGTGGGAAAATGGAATAGTACTATAGTGTAGTGTCGAACTACAACCGTACTAATTACCTAAAGTCTAGGGTAATTCTTCTAAGTACTGTAGCATTTGAAATAAATAACTACATCGGTACTCAATTGCCTTATTTGAGGGAGAAGGTATAATGTGATGGCTAGATCCCAGGCTAAAGGCTCCCCTGGGAAAGGGATTTTAGGACCTACCCACGACCCCTGCATGTATGCAAGCCATGAGCATCCACATTACTATGATCAAGTATACTCGATATAACTATCACAATTGCGTTGTGACTCATCGGTATAGTTAGATCCTGAACTTGTTCCATGCTATAGCACCTAGTGATGCTTGTCCTATGTATATGTAAGTGTACTCATGTAAGTGTGATCATGTAATTGTACTTATGTAAGTCTGATCATGTAATTGTACTCATGTATGTGTAATCATGTAAACATATCTATGTAATAGTATAGTAATGTACTGTAATGTTCTAGCTGTAATGTATGTTCTCTCTATCTAGCAAGTATTGACTCATGGATGAACTGACTCATTGTATGATATTGCGTTCTACTAATAGTTCTAGTATATTCCTAAACTATCCATATGGTAGTTTACTAGTAATCTAACTGGTACGTATGGACATGGATGTATACCCTTGCTACCCAAGGGCATTAGGTGAACTGGAAGGACTTTTATGACTATATGTATACACATGATATATAACTAATATTTAAACGACCTTCGGATGGGTACCCGATATCCCACCAGACCACATCTCAAGCGCGAAAAGGAAATAGGGTGGATAGCCTTCCTATGTCTTTTAAACATTTCTCATATAAATATACATATTTCGTCATGCAATTTCTAATATAAAAGCATAAAGTAAGTTTTCTAAAACTTTGAACATAATTATTATCTAAAAAAGATCGACTTGATGTCAATCTATAAAACAGTTTGAAGGCATGGATTTGATAAAACAGTTTAAGTATAAATAAACAATTATTGGAAACACAATTGTTAATGAGTTTGAAATGGAACATTCAGAGTAAAATGTACAGTTTAAAAAGGAGTTTTAAACATACGAAGTGTTTATAAAAATCATTTGAAGGAAACTGTTTGGTAAAACGGCTAATGAGTAGCCAATCATTTAAATGTTGTTTATTAATCACAAGTGATTGATATAATAACTAGCATGATTCTACTTGTATCCCCCCATAAAACATTTAAAAAAAGTTAAAGAAAATTGATTAAGGGGTATGAACTCTCATGTTGTGGGTGATACGGATGAACTGAAGAGGTAGGACTGCTAGGTGTAAAGTGAAGACTTTAGACACACACAATGGACCTAATTACATAGGAAGACATATGTATATAAACAATTATTGATTATAACACTAATTAAACATGTATCAACATCCTAATGCGAGGAAAACACTTTGGTCAAGTGCTAGGAGACTAATGGGTTGCAACAAAGGAGTGCAAGACCTCATACGGAAGTTTATGGTCAAAAGACCATGTGTGTTGGAGTTTACGGCCTTGGGACCACTCCCCCATGAGTTTACGGCCGTGAAATCATGGTAAGGAGTAACATTTGATGTTTTGAGGTTCCTAGCTCACTGGTGATTTGTTTTAAAATAAGTTCTAGCCATGTGGAAGCATTAGGGGCACAATATCACCCCTTTATAGAGTTTACGGCCTAAGGAGCAATCCTTATGAGCTTACGGCCGTAAACTCTATTGGAACATGGTTTCTTTGGTGCTTAAGGTCCTTAACATTTCAAGGATATGATCTAAGCTGGGTTCTAGGCATAAGGAAGGAGTTAGGGTGTCATTTGCCCCATTTATTGGGGTTTATGGCCAAAGAACTTGTCTTGGCTGTAAACTCCTTTGTCCTCGTGTTTCCTTATAATTTCTAGGCTATAAAGACATTAGGGAACATCTCTAAATTAGTCTATTGGCTTAAGGAAGGCTTTTCGGGCATTTTGGCACATAAAAATGGAGTTCACGACCAAAGAACTTCCTTGCCGTGAACTCAGTTCTAGCCTTGATTTTTTATTGTTTTGTGGTCTAAACATGTAATGGCAGCTTCTAGGTTCATTTCCAAGGCTTTGAGGGACATTGGGCACACTTTGGCCCTTAAAAAGGAGTTTACTCTCCAAGTGTTCTTGGGCGGTAAACTCCCAAATCTTGGGGTTTTGATCCGATTTTGATGTTATAAAACACAATCTAAGCTATATAATACAACTAGATAGAAGTACTCACGATTTGGGACAAAAACACGAAGATCCGTGAGAGATAATTTGACTTTTCTCTAGTTGGAAATGTAAGTAATGAATGAATATGGTTTAGATTTCTATATATAGTCCTGGGATTTTTGGCAGAAAATATTTTTATTCCGGAGTTGAACCCTAATATCATAGAGTTTTGGAATAACAGTGTTGCACAAAACCCTAGTGCATCCACCCTCCTGATATCTCCTTAAGTGTAAATCCTGAAAAACTGTCAAACTTATACCCAAAGTCTCGAATTTCACTGTAACTGTTCTAACTTCTATTGGCTTGATATCGTTTGTTCAGAATGGAAATTTCGGGTTGTCACATCATCCCCCTGTTAAAGGTAATTTCGTCCCGAAATTAGAATTTAGGTAAGGAAGTAGGTACGAATGATCGAGTGATGGAGTGGGAACTTCCTAAGCGATTGGTTGTCGCTCTCCTAAGTGAAATCGGGTCCTTGGTTGGTATCCCAGCGAACCTTCACTAAAAGGGAGGCGGCGCTGCTTCGTCCGCTTGACCACTCGGTCGAGGGTCACTATGGTTCTAATACGAAGGTGAGGATCTCGACGAGTGGACTTACAAGAGTCCTAACGGAAAGGTACAGTTTAACGATCGAGACGCGAAGAGTAAATGTGCGTTACTAAGTTCGCGGAGTAGGTCTAGTTTGTGCGAGGTACAAGACCGATTCTGGTAAGAATCTCGGAGGTCCTCTCTATCTTAGATTTAGCTTTCCACGCTTTACGAAGCGTACTAAGCCATTCCCAGAGTGAGATTTCCTAAAGAATTTGGTCTTCTCACATGGAATTCCAAAGGTTCTTTCTCTTGCTAAGCTTCCCAGTCAAGGGCCACCCCTTGCTGGGTCAAAGTCGAAAGGGTTTCTATAATTTGCGAGGAGTTATGAATGAACTATGACACTAGGTCTGTAAGACCTATAATTTGGTGAATGTCTGTCGGCGTCTCTAGTGTCGACAAATTCTCAACGATTTTGACAAACTGAAAGAGTACTCAATATTTCCCACATCACTAATAGTGTGTCTTGGGAAATTTTGACTCTTCAATTCCAAAACTCGTGTTCAGAGAACTTAGCGAGAAGTATCTCTGAGGGTAATGCTTCCGCGAGTTCCTTCTTACTACGAGGGTAGATAAGTAAGTCGTTACATGGAGAATGACGAACTGACCCAAGTAAGAAAGACAGACTCTACGGACACGATGTGTCCGCATTGAGTTCAGAAGGTAGTCTTTCGGACATCCTTCCCTCGCACTCAAACTGGTGATGTTCGGATCTCGGTCCAGTCCTGAAAAGTACTTGTTCCTTGCGTTTGCTCAACCGCTACATCTATGCGAGGCAGAGTCGACGATTTCTAATGGAAAATCTTGACGTAGTCCTCGATATCTAAGGTACATACGATGCAATCCGTTGATCTCTGTAAAAATATGACTGGAGTTCTCTCCAGGGTGAGAAGCCTAGTCTTCTTATTCTATCACTGTGTGGTTTGCTAAGTTGTCCGGGCTGTTCTTGTATCTCCGTAGGTGTTTAGACTGTGGGGTGATCGGCTTACAAGACTCGTACTGGGTTCTAAGTCTGCTCCCATGACGATGCGATTACTCGTAGGATTGGGCAGTTCTCCATCCTGAAATTCATATTAGAATTCATACATGGTTTCACAATCATAATCTCGTGTATATGATTTGTATATAATTAAGACTGAAAAGGTAGTCAAATAAATTGATTCTTCTTTAAGCTCACATCCCATCAAGGAAAAAGAAGTTAAAGTGGAATCATCAATTCTAAACCTATAGAACCTTGATTATATATCACTCTTATATATGCATTCCTCAGTGATAGGTCAACCGCAGGAATCCTTGGATTAAACTTGACGTACTGCACGAGTCGTACTTCGGGGATTTCTTCGGAAAAGAGAAGAACTAAGAGGTACTCCACGCATGAGTACTTCGGTGTTCTGAAATGATGGTTTCGCTAAAAAGATGTTTACTAATAAGGAGACGTACGTATGAAGCTGTTTTTGTGAGGATCAAATTGAATCGAGTCGTATGATAATGTCGGAATCATACTGAAACTTAAAGACATTAGATTTGAACATAAGACGTTTACAGACAAAACACAACCGTGCAACCATCAACAGAGTTACAATACTTTAGACTTACAACAAGACTATTGCTGTGAATAAGGTATACTACAAAAGACAAGTATATGCAGCATGGGCATCCCTATACAGACAGGATCTCGCAAAAGGTAAGACTCTAGTTGCACTAGTTTTGGATAGTTTATAAGTCTGTTACAACAACACGCCTAAATTACATTAATGAGGGTTCGACGTAGTTTCTCCTGCAGCTGTGATCCTGAGAGTCTTCCCATCAGCACCCGAGTTCTTCACTATCGGGCAATCTGTCTTGAAGTGTCCAATTTCACCGCATTGGTGACATATCTGGACAGCACCAACATTGGTGGTGGAAGTGAGGTGTTGAGTGGGAGTCATGGTGACACTGTTGATTTCGTTGATCTTCTCTTTTGGACAATTTATGTAATAGTGCCCTTCCTCACCATAACTATAGCAAACTAGGCTTGCTCCAGTGGTGGAGGTAGTTCTACAGAAACGAGCAATGTGCCCCATCTTGTTGCAATTATTTCATTGCCAGGCTCGGCAAATTCTCTCGTGGTGGTAGTTGCACCGGTCGCACTTTGGGAGTGTTCCTTTATATGGTTTGTTCGGTACGGGGATGGCAGAGGTTTCCACTTGCCGTTGTTGCATGGCAAGTTTTTGGGGTTTCTTGCCTTCTTTCTGGGCTTGACGCCTTCATTTCTTGTTCTCTGTCTTTCGACTTTGCGAGCCTGTGACTGTTACTGTTTCTTGATCTCTCGGATCGTTAACACGATCGGGATTGTCAACTCCTTTTTCAGTCTTGGTTGCGTTGACAGTGCTACGATTTGCAAGGACAGTTGTCACGGCAGTTGTAACAGCGGCTTGAAAAGTAGCTACGTCCATAGGAAAAGCGGAGGTTTCGTTGTTCGACGGATTGCTTCCTGATGATGACATGATTCTGTAACGCGAAAGATAAGGATTTTGTGAGCGATTCTAGCTGACCCTAGATGTACTTCGATTGCTCAATCAAAGAGTAAGAGTATGTTCTCAAAAGGTTGACCTACATCCCTATGATGCAGTCCTAGTACGGATTGGAGGTATGATTGTGAAGGTTTGACCTACATCCCTATGATGCAGTCCTAGTACGGAATGGAAGTGAGTTTGTAGAATGGTCTCAAGACGTTTTTCGTTCAAGCCGAGGTATCGTGGGTTGGTGAATAACAGGATCCAACCACTAAAAGAGACTTGGAAATGCCTCGAATCTAAATTACTATAGTCCAATGACTTGACTAAAGTAGGTTTCAGATAGACTCCAATGAAAGTATGATGATAGTACTTGAATAAAGGAAATGACACAAAAGTTAGCCGACTGTCAATATCTTTGATATTCATGACGTAAAAGTTTGGGAAAATGACCTTGTAAAGGTCTTACATCATATCCAGAGAAGATAGTTCTTGACAGCATAAAGACCTAACCAAAAGTACTTACAGTACAAGATAATTTCATAGAAAATGCCACATCGGGCATATATAGAAAAACGATTCCTTTTAACAAGGAAAATAAAGTAAAGCGTCTACTACTGGTGACGGTCATCCCTCTAGTGAACTCTCAGTTCAGCCAGTTGACATTCCAAATCAAGTAGGTGTCTTTTGTACATCCTTTGGCGTACTCGGAGCTCTATGACTTCGGCTCGTGATTCAGCTAGTGCTTGAAGCAGGGTTTCATGGTTTCTCTCTGATCTCTCGCGAACATTTTCTCGATGAATGGTGCAAAGGTTATGCATTCTCGCATCGGCGACAACTTCGGTGATATGATGTAGCGTTGTCCTGCCTTGAATCTCATTTCGCGCCACTCTGCGGACCACGATTGGCAAGATTCTGTCTGCTGAGCACCATTGCTCAGGTCATAGAAACCTCGGTCACCATTAAATTACATGGGCTGATCTTGTCCTTGGCTCCATGTTTCCATGCATTTCACCCATTCAGGCGTCGGGCCATGAAAAGTCGGACGAGGGTTAGGAATTGGAAAGGGAGCTGCTCGAGGTAGGTTCTCAACCTCGGGTTCGGAGTTAGCATCGTCCGAAATGCCTTCATCATGGTGATCATTCAAAGGGATTGGATGATCATTCTCCGGTTCTTCTTCAAACCATCCAGCAATGACCTCATTCGGAAGGTACTGGTTGCCGTGGGGATGGAGTCCATCCATGTTATCTACGCGAGAATTGGGGTAAGAAAATAATTATTAGACGAATTATCAAGATAATTATTTAGAAAATCTTCATTAGTTACATCGCTATTTGTGAAGTGCATACCAGTTATATGTAATCGAAACAGGATAGGCCTTCGAATAAGTGACCTTAACTCCAAATTCACACAGAATAGGGGTAAGGTAAAATTTTCACAGATTCTAAGTCTATAACATCCTAATTATATATAGCCGTTGTATATCCACTTAGCAACTATCAACTTAGTAATGAAGATCCCATTTTAGTTCTCAGGTATAACGTACTTATAGTAACACCAAATACTCCTATAGTATTTTAAGTTTAATGTTATGTTCTACTTTTCTCATTATTGTAGGGTTGGTAAGATTTTATACTTGTTGCAACCACACAATTAAACTTAGGCACATGCTAGTCAACCCTCGGATAATATAGGTGATCAGGCTATATCTTCCCAGTTTTGACCATATGTCTCTAAGCCCACCTGTGTTGCCCAACAATCGTAATTATTTTGTACTCTCCTATTGACAGTGATTTTAGTATGAATGCAGGCACGTATACTTTATTAAGTATTTTATTATTTAAAGTATAAACTCTTGGTCAGAGTATTTTTAATCCCTTATGTATTTATAGTTAGTATATCTTTTATGGGTTGATATACTAAATTCATTATAAACAATCCTCTGATACCAATCTGTCACACCCCAAATCCAAGAACGGCGGAAACGTTCTGGGGCGGAGGACGTCATGTACAGAATCACAACAACGAAAAGTAGTAAACAAGCAACAACATCATCCATTGTATTAATAATATAATTTTAATACAAGTGTGTTCTGTCAAATTATAATAGACACTAAAGTATAAATCAAAACGAAAGATGCGTCTTGATCGAGCACCATCTTCCCTGAACCTTGCATCGGAACCTGTCTATGGTTGACCTGAGGATACAAGTTATTTTGAAAGAGAGTATCAGCTTTAAAGCTGGTGATATCATAAGTATTTTAGTGTCTTAATTTGTAAGTAAGTATTTGTATGTGTATGAATTGTAAGTATTAAAAGTATATATGAACTGTAAGTATGAAAATGTTTGTAAAACAACTGTAAACGTTTGAAAAACCCTAGAAATCCCTATGATTCCTACTATTATAACAGGGAGTCTTCTACCAAGACTTAACTGATCTATATGTAGCATTCTACCCAGGCATCTAGTGTCTGTGTGTGTCTCTTGTGAGAGTGTGTATTTTCCCAAGTCTGACTATCATTAACCAAAAAGATAGTTTCTACATTACCGTGCGTCGTGTGAATGTTCACGAAGTGAATGTAGTGGGAAAATGGAATAGTACTATGGTATAGTGTCGAACTACAACCGTACCAGTTACCTAAAGTCTAGGGTAATTCTTATAAGTACTGTAGCATTTGAAATAAATAACTACATCGGTACTCAATTTCCTTATTTGACGGATAAGGTATAATGTGATGGTTAGATCCCAGGCTAAACGCTCCCCTGCCAAAGGGATTTTGGGACCTACCCACGACTCCTGCATGTATGCAAGCCATGAGCATCCACATTACTATGATCAAGTATACTCGATATAACTATCACAATTGCGTTGTGACTCATCGGTATAGTTAGATCCTGAACTTGTTCCATGCGATAGCACCTAGTGACGTCTGTCCTATGTATATGTAAGTGTACTCATGTAAGTGTGATCATGTAATTGTAGTCATGTAAGTGTGATCATGTATGTAATCATGTAAACATATCTATGTAATACTATATTAATGTATTGTAATGTTCTAGCTGTAATGTATGTTCTCTCTATCTAGCAAGTATCGACTCATGAATGAACTGGCTCATTGTATGATATCGCGTTCTAGTAATAGTTCTACTATCTTCCTAAACTATCCATATGGTAGTTTACTAGTAATCTAACTGGTACGTATGGACATGGATGTATACCCTTGCTACACAAGGGCATTGGATGAACTGGAAGGACTTTTATGACTATATATGTACACATGATATATAACTAATATTTAAACGACCTTCGGACGGGTACCTGATATCCCACCAGACCACATCTCAAGCGTGAAAAGGAAATAGGGTGGATAGCTTTCCTAAGTCTTTTAAACATTTCTCATATAAATATACATATATAGGCATGCAATTTATAATATAAAAGCATAAAGTAAGTTTTGTAAAACCTTTGAACATAATTATTATCTAAAAAAGATCAACTTGATGTCAATCCATAAAACAGTTTGAAGGCATGGATTTGATAAAAAAATTTAAGTATAAATAAACATTTATTGGAAACACAATTGTGAATGAGTTTGAAATGGAACAATCAGAGTAAAATGTATAGTTTAAAAAGGAGTTTTAAACATATGAAGTGTTTATAAAAATTATTTGAAGGAAATTGTTTGGTAAAACGGCTAATGAGTAGCCAATCATTTAAATGTTATTTATTAATCACAAGTGATGGATATAATAACTAGCATGATTCTACTTGTATCCACCCCCATAAAACATTTAAAAACAGTTAAAAAATTGATTAAGGAGTATGAACTCACCTGTTGTGGGTGATACGGAAGAACTGAAGAGGTAGGACTGCTAGGTGTCAAGTGAAGACTTTAGACACACACAATGGACCTAATTACATATGAAGACATATGTATATAAACAATTAGTCATTATAAAACTAATTAAACATGTATAAACATCCTAATGCGAGGAAAACACTTTGGTCAAGTGATAGGAGGCTAATGGGTTGCAACAAAGGAGTACAAGACCTCATACGGAAGTTTATGGTCAAAAGACCATGTGTGTTGGAGTTTACGGCCTTGGGTCCACTCCCCCATGAGTTTACGGCCATAAACTCATGGTAAGGAGTAACATTTGATGTTTTGAGGTTCTTAGGTCATTGGTGATTTGTTTTACAATAAGTTCTAGCCATGTGGAAGCATTAGGGGCACGATATCACCCCTTTATAGAGTTTACGGCATAAGGAGCAATCCTTATAAGCTTACGGCCATAAATCTATGGGAACATGGTTTCTTTGGTGCTTAAGGTCGTTAACATTTCAAGGATATGATCTAAGCTGGGTTCTAGGCATAAGGAAGGAGTTAGGGTGTCATTTGCCCCATTTATAGGGGTTTACGGCCAAAGAACTTGTCTTGGCCGTAAACTCCTTTTTCCTTGTGTTTCCTTATGATTTCAAGGCTATAAACACATTAGGGAACGTGTCTAAATTAGTCTATTGGCTTAAGGAAGGCTTTTAGGGCATTTTGGCACATAAAAATGGAGTTCACGGCCCAAGAACTTCCTTCGCCGTGAACTCACTTCTAGCCTTGATTCTTAATTGTTTTGTGGTCTAAACATGTAATGGCAGCTTCTAGGTTCATTTCCAAGGCTTTGAGGAACATTGGGCACACTTTGGCCCTTAAAAAGGAGTTTACTCTCCAAGTGTTCTTGGGCGGTAAACTCCCAAATCTTGGGGTTTTGATCCGATTTTGATGTTATAAAACATAATCTAAGCTATATAATACAACTAGATATAAGTACTCACGATTTGGGATAAAAACCCGAAGATCCGTGAGAGAGAATTTGACTTTTCTCTAGTTGGAAATGTAACTAATGAATGAATATGATTCAGATTTCTATATATAGTCCTGAGATTTTTAGCAGAAAATATTTTTATTCCGGATTTGAAACCTAATATCCTAGAGTTTTGGAATAACAGTGTTGCACAAAACCCTAGTGCGTCCACTCTCCTGATATCTCCTTAAGTGTAAATCCTGAAAAACTGTCAAACTTCTATTGGCTTGATATGGTTTGTTCAGAATGGAAATTTCGGGTTGTCATAGTTTGTCTCAAAACTCTTTTTAATCTTTTTCAAAAATTTTACTTTATTATCAAAATTTTCCTGAAATCCTCAGTTTGGGTTCAGATACGCCCGAAGATGCATCCGAATCCCTCAAACCAAGGCTTTGATACCAACTTGTAACAACGTAAATTTTCAAAAAAAAATCACTTTTAAAACATTAATTCACTCATAAAATATTGTAAAAACACATTGTATCAATTTGTATCTTCACAAACATCTCCCCATAATCTCAAACAAAATCTCCAACGCGGGTGTGTACGAATCATGTCGGCGCCTTCCCGCGCTAATCACTAGTACCTGAAACACACAACACAACAACTATAAGCATAAATGCTTAGTAAGTTCCTCAAACTACCGCATAACACATACGCCACTCGAGGCTATAATACGACCCTCCGGTCGATGTGTCTCAGCGGGACCCTCTAGTCTGTATCGTTGGACCCTTCGGTCCGGTCTATAACATCATACAAGATACACATAACACATAGCACATAATCTCATACATAGCACATAAGACCCTCTGGTCCACACAATATACCAATCTAGGTAACTTATAGTCAGAAGACTCACCACGCTGTCTCGGTAAGTATCTGACTTGGAAGAAATGTGATCTAGCCTCCACCTAATCACATAAAGTAAATACTGCCATAAATACAACTGTACTCAACCCTAAAAGTCAACAAGGTCAACGGTCAAACTTTGACCCGACTTGCCGAGTGCACTAGGGTGACTCGGTGAGTCTATAGGTGTCCACTGACTCTCTTAGTCCCCTCTTGGCACGTCGAGTTCTTCCCCTGACTCGACGAGTTCCACTGGAACAACCCGAAGTTGTCCATCGCTGAAGTCCATTCCGTGCGTAAAAATCCGCCTTTATCGATTTGTCCCGATTTCGTTTTTGGGCTAAGTTATATAAACTTATAAGTTTATTTTAATCTCATGAGTGTTTAAGTCCATTAAAAACTCATGAAAATGGCCCAAAATCATTAATTTGAAATTTCTAAATTCTATCCCGTCGGATTACGGAAACTTAATCGGGTGCGACCAAAAGCCACGTTTAACGCCGGTATCGGGTAGAATTCCACCGTGTCCAAATCCCGATCACTATTTAAAGTGACCTAAGCCTCCGTTTGAAGCTTTTGCTTCATCTCACTACTCTCTCTCTAACCTCTCTCCTAATCCAAGATTAAGGTACAAAAACATAGAATTAAGGCTCCAAATCATAGAGGTAACTTCCCTAACTTGTTATTCAACCTTTAAGGCATTCAAATTTGTGTTTAAAATGTGATTTTGGACCTGGAACATGTGTTTACGGCCAAGGATCATGCTTGGGCCGTAACCACTTAATAAATGGGTTTTTGAGCAATTTAACCCCTCCAAACCAACATTGAGACTTAGATACGACCTTATGGCTTATAAATCCGGACTTAGAACACCCTAAACATGAATTTTGAGGTGCAAATAAGAGTTTACGGGCAAGGAATATTCTTGGGCCGTAAACCCCTCAAACATGGGGAGTAAACTCATTTAAACATGTTTAAAAGCCATATAACTCCACCAATAGCCTTGGAATAAATCCTAGAATCATCTAAAAATAGTTTGGGGACCTTAAACATGTCAAACACCCTCCATTTAGGAGTTTACAGCCAATGCTTCCCAAGAAATAGTTCTAGGGCCGTAAACTCAAAAAAACATGTTAAAACGTGCCCTAAATTCATACCAAGACTAGTAAAAATTGTTTGGGGACTTTAAGCATATCAAACACCCTCCAAATGAGAGTTTACCGCCATGACACTCCAAGGACAAGTCCCAGGGCTGTAAACTCCTCTATAGGTGTCAAATGATGCCCAAAACTCTTACCAAGGCTTCGAAAATTAGTTAGAATCACATGTGATTGTCCTAGCCTCACAAAATAATTATGGATTGAGCTTGGGGGAGTTTACGGCCGTAAACTCCATGTATACTACCGTGAACTCCCATAAATAATATTTAAGCACATTCAATCCATTCCATGGCTTTAGAAAAATCCATTCCATCATTTCCCATGAGTAATCAAGCCATTTAGCACTCCAAAATACCCAAACATGAGTTCACGGCTGTGAACTCATGTGTGTATGTTGTATGAGGCCGAAAACTCCCTAAGGAGTTTACTCTTGAAGAGTAAACTCAATTCCCATGTCCCACACATCATTACACGTCCGTAGATGTCACCCGGGTCACTCCAAACACTTGTTTTGAAGTGTTTTAGTTCATTGGAGTGTAGTATCTCATCTAAATAGTATTTTTAAATCTAATTAGATACATTTGCATATTATTTCATATTACATAGGAACCTCACGTGTAATCAAGCCCCGAACCAACGATTAGTGTCCGAAACAGTTGCGCCTTCTCGTCTGGTGAGTTCATACCCCTACCCTTTTTCAATGGTTTTTAAATGTTTTCAGGGGGGGGGGGGGAATACAAGAAAAAGTACAAGAATATCTTGTACTTAATTTCATTATTTCACTTAAATGGTTTCACAATTCGCACACTTTTAAGAATTGAAAACCTACTAACAAACTGTTTTAACTTGTAGAGTTGATTGCTCAAACCGATTTTCAATTCTTATTATTATATACTGTTATGTTTCACAATTGATTGTTCACACTTATAATGATAGTGATCATAAAACATTTGTAATGTCTGTAATAAAACACCCTAGGCTCGAGTGTAAAAGACAGACACCATTAGAAAACATAAAACATTTGTAATGTCCTTAATGAAACACCTAGGCTCGAGTGTAAAGGACATGCACCATTAGAACTTAGTCAGTCATAGATACTACTTCCCTTAGGTACGAGAATTAAAGAGTAATCTTAAAGATTGGAAACACGTCCTCTGTAACACTTCCTTGGCACGAGAGAGTGGAGGACTACCCCTGTAACCAGAATCTCTAGGAGGGAGAACATGACTTGAGTGTATAGATCTATATGGGACTGACAATCCTGCACCTAGCTGCTAGCTACAGCAGAACCGAAAGGTTCAAGGGTGACGAAAGTCATAAAAAGGATACTGGCCCTGGCCCGAGTCATATCTAGTCTGAAGTATGGTTAAGGATTCGCAATCAAGATTTTGAACACTTCACACTTAATTATTAGTTTTATGTACGTAATAAAACTAATGTACATTTAAGGATAATAAAAATTTAAGGAGATTCATACACACACATTCAGGAAAATATGGGATTTTCCTGGGGATAACACTGAACATAATCGGAATCCGTAACAATTCGCACACACATACATTCAGTAAAATATGGGATTTTCCTAGGGATAACACTGAACATAATCAGAATTGGTAACAGTTCACACACACCTGTAGGAAAATATAGGATTTTCCTGGGTAACAGTAATACGTAACCAGAAACGTGTAACAATTTAGATACCAATCTTTACAATTCACAAGAACAATCATGTTTTCAGTGTACATCTTTTACATTACATTTTGGATTTGGTAACCAACTTTTAAGAAAATATGGGATTTTCTTGGATAACCACTTTTTCAAGAAACCAAAGGAACTCGTACATTTTCAGAAAAACTAACCGCTTATGAACTCACCAGCTTTATGTTGATTTTCAAACCGCTTGTATTCTCAGGCTCGCATTAGACAGGTACCCGACGATCTCTTTTGGCGAAGACGGAGTGCGTAGAAGACTCGTCTCATTTTTTTCATATATACTATGTATCACATGTATAACTTTACTTTTGAAACAAATGTAAACTTTTCTATATGTAATGTAATGGTTGTTTTACTTTACCTACTATGTGTATTGGATTTGATACTCAACGTGGAGTCAACCCCGGAAATGTTTCCGCGTTTGGTTTTCGGGGTGTGACAGATTGGTATCAGAGCCTTTGTTTATAGTGAATAAAGTATACCAAACCTTACATGGTATAAGACTATAAACACTAAGGGGCCTAAGTGCTCTGAACTAAAAGTATCCTTTAAAATATAAGTATTTTAAAAAATATACTAGTATATTGAACCGTCGAAATCCGTAACTACAAGTAGAACAAAATATAAGTAAATGGGTGTTGTACGCTACGGTTAAACCTGGGCAGTTATGTAGTCGTGTCTAGGATCAATATAGCCTGGCCAACTATATTCATTCGAGACACGGCCAACATGTGCTTGGGAGTGAGTGTGGTATGCGGCATGCCTAAAACTTACCCTAATACAATAAACATCGAACTAGTGTCGTAACGAATCATGAAATACTATGGGAGTATTTCTCGAGCCAATCCTTGGTAGAAATCCTCGTTCATGCATTGTTCTTTGATCATTCCCTTAGCGATAATTTTTCTTGCCTTGATAACTCTTTCCTGGTTTATCGCTTATTCAACATATATCTGTCATATCTCTTGATTCAATTCAGAGGGCTTATCATCCTCTCTCTCTTGATCTTATTAGATCAAGATGCCTCCAAGAAAGAGACCCAGCTCTAAGACCAACAACCCTCCACCACCACCTCCTCCCCAAATTTATCCTGTAGTATTCCAGTCAGCTGTTACAACCGCAGTAGCAGTTGCCATGTCTCAACAGAACTCTGGCGGTTCCGGTAGTTCGAGAGGTGGTACCCAAACCAAAAACCAAGAAAGTAGTCAGGGACACCGAAAAGAGGGTTCCTATAAAGATTTCATGAACGCGAAACCCACGTCCTTTGATGGCACTGGAGGTGTCATTTCCCTCACCCGATGGTTCGAGAAGATCGTATCCATCTTTGAAATTTGTGCCTGCTCAGAATCTGACAAGGTGAAGTTTGCCGCCTGCACCTTTATTGACAAAGCCCTGACTTGGTGGAACGGCCGAGTCAAATCCCTAACCTTACCTGTAGCCAACGCCATGGGTTGGGAAGCCATGAAGGAACTTCTGTTGGCTGAGTACTGCCCTCGGGGCGAAGTGCAGAAGCTAGAACACGAATTCTGGAACCTGAAGATGAAGGGTACCGATATCATTGCTTACACTTCCAGGTTCGATGACTTAGCATTACTCTGCCCGGGAATGGTTACCCCGGAGAGTAGGAAGATAGAGAAATTCATCTGGGCGCTGACCCAACCAACGAAAGGAAACGTCATAGCTGCGAGGCCGGATACATACGATAGCGCCAAAAGTTTAGCTCAAACCTTAATCGTTCATAGTGATGACCTTGAGGAGGCAACTACCACTCCTGAGCCGACAGAGAGGAGTGGTGAGAAAAGAAAAATTGGGAAGAAGGAGAAAAGTTAGACGTCGTAGGAGTCTTCGAAGAGGCAGCAGACGGTGCCAGTTCACGCTGCCACGTCCCCTGCAATTGTTTCTGTTGTTGGATCCTCAACTCGAAAACCTGCCAGTAAGTATGCTGGAACCCTTCCTAGTTGTGACAAGTGCAACTATCATCACCTTCCTTCCGGTCCATGTATAGAGGTATTTTGAAACATTTGTGGCATAAAGGGTCACATGGCAAAAACTTGTAAGACACCAACTCAATCCACGAGTCAAGCTTCCGGAGCGGGCATTGGTCGGGCCTGCTATGGTTGTGGAGAAGTTGGACATTACAAGCGAAATTGCACCAAGGCAGTAACATCTGGCAACACCGGAAGAGTTCTAGCGATAAGAAAAGAGGAGATAGCCACGGATCCCACCGTTGCTACCGTGAACTCCATGTTTACTACCGTGAACTCCCATAAATAATATATAAGCACATTCAATCCATTCCATGGCTTTAGAAAAATCCATTCCATCATTTCCCATGAGTAATCAAGCCATTTAGAACTCCAAAATACCCAAACATGAGTTCACGGCCGTGAACTCATGTGTGTATGTTGTATGAGGCCGAAAACTCCCTAAGGAGTTTACTCTTGAAGAGTAAACTCAATTCCCATGTCCCACACATCATTACACGTCCGTAGATGTCACCCGGGTCACTCCAAACACTTGTTTTGAAGTGTTTTAGTTCATTGGAGTGTAGTATCTCATCTAAATAGTATTTTTAAATCTAATTTGATACATTTGGATATTATTTCATATTACATAGGAACCTCGTGTGTAATCAAGCCCCGAACCAACGATTAGTGTCCGAAACAGTTGCGCCTTCTCGTCTGGTAAGTTCATACCCCTACCCTTTTTCAATTGTTTTTAAATGTTTTCAGGGGGGGAACACAAGAAAAAGTACAAGAATATCTTGTACTTAAATTCATTATTTCAATTAAATGGTTTCATAATTCGCACACTTTTAAGAATTGAAGACCTACTAACAAACTGTTTTAACTTGCAGAGTTGATTGCTCAAACCGATTTTCAATTCTTATTATTATATACTGTTATGTTTCACAATTGATTGTTCACACTTATAATGATAGTGATCATAAAACATTTGTAATGTCTGTAATAAAACACCCTAGGCTCGAGTGTAAAAGACAGACACCATTAGAAAACATAAAACATTTGTAATGTCCTTAATGAAACACCTAGGCTCGAGTGTAAAGGACATGCACCATTAGAACTTAGTCTGTCATAGATACTACTTCCCTTAGGCACGAGAATTAAAGAGTAATCTTAAAGATTGGAGACACGTCCTCTGTAACACTTCCTTGGCACGAGAGAGTGGAGGACTACCCCTGTAACCAGAATCTCCAGGAGGGAGAACATGACTTGAGTGTATTGATCTATATGGGACTGACAATCCTGCACCTGGCTGCTAGCTACAGCAGAACCGAAAGGTTCAAGGGTGACAAAAGTCATAAAAAGGATACTGGCCCTAGCTCGAGTCATATCTAGTCTGAAGTATGGTTAAGGACTCGCAATCAAGATTTTGAACACTTCACACTTAATTATTAGTTTTATGTAGGTAATAAAACTAATGTACATTTAAGGATAATAAAAATTTAAGGAGAATTCATACACACACATCCAGGAAAATATGGGATTTTCCTGGGGATAACACTGAACATAATCGGAATCGGTAACAATTCGCACACACACACACACGTTCAGGAAAATATGGGACTTTCCTGGGGATAACACTGAACATAATCAGAATTGGTAATAGTTCACACACACATGTAGGAAAATATAGGATTTTCCTGGGTAACAGTAATACGTAACCAGAAATGTGTAACAATTTAGATAACAAACTTTACAATTCACAAGAACAATCATGTTTTCAGTGTACATCTTTTACATTACATTTTGGATTTGGTAACAACCTTTTAAGAAAATATGGGTTTTCTTGGATAACCACTTTTTCAGGAAACCAAAGGAACTCGTACATTTTCAGAGAAACTAACCGCTTATGAACTCAGCAACTTTATGCTGATTTTCAAACCGCTTGTATTCTCAGGTCCGCATTAGACAGGTACCCGACGATCTCTTTTGGTGAAGACAGAGTGCGTAGAAGACTCGTCTCATTTTGTTCATATATACTATGTATCACATGTATAACTTTACTTTTGAAACAAATGTAAACTTTTTTATATGTAATGTAATGGTTGTTTTTCTTTACTTACTATGTGCATTGGATTTGATAGTCAACGTGGAGTCAACCCCAGAAATGTTTCCGCCTTTGGTTTTCGGGGTGTGACATCCACCTGGCATGAATCGCGGGGCCACCCCGACTCAACTCGCCGAGTCTCAAGAAAAAATCGGCGAGTTCCACTTGAACTCAGTCTCCCCTGACCCTCCCTGACTCACCTAGTTATACCCCAACTCGGCAAGTTCACTCACTGGCTGATTAACGGGCAACCTTCATACTACTTGCCGAGTCTGTTCTTCGGACTCGGCAAGTTCATTCCATGCACAAACTCTAAACAACTCCTGAGGTCAGATCCGTTCCATACAATCATAGATTTGGTCTCCCTAAGCCTGATAATCACGTAAAGTTCGGACCTTGGCACTCATACAACATCTAAATGGTCCAAAACGGTGATTTAGCCCCAAAACCGACATCCCAAGCTCATGACTCCCACAATGACTCATAAAGCTCCAATAGTTAAGCCCTCTGGACCTCTTTGGGTCCAGATCCGGAACACAAACTCGAGAAGAGACCAAATGCTCTATTTAATCAACCTCTAAAAGGGTTAGAAAACCCTAACACAAAGGATCAACATCAAAATTGAAGAATGTCTGAGAATAACACCTCCTTCAGCCTCCTCTTTCCTTGGCCACTTCTTTCTTGCAAAAAGACCCACAAAAGGATCAAAAATGGCCTCTCATTCCTCACAAACGCTCTAGATCTTTTAGGGTTTCTCTCTGGGGGTTGGTGGCCGCAAATGACGGCCATAAGGGCCTTTAAATAGGTCTCAAACCCTGGAACTTAGGGTTTCATTAAACAACGTGGACTCGCCGAGTCCACTCGTGAACTCACCGAGTCCAGCTGTGAACTCGCATACTGATCCGCGGCCATACTCGGCGAGTTTGGATGCCAACTCGCCGAGTCTCCCCACAAAACCCAAAAATAAAGGAACAAAATATAGTACCTGGGAATTCGGATGTTACATATTAGTTCTTGATAGTTAGGGTTTTTAGTTTATTTTGGTCCCTTAAGGTATTTCTTGAGAGTATAAGCTACTCCAGAGGCTTAAGTTGATAAATCTTTATGTTTCTGATGTTGCTTGTACGTAAAAATGGTGTCTTAATGGTTTAAGCTCAAGCATGCAAGGGTTGAAGTTTGTTCCATGAACTTAGTATGTTAAAATCCAAGATTTAAACTTTTTTAAGCCATTCAAAAGCATAAAGTTTGCAACTTTATGGCTTAATACATTTTAATAAGCTTAGATCTGAAGTAAGACGTTAGGTCTTAAAGAATTAAGACCTTAAAAGTAATATATGGCCAACTGGGGCTTACGTGGGTATAGACTGAGTGTATGCACCTAGAGTCCCGGCCTTACGAAGAAATTTAGTATGTCGGGCATATTGATGGTACACTTAGCTTATCCAACAGAGAGATTTTCGGGCTTTTAGTTTCGGGCCACTTTTGGTCTTAGGGATTTGGGCCCTTATTGGGCCGCAAGGCTTGCTATGTTGGGCCTTTTTGGACTTAGGGCCTATATTGGGAATGGAATGTCTTTTGGACTTTGGGCTAGTTTGGAGTTGGGCCTTTGTATGTTATGCCTAATAAGGGAAGGGTTAAGTAGCCTTTTACCTTGGAAGCCAGTGTTTAGGATTTTGACTCTCAGGTAGGGTTAATGACCTAATTGCTAATTAAGGTTCTATTATATGTGATTTAGTGTGAGGACGACACGATTCGGCAGCCCGAGTGTGATTTGATATCTTCACGCTGAAGGGAGTTTCCTTTGGTATACTCATGGGTCGAAGGCACCAAAACCGACCCACTAGACTATGTTGGTAGGATGATAACTTTCCTCGTGACAATTTTGTATATTTCTTGGATATGCTTATTGTTATTGTGACTCATATTGTTATGATTATGTGTTAACTGTAGGGGTTGAAATAGAACCGATACCTATTGAAAGAGACCAAATGGGTTGAAATATACCTAGTATCCATTTAAAGAGAGCGAAGGGGTTGAAATATACCAAGTGTCAGTTGAAATAGACCAAAGGGGTTGAAATAGATCCAATACTAGTTGAAAGAGAATGCATGGGTTGTAATAGACGTAGTTATGTTTTGATTGTTACGTATGTATGGTGTGGGGTACATTGGGGGAGCTTATGAAGCTTTGTGCTTACGGGTTTCAGTTTGTGTTTCAGGTACTTCCAACTCAAATGGGAAGGGCACAATATGATCACACCGCATTTGCCTGCATTTTTCCACATTATTTGATTTTGAAATGAATAAAAAACAAAATTTTTATCTAAAATTTCGGGATGTTACAAGTTGGTATCAGAGCCTTGGTTTTAAGGATTCGGGCATACACTCTAGTGTTTTTGAACTCAAGCTGAGTATTTGGTAGATTTTCATAAAAATAAGTATTTTATTTATAATACAAGAAGAGGTGTTATTCGTCCAATCATCCAAGCTCAAGTAAGTTTACCCAAAATACACATACATTTCAAATGTTTTATGCTATGGTATGAGAATCACATGCTAGTTTAGGACTAATGCTCTGCTCAGAATTGCATGATAGAATGCTAGAAGAGATATGTGTCTATTGTATGAGCTTATAGATTTACATGCTAGTATGGGATAAGTTATCTGATAGGATGGCATGTTTAGGTTGTGTTCTGATTTGAATTGCTTTATACTCGAACGTTGCGTGCTATGTGCTTTTAGGAATTTTGATTAGTACCAACTGACTAGTGGACGAATGCATTTGGTTCCAGATTATTAGGATTAGATAATTTTAGAAGGTTATATTTATCTTTATTTTGCACCTCCGGTTTGAGTTCAACCGTTGTAGTGTGGGAGCTTTCATTCAAAGAATTATCTAGCACCAATAGTATGTAATTTTGTTCATGTGGTAGTTAGATGGTGTTAGTGGAAGTTCCGTCTACAACTGATAGCAGAGAGTGGTGAGGAAAGGAACCCTAGGAAATTATTGGAATATGTCTTGGCTTGCAGACGCTCTATAATATGGGAAGGTTAATGGATAGGAAGGAAATGACTTGGAGGAATATTCACAGTCCAAGGGTAGGGTATAGATAGGTGTGGAAGGTAGTATTGGACCTGTGCTACTAAAAGCGCATGATCTATACCCAAGACAAGGAAGGTCATGGTGAATTCAAGAATCTTCAAGAGTTTGAACCTCTTCATGTGTATAGTGATTATTTATGTATTATGTTTCAACATTGTGATGACACGTGGTATGGAAGGGCGTTCGGGATCAGGATCTGGTTTGAGCTTGGGCATCGAACTAATTGATGAGGGATTACACAAGTTAATTGCCATAGAGGTTACTAGAGGCATACTTGATGCGACCGCGTTGAGGTTAAGGTTAATCTAGGAGGGTATCATCGAGTTGATGGAGGACTACCTCTGGATGTTCATGGCCGATCTGGCCACTTGTCAGCCTAGAGCCTGCACTCTCTACTTCAAGGATTTAAGGGGTTGTGGGGTGCCATAATTCTTTCGGGTGAAGGACACATTTGCACATAGATGTTGGATAACAAACATTAAGTGTGACCAGATGACTAGCTTCTTCCCCAAGGGGTCAAAGGTGAGGTTCACTGGAGGTTGTTTGAGGGAGCGAGCTTGTGATTAGTGAGAGGTGGTTGGCAGCTATTAAGGTGCAACAGTTACCAAGGGAGTTTTGGCATATGCGACATACGACTGAGACCATGACGAAGATCACCACCAAGTTCCAACAGAGAGCCCTATTGGTACCCCAATATGCCACATACAAGGAGATGCGAAAGACTCGGTACCATGACATGTTGATATCATACATTTGGGATTTTGTCAAAAGTACCAGCCCCGATACTAGAAAACGTGATATCCAAGGCTTGAAAATGGGAGATTGATTTGGAGCAGATAGGTAAAAGGAAGGCAGAGCATGGGCAGATGGATAGGGTTATGATGAAGAAACCTAAGGGATTTGATTCTATATCGAGGAGCCAGTAGGGTCGCGGCCGCTGTGGCAAGTGGGGCAAGGCACATGACAGGGTCTACAGGGTGGGTGGTTCGGCCTGCTACAAGTGTGGCAAGATAAGCCACTTCGACAGGGATTGTATGTCATTACCACCATCCATGTTTCTGATCTGGTTAGCTTTCATTGTAATTAGAAGAGCCACAGGAAGGCCAACTACCCAATTTTAGTAACGGTGGGACCAGTAGCAGTGCCTGCTTTGGTGACTCTGAGGATCACTAATGACCACCAGGGCAAGTTATTGGTGCCAATTGCTCGAAACAGGGCATTTTAGCTAACAGTCGAGGAGGCTCATGTAGCACCCGATGTGTTCGCTAGTATGCATCTTCTCTTACCTTCTTATTTATGTCATTTATCATGCTTATATGTATGTATTGTTATTTAGGGGCGTTCCTCATGAATGGTATTCTTGAGGTGGTTTTATTTGATTCGGGGGTACCTGATCTTTTGTATCCCTTGCACTTAACAAGAGGTTGGCCGATGTTCCGAGAGAGTTCGATTATCTACTTGAGTTTCAGATTGTTGATGACCATTTGGTGTGAGTATCTAGGGTTCACCCAATATGCACTTTGGAGTTATTAAGTGAGCAATACCCGATTGATTTTGTTCTTATTCCCCTACGCTAAAGCAAGGTCATTGTAGGGATGGATTGGATGAGACCCAATGGGGCGATGATTGATTATGGGCTTTATTTGGTATGTGGTCGTACCCCAAGTGGGGGAGAGTTGGTGACCTACAGTGAGGGTACTCAGCATGGGTCGACACTATGTTCGGTAGCCAGGCCAGGCGTTATCTTCAACAGGGATGTTTCGGGTTTGTGACTTATGTGATGGATACCCAGGAGAAGGGTGATGTGACCATAGATGATATTCGGAATATTCAAGAAAACCTGGATGTGTTCCCGGAGGACTTTCTAGGAGTGCCTCTGGAGAGGAAGGTGGAGTTTTGGATTGACTTGGTTCCAGGTGTGGCTCCACTAGCCAAAGCACCTTATTAGTTAGCAACATAAACTGCACCTTGCGTAACTAGAACTCACACTTGGAGAACTTTGTGAAAATTCTCTTCCTCCTCGGAGTCTCCAGTACCTTCCTCAGGTGCTCCTCGTGCTGCTCCTAAGTCTTGGAATAAACCAAGATATCATCAACGAAGACTATCACATCCTAGTCTAGCATCCGTCTACATACACGGTTCATGGGATCCATGAATGTGGCTGCAACATTGGTGAGCCCAAACGGCATCACCACAAACTCATGGTGACCATAGCACGTCCTAATGGTTGTCCTCTACACATCGTCATCCCTGACTTTCATCTGGTGAAAACACGATTGCATATTAATCTTGGAGAACCAAGATGCACCCTGGAGCTGGTCAAACAGATCATCAACCCTTGGGAGGGGATAACAGTTATACACTGTTACCTTATTCAGCTCCTGGTAGTCTTTACACATAAGATATGACCAATCCTTTTTCTTCTAAAACATGATCGTGACTCCCCTTGGCAAAGTGCTCGGCCTATTAAATCCCTTGTCTAATAAGTCTTGTAGCTGTGTAGACAACTCTTGCATCTCGGTAGGAGCCAACTGATATGGTGCATCGGCTATCAAAGCCGCACCAGGGACTAGGTCAATCCTGAACTCCAGCTGCCTTTCCGGAGGTATCCCAAGCAAATCCTCTAGGAATACGTTCGGGTAATCTCGCACGATCGATACATCATCCATTGTCACGTTACCCTTATCTTGGGTATCCACAACATAGGCGACATAACCTGCGCAACCCTACCGAAGGTAGCGCCTCGCCTCTCGCCCTGAATCACTAACCCTCCCCCACTAGGAGTCCGAACTCCCACTAGCTGCTACTCGAAGTCGATCACTACCCTATTGGGGCTCAACCAGTCCATACGAATTATAACCTTATTCCATTGACGAGAAATATGGACTAGATCCACAAAAAAGTGCTCATCAAACAACTACAATGTACATCCCCGATGAACTCTTGCAACCCAAATGGTCCTATCATCTACTATCTCTACATCAAGTGAGCAATCCAGCTCCCCTGGAGCCCCTACAAATCACTTGTTGAGTGCGAGCGAATCAAAAGATTGGGTAGCCCCCGAGTCAAATAATACCAGAGAAGATATACCATTCACCAGGAGCGATCCTATAACAAAACACATAAACATAAGTAATAAACAATATAAATAAAGAGATAACGAGGAGATACGTACCCGTCACCACATCAGGAGCTACACGTGCCTCCTTTGATGTCAACTGAAAAGCCCTACTCTTCACCACAGGCATCGCTTCTGGTCCCTGACGGCCATCGATAATCTTCAGCATAGTAGGAGCGGGTGATGCCACCTATCATGTTGCTGCTAAACTTGGGCACTGGGACCGCTTGTATCCACTCTGATTGCACTGAAAGCAAATCAGATCTGATATTGTGGTGGTGGTGGTGGTAGCTGTATAATCTCTGCTCACATGACCAGTGTGACCGCACTTAAAGCTGCCTGAACTTGCCGCCCTTGCTGTCCCTTCGTGCAACTTGCCGCATTTGCCACAATGGCTGCGGCCCTACTGGCTCCTAGATCTATGATCTAAAACCTTAGGCTTCTTGCCTGCACACCCTGACTAAACCCCCCTAGTTTCCTCTTCTTCTCCATTGCCAAATCCAACTCTCTTGAACCCTCACAATCATATCTTCCAGTGTCTTACAGTTGGATTGACTCATAAACTGGCGGATATCACTCTGCAACATCTCATTGTATCATGCCTTTTTCATCTCCTCGTCTGCCACGTACTGCAGAACAAGAAGCGCCCTTTCCCTGAACATAACGGTGATCTTAGTCACCGTCTCAGTCGTCTGTTGGAGATCCTGGAACTCCCTAGCAAGTTGTTGCACCTCAATCAAAGGTGCAAACTCGGTCCTGAACATGGTCAAAAAATCACTCCAAGTCATCGCATCAAGGGCTACATCATCCCCAATGGAATTTCCAACATCCTCCTATTAGTCACGTGCCCTGTCATTCAGAAGATAGGAAGCAAGTCGAACCATGTTCCCCTCAGTACATCGGCTCATACGGAAGGCGTTGGCGACAACAGCTAACCATCTGCTGCTAGCAATGGGGTCCCAAGCCCCATGATAGTCTGTAGCTCCGAAAGCTTGGAACTCCTTGAGTGTCATCGTGCACGCCCCTAGCATGGCCGCCATCTCGGTGTAAAATGCACCTAACCTCTCATCAAGTATCTCCAAGATGCCCTCCATCTGAGATTTGAAGTTCACTTGGATTGGCAAGTTATTATTGGAGATTCATTTAGGACTTCTCAAAGATAGCAGTTCCTTTGAGTAGGTTGATAAAGAAGACTATCAAGTTTCGTTAGGGGCCTGAGCAGCACACAACTTTTGAGATTCTATGACAGAGATTACGTGAGGCGTTGATTCTGAACCGTCCAAATGGTATTGAGGACTTTTTGGTTTATTGTGAAGCTTAGATCACTTGCTTGGGTGCAGTTTTGATGCAACGGGGTCATGTGATTGCTTACGTTTAACAAAGAGACACCACATATGTGATGATAGAGGTGTATTACATTTGAATTCAACATCATTATGCTTTATCAAAATTTGAACAATTCTATTGAATATAAGATCAATACATTCTCTAATCAGTATTATTCTTGCTACTTGAAACACATTGTTCAGACTCTTTAAGATATTTAAGGAACCCCACTTGTGGTATTTATAATATAAAAGTCACCATTGAATTTTTTCAATTTGACTTAGATACTTCCAAGATTCAACATTGATTTCTTTAATCTCTTTCATTTACTTGATGAATTTTCTTTTTTGTGTGGTGTTATGAATAGACCAACATAATATTTTAAGGTGTAAATTCTTGTACCTTTTCATGAGACTACTTTCGATGTGTTGGAGACAAAAGCGTTGGTATGCTAATGCCTCTTTCCATTCTAGTAACAAAACATCCCAAGAATACGGTAAAAAATATTCATTTTTCAATTTATATATAAAACCATAGTAAACCAAATCATCTCATAAAAACAGAAGCGATAGTATCTCAAAACATCATATCAGAACATTGTATCAAAATCACATGTCCAAACATCAGAGTAAACCATCCCAGGCTGAACGTTGTGGTGTGTGCAATGCAGTCATTACGAGCTCTTCCCCTTACTAGCGAAAGTACCTGATAGCAAAACTAAAAATTGTATGCATAAAGCTTAGTGAGTCTCCACAAACTATCACACACTATACATATAATCACATAATTTCATATAATCATATAACTTGGGCCTTCCCCTACATCGGGCCACGTCAGGCATAGGGCCCCACCTGGCACCGGACCGAAATCCGACATCGGGTCCCGACCGGCATAGTGTTCCCCCTGGCATAAAGTAAAGCCCGGTATACATGTAACATATCAACAAATACGTTTAAAAATAAACACATAAACATTCCTTGGGGCTCGCCCGACATCAGATCGAAATCCGGAAGCATACAAACATTCCTCGGGTTTCCTCGACATCGGACTGAAATCTAGTAACATACAAATAGACACATGCAAGAATCATGAAGACATCAAGCGTACAAACATTCCTCGGGCTTTCCCCGGCTTCAGACCGAAGTCCAGAAACATATAAACCTACATCGGGCATGACCCGACATCGGATCTTAGTCCGACATATGCTAATATACATAAACAGGCCAACATTGGTGCCTTCGACCCGTTCCTACTTGAGAAAAACTCACCTCACAAGACTGGCTGCTGAATCTCTCAGTAAGGAATCTCTATTGGCTGTTCCTACCACTCCCTGGCTATCATTATCACAATAACACTTAGTCAAAATCCAATAATCCTTCTTAGGGTGAAGTGACCGTTTTATCCCCTAATCTAACTTGGACCATGTCCTAGGCCGAATTCACTATAATCTTTCCAAGCCTACTATTGGCCCAATTTTCTAAATTGGGCCTAATTCCTCAAATGGGCCTTCCCTTAACCCCAAACATGTCCGTGGTCCATTATCTGACTTTTGATGGCCCATTAAGGCCCAAAAACTACTAACTCCAAAGATTGGCCCAAACGTTGCAAAGCCCAAAACCTGAGAGTACATTGGGCGTACTCCTCTGTACACAAAGTGTATTGTTTCATGGCTTATACGATGCACGTACCTGCTTGTACGCCTAGCGTACTACCCTGTTAAGCCACAAACTTCAAAAGTCCTTAAACCATTAAGACCTTAAGCCCATATTAAGATCTGAGTCCCTTAGCATGTACTAACTCATAAAGTCTATTAAACGGTGTCTTGCAACCCACCAAATAGACCCACCTTGGAATATATCAACTAACTTCCATGGAAATGGCTAGATCTCATGCATGGTTACAAAAGGACCTTAAAGGTTGAAGCTTTACTGATATTGAGACACATTTAGCACTAAGGGTGGCAACCCTAAGCCTAGAAACGAAGTTGAACCATAAAAATCCATTTTTGGGACCTAAAGATGTCCAAAACTCCATCAAAAAAGATCTAAGCATTCATTAGGCAAGATGGAAGCTTTTTAAATCAAATGAGTGCCAAAAGGCGGTGTAATCTCGGATCCTTGAGCTCAAGATAATCAAGTTCTTCTTCACTAACTCCATCTTCCTTCTTCCAAGATTCTAAACACCATAATGGACTTCACAAAGCATAAAACAAACAAGGATGATAAATGAGAGGCTATCTATGGTTTCTGAGGTTGAGAGGTGGGTAAGGTGTTCAGAGTTTGAGTCATAATGTTCTATTTATATGGCTTAAACCCTAAAAATTAGGGTTTAGAGTATGTTCACGTACACTGCACGTACTCCTTGGTACGCTACACATACGTGCATGTGCCCCCTCCCCTAAATCTAAAGCTCATCTACGCCTTGCGTACGCCAAGCTTATTCCCAACATACGTTTTTGGGCAACCCAATTCTATCAGCCCACTTGCTAAAGTCCACTCAATAATCCATCCATTTAATCCTTAGCCCAATAATTAATTAAATGAAGTATTAAATGATTATGACCTTAAGTGATGGAAGTTACAATTCTCCCCCACTTGAATCAGACTTCGTCCACGAATTATGCTACATCCGAAAATAACTATGGGTAGTGCTCCCTCATCTCATATTCATGCTCTAAAGTCCACTCCGAGCCCTGACGGTGCTGCCACTGTACCTTCACTAGCTCTTCCCTCTTGTCGTGAGGTCGCTGGTGTTCGCCCTTGACCTTCCTGTAGATCAACCATCACTCCACATACCATGCTACGTCCCACTTCATGCAAGGACACCGATAATCAGGGCGAAGATCCTGATACATCTTCGTCGCCCAACTGAAACTCCAAGTCTAAATGACGCTTGTCGGCATAGCTTTTCTGTCGAGTCCGTGCAGTCCAGAGCGTGCTCCGCACCTGCTAGATCATCAAAGTGGTCTTGAGTACTACCTCAGTTCTCCCCATGACCCTCTGACTGACTTTTCCCCAATAGATTGGGGTCCTACACTTCCTCCCGTAGATCATCTTTAAGGGAGGTCGGTCTATGCTCGCGTGGTAACTGTTGTTATACGAAAATTCCACTAACGGAAGATACATATCCCAAACGCCACCGGAATCCAATACACATGTGCACATCATGTTCTCAAGAGTCTGAATCGTCTTCTCGCTCTGCCCATTTGTATGATGGTGGAAAGCGGTACTGAGGTGGAGACGAGTACCCATCTCGTCGTGAAACCGCTTCCAAAACCTGGAAGTGAACGAACGTCTTTAGCCGACACAACCGAAAATGGCACTCCATGACGTGCCACCACCTCTTGTACATAGATCTCGGTTAGCTTATCAAGCCAATATGCTCTCCTGGATTAGGATGCAATAAGCACTCTTGGTCAACCGATCCATGATGACCCAAATCGAATCCACTCGATATGTGGTCCAAGGAAGCTTGGTGATGAAATCCATGATGATATCTTCCCATTTCCACACGGGAATATCCAATAGATGCATCTTACCATGAGGTCACTGGTACTCGGCCATGGCATTCCTGCAGGTCAAGCACTGCTCAACATACCATGCTATGTCCTGCTTCATGTAAGGACAATAATGATCCGTGCGAAGATCTCGATGCATATTCGTCGCCTTGGGATGGATGGAGAACCTCAACTTGTGAGCCTCATCCATTAGAATCTGGCGTACACCACCCCAGTACGCAACCCAGACCATCCTGGCCCCATGGTCAACGAACCACGACTGTCATAATCAAATGAGGCCACCTGGCCTATGACGCGCTCACACTTCCGGTGCTCCTCCTTCATGCCCTCGACCCGCGCCTCCCATATCTGCTCTAGCAACGAAGAAATCACTGTTATCCGCAAACATATGTCTTTTATCGGAGCCGCCAATGCCTTGCGGCTCAGATCATCGACCAACACATTGGGCTTGGCTGGGTGGTAAAGGATCTCACAATCATAATCGTTCACCACATCTAACCACCGACACAACTTCATGTGCAGAATCAACTGATCCATTAGGAACGTCAAGCTCTTGTGGTCAGTGAAAATGGTACAACGAACCCCATAGAGGTATTGCCCCCAAATATTGAGGCCGAAAACCATAGCCCCCAGTTCTAAATCATGCACCAGATAGTTCTCCTCGAGATGCTTCAACCGCCTTGAAGCATAAGCTATCACGTGACCCCAGTGCATCAACACTGTACACATGCCCGTGATCGAAGCATCACGATAAAACAAAAAGTCATTGATGCCCTCCAGGAAAGTCAAAATCGGTGCCTCGCATAACTGCTGTTTGAGTATCTCAAAGGCTGCCTGATGCTCAGGCCCCCAACGAAATGCCACCGACTTATTGGTCAGTATGGTCAACGAAACAACGATCTTTGAGAAATCCTGAATGAATCTTCAATAGTAGCCCGCTAGAACAAGAAAACTTTGAATCTCAGTTCAAGACCTCGGAACCTCCCACTGCATCACGACTTCTATCTTGGCCGAATCGACCAGAATACCCTTTTAGTTGACAAGGTGCCCCATAAACTGCACCTCACGCAACCAGAACTCACACTTGGAGAACTTTGCGAAAATTCTCTCCTTCCTCAGCGTCTCCAGTAACTCCCTCAGGTGCTCCTCGTGCTACTCCTGAGTCTTGGAATAAACCAAGATATCATCAATCAAGACTATCACATACCGGTCTAGCATCTATCTACATACACGGTTCATGAGATCCATGAATGCAGCAGCATCATTGGTGAGGAGCCCAAACGGCATCACCACAAACTCATGGTGACCATAGCGAGTCCTAAAGGCTGTCTTCTACACATTGTCATCCCTGAATTGCATCTGGTGATAACCTGATTGCGGATCAATCTTAGAGAACCAAGATGCACCATAGAGCTGTTCAAACATATCATCAACCCTTGGGAGGGGATAACAGTTCTTCACTATTACCTTATTCAGCTCCTGGTAGTCTATACACATACGATATGACCAATCCTTCTTCTTCACAAACAGGATCACGACTCCCCTTGGCAAACTGCTCGGCCTATTAAATCCCTTGTCTAATAGGTCTTGCAGCTATGTAGACAATTCTTTCATCTTGGTAGGAGCCAACCGATATGGTGCACTGGCTATTAGAGCCACACCATGGATTAGGTCAATCCTGAACTCAAGCTTGTTCTCCGGAGGTATCCCAGGCAACTCCTCTAGGAATACTTCTGGGTACTCTCGCACAATCATACATCATCGACTGTGACCTTATCCTTTTCTCAGGTATCCATAACATAGGCGACATAACATGCGCAAACCTACTAAAGGTAGCGCCTCGGCTCTCGCCCTGAATCACAAACCCTGGTGCACTAGGAGTCCGAACTCTCACTAGCTGCTACTCGAAATCGATCACTACCCCATTAGGGCTCAACCAGTTCATACCAACTCTAGACTTATTCCCTCGAAGGGAAATAGGGACTAGATCCACAGAAAACTGCTCATTAAACAACTACAATGTACATCCCCGATGAACTCTCGCAACCCGAATGGTCCTATCATCTGCTATCTCTACATCAAGTGAGCAATCATGCTCCCCTAGAGCCCCTACAAATCACTTGCTGAGCGTGAGTGAATAAAAAGATTGGGTAGCCCCCAAGTCAAATAATACTAGACAAAATATACCATTCACCAGGAGCGATCCTATAACAAAAGACATAAACATAAGCAATAAACAATATAAATAAAGAGATAAGGTGGAGATACGTACCCATCACCATGTCAGGAGCTACACGTGCCTCCTCTGCTATCAACTGAAAGGCCTTGCTCTTCACCACAAGTGCCGCTTCCAGTCCCTGACGGCCATCGGTAATCGTCAGCATAGTAGGAGTGGGTGTTGCCTCCTATCATGCTGCTGCTAAACCTGGGCACTGGGACCGCTTGTATCCCCTCTGATTGCACTGAAAGCAAATGAGATTTAATATTGTCATGGTGGTGGTGGTAGCTGTATAATCTCTGCTGACATGACTAGTGCGACCGCACTTAAAGCTGCTTGAACTCGCTGCCTTGCATGTCCCTTCGTGCAACTTGCCGCATTTGCCACAACGGCTGCAGCCCTACTGGCTCCTAGATCTATGATCTAAAACCTTAGGCTTCTTGCCCGCACATCCTGACTCAACCCCCTCTAGTTTCCTCTTCTTCTCAATCTCCAAATCCAACTCTCTTACGGTTGGATTGGCTCACAAACTTGCGGATATCACTCCGCAACATCTCATTGTATCAGGCCTTTTTCATCTCCTCGTCCACCACATACTGCGGAACGAGAAGCGCCCTTTCCCTGAACATAGCAGTGATCACAGTCACCGTCTCAGTCGTCTGTTGGAGATCCTAGAACTCCTTAGCAAGCTGTTGCACCTCAATCATAGGTGCGAACTCGGTCCTTAACATGTTCGAAAAATCACTCCAAGTCATAGCATCAAGGGCTACATCATCCCCAATGGAATTTCCAACATCCTCCTATCAGTCATGTCTCATGTCCTTCAGAAGACAAGAAGCAAATCGAACCATGTCCCCCTTGGTATGTTGGCTCATACGGAAGGTGTTAGCGACAACAGCTAACCATCTGCTGCTAGCAATGGCGTCCCAAGCCCCACGATAGTCTGGAGCTCCAAAAGCTCGAAACTCCTTGAGTGTCATCGTGCGCGCCCCTAGCATGGCCACCATCTCGGTGTAGAAGGCACCTAACCTCTCATCAAGTATCTCCAAGATGCCCTCCTTGACCGTACCGAAGATTACAAAAATCAGAATACTCATCATATCTCGTAGTGTCACCATACTCAAAAACACACCATAACAAACATCAGAATACTCATCATATCTCGAGCGATCACATATATTACAAGTTCCCTGGATTCATCTCAGCCTTCCCTGATTCGAGTATGGATCCTTTGCACTTAGCATTATGGGCCGATAATACATTCCACATCTATCTGTACTTTCCACAAGAACTGCCTTGAGTCCACAAAGTCCCTTCTACTACTACTGAACGCACTAATCTCATCTTAGGCCTGCCCTAGGGTGACCTCTGACCCACTCTCCACCATCAGCTACATAAGAAGTCCTTGCTATCTCCCCCTAACTAGCTCACGAATAACATTACATATCACTATGACTAGATTATTCTTCGAATGATAGGTCCTACCTTACAATGGTTAGAATCAAACGAAAGCTACAAAATAAGGCTAAATCTAACCTTCTGTAATTATTTAGTCCTTGCAATATGTAACTTAGTGTATTCGTTTACTACTTATTAAAAGATAACTAGAACTCCTAAAAGCACAAAGCCAGCAACATTCGTGCATTGAGTAACTGTAATCAAGTGTGTCCTAAACAGGCCATCATATCTCTGACTACTCAGTACTAGCATGCAATTCATAAATCTCATACACATATAATAGGCATATAAGGCATCCTCCCAGATCTGTAGCCCTAGTCTAGCATGTAGTTCTCATAAACATATCATCACATAAAATTGTATGAGTAATTTGGGAGTACTTACATGAGCTCGGATGATTGCATGCACCACACCCTTTTTCTCTTTCCAAAATCCTTTTTGTAAAAATGGTTTATTTGAAAATCTTTATATAAAGTCCTCAGTTTGAGTCCAAACACACCCAGGAGTGTGCCTGAACCCCTCAAACCAAAGCTCTGATACCAACTTGAAACATCCCAAGAATATAGTCCAAAAATTTCGTTTTTAATCACTAAATATTATTAAAAGAGAACATTTAGTTTTAAATAGAAGAAATCAGAGCCATAGATTGCATTTCAATCCTATATTTTCCACCATTGGATTATTTGTTGACATCATCTTTTTCAATCATTTTATTTTTGTCCACCAAATTTATAAAACTTATATTACGTATTAAATTAGGAATTTTATTAATGACAATTAAATCTAACCAAAAGTAAATTTAATTAAATTAGGAATTATATTAATGACAACTAAATCTCACCAAAAATAAAATGAATTAAATTAGGAATTCTTTTAATGACAATTAAATCTCACCAAAAATAAAATGAAAAAAAATACTCTACTGCACCCCTTATTACCAGTACTCGAACACTCTCTCCTCATTTCTTTACATAATCCATCTAACCTATGTTTTGTACTGGAGAAGAAAATAGGGGAAAGAAGAAATAAAATACTTGTGGGCTTCGATCTATATGGATCAATCTTGTGGTCGATCATCATGGATGACTTAGGAATGATTTAGAGATAAATTTTATTTGGATTCTACTTTAATTTGATAGTAGCTTATATCGATTGTGGTTAAGTTTTAGATTATGTTTATTTTATTCTGTTTCAACTATGAAGTTCTAATCTATAAAACCTTTATATTTAAGTTTAGATCGATAATGGTTACGTTTTCTAAATCTGCTTCGATTTTTCTTCTTATGATCTGTATTGTTGATTTTGATTTATTTAGTTATAGGTATCTGAGAGCAAAAAGATGGACACAATAGCGCCAGTACCGCTCATCCATTGTTACGCTTTGGAAGATATGACCACTAGGTAGTGAATTTGTATATGTTGATTTTATTTTATTTTTTACGTTTTTTGTATATGTATTTAGTCAATGATTTTTTTGTGGCTTACGAAATCGTGAATGAAAGATATACCCGAGTCAATGCCTATAATGCTTTAGCCATTTGATCCCTTCTTGAATTTAGAGATGGAATTCAAACCCTTATACCAGTGAGTGTTCCACATATCCCACAACTCTACAAAACCCAATAGAGATATTTGTTTTGATTTATTGTAAAAAAAATCTTTTTATATAAACACAAATTGGGCTCTCAGAAAGGAGTTATTCACCGGTCCACTTTTAATATTATAAAACATCTTTTAGACTCAATAGCAAAGAAAAAACAAATTTTTAGTATATCATGTAAATAGATTACCTCGATAAACCTTATTGGAAAATGGTTATGAATGATTACTTAGTAGGTTGTTTTCTTTTTTTTTTTGTTGAAAAAACTGTCTTCTAATTTATCTATTACATATTATACTATTTTTTCAAAGGAGAGATACATAGAACTCAGATTGCTAATTTTCTTTTTGTGTTTTTAGAATATATTTTACTTGTGAACTTGATGCCATGCAACTACTTGCGTTGTCTGGGCATGCTGAGAAGTATATAATAAGAACCCTGCACAACCTTATTCTTTCGTTTAACTGGTTTGAATCTTCTTATTGAGTGTACTTTCTCAAGGATAAATGGGTATACTCTACACTCTTGAAAACAGGGTTGGGAACATTGTGAGTATCTAGGTTTTCATAGCAACAAGATAAGACATTAGTATAAAAGTTGCAATATAAACATTTTTTAATTACATAATAATAACTAAACAAAGATATGTGAATGATTATCTTAATGATTTAAATTTCAATATATAACATAAAAATTGTATTAAATTTTCATTATGTTTCGTTCCATGCCTCACAAACATGTTTCTGGAACGGAATTACTCATTCTATTATATGGCTTTTACGATTACCTACCATTTCCATTTCTTTGTTGTTTTATTCTTTGCAAACTCACATATCTCAAAAAAAGTAATTCTGAAACCCATCACAAAATAAAAATGTTTTATAAACTCCTATAAGGGAAGAAGAAAGATAAGACTAAATGTGTGTGTGATGTTAATCTAATTATGACGTTCTTTCATCTCTATTCGCATGTTTCTAACTTGTTCGTAGTATTGTCTATAAAATATTGTTGTTATATTTGAATGTTCATTTTACCCTTTTCATCTTTTTTTGTGTATATTTTAATCTTTCAAGGTTTTTAGAGTATTTGAGGGACCATTTCTACTTGGGTTTGGGATGAAGTCGAAAGCCCTAAAACTGAAGGGTAGTTGTATTTAGAACCACTTGAATATTGAAGATTTTTGTTGGCATTAATTTTATTACTCATATGTACCCTAGAAGAGATATCAGAACTATAATTTATTTGTTATAACTTTTCTTGTATTTTTTTTAAATGTTCTACAGGTGATGGCTACAAGGTATGATCAACCCTATCTATGATCAAGGGTAATTTGGTAAATCTTTAAATATTACACTTTATTAAAGAGTACAAAAAAATGTTTTTGACTTTTTGTTCCTTATGAAATAGGCAACGGTTTAACGGTCCTTTTAATATAACTTGTTTATTTTATTGTTTATTACCTTCTGTGTCTACAACATAATTACCACCTTTTGATTATGCTTATTCAATATGTCATAATATTTTATTTAATCTAAATTTATGATTTTCATTGTCTGGAATTGTAAGAGTCAGAGATTGTTTTCAATTTTTTAATGCCATCGATTCCTTCCATAAATTTTGAGTTGTAAGTGTTTTAGATGGACAATCGAAGTTTTTGATTATATTTGATAACGTACTTAAAGGGGGTTGTTTTTTTAGATTATTGATTATTATATTGAAACATTTTTTTTTTTAAATTAATAACGTTATCTTTACCATTCAATATGGAAACCATCATTCATGAGCCTACTACCATATCAGCTTTTCCCTCTCCTCTCTTTTCCATCTTTCCCAACCCAGAACACCTGAAAACCTTATCTTTATCAACCCACTCAACCCACTCAATTAAAAAAAATACAAAAAAACTAAGGTATAAGTTTTAAGACACAAGGTACAAGAGTAGAGAGAGAGAGAGAGAGAGAGAGGACGAAGCGGGTTAGTGAAGCTACATAAACAACCCACTCCTCCTAGCCTACTGAAGCTGGAGTGGTGTCTTGGAGGTACGAATGGTACCTCCCAATTTTACCATGAATCCATCCTCCCTAACCAGAATATATTAATGTGCTTTCATTCAAATGTTTATCAAACATGGAAAATAACAACATCTGAAACCATGATGCTTCTTTCATTCTTTTCTATACAAATCAAATTTGTAGATTTAATCAGCATGATGGAAGCAACATATGTTTTGCATCCATATTTCTTGAAAGTGACATTATATAAACAATAAATGATCAATCGGTTATCGTCTATGAAAGCTCAAAGAAGAGTGTGTATGTGTAGAGAAAGGGAGATTCGTGAACTTATTGCTAACGCTATGGAGAATGTTGGCAAATAATATACTCACTCTATACTATTGTTATTCATTATATAGTATCTTATCTTCTAAAGAATGCTAAAAATGTTAATTTTTAGTTTTTTTTTTCAACATTTTGACTATTTTTAATAGTTGCTACCCGACAATTTAGTTGATGATGCTGAAGCCTTTTCAAGTGTTGGAATTGGTTATCGTTTGAATGTCTCTTGATGTAAATTTTAGGTAATTATTATTTATAGTAATTATTTTATTTAGAACTTTCTTTCAGGTTTTAGAGGGCATAGAAGCACATATAATAAGTAGTATTAAATGAAAAAAAACTTTGCAAAACTAAAACAAATTTTTTTTGTTGGTGTTGTCTATACCGTGTATATCACAATTACATGAATCAATATTAGCACACATATATGGTTAAGATTACAATTTTTAAACAACGTTTGTATCTTCCAAACATTTTGCATGATTAGTTTATATTAACAATGTACACTTATGTTATATAAAATATCCACACATGCATAACGTTGAATAGATATTCCAATGTATATATTAATTTTAAGTAATCATTATAATTTTACAAATAAAACATCTATCTTTACAAATTAATAATTTTTTTTTGAAAACATTGATTACTTATTAGGATTAGTTTTGCATTTATATGTATTTTTTTATATGTCCCCCGCGTTATATGCGGGTCATAATCTAGTTTATAAATAAAACCATAGTAAACATAATCTAGTTTATAAATAAAACCATAGTAAACATAATCTAGTTTATAAATAAAACCGTAGTAAACCAAATCATCTCATAAAAACATAAGCGATAGTATCTCAAAACATCATATCAAAACATTGTATCAAAATCACATGTCCAAACATTAGAGTAACTCATCCTAGGCTAAACGATGTGGTGTGTGTAATGTAGTTATTTTGAGCTCTTCCCCTTACTAGTGGAAGTACCTAAAACCAAAACTAGAAATTGTAAGCATGAAGCTTAGTGAGTCACCCCAAACTACCACACACCATACACATAATCACATAATGAAATATAATAACATAACTTGGGCCTTACCCGCTACATTGGGCCCCACCCGACATCAGACTGAAGTCCAACATCGGGCCCCGCCCGGTCTCAAGTAAAGCTCGGTATACATATAACTTATCAACAAATACATATAAACTTAAACACATATCATAAACATATAAACATTCCTCGGGCCCCGCCCGGCATTGGACCGAAATCCAGAAGCATACAAACATTCCTCGGGCTTTCCTCGACATCGGACCGAAATCTGGTAACATGCAAACAGACATATGCAAGAATGATGAAGACATCAACCACACAAACATTTCTTGGGCTTGCTCCGACATCGGACTGAAGTCTGGGAATCTATAAACTAACATCGGGTACCACCTGGCATCGGATATTAGTCCGGCATATGCTAACGTACATAAATGGGCCGACATTGGTGCCTTTGACCAGTTCCTACTTGAGGAAAACTCGCCTCACAAGGCTGGCTGCTGAATCCCTCGGTAAGGAATCTCTATCGACTGCTCCCGCAACTCCCCGACTATCATTATCACAGTAACACTTAGTCAAAATCCAATAATCCTTCTTAGAATAAAATGACCATTTTACCCCCCTTATCTAACTTGGACCATGTCCTAGCCCCAATTCTCTCTAATCTTTCAAAGCCCACTAATGGCCGGATTTTCTAAATTAGGCCCAACTCTCCAAATGGTCCTTCGCTAAAGCCTAAACATGTCCTTGGTCCATGATCTGACTTCTGATGGCCCATTAAGGCCCAATAACTGCTAAGTATGTAGAATAATTGTATTCGAGAAATCGATTAAGAACAATATTAATCAATGTAATGAACTCAGAAAGTAAATAAGTCTTTGAAGTGTTATTATTCACAATAAGCTCAGTTACAAAACATAGACTATGAAAGCTGGAAAACTTCTTAGTCTAAATCTAAGCTCATTCCCTATTTATAAGAAACAAGAGAGTACAAAAAATACTATATCTGGAACCCTTACACTTCATACAAAAGAGACTTAGTAAATATACATTACATACGAAATAGACAAAACACAATTCGATACTTTACAAGACGTCAACCCTTACAATCTCCCCCTTTGTAAACGAGTCGAGCAACTCAATTTGTAAGAATCTAAGCAGCAACTCAATTTCAAACATATCTCTCCATCCGCATACTTTTTCAACTCAACATTTGTCATTGAAAGTTCCATTGCAACAGATACTTTCTTATCCATACTTGATGCCAACTCTTCGTCAATTAGGGCAAGACAATCATAATAATTGTCAATGAAGATTCTAATGTGAGCAAGACCTAGTCTAAACACATCTTTGTCTGTACCCTTGAGTTGTGATGTCTCTATTTCTTTTAAAAGTAATGCAACTTGAATAAGATCAATCAAGTTCATCAAAGGGAAGTCTGCAACATTGAAGTCTACTTCTTGATTATTTGCACGAACAACATAATACCTGAAATTTTCTATCATGTTTTCGAACAAGACGTCCTTCCTGATGGCAACAACTTGCTAGATCTTGATCAAAGACCATACTTCATCTTGCTCTTTTCCATGTACAGCATAAAAACAAATTTTCATGTGTGTATCATCATTAGGGTTTTTGAATATGTCACTAACCTTGTATTGTGCAGTGATAAACATCACTTCGTTTATCGGAAATTCCAATTGAGAAGTATCAGTGTTTGCAATTGAGTAGCTCTTCCTTGGTTTCTTTTCGAAAGCATACATATGATTAAATGCAACTCTCGATTCGATAGATTCATACGAATATAACTTCTTTGGGATCACATTTGTCCATACCAGATGGATCATTCTCCCTCAACCTCAAGATTCTTTGAATATGCCTCTGAAGTTCGATTTCAGCCTCAACTTGTGCTCTCTTTTCTTCTTTAGACTTTTCTACTAACACACCTTTCGTTTTATCTTTCAAAGCAGGATTCGGTTTCACAGAACTTGAAATACCCCCTTCTTTAGCCAAACCAATCACAATCCCTTTTGGTTTTGTAATTGGTTTTGAAGTAACAATAGTTGTTGAGATAGTATCAGACTTCATTGGAATTGTAACAGGAATTTGTGTAGAAAACACCTTTCCAACAACTTTCGAATCTACAGTTGTTATCTTCTCTCCTTCTCCCTTCTTATTCACAACAGGCGGGGCATTCTATGGCAACATCTGAGCAAACTTGAAGATAGGAGCAACAGTCTTCTGAATAACTTGATCAAGTAGATTCAGCTGGTGAGTAAGAAACTCAGGAGTTAAGAGTGATGTTGGAGTAGGCTTTGAAACTACTTCTTTTAACTCTGTATGAAGAGTCTGTAACTTCACAAACTGATTGTTGTCTTCAGTTCCTTTATCGTCGAACTTCAGCACCATGTCTTGATAAACTTTGATAAAATTCGTAACAGCTTCAACAATTATATCAATTTTCTCCTGAAGTGAATTGTACTTGGAATTCATATTGTTGAGTTCCTGGGAGACTTCCTTCTTCAATTCTTCTAATTTCAAATTGACATCTTATCGAACATTTTTAACGTCTTGTACGAAGAGAACATGACGTTCCTTCGCAACAGCTTTCAACTCCTTCAAGGCTCCTTCAAAGTTCTTTGCTTGAGTCTTTATACGAAGCTCACCATTTTGATCATAAATATCTATCTTTTCAAGAAGTCTTTGTTCAGAACTTTGATCATGACATTGACTTCAATACCCAAAACTGAATGTTTTCCTCCAGAATCAGCTTGGGATTGAACAAGTGAGTTTAATTTCCTATTCGATATTTTAAACTGTTTTCCTGACATTAACATATGATCAGGAATCTCCTCTTCCAAACCGAAATGCAATTCTTCAAAAGTTCCTCCAAAACCTCCTCCTTCGGTTTCATCATCGAAGTGAAGTTTGGGTGTGTCTGTAGATTGTGATGGAAAAAGAGTAGTAATCATTTATTGAAGGATAGTTGCAAACAATGGAGATGAAGTAGAAGTGGATATGGGTGGTGGTAATGAAACAAACGGAGTTGAAGTGATAGGTGGTAGTGAAGAAGAAATAATAATAGGTTGTGAAACGTCGACACTCACTGTAACATTTGCCCCCGTATCAGATATGGTAGCAGTGATGTTAGAAATAGGAACCTCCTCAGTAACTGACTTGGTAATCACTATTTCGAGTGGAATGGTTGTAGTAGAAGAAATGGTAGAAACATGTGAAACTGAAGAGATTATAGGTGGTGAAGTTACCATAGGAGATGTCGAAGCCATAGGAGTATTAGGAACAACTTCGTTATGTGAGGAATCATCACTTATTACAAGCTTTCGCTTGTACCGTTTTTCTATGATGCACTTTGCAACATCGGAGCTTGTCTCTTTTTAGATAACTGAGAAACAGGAGAAGGAATTTTACAAATGATTACTCCTTTGCTACTAACTTCAGTATTGCGTACCCTCAGAGAATCATCAGACGAAGTTCGTTGAGATGATATTTTGCGAATGCTTTTAAGAACCCCTAATTTTGAAGGAACAGCTTCCTTCGAAGACTAAGCATTGTTCTCTTCGACTTCCTTCTTATCATCATTTTCAACATTCTTGAGTGAAGATTTCGACTTTGCAGCTTTTACTGGTTCCTCATAAGACTTCGTTTTCTTTGATGGCTTGGAATATCCAGCTTCGACTTCAAGTAACACTCCAGTTTCCACATCAGGATTTACATTCTGCAAATACTTTATAAGAATCTTGTGCGTAGGATTCACCTTTTTGAGCATTGCGTCTGGAATACGTGCAATACTTGTAAATATTTGCTCATCATCTGCAACTATCTTTGGAAATTGATACTTCGTAAATGCAGCAGTGTCCTCAGCCTGAGGGACTTGAATGCCCTCTTTCTCATATACTTTCTCCAATATTAAAATCCAGTATCTAGCACAAGAAATTCCCTTAGCCAGACTTGTACTGTCTAAGCTTTTTGTGAATTCCTTCCACAACTGAGTGGCATAATCCACACTCAAGTCGTAATATAACCCCATGACCATTGCATACACTTCTTGTCTTCCCTTGTCAAGACCCATTGTTCTGCCTATTAAACACCTTTGGAAAGTTCCAAACAAGAAATTCAAGATACATGGAAGCCCTGACTTTTTGAAATCACTTATCTTTTCGAGTGGTGGCTGATGACCCATCTCATTGAACATATTTATGATCTGAGGGTTAGTAGGTTTGAAGAACGGTGGTGAATTGGGAAACTCCAAGAACTGTGAAAACATCTTCTTGGTGAGACGAATGCATTTCTCATTCACCAAGTTGAACATAAGTACATCAGTTCCTTTATTGAATGAAGAAGTGGATGCAACCATAGACAACCATGTTATGGGTACTGCAACATATTTGAACATAGCAGTTACTAGAATAGATCGTTTCAAAGCAACAATCAGCATCTTAAGATCTTCTGGATACAACGATACATTGGATTCAACTTGATAGTTTGTGCTCTATATCTTTATCAATGGTTGAGAAGCAATTTATTCAATGGTGGAGTTCTGAACAACAGCCATTGCCAAGTTGATTGAAAGCTTTTTAGAAAAATTAGGGCTTTTGTTCTTCTGTGGTTTTTTGAAAGCGTGATGTTAATAGAAAAGAAGATTTTCCTTTTATAAGTAAGCCCAAATAATGTAAACCGTTTATCATTAAGACATATATCACATCATCCCTTGAAACGCGCACCAGTAGCCATTATTGTAGCTATGTCAGATAATGTGCCTTGAAACTAGGGCAAAGGTTCCAAACGGTTACTTGTAGACTGTTCGTGAGCACTTGTGGAAAAGATCAGACCTTTTGGATTGAAGGCTGGGCTCTTTCATTTTTGGGATTTGAAATGAAGTCATTTTCTAGACTTGTGAAATCATCAGCCTAAGTTGGTATTACTTAGTGCCTCAAGGATTTTGTGAGTGCTGTGATTCAATGAAAAAAGATAAGAAGCAATTTAAAAAAATTGGATCTGTGATGTCAAAATATTGACACAAAAGCAGTTAAACCCCAGGGAAAGGTTGCTTCGTTAATTATCAAGAGAGATAACTTACAGCTTATGCATTTTCCTGTTAATTACAATCGAATACTTTTACAGAAGTATCGAAGGGTTTCTTTTTCAAGGCTTCAAAGGGTGGCTTAGGAATTTCGTTACATTTCAACTTAAACATAAGGTGAGTAATTGTAACAGAAATTACTTGTTTGAACAGTGTAGTCAGTGACAAGTGGCTTTGTAAAATTCGTGAAAGTGAATACGAAAAAGAATTGATACTCACACTAAAATCACATTCAAGAAAAAAAATAATTAAGCTGGATTTCATTGGGAAACAAATGTCGTGGGTTTCCAACATTTGATTAAAACCACTCATACAAAAGAATGTGATTTGGAGTATATGAAACTTTGCTACAAAAACATGTGTTTCGTAAGAATCTGGAACATGGTTCCCTGTTAATTCCTTAATAAGTTCGGATATTTGGGTTTCACTTGCAACACGGTCTCATGATTTAAGATCATTAACACAGATTTCTGACATGTTTAAGTCACAACTTGTTTAATCAATGACCTCTTGAACATGTGTCTGTGTGTGTGAAATATGTTAAGAAATTTTGGGATGAAAAAGGTTTGTTAAGATTGAATGTACCTCTGTTATGTATGGACCAAACAGATAACTCTTAACTCATTTGAGAAGAGTAAGGTAGCTCATTGGACTAATACGAATGTAAGCCTAATTGAGAAGAAACTTTCATACGAAAAATTCCATTAAGTCTTTCGGAACACACATAGAGTCAGTTGAGGCTTGGGTCGACATGCAGCAGCATGCTTCTAGGGACATCTTAACTAGTACAAAGATTTAAGAGAATTACCTTCCCATAGAAACACAAGCATGACTACTTGAAGAATTGTTGTGAAAATATCTTGAAGACCTAAAAAAACAAACTAACCAAAAATCTTTTTGAATTTTCTATTTTTGAACAAAAAACAAAAAAAAATATTTTTGTGAGTTTGAATTTTTCGAGAAATAAAATATGCAACAAAACAAAATATTTTTGATTTTTCAGTTTATCAATGAACAAATTCTAAACTAATGAAGAGAAAAGATACTACTAAGTACGTGAAAAGTTTTAGTTTCAATATATGAAAACGAAGCATCTCGAAGCCTCTTAACG